>NC_090923.1:328751424-329376424 GCF_040938575.1 Ambystoma mexicanum | reverse complement strand
TGCACCTGGGTCATTTGGATAAGTCATGTGTCTATTGGTCTGTGAGTAGGATGGGGTTTGCATATTCAATGTAATTTTTTGTTTTTGCCAATAGAGAAATTACCTTTTGAGAACAGGGTGTGGGAATAATGATGTTATTTGGTAATTAACTTGTTTTTTTCCCATTAAAAGACCTGCAACCACCCACAACATGTTTGGGAAAACAAATAATAATAGAACACACGATGTTAGATGTATGCAGGCAAGAGGAGGGTTTAATATGGGTTTTCTTTAGGCAGTATACGTGTAATCTGCATGGGCTTTGGGTAACAAATAGTCTGTCTTTATAAAGCAGATTAATTATACACCAATAACCTTCTGTAAATAGGGATTCAGTCGTATTTCTTAAAATACACAATAAATGGTTTTAAGAGCTTACGTTTTTAAGAGAGATAGCTATGTTTATTTAATAATAGTTGAGGCTTTACAGTCACAGGATTGATACTATCGCGACCACAAGAAACATGTGCATTAGTTTTAATTTTACAGTGATATTAGATAAGCTGTCACATCACGAAACATGTGCATCAGTGCAAGTGCAATAGGCAAAACTGTGTCTATTGCAAAAAACGTATTATTTCAATTTATTTTTGCACCTAGGCAATGTTGGCCTAGCACTGGAATTTGTCATAGTGCAAAAGTACACTGAAAGAATACAATTGTTGCATGCTGGCAATGTTTGCCTTAGTGCTAATTGAACTTTTACTGATGCAAACGTTCTGCAGTAACGTCCCTAGAGATTTCAACATGCCTGCATGCCACTGTTAATGTTTAGTTCTGACTATTAGGTGACATTAATGCACACGCGGAAGCTATTGCATTCGAGTATGGCTAGGAGGGAGACAAATAGGGTTACTGGCTCCCTGTTGCTCATAAGTGCAGGGCTAATCATTCCCCTGAATATTTGACCGATCGCTTTACCTCCCAGACAGCCACCCGCCCTCTCAGAACAGCTCAAGCAACCACTCTGTGTCCCTGCCCAGATTCAAATTGCAGAAAGCAGGCAAATCTAGTTTCCCAGTCCTCGCGGCTAAATTATGGAACACACTCCCTAACCCACTCAGATCTGAACCATCCTACTACTCTTTCAAGAGTAAAGCCAAAACATGGCTTTTTGCACAGGATAAAATTGTCCATGATTAGAATAACTAATGCCGCTCGCCGGCAAGGTGTCCGATTGGGTCACTCAGAACCATTGACCTCTACCGCCAACCTGTATCTTTTAGCGGAAAATTTCACCGCACAACTTATTGTAAATTTGCAAATATTCTGCATAAGTCACTGTAAAAATAATTCTTAATGTTGTCCTATGTTCCCTCCACCACTGCATTGAACTATATATAGTGCCAAGTTATTGTTTTTATGTAATGTGTTATTGTAACCTACTTATCTGTAATCTGTAAACCTAAGAAATGCACCCAGATGCCCCTGGGCCAGGCGTGCTATACAAATAAACTAAATACAAATACAAATACAAAATAATGAGTAGAAATGCTCATCTTGTGGGTGTTGCTTGGTTAGTTGCCAAGCCATTGACTGCCCATGGTCATGATACTCCCAAAGTCCATTCCCACCCACTATCTGCACCTCTCCTTCCAAAACACAGCCTCCTGGGATCTTTTTGAGCTGGCGCTATTAAGCAGTAATATTAAAATGTGTCATGCCAGTGTCACTTCAAAGAAGTCTGCAGAGAGTTATTGGCTCATTTACAGCTGCAAATGCGCAACTGGTGTAATACAATTGTTTTAACACATTGTGACTTCAGCTACTTAATTTATGTCTTTTCCTTTCACTGAAGTGTTGTTAAAAACATATATTGACAAAGTCAACAGTGTTGGCTTGTGGTATAGGTGGTAAATAAGCGGTTGACTGACACTGCTATCATAGGCCCAGGTAATCACGCAATTGGGTAGCTGATGTCATTTTATGGCTGTGTCGTGCCATTAAGACATTGCCTTGCTAATGCCTATCTCATCTACACAAAAGCCAAAACTGTGGGCTTTGGCAATGCTTTCTGCAGCTAGGACGTGTTTTCTACGTTTCTCTTGACTCTGACTATGCTCCAAATACCCGACCTTACATGATGGCTGTATACGTATGGCGAATTACTTGGCAGCAAATACATCATTAGTATAATCCTAACATCATAATTGAATTGTCATCAATTGAGGTAATAGTGTTCTTGATTTCAGAAAAATGTACCATTCTTTGGTGATCATTGCAGAACCCCACATACAAAACGTCTGTTCTTGTAACTACTAGATGATTTGACATACACCTTTATTAATGAGTGTGCATGCATAACGCACCAATAGGAGAACTTAGCATTTTAAGGTAGACTCAATATCAAAATTTTATTAAAATTCATGTATTTATTTTCCCCATGTCATCATTATTAGATCACTTTACACAGATCCTGGTCATGGATAGTTGTCATTTAAAGTCACAATACTGAGCCGTCACGTGTTTTACTACAAAGTCATGGCGATCTTCAGGACTAGGTGTCACAAAACATGATTGGAAATATAATAAGATTTGTACTCTGAAACAGTAATATAACACAATATAAATTAATTGAAAAACAGTGCTATTAATTAAGCTGTTCTGCTTAGGTTTCTTTCAGCATATAATTCCAGTATATAATGAAGGCCCGTAGAACTGGACAACAAACTAATATGCAGCATTTTCTATTTGTTTGAGAAGGATGGTAACACCAAATATAGTACACAACCTTATGTCAAATGAAGCAAAAACCAAAGTCCAACACACTAGAAATGTTTCCTTTCTTTACTCATGCAACTCTGCTACTTCACCACATTTGCTTTAACTATTAGGTTGCATGCATTCATGCTTGTGAAGTAGTGGGATAGTGTGAATTAAGGTTCGATTTTCAGTGTGACTGGCTTTGCTCATATGATGGAAAGGTATCATTTGGACTCAAACATCTCGTGTTAAGGCTTTCTGATGCCCTGTGCACAAATAATTGCATGTGACCCCTCAACTTTACTCCACATCTGCCAGACTGTGCACCATTACCAGATTCCGCCCATCAACAACGTTTGTCTGCGTTGTTCAAACGAGACCCCTTTTTCCCCATTTTGTCCCCCATTTTCACTCTATAACATTATAAGGACGTTTCTAAGGTTGCCATGGATTAGAACATTATTGCTTCCTCTCTATTAATTTAAATCTCTCATCTTCTATGTTATGTTTGTTGAAAGTGTGTTTTCACATCTCTGCTGCCCAAGATTTGGAGAAGGCAATGTGTTCTACCGCTGAGTGGACTAGAGGTAATTGTTACAGCTAATTGTCTACATCGGTTATTCTTAAAACAATCTTTTAGAGTAAGTGATAAGAAGCTGTCTGTCAACTGGACACAAGTGAGAGAAGGTTGGTATGAGGAATTTTGGTGTCAATGCAAATATCTGGTTTCTCTCACAAATTGCCTGCTGTCACTCTTTGAGACGCACCTAGACTGGTCTGTAATATTAATGCGACATAACTGCATTTCTACATCTGCTCTTGTCAAATGGTAAAGGTTACCTATGAAATATATGCAAGTAAAACAGGCACATCTTATAAAAGGTTTGAATGCAAATAGCTCAACTCCCTTCTCATGGTTACAGCTATGGTGACAACAGGGGGCAAAATGGAAATAAGGCAAGTGACCTGATGCAACCGATGTCCCTCCAATCCCTTGGGCTGGAACACCATTAAAATATAGCTAAATCACAAGTGAAATTTGTAAACTGTCTGAGCATTAACACCTCAGTAGAGTAAAGAGAGTTGGAAATGTTTCTTGGAATCGTTGGCTGTGCATTCTCACGGTGGAGTAATGTATTCGAGGAAACCTGAACATTCATGTGCGGGAAGCAACTTCATTCCTTGTAGCTGCACAATGCAGGCACCTTTTGTCACAAATGAAGTGGTCCATAGTGTTTACATCATTGCTGTTTCTGCAATTGTTGAAAATACCCAAGACTCCAAGAGTAAAACTGAGCAATGCATCATGCGTTCAAGCACAATATTACCTTTTTGGGTGTGGTTTAGGCTATGGGACTTGCCAGCTTGCGTTTAGGGTTATTGAAAATGTTTGGTAAATCCATAGAGATGATTGCACTGTGCCACACGTAGGAACATTTTGAGATTTGTGGGTATAGATATAGGTGTCCTGCTGTTGTTTAAAGTAAACATCCAACCTTGTTTTTAAAATATAATGAATGTAAAGATTACTTATAAGCATCACAGTTATGCATTGTTTGGTATTCTTTTCAGTTGGTTCTCCTGTTAGTACTGAGCGTGCAGCAGAATGTCATCAAAGACACATGATAAATCCAGCAGCGATGCCATTTGCTTGCTTAGCACTGAGCAGCTTCTGTAAAGATGGCTGAATAGATATCTTAACTGGACACCTTTACAGCTGTAAAACCGTGTGTACCTTTGGGAAACCAGTTTGTGTGCTCACCCTTCTCTTGCTTTGGGTGTCCTTTCATAGGTATCTTGATGCACTTGCAATTTCAGATTTACTCCTCACCATTTTAACTTCTCTATGATCTATTTCATGCTTGCATCTTTTGGGCGGCCACAGACATCTGAAATGTAGGTCCAGGGAGGAAAATTAGTGCTTGTATCTGAACATCATTTTAGTGCCACCTGTGGGGACTCTGTGCTTGACGTAAGCATAGGCATGTATTTAATATTGTAAACTGATGCATTATTTTTAACCCTTACTTTTCTGACTTAAAACCCCTCATTTGTCCAATGGTACAAAAATGCATGTCATGTATTTGAATATAAAAGTGATTTTGTAACACAGTGTAAGTTTGTATTGATTAGAAAGAATTCCAAAGATAATGTGAAGTGACACTAACAAAACCAATGATGTTTTGGCTGTTGTATAGAGAACTTTGGGAAGTATACAAATGACCAACGAGTTTAATATCTGTCATATATGTCTGTGAGAGTTGTATGACTGAATCGCTGAACACCTAAAGCACACAGGGTTTGGTATGCATTTCCTTAATGTCACCCTAACAATAAAATATTGCAAATATCAGGCATATATACATGTTTGGCCAGCAGAAGCTTTAGCTGTCAGAGTGGAATGACTGTTAACAGGTCAACATTACTTACTGTGTTGTGGATCAGCCGGACTCAGAGAAACAAAAGTGTCTTTGTATTTAAAAAATGACAACCAGTAAATTGAAAATCCTCTGGCAATGGACTTTTTGTAAATACATCTCAGTGTTTGTATCTTAACATTGGCATCTCAACTATTCTAAATGTTACATTTTGTTAGCTTTGTTTTTTTTGTACCTGGACGTTGACATTTCCAACATTTGCAGACACACACATGTGGGTGTGTGTGTGTCCATCGAACTGCAAAGCCAATAGATGGGATACTTAGGAAAAGACGCTGTGTGGTGATTTATTTTAGATTCAGAGGAAGGGCTCTGGAGGAGGAGAACAGATACACAGAACCATTTGTAAATATAGAAAGATGGCTAACATTGGTCTCCAGAAATAATATCGAAGTGTTATACTTGAGGATTTCTTGTATTTGTTAAATGTAATCCAAGTGTTTACTAAAACCTAATCCTCTTCCATACGGTTAAGGGAAGCATTAATGCACTGTTTTTTCTGTAACTGCTTTTGAAATATTGCCCCATAAATATTTACTTTAGGTTCATGGTACATGTGTAAGTCCTTGTCAGCTCTTTCGTCATCCTAATTAGCTAGTATGCAACACCAAAGCAAGCAATATTTTCTCCTAATGAACAGAGTGTGTGTGTGTGTATGTGTGCGTGTTTAATACTAACTTTAAACTTAAATGTGCACTCTCAAATATTTTTATGGATACTAGCCTTAAACATTTTAACATGCTCCCCTTGCTGATTTCCTACTTGATTTAAGGGAGGATTCGATACATTGGGTGTGAATTATACAGCTAGTTTTACTGGAGCACCACTGTTATAATTTCCAGAAACTAGCTTTCACCTTCACTAGGTCTCAGTCTCTGGCTTAAAGTACTTCAGAAGCCATGTATGTTCTGCAGCATCGGAAAAATAAAGGTTCTGGGGAGAGGGGGCAATATAACCCTCTTTTTTGTGTGTCCGAGGGGCCTGACTCTAGAGGGTAAATAAGCAACAGAAGATCAAGGTGCAAAGTGAAAAGCCTACCCCTCCCTTTGACGCACAGGAGGTGCAGGCAGACTACAGAAGGTTAGGTGAAAATATAAACTAACCAATGGATCACATGGCTGAACAGGTAAAACAAAGTGTATTCATATTAAGGGTTAAATTTGCTCCTTCAACAATTAATATGAATAAACTTTGTTTTACCTGTTCAGCCATCGAAAAAATCACCAATTTTTACAAAAATTGATGATTTTATACCCGGCCATTGCGACCTTGGAGGGCCTGGTATTTCCACTTTCAGGGAACACGGACCCAGACCATCCCCATTCCCATTTGAGCCCCCATCGGGCTCAATGGGAATGGGGAGCATGCTAACAACGGGCCCGTTAATGACGGGCCCGTTGTTAGCATGCTAGGCCGCTCGCGGAAAAGACTGCCTGGAAAAAGGACCCGTCAGTATCTAATAAAGATTACTTCACTACAGACTCTCTTGTTTCTCTGTTTTCCCAAAACTCTCCCTGTGTACTATGTGTTTGAAGATAGATATATAGCAAACACCGCCCATAAAAGGATAGTGAGTACATCTTATTCCTATTGGTCTGTGTATTTCATTGGTCTCCAGATCTATTGGAAAATGACATATCACACTGCTTTTCTATTAACTCTATGATGCAATAGAAACACTGGATGCAGGAGAGTTTGTCTTAAATAGTGGTTTCATTTCCTTATGGGCGCTAGTCTCAGCATCTGACATCAATGAATGAAAGATGTGTTTCAAAATATGTTCTTTGTATCTTACAGCTAATAACATTACATTTCCATGGGTCTCTCACTATGTCCAATTCAGCTCAATGTATCCCATCTCTGTACAAAGTGCAGCTGCAAAGTAGTGATGTTCATGTTTAATATGAAAACTTCACTTAATGCCAATAATCTTCATATTCTATTGGTATGACATAAGGTCACACTAATCCACATATGATCATGTTTGCAACAGTGGATACGAGGCTGAGATGTGGCATTGTATGTAGTTTTACATTTTGAGCAAAATTAAATGCACTTCAAACCTTATTGTCATCACAACAAGGCGAGCTTCAGTATTAATTAATTTTAGCCCATTCCCTATTTCCTAACTATCATCTGACCCAGAATACAGGCAAATCTCTTCCATAAGGACTTGACTTGCAAAACAAGTAGATGATAATCTAAACCATGTGTGTATCTGTCAGCATGGAACCAAGGTTCAAACAATTTATGAGGGTATCTTTTGTTAATTTAGACAAAAAGTGCCCCAAATCCATGTTAACCTATGATCTCTCAACAGCAGTTTAGTATTAACACATACATATTCTGATTACATGGAGAATTCTTCTAAGAGAAAATGGTATTTATAACACTGCATTTGAAATTCCAAACCCTGTCATTTAAGTAACAATATGCATTGTTCGTATAAACACATTGCATGTATTCCATACATGGCTCTTTCTTAACGCCTAGGTCCACACACCCTCCACTCCCCATCCTACCTGAGACTTGGTGATCTGCTCCTCATTGTTTCCACCCCTGGTTGCTTGTAGATCCCTTACTACCAATGACCTGCCCTCACCTGTTACTAGCTCTCCGCTCCCTTTTTCTCAGCTTCCTTCACTGTGTTCTTCTACCTATGATTGTATAGTGCTCTCTAGCATCCCAAAGCTAGGTCGGTTCTCAATAAAGACAACAATATAACAACAATAATAATAATAATGATAATAATAATAATAGTAATAATGATAATGATAATGATAATGATAATAAAAATAATCTTTAGAGTGAAACGACTGGTGAATTTTGGTTTTAGTTTGTTTTGTCTGCTCCACACTAATTAATTGCTCTTTCAATATAAAGTGGATTTCTGGACACGTAGGGCTTCATTACAAGGAAGGCGGTAGAGGGTTAATGGGGCTGGTAGAGCTGCCGGCGCCATTATCCCTCTACCGCCTTATTACGAGGTCTGCTTGCGGGTCCTACTATTGACGTCTGGTAAAACCAGGCGTCCTTAGCGGGACACTCTAGCAGACCAGGATGCTAACAACAGGCCAGTCATTAACAGGCCCGTTGTTAGCATCGTCCCCATTCCCATTGAGCCCTCATAATGAGGCCCATATACTTTATTAGAATGCATACATTCAATCAGATAATATGTTGATAATATGTCACAGCACAGTTTCCAAACTCCACAGCAGCTGAAATGTGAAGTGGCCACCTTTCAGAGAAAAGTATCATTTATATCAGATTCGCCCATGCGGGATCTGTGTAGCCACTTTTCAGGTGAGATTCCTTCTAAAACGATGTATTGGCAGTAAGGAAACAATGGGCCTCATTACGAGTATGGAGGTAGTCATGCCGCCTTTAGCGGCATGGCTACCCCATACTGGGTACCGGGTACCGGGTCCGGGTTCCAGAAATAGGGAATTACTGGGCCATTGCGACCTTGGAGCAGTTCCGTCCTTAGCGGGATCTGCGAGCAGACCTTGTAATGAGGCTGTAGAGGGTTAACAACACCAGCAGCTCTACCTGCACTGTTAACCCTCTGCCGCCTGGGTCGTAATGAGGCCCAATGTGTACCATAAAGCTGGTTAATGGTGCCCCTTACCTTCTCAATTAAATATTCGAAGATAAGAGAAAATTGGTATAGAATTACAAACAGGATGCTAAAGTTACATGCAATGAGGTGAGACTTTCAAAAGTGCCTCAGTCGATTTGTTTCCTTACAAATTGGAAAACACATTTGGTTACCATATATGCCACAAACATGCCAGCAGTCTAGAAACTGAAGGAGCATTCTTAGTTACACCTGTCAAGCGCCCTCCAAAGGATGTATTGATAGCATGTGATATTTTGAAGAAAATGGGAATCCATTTGGGAGTAAAGGAAACAACTTCAGTTGTTAACTGTTCGCTTGATAGATATGGTGACAGAGCAACAGCACCTTTTTAAACTGAGGGGCAGTGCCATAGGATGGGATACAGCAATCTCTTATTAAATGGTATATAACATAATTCATGAATGGATTACAATAAACAGCCAAAACTGAATTTTCTGACAATACACTTATCCCCCACTATGGCTTTATATATTGGCAAACATTGAGAATTATCTCAAATTGAGCCTTTGCTTTTGGATATGCCCACGCAGCATATGGACCCTGTAACACCCATGAAATCTATTGTTCTCTTGGTAAGAGAACAGACAAACCCAGGTGTAGCGACTGGCTTCCCCAGGGGATAGGTTTCTGAGTAGGCATTCCAGAGGGAGCTGCAAGACAAAAGTTGCATTTTTTTAAATAGATCATGTTCAAGAAGGCTCTTTGATGTGGGCCAGACAGCGGTAAGTAGATGTCCAGATAATCCAATAGTCCAGAAAGGGAGAAGGATTTGGCCATCTTGGTTCTCATGGTACATGATTTACTTATTAACCCTTCCCCCCTGACTTCCTGCATAACAAGGACTATCGGTGTAGCACATGAACAGAGAGTAAATCTGTAACAAAGACATGGGGCCTCATTAGGACCCTGGCGGAATGGGTTTAACGTCGCTGGTAAAGGTGCCAGCACTGTTAAACCCATTCCGCCCTATTACGAGGTTCCCTTGCAGGACCCGCTCTGGACGTCTGGTCAGACTAGACGTCCTTTGCGGGTGCTGCGAGGAAGCGTGAGCTTCTTACAATGAGGTGAGTTTGAGGGTCATTCTGACTCGGTTGTGGAGCGGAGTAAATGGAACAGTCCCCGGGGACAATAAATAAGTAGACACACATAGGGCCTCATTACGAGTGTGCAGGTGCAGTAACAATGTGCTAGTAAGCGTACCGGCACTGTTGTTACTGGATCGGCACACTCCAAGTTCTATGAGCGGCTGCCGTCCCGCCCGCTATGTCAGACTTGACGGGTGGGCAGGTAGCCACTCACAGACTTTGACGGAATGCACTGGCACTGTTGCACACAGTGCCCATGCCTCCGTCCTCCCCATTCGCATTGAGTCCTATAGGACTGGAATGGGGAGTTACATTTTCCGGCACCTGTCTTCACGGATCGCCGGGGTTGTAATGCCCCGGTGATTCCCTAAAGCCAGACGCCAGAAAAAACACAACTCCGGTGGCAGTCTGCCATTTTTACCAGCACGGCTACCGCCAGAGTTATAATGAGGCCCATAGATTATGGACAATGAGCATTGGACATTGTTAAGTGCAGGGAGGTGGTACGGTCAACTGTGCTCGGGATGCCACCATGATGGGTACAGTGCTAGAGTAGAGGCAGAGGAAGTGAGGGACAGATGCAGGTTAGAGGCAAGGGAAAAATATTAGCTAGCAGGCCGAAGAGAGGTAGGTTAAGAGGGTAACTCGGAGGGGAGGAAGTAGGCTTTTTGTTTGGTTTTGAACAAATCGGTGTAGACTGTTTTTAGGATGTCAGGGGAGAGAGTTCCATGCAAGAGGAGCAAGAAGAGAGAAGGAGCAGAAGCGAGAGGAAGCACAGGGAGGGCAAGGAGTAACAAAGGTAGTCGAGGAGGCAGGGCCGAGATTACGAGAAGGCTTGGGGAGTTGTATAGAGGAGGATAGATACAGTGGTGCCTTACAATGGACAGCTTTAAGAATCAGGAGAAGACATTTAAATCTGGCCCTGTTTTGCATCATCAGCCATCCAGCCTGGTGATGGTACGAGGAAGTAGGTGTGTAGTGAGCGAGTTCAAAGCGAGTCCTGGTAATAAAGTTAATGATTGTGTCAAGAGAAGAGAAAGCGTAGTTAGGGAGACCAAAGAGGATGCTGGCCCAGTAGTCCAGTTTAGAGAAGACAAGAGTGGTTAAGAGCTGCTTTTTGGTGTTGAAAAGAAGGAGGTGCCTGATTTTCCTAATATTTAGGAATTTGAGGCAAGCTGCTATTCCAGTTTTGGAAATGAAAGTTGAGGAGACGTGAGAAGGGTGATAGATGACGCTGAGTTTTCTAGCTGAAGAAGAGCAGCGGAGAGTGCAAGATGGGAAATGCATAGGCAGAGGAAGAGATAAGAGAGAGCTTTTGGCAGGGAAGAATAGTACCTCTGTTTTGGTAAAGTTTAACATCAGAGAGTGTGAAGCCATTCAATATTTAATGGCAGAGAGACAGTTGGAAATGTTGATAGAGAAATCAGAGGAGAGTTCAGGAAAAGAGAAGAAGAGGTGGGTGTCATGTGCAAAAGGATGGCATGAAAACCCAAAGGAGGAGATTAGTGCCCCAAGAGCAGAGTTGTAGTGCATTGTGGAACACCACCAGTTAGAGAAGTGAGTTGAGAGGTGTTGTTGCTCCATGAATGCAGAGAATTGGCAAGGTGGAAGGTAGGATTAAATCCAGGCAGGGCTTGATCGTGAATCCCAAGAGGAAAGAGTATTAATGAGATCAGAGTGATCAATAGTGTCAAAGACAGCAGACAGGTCAACAAGAATTAGGATAGAGAATAAGTTGGAGTGCTTAGTAGAAGCGATGAAGTTGGACACATTCATGGGAGCAGTTTCCATAGAGTGACAGGTGCGGAACCTTCTCGTAGAGGGTCTCAAAGGTTGTAAATGTCTAAGAAATTGATAAGATGGTTGAACACAACCGTTTCAAGTACTTTAGAGTAGTGTGGAGGGAGAGACGTGGGGCAAAAGTTAACCGGTACGTTTGGGTTAGCTCCTTGCTTTTTCAGGAGAGGGTTGACACTGGCTGTTTTGAAAACAGAGGGACAGCAAGCAGAGTCGAAAGACAGGTTGAAGAGTTCAGCTAGGTGAGGGGCCACTAAAGGAGCAATAGGCTTCACTAGCTGAGGTGCAAGAGGGTCTGATGGGGCACACGAGGGGTTACCCTTCATCAGTAGAGATAGCCCTTTGTCAGCATTAGTGGGACTAAAGTGGGAGATAGAGCCAGAAATGATGATAGAGCAGGCAGACTGTATAATTAAGGAGAAGGGATGTGAAGTCTCTAATTTCGGAAATGTTTGCAGGAAAGTATTCAATTAGGTCATTAGCTGTGAGGATGAAGTTGATAGTCATTGACTTAGGAGGAGGGAGGAGTGAGTTTAGAATGCGTGGATGCTTGAGGTGAGAATCAATGAGGGTTAAGTAGAATTCCGTTTTCGCTCCATCAAGGGTGGACATGAGAGAATTCAAGGCAGAGAGATAGATTTGCAGGTCCTCTTGCTAATGGGTACGCCTTCATTTGTGCATCAGCCAATGCATGTCTGTGCGGAGTGAGCATATAAATGTGGTGACCCATGGCAGAGGATGCTGAGACTTAGGGTTGAAAGTAAGCAGTGGGAGGTGAGAGGAGAAGGAGTCCTATAGTATGGATTTGAAGCTGAAGAAGGCACTGTTACTGGAAGAGGCATTGGGTGTGAAGGAGGAGAGTGAGAATGGTAGGTCGGAAAGAAGCAGTATGACAGAAGGCTTACATTTCTTTTTAATGATAGGTAAAGCAAGTGGCGAGGAAAGGTCAGAGGGTGCAAAGGAGATGATGCTGGAAACAATTGAGTGATCAGATATGGATGGTGTGACAGACATATTAGTGGCTGAGAGGTGAAGATGACCCAAAGACTTCTCCCCTGTGTGGGTAGGTAGGTTATGGATAGATTGGAGAGCGTATTCACTGAGAAAATACTGAAGTTCAGATTTCTGAGAAGTGGATGGAGAGGAAAGGTTAAAGTCACCTAAGAGAATTAGGTGATGTTTATTGGAAAGAGAATCAAGGAGTTGTCCAAGATCATCAAAGAATGGTCCAGCGGGACCAGGACGGCGATAGATGGAGATGATGTGAACCATGTAACACAGAGGAATAGTATAGATCGTGAATTCAAAAGAGGTAGGAGAGAATGTGGCATTGGAGATTTCCGAGACATTGATGCGGGAAGAGAGTAGGTGTCCGATGCCTCCACCTGTGCCATTTATTCAAGGAGAGTGAATGAAGGATAGTTTGGAGTCATGTAGGGCCACCAGAGTGGCAGTACCATATAGAGAAATCCAGGTTTCAGGACTGAAAGTAGTCAGTGATAAAGGAAGTTGTGTTGCATACAGACTGTACATTCCCGATTGCAATGTTCAGTTGATGAGGTAAGGAAGAGTAGAAAAATCTAAGAGGCGAGGACGATAGGTGTGAGAGGAGGTATGGTTAGCTTGTCAACTTTGTTGAAAGGAGGTGGAAGAGAGATGAGTAGGGGGAGTTTGGAGTTTTATAATAGGGATAGGAAAGGAGGAAGTTGTAGCATTATTGGAGAAAACGTAGGGTGAGGAACAACAGGAGGAGCAGGAATAAATACATAATAGGTGAGTAGCACAGTGTGGATAGACATTACAGCAATTAGGAAGCCTGGGGAACTCACAGGTGCAGTTGTATGCAAATAGCTGTTTTTAGTGGAGTGTTGGAGTTAGATTTTAATCTTGTTTGTGTGTTGTATACAAGGCATGTTTATGACAACCTGTTTCAAACAGAGAACACAGAATGAAACAGAGAAGGATATAATAGCAACCATGCCAGAGGTGTTGATAGCACATGGAGAAGCCCGACAGTGGAGAAAAGGGCGCTGTATCTCCATCGCTGTTTTTGCTGTTCTGTGGGAGATTGAGGAGCAGAGTATTGGGACCTTTGTTTTGTGCACACGCCGCCAGTGCTATTTCCAGTATTTCTTAATGCACCTTTAAGAAGGTTCCTGATTGAAGGACACACCCTCAGGAAGTAGCAGACAAATATCGAGCCCGGATACTGCTGGAGGTCTGCTCCATTGATCCTGTAATCTTGTCCCTATCCAGGAGCATATAAATCACCATATTTAGCTGAATTATTATGACTGGAATTACTTTGAAAATTCGGATACGAAGGCTATAGAAATTAAAAGCTAAAACACAATCTTCTTATGTTTTTCTACCGGTCGTGACTGCAGAGTTGGCATGCTTTGAGCGGCCCATTTTTTGGATTATTCAGAGTTAGGATCTAGTCACCTGCAACAGATTTGCCCGACTGGATAGATCCATTGTAAGAAGATCCAAGACTCTTGCCGGTCCAGTGGGATAGAGAGACGGACTAAGGCAGCTCCCCGAACCATCGGGCGTTCCCAGGACGGGTTATTTACACTGTGTTGCGTTTACTGTTCTGGGTCCTAAAACACCTTCTGCACTGTACTAATACTTTAAATATTCCTACAAGGGGGTTGCAAGATTTTCCTCTCCCCGATTGGACATTATACTCTTCATTGTGCTGTGATTCGTAGGGGCTTTTCATGGAACAGATGATATTGAATCTTGTATTTTGTATGTTTATGCATATTTTTAAAACTTGCATTTTGCCTGTATTTTATATGGGACTTTAGGGTATTTTATTCACTTATAATCTTGATATATCTTGCAGAGTTTTAAAGAGTTTTTATATTTTACGATATATTTATATAAAGAAGAAAGGTGACTGTATTTATTCCCTGCCTTATATCCTTCATTTGCAGTATCACTGGGTACCTTGACTGGGGTTACCTCTTTTGGTAACATATTTTACACCACTCTCCCTTAAATTTTTCTGTATCTTGGGGGCGGCCTTTGCTGAACTTTGCCGGCTCTAAGAAGCGGCTTTGGCTCCACTGAGGAGCAGGCAATAAAGGGGCCGGACATAGGTTATATCAGCTAGGGTTGTGGGGTTGTGGGAGGGGAAGAGATTCTCATAGTAGGGGAGCAATGCTCTCTTTCACCTAAGGTCCAAAATTTGGCAGGAAGTGAGAGCTTGTTACCGAAGGAGCCTTCTAAGAAGATGGAGGCTGAGCATTTGCTTCCTAATTCAATTGTGACAACCATACCGGATTCCAACGATGGCCCTAAACATCTTGAAAAATCGTGTTCTTTGTCTAAAGAGGCCTCACTAGGAAACACGGGCCTCTATACTAGTAGGTATGTACTAACCGATGCAGCATGTTTACAGGCATGTGTGCCTGGTATTAGAAGGGTGGTACGTTTTCACGCATCCACACCACTACAGGAGGCAAATCTAAGGGGAGAAATGAAGGGAAAATCCATCCCTCCCATTCTTTGACTCCTTTAGTGGTGGGGAGGCTGAAGGCATCAGTGGGCAGCCTACTGCGGGCAAGTCCTTAACTGCCCAGCCCTCTGCTACTGTGTTTGTATTTGGAACTAGCAAAAATTCTATAAGGCAAGATTTACACAATGCTGGGGGTTCGGAGAGCCAGGTGAAAGATGCCTCCACCGCGGGTCAGCAAAGATCTAAGTCTAGAGTGTGTGGGGAGGATATGGATGACTCATTTTTACAAATGGCTGACACAACTGGGGAGATATTAAAAGAAAAGATTGACTTGGAGATGCCAATAAGATTTCCAGAATCCAAGAGGAAGGGTCTAGGAGACTTTCGGAGAGGGCTGCTTTTTTAGAATTCCCCAAAATTATAAAAAATAAAACGGTTACAGATCTTACAGGGGAATGGGTTAAGGAAGCTATAGGTCCACCTTGTATAGAGACAAACTATGACCAAGCGTAGGCTCTGTTGCCCATTGATGTTAAAGATGGTGCCACACAAACAGAGTCATGGGAGGGAGCAGAGGATCGGATTGAGATTGTGGATAGGGCCCCAGATAACGAGCCACAGGCACACGAAAGCCTACCCCCTATCCAGGGCAGAATGGAGCAAAAATCTACAGATAATCGGGGAAGTGGCAATTTTACTTTCCCCCTCCTTTCTAACTTACATATTAGTTTGAATTTACCACTTAAAATCCTGGGTGAGACACAGGAAACCTTGGGAGGCGTCTTGGCTGGACAACAATCGGCCTTCAACGATTTAACCGTAAGACTGGCCATTTTAGAGGGGCTTGTAGAGGATAAAATGAAGAACGATTTAAATCTGAAAGAGGCTGATAGATTGAGGATCGGACATAACATTAGGCTGGCCACGATGGATGCAAAACTCACTACATTGCTAGAATGTATGATTTCAGGGGAACGTTCATCTCCATCTTACAGGGGGGGAAGAGTTGAAGAAACACTAAGCCCCTGTCGTAATATTGCGGAGAACTTCCAGGAAGGTGGAGGTCAAATGCTCTAGATAGTCCATCCCCTCTGTTGGACGTGATTGTACAAATGGAGTAGAAGTCAAATCACAAACAAGCCCCAGAATCACCTACGAGAGGGGTGATTACGTGTATTAGTAGTAAAGAATCAGGTTAAGTGCACCAGACTCTGCCGACAAAATGGACTAAGTGTAAAGAAAAATCAAAACACATTAGAAAAATGGCAGAACCACCGCACAAGGACATCTCTGATTCACCTAATCTGCAAAATCAGGGGGAGAGGTCTCATAATGTATCTAACTACGACATTAATGAAGTTCCTCAGTCGCCTGTTCGCAGGAGGAAAAAAGGGAAAAGAGGGGCGAGGATGCCTAAGAAAACTAAAAATATGCCAGATTCCAAAATTAAGGGGAGGCCTTCCAATCTTAGAGCAATTAGAAATATACCAGCACAAGAAGATCAATCTAAATTGCCTGTTACTGGCAATAAACCTTTGAGTGGCGATTTGGCCCATTCTGGCGAAGGGTCAAAGTGGGGGTCTCTGGTTGGGAGGGAAATAATCAGTGACAGAGAGATGCAAACTTTAGATGATAGGGATTAAAACCAATTTAGGGCAGTGCAAGACCGCCCACAAACAAAACAAACCAAGATGATGGACTTTGGAAAAATAGTTAGCACAAAGCATGCCAGAATTTCTACTGGCTCACAACAATTGGGGGTTTTCACCTGGCTGGGCCCACAGTCTTTGCTTCCTGCACTAAAATATCTCTGACAGGCCTACAGATTACTGGGGCACAGTCCACAGTTACCAAAGATAGGGGGCCGGTCTCAAATACCATGACTAAGGGTGTAGTACCCACAGGGTCAATGATTACATTGGATGATAATATTCTAGGGATATCTACATCCAAGCCAGAGGAACTTGTTCTTAACAGGAACAAGGGGATGTTAGTCCCTGAACAGCCGGTCGCTGTGACTAACACTGGAAAAATTATTGGTTGGCTAAACACCAATAAGGCAGACCAAGTGGCCAATATTAACAGAACTATTCTGTTAAATATTTTTAAGAAAATCCCCCTACTTCGCTCTATAACCACTGACGATATAGATGTAATGTCTGTGCCAGCCCACAACAACCTCCGAATGGTATGTAACTTCCATTCGGAGATGGCGGCCGATATGGTTAGAGCACAACAAAAAAACCTTGAGGGATTTAACCTGCTGACACTATCCAGTGCTAATGAGGCTGACATCTTCCTTGCATATAAGGAACCCGTGATTATTCCAGTAGGGCAAATGGTACATTCTGGCTCTAATCCTTCTATAAACTCTGCACCAGTTCTGTCTTTGATTTCTAGTCTCTTAAACAATGGCCAGGACTGGTCCTGGCTACAGCCAGCCCTCAAAACGCTAGAGACTCTGAGACAAGGTCCAGGATGTGCGTGACATGACTAACATAGAAGTTATTTCATGGAATACATGTGGGAGTATACATTTAAGCACATTTTTGCATATGTACTCGACCAATACCTTTCCACGCATTTACCTATTCCAAGAAACCATGATGGTCTACCATCTGAGTATAGAGGGCTTTCATACCTTTTCACATCCTGCCTCTAAGGGTATGGTGGGTTGTCCTAGTGGTGGCCTGACTATAGCCGTAGATTTTAATTTGGGGTTCAATTGTAGAGTGGTCTGTAGTAGGGGCTGGCTCTTGGGGATTGCACTGGATATAGAGAAAGTGCTAGAGCCTATATTGTTGTTGAATCTTTATTGGAATCCCCTGAAAGTGTCATTTGAGAAAATGGAGGAGACCCTCAGTGAGATTCTAGGGGAATGGTGTGAGAAGGGTCTTGGGAACCGCATTGTGATGGGAGGAGATTTTAATTCTCTATGTGCTGAAGGTACCAAGTGGAATGATAAGGGGGCTATCCCAAAGATTCTATACCCCATTCTTAGCAGGGGGATGCAGTGGGATACTTATTTGGAGGGTTGTGATTTGGGGATGTTGGACTTACCATACCACTCAGAAGTACCCAAGCATACGTGGAGGAGGGGCTCTTATAGCTCAATGATTGATTTCTTCTCCGTGGCTAAGGGATTGAAACTAGCCTATGGTAACTTGGCTCACATAGACACTGATTTGGGGGACCATATACCTTTAGCCTTCACTCTGATGTTGGCCCTTCCGGCTATCCAAGTAAGAGCTGAACATATGGGTCTTTCAGTGGCAAAACAAGGGAGATCGGTTAACTGGAATACTAACACCATTAGGAGATTCAATACCTTCCTTACAAAATACTTAATGAAAGATGCTCAAGCTGTTTTGGGGGATTGGTCCCATTTACGAGGGGGTAATTTATTTAACAACATTATGCTGACTTGTGCCTATAAAATTAGTAAAGTGGGAAGCAACATCAGCAATAAACCTGAGAGCTTTAGATGGGACTCTAGAATTTATAATTCTAAAATTAACAAACAAAAGGATTTGATGGCTCTGAAAAAACAGTCCTTATTGTTAAGTGAGTTTTTGGTTCTAAAGAAAAAGATAATTCTGAGACATAAAAACCTGGTTAAATCATTTAGGATGGATCATTATCTGAACTCCCACCAGTCTAAAATGGAAAGTCTCTGTAAGGGCATGGATGGCAAATTCTGGGCCACTGTTAATAGGACTTTAGCCCTCTAAGGGCAGCTTGGACTGTCCAATCCAAGCCGCGGCTTGGATCACTTATTACACCAACAAATTTGCTCTCCCGGCGAAATTCGTTACACGGCCAGGCATGGATTTGGGATCTCCTGTCACTGGAGGCTGTATATGGGACCACGAGGATATAATATGGGCCATACACAAACTTAAGCTGTCTAGAGCCTCTGGCCCGGATGGTATTCCACCCTGTGTTATCAAGGCTGCCCCCGAGTTGTGGGCCAATCTTTTGAAACCAGTATTTGACTACATATTTCAGACCCACACTGTCCCGGAATCTTGGATTCACTCTATCATCGTGCCCATACATAAAAAAGGGCGATGTATTAAACCTGAGTAATTATAGACCCATAGTGTGTATTGATGCGGCAAGTCTTTGCCATGCTGCTCTTAAGAGACCTTAATAAAGTGGTCAGGCATTATTCGCACCTCAGCAAATTTCAAGTGGGTTTCAGGGAAGAGCTGGGAACCAACCTAAATGCAACGGTTCTGGCACACATAAGAGATTCGATACATCAGGCTAATACAGGAGATGTGTTCAGCATCATTGGACCTCTCAAACGCATTCAATGGAGTAATAAGATCGAGATTGTCGTCAAAGATGCTAGCTATGAAGATCCCACGTAATATTCTTCAGCTCCTTGCATTACTTCACATGAACACATCCATCGGGGTTCACTGGTGCCTATTCTCTTCAACCTGTATATGTGCAATGTGGAGGGAGTGTTGCAGGGACCTTCAATCACACCGGACAGGTTCGGGAGGATGGCGATCGAGTGGATGGCTTTCGCAGACGACTTTATTCTTTTGGATCGTACCCCTTGTGTTCTTAGGGGAAAAATGTATCTTTTTTATCTCTATGCAGTTGCTAACAATCTTTTGACCAATGCATCCAAATCTCTGATTTTGGTCTTTTCTAAAAGAAGAAAGATTCAGACTTATAAGTGGATCATGGGTGACGAATCAGTGGACCAGGTCCAGGCCATTACATATTTGGGTTACAATCTTACAAATAGGGTTAGTGCCAAACTATGGAAACAGAGCCTTGGCGAGAAGTCCTGTAAACTAAAATCCCAAATGAAATTTTTGAGAATGAAAGTTTGCAGATTTTCTCTGATACCAATAAGGCGATACTATCTTGCCAAATGTGAGCCCATCTTACTTTATGGCCTTGATATCTCTACCCATGATATGACTCTGATTCTTAATAGCATTCAAGGAAAGTTGTGGAAAGAGCTATTGGGCTTATCTATGGCTGTGCCCAATGCAGTTATCCACCATGAGCTCTGCCTTATATCTCTTAAAGCTAGGTACCTTTGGAAACAACTTTCCCTGTATTGGAAAATAAGCGACCCTCCGACACAAATTCTTAACGAAACTCTAAGAGAGGTTGCTAGATCGAAATCAGTTTTATCCATGGCAAAGTTTTGTGCTAGAATGAACTTAATACTACTTTACCTTGGCCTAACTGTAGAAGAGCTTGTGCAACGCCCAGGACTGGTGAAGAGGGCAGACTAGGTGGAAATGGTTGACTGTGTTAATTCTTATTCTACCTATAAAGAATATTCCAGTTTTGGCCACGCTAGGGAATGTCTGCACCTTTACCTGCAGAGGTTCCCGTGTGAGAGGGGAAGAACCAGTTATATGCACTTTAGGCTCAACCAGTTACCGACCCTCGAGAGGACAAGGCACTGGGGTAATAAATCTCTTGACCTGAGGTATCGCTTTTGTGGAGATACCAACTCCCAAGAGACACTTAAGCGCTTAGTGCTTAGTTGCTCTTACTTTGAGCCTATACGTGTTTTGACCCTCAAAGATAGGTTTGAGAAAGATTCAGAGCTGTCAGTGAATCTTTTCTGGAGTAGATGCATGTGGGAGCTAAATATATCCCTATTCGTGGCTTTGAATGCGCTCCTTCAAGGTATAACTAAAGATTTGGAAAAAAATAATTTGGTCACTTAATGTTAAATCACAGATGTGGGAGCTTCGTTTTCTTTTAATGAACTCTGTAAATTTGATTCAATTTATATTGTTACACTCTGTGATGAATTTAATGGACAGGCCAATTTGATGTACTATGTAATATGGATTTTTTTGTATGTATTATATATGTTATATGATTACATGTTGTGTAAGGTTTTTTGTAAGATAAACACACAACAATAAAAAAAAATAGCATATGGCAGGGGGCATCCTTTATTGACAAACAAGCAGGAAGTGAGCATGTTCTTTAAGTTTAGCAAACAAGCAGGAACTGCGTATGTTAACACATGTGAGGCGAAAGCCTGAGGAGCAACTAACGTCTACAGCATTATGGTTCTGGTACAATGTGTTAACGTGAGCACTTCCTGCTTGTTTGCCAAACTTAGAGAATAGAACCTCTGTAACCAGGCATCTACAAAACAACAGAAAAGCAGTCAATCCCCTTATTTTGATTGACTCAACTAACTAAGATAGTCATCAGTCTGTGTGTCTTAAACTTATTACCAGGAGCTCTAGGAAACTGGGATGTAAATGGGACCTATCCATCTCAATGTAATGGCTTGCAACACACATTTGTTAGTAACGGCACTACAAATATGTTTTTAAGCTTAATATTGAAATTCTAATTTGCAGTTTTAAGAGCACTGAGGAAGAGCCCTTTGGTTTGAAACACATGTTGCACCGGTTTTGGCTCATTTTGGGCACACCTTTCCAATGTCTGAATCCAATATAAATTTGTTTCATCAAACATACATTTGAATTTGAATCCAGTTTTAGGGTGGACATATTTTTCATGTATGCTTTCAAAGCCATCATACATTTGGCATTAGGGGAGCAAGCGTTTTGTATTTTGGTTTTGGGATTATGGGAATGTCCCACTTTGACTAGGGTCTACAGTGTCACCCAAATATATAATTGCCTAATTCTTAGGGCATTGGTTCAGCGTTTCTCTCTTCTTCTTTTTCTTTTCATACTTGTTTGCAAAGCCCAAAATAAAAAGACCTGTCTAAAGCACAAGCATTTGTATAGTTTTTGCACGGTTCACTCCTACAGTAGTGCATTAGAGTTGGTGTGCCCTCTAAGTGCAGACACCTTGAATGTGTGCTGCACCCATGTGGGTGGAGGGCTGGCCTCAGCTCTCACCCATGTGTTTAGCAGCCAAAGAGCATGTGTACTTGTTAGATGCAGGTCTTACACGTCTAGAAAAGGGGGAGGTGAATAAGGAGGCACTGGGCAAATGTCCTGCAACCAGCAGTGAGTGTAATTGTCACATGATTGTTATCCCCTTTTGGCCAAAGACATTACAAGTGAACTACTTAGGGCTGTACAAAACTAATGAGCAATATGATGCTCTGAATTGTGCACACATTTCATATTTCTCAAATAGTGTATAGTTCCCATAAGACTTTATGATACCGGGGAGACATTAAGGTAACCAATGAATATTGAATTGCTGGCCCCACAAGCTTCTCTTTCTCCTATTATGCGTGTGACACTGCTATGGTTCTCTTCTACATAATCATTTATTTTGCCTAATGACATCTGAAGCTCATACAATGAAGCATATGGGTTTGAATCCTATGAAGTGCGCTTTCACCACTGGAATTATATTTCTTGGCAGGCTGCATCACCCGTTCCACAGGGCCCACCCAAAAAGGGCCTTGAAACAATAATATGTGAATTGAATTGGATTTGGGTGATTTGCGCTCTGCCTAATTAAGGTTAGGTGAGCGGTTTACTGGTATAAAATTAGTTTAGAGTCCTCCAAATAGGTCAGCCAAAAGAGTAATTTATTTTCATAGGGGTCAGCTGACACGTGTTTCGACCTTAGTCGTCCTCAAGGCCTTGTTCATCCTAAGTCTGTAGGTGATCCGTGAGTTGCACGTCGATGTCATATCTGGTCCTAGTGTTTGTAAATATTGCATGAAATGGATGATTAGGTTGAATCCTAGTGCTAATGTATTGTTAGTAGATGCATTAGATTGCGTGAAGAGTTGAGGATGCTGGTATAATCATGGGTGTATTCCCGAACCGGACTATGGTGCCATGAACTCCGCCTTCACAATGTCCATGCCATTCTTAGGGTTAGATCCCTGTAGCGTCGCCAACGCACCATAGTCAAGTTTGTGGAATACACCCATGATTATACCGACATCTGAAGCTCTTCTCCATGTTGTTGAACTTTCAACAGGTTATTACATTGCCCTTCCTTCAGTTAGTGTTTCATATTGTTACACTAATAAAGAACTTATTTGCAAAGGTTACATTTTATTCTGATAGATGCTACAGATCATTTTTAAGGGAAGTTCCTGGTTGCCCCTTGTTGCTGTGATGTCTACCATTTAAGATGTAGATGGCTTCTTATAAAATATGATGCTCTGCAGGATGCTGAATTCAACATCTCAAAATGGTGCTGTTCCAGATTACTCCCTAATCAGACGCAGTGTCCTGACTTACTAAACTACCTGCTTCCCCTCGAAGAAGCATCCTTGAAGCTAGTTAAATCACACTCATATTAGTCAGTGCCTGTTTGTTTATTGTTGTCTTTATTTTTTTTCCAAGTAATGCTCTTAGGGTTTGATATACAAATTTACAAACACATTTCAACATGGGAAGGTCCCACTGAAAGCATTCTTGTAAATCAGGCCATAAGTGTTTTTTGAAATTTTGTATTCCATGTTTGTAGAATAAGTTGATATTCTTTACTCTTACTTTTGATTAATGTGTCAAGTTATTCTACCTTCAAAAAATATATATGTATCTGTTTTGTCTAATGCTGTACACCAATTACAAAAATGTTTTCCATGGTATTTTTTGTCTGTAAATCTGGCCATTATTGTTTTATGATAATAGACGCTGTATATCCATTCATTGGTCTATGAAAGTAGTCTGACATTTCTTATAGCTGAGACTTTCCTACATGTCTAATCAGTTACCTGTGACATCTGTTCACCCTCTCCAATATATTCCCTCTATGAGCTAGGCGTGTGGCTCGGAGAGATAATACAAGGATCTACGTTTCAGCTAATGGTCACGTGGTCAAATCCAGACACTCAGGACTTTCTCCTCTCGAGGTAGGTTTTATCAACAATCGGTTGTGTAACAATTCACATCTGCAGAGGTGGACTCAAGTACCCCGACCAAAAGCTCCTCCCCCATGTTGCCTATATGTTGGGAACCAGAAATTGCAAAACGTGCAGTACCAGTGGGAATGCCTGTACCACAGAACATTCTGGAAACAAGGTATCCATTGAGAAAGCCCTATATGCATTCACAAAGAAGTAATGGCCTTTTGGACAAAGTCCCGGAAGAAGTGTGAAAATGAGTGATAGAGAAGACTGGTGACGTCATGCGGAGCAAAGATGACACACCTAGAAAAGATGCACAAGGCAAAAGAACATAGACGTTCTATAAGTTCTGCAGAGGAGGTGGTAAAGAGGAGAAACATTTCAGGCTCGAGATAAAGATGCTCATGCTACAGAAATGCTGAAGAAAATACAAATCAGTTTGCACTTGTACAGACAGAGTAACGCAAGTAGACAAAGTCATCTTAAGGCTGGCTACATAGTGAATAGTTGCAGTGATGCACCAATGTATAATACATAGGAATGTATAGAACCAGGATATTCCACAGTGCACTTTAAGCAAGGCTTGAAACCCTGTGATTGGAAAGGGTTTTACAGTGTGGCACAGTTGGAAAATAACTAAAGGCAATAGAGAAATACAAGAAAGGCTTGGTTGGTCCAGTAACAAGAAGACAAGGCCACCCTGAGCCTGGTTTTCCATCCAGTAGTTACATGAAAGTGGAAAAGAAACACACTTCTGTATGAAGTGGAATGCAAAAACACTGAAGGTGTCAAAGGTTCATCATTTAATAGAATTAAATACAGCAAAGAGTTCAGAAACACGGTTTCCAGTCACATGGTCGGACCAAAATAAATATCGGGTCGAGCTATACCGAAACCAAGAAGATACTCCCTTTATTTCTCAGGCACAGAGAGCTTCTACAAGGCAAAGTTCAAAGGCTTAATTAACTGGCAGACTGCAAGAGTAATGATAGATGTTGGGCTAATTGGGAGGGGAGAAATGATCACACGGACCTTCCCTGCACCTGGAGTGGTGGCCTGCGTGCTTCTAGCATGTGGAAAATTCCAGGAGGGTACAAAGGTGCCAAACCAATGGTAGGGGGCCACGTATCAAAGAGCCCTATAGTTTGTATAACCAATAAAGTGTTGAATATTAGTATTACACGCAAGATGACTTGCACTTGAGATGGGCTTAGTTGCCCAGCTGACAGTAGCGACCCAATCATGTCCCCAGTCAGTATGGAACGTATACTTAGATGTTCCCTGTAATCCTATCACATCCCGAAGTAGGATTTTGTAGTTTGCCACGTAGTGTGACGTCACTTATGATGAGTTTTGAATATAAAAGTTGTGTTTTTCATGATATGCGCTGAGAGAAATCGAGCGAACGTCCGTTGATGCCCAGTTGTAACTCCCTGTTTTAGACAATTGAAAATAAATCAGACCAAGTTTTGCCAACTTTCTGAGTCGATTAGATTATTGATGTTTGAGTAAATTGTGCATCCCCATCTATCTCAAAGTATTGCCACCTCATTTTAAGGGGCCCTAGGGTTAAGGGTTCACATTTGCTTTGTGGGTCTGGGAACCTCCTGTAGAGATATGTGCATAATTTAATCTCCCTATTAATACAATCCCACCCCAGAAATGGGCAAGAAACAGACAGTGTGGTATTCAAAAATCAAAATGTATTTAAATGAAGAAGGTAACTTCAACTAAGTTGGTCTCCATTCATATCCTAGAGATCACCGCAATGTATATGTATCCAAAAGAAAAGTCACTATTTTCAGTCCATACACACATTTAATCTAAGGTTCTCTTTCTATATTTTAGTCGCTAAAAGATACTAGACATTCTACACATTTCTACATTATCTTCTCTCATGTTATTTTAAGTAAATAAAACATCTGCAAGTGCTGATATTGAAGCTAAATGTTTTCATTACTTATGTTTGCACTAGGCCTTGCATTTTTACGATTTTGTTTTGCATACAAAATGTATAATAGAGGCAGTCCTTTAAAACTGCAGATTCTATATCATACAATTGTGTTTCAGATGTCCTGCGCTTGAATGTGTAAACTCAGGAAATCACACAACTGACATAGGCTTTACCAATATTAATCTGTGTACTCCAAAATGCATATTGAAGCTCGGCATTCAGTAGGTAATGCATTTTCAGTACACTTGCTTTGCATAAAGAAAACTCCTGTTTAAATATGTTTAATTCTCATTCAAATGTCATCAGCATCAATACGTTTCATGTATTAAGTTTGACAAATATACAGTTCTTGTTTTCTTCAGCTCTGCTAAGCAAGTCTTTGACTATTGTGGAAACATTTACATCTTTGGAACAGTTATTGCACGCAAGTGCAGACTTATTTTGCATGTTTCTAGGATCAGAAAAGTGAGCAAGAGGCCTAGATTACTAATAGTTGATATAATCAGGGAACCATGACTCTCTCTTTTTTTAAACCTTTTTTCCAATTTGCTAAGGTTTGCAGTAACATCTTCCACCCTCTCCTGCGGTAGAATATCTTCTGTAAACCACCTTTTATGTTATATTTTGTGGGCCCTTTATTATTTCATGAAATAGTTCAATATCTCATCTTTAAGAAAAGAGTTTAATTTGCTCACCTTAACACTTGAATTACCATGGTACTGATCCCTGGCACTAACAACCATTGGAATAACCCATTCAACTAGCATCATCACTGTCCACTAAGCACACGGTCTGACACCTGGGTATTAGTTTAGTTTAGTTTATTCATTTGTATTGCGCACCAGACCCGAGGGTATGAGGATGTCAGAGCAACAAGGTTATTCACAGCTTGGTTACAGGTTACAATGCATTACAGTAATTACAATGGGACAATAGATGGTTGAAGCAGACATGATAAAGGCAAGAGTTTACAGATTTACAAATATACACAATTACATAGTTTATAACGGTGATGTAGGTTGGGTGGAGTTAGCGGTCATTGTTCTTTAACCATTGTATGTAGTTTCGTCTAAAGTATGTGTAGGTTTGGGGTGTCCTTAGAGAGGGTGGTAGGGAGTTCCAATGTTGGGCTGCTTTCACCTGGAAGCTGTTGCCGCTCATTTTGTTGCGCTTGAACCTGGGAACTGTGAGTAGATTAGCGTTGGAGGATCTAGTAGGTCTGTTGGAGGTGTGTTTACTTATTCTGTCGGCTAAGTAGCGGGGGGCAGCGTTGTTGAGGCATTTGTGTGTTAGTGAGGCTACTTTGAGTAGATATCCTTTTTATATGGATATCTCACTGTCTCATTGACCTCTCAACTGAAACTTGTAACCAAAATACCTTCTCTTACTCCAGAGATGGCTAATCCTTGCCATCTCATGTCACAACTAAACACACTAATCCAAGCTCTAGTGATGTCATTCCTGGACGCCTATGTTTTACTCGAACAACTAAGTCGTTAAGAGCACTACTGGCGACCCACCAACATGCAGTCCACATCTTTATGCCGAACAAAATGAGTCACATCTCACATGCCTTGAAAGCTCTAATCTGTCCTACATTAATTGGTATTCTAAAATGACTTGCAAACTGAAATGATTTTAAAACTCTGCCTCTTTGTACAAAAAACGCCAAATAGTCGTAGCCATGGATACATAGCAAAACTGTTCCCCTCATTTAGCCATCCAGGTGCATATGATTGTCTGTCAAAAACATTATCACTCCACCCTGAAAGGTGCTGGGCCAGGTCTGGACACATAATCTGGAAACTCTGCCTCTGATTGGACCTGACTCTATGATGTGTGGGAGAGAAATGAACATCTTCGGATTATGGTGGGCTGATGGACTACAATTGTTTCTTACATATGGATAACCCCATATTTCAAGTTCCTGTGATGTTCCCTCTGCCCAACCTTCTTCATCGTAAACCTCTCCCAAGCTCTTGGAACGTTGGAATGATAAGGTCATTGAGGATTGAAGCAATGAAGGGCTCAATATGGTGTTGCATAACTACAGAACTGTGTATACTTTATGCCATATTAGTTTTGCATTCAATTTCATGAAGTCATGAGCAAATTAAGGGGCTGATTCATGGAATTATTTGCGCCGAAAAACGGGGATATGTGCGCCATTCTGCCCGCAAATCCCTGTTTTTTGGTGCAAATAATTCCATGAATCAGACCCCCAATATGTACAATTTTCAAAATCTCTAATGACAATATGAAATGTACCTATTCTGTATTCATTAGTATTGCTGCATAACTATGGCAGAATATATTTGCTAAGACATATGCGTTTGAGAAATATTCTACAGTGATATGATTCTGTGAATGGGGTGAGAAGGAACCTATGTGCCATCTGAATATGTTTACATGGCTGGGGAAAGCAAAAGCAAGCACTGTTTCCCATATCTTATCTCAAGAGGGCCGGCTACGCCACAGTAAGTGGCCCTGTAAATCGGTCTGCTGGCCCATGCGCCTGCTACGGAGAGAATGTGTCATCACTTTCATGTCAAAAATAGCACTCTTTCTGAAGAGTGCTGACATGTGCTAATTATCACGCTGCATAGCTTCAACAGTAAAAGCAAATGTTTGAAACATACATATAATATGTGTCAGTTCGGTGAAAATATCGTTTATGATTCCATACGGCAAAATCACCATCACAGAAAGCAATGAGATACATGTGTGGGTAAAGGAAATGCATTGACTGTGTCTAAGAAATGATGAGCATCAACACATCTCGGCAAAAACTGACATTTCACTAAAAGCGCAGACTATTACATACAAAATATTATTTTCTTTCTTTGCTATTATTCAAACGATTTGTGCTTTTTATCACGTAGCATGAAGTGCTCTCAGCTTAGAGGAATCGCAGGTAAGGCAGCAACAGCAACTGTCATTATACTTGTAACTGTATGCTCTGCTTACCTGTACTTTTAGCGCTGTGATACCTCCACGACTGGGCGCTACCAACACATACAATAAATTAATTAATAAATAAACAGAAGTGTGTTGCTTCACATGGGCTATAGCAGGACCCCGACCCCTTTAGGTTAAACTTGTCCTGAGGTTACTTATCAATCACAGTTACAGTCTCCTTGCCACTCTTTCTCCATACACGCACATACTTGCACCTTGAAACGCTTGTGTATGGGTGCGATATAAATAAAATATAATATCATGATAGAAATAGTCCCCACATTGCCTTTGAACACTGAGGCTCCAATTGTTACTGCTTATTAGCACCCTGAATGAACTTGGAATGCAGGCTTGAAATATCATTAGCACCCTGAGCAGGGAAGCCAGTCAGTCAGGGAGATCCGAACGCACGATGACAATACTAGTGATAGCCCGCGTCCCAAGCGGCTTGATGGCTGTTACCCTGCCCGCCATCTTCCCCCCACCGGGTCCTGTCTTGTTCCCTCGCTCTCTCCCACATCCTACTTACCTGATTACGGCTGCAGGAACCCGCCGCTGCAGCTCCTGTCAGCTCCCGTCCCAGTGTGGCCACCAAGGAAATGGAAGCCTTTCAATTCCATGGCAGCCATGTTGGTGTAGTATTTGCTCTCCATGAACATCACTCTGCGACGCATCCCGTACATGGATTGAAAATACTTTCCTTTTTTTTCTAAACCATTACCACCAGGGGCGTTGCTGGGGGGGGGCTAAGGGGGCTATAGCCCCTGATCTTTTGGTTGTAGCCCCGGATAGAATCTCAGGAGCTACAGCCAAAAGACTAGCTAGCCCCCAGTCCCAACAGTTCCGACATCAGCTTAGCCCCGGATCTTTTCCAGACCTAGCAACTCCCCTGATTACCACCCATGTAGCATACTACATGGGTGTTAATGCCAATATGCCTCTCGATGGCGGGCCCACCATGTAGGTAACGGCCTGCCAGCCTCACTAAGGGACCCTCGCTGTGCTTGGGCTCTTAACTTGGGCAGTGGGCCATTAGCTAAAGGGTGGACCTGCCACCTCAAGGCCTATCGCCGCAGTATAAGCTTGTGCTCTGGATTGCCGATGGCTGTTCTCAACGTCTCCACCCCTATTTGCTTCCTTGGTGTCCAATTCTCCTCAGCCGCCCTTTTGAATTTAAAATAGTCTGTTTACCTGAAGTGCCTGCCATTTCTCCTCCTGCACCTCGCTAACCAGGTCACACATGTTGTCCTGTGTGATGCCTTGAAAACTGAAAAGTTGCTTGTTCATTTTCAAAACAGCTCTCTTTTAAATTTACCTGGCAGACTACCTCCTTTCATTGCTGTTTTTCATTTTGGAGAACGGGTTTGAGCTCTATGCACAAATTCAAATCACCAAAAAGAAAAGCAATTGCACGCACCCGGGTGCTAATCGATATAATGTAATTGTAAATTGTAATTGGTTATTTATAATGCGCTTAATACTCAGAGGTTTCTAAGCGCGGACCTGGGGAATCAAACCTGTGTTGCTCCGTGTCGTCTGGCTTCCAAGGCGAGCGCATTGCTCCTGAGCTATCCTCCCAAGACAATGCTTGTCATCAGGGGCTATACACTGTTGAATCTGGAGATATCTGCCCAAACACATCTGCACATTAGAGCAGATGCCTTTCAGGAAACAGCTAACAATCTGACTATTCGACTAAAACCAGAAATCACCAGCACAAAAGCCTATAACACCAGCACAGGTCCAGCGCTGAAACCTAACCGCAACCTAAGCGGAGCAATTCGAGCTCAATGGAAGGAACTCCTTAAAAGCCTGGGAATCCACAGGCGACTTGCCAACAAATGGCTATTGCAAAACAGCTGGATTCTAGTTCGACTCAACTAAAACGGATGCAAATAAATGGAGCCTTTTACCTTTATTTATTTATCATTTTATTTAGTCATTTATCAAGCGCACATAACCCGGAGGCATCTAGGCGCTACCTTGTTCCCGAATGTCGCCCAACACTTTCCGCCAACTACATGTACCCCTTACTTGTCAACTCTCATCTTCCCCTCAACAAACAGACTACCCTCTAAAACCTCCTGAAACCTTACTCAATACACAATCCCCCCCATCCAGCCACCTCAGTTACTGCAGCAACATTATTCAAGCTATCACAAAGCTTTAGCTCTCCCTTCCGCCTCCCTGCATCAGCAACTAACCATGACCTAGAGAGCTCCCTAACCTATAAAATCTTGGGCCCTGCCCTCCAGTTAAACATATTCCAAGTGTCACCGGCAAACATTTAGAACACACAGCAGAAGTAATGATTCGGGTACTTCAGCCGACTACTCATCAAAACCACGTTTTTCATCTTCCTCCCCCTTCATCCCACTAACAGTTCCCCCTGCCTCTTTAGTTTCAGGACCAAGCACAGTGCGACCAGCAGAAGGGCAGAACGGTGCTATACAAGACCGATGTGAATGACAGCAGCCCCATTATTACCAGCTGAACAGACTTCCACACATGTCATGATTGTTTAATTATCATTCCTCCAATATGGTCGTTTGACACCATTGATCTTGTCTTCTGCTTGCTGTAGTCAATTGCTCTGTACCGCCCAGTGTCCAGACACTGTATCCCCCAGACTCCTGCAAAGTACTGTCCTCAAATCCAAAAGCGGCCTCTGTATTACCCTCAGCATTTAGGTTTCGCAAATGTTGAGTGTCATTGTCCGAATAATAAATTGGACGTCTACTGGTGAAACCTCTACAGCCTTCCATGACTACAGTTGATGTAGAGCATTTTGGCGTTCTTGTGTGGGGTCTGTGGTCAGTGGAAATCAGCAAACCTTCCATTAATTAATATCCTCATTTATTTTCATTACAGCCAAACTGCTGACGATCAGAAGAAACTTGAAATCATGTGATCTTCCCCCTTGAAGCAATGTGTATTGATATTGTTTTTATATGTGCACAGACACTTTTATTTTGATTTGCACCACAGATGCACCTGACTTTATGGGAACCCCACTTCTGATATAATTTCTCACCCACTATTTAAACTCTGCGCTACGACTCGATTTATTTGATCTATCTACATTTGTTTGGATATTTAGTTGATTTCAGGGCCCAACAGGTCCCTGAAGGTGTGTGTCTAGTCCTCTATATGAGTTTTATTCCAGTTCTGCTGTAGAAATCGTCAGAAGGATTCCCATCACTGTTTCTCCCGTGGTTCTCACTCTTTCTTCCAGATTCTCTTGTATCTCTTCATGCACGTAGTGACAGGGATGGGAATCTGGAAAGACATTGGGTTCCCATGACAGCCCACCTTCATGCAGTGGGTCGGTCTTGATCTATGGAGTCCAGTAATGGCAGCTTCACTGATAAACATGACAGCCGTAGCTGGCATTGGATTCCTGCGGACTGGTCAGTCTGCAGAAGTAGATCCTATCTGCTGGAAATAGAAGACTGACCACCACAGATAGATTTCGGAGTCTCCACATGGTGCAAGAAACCTTGAAGAGAACACTTTCTTCTTCAGTGTTCGTTGTGTCGTCCCCAGCCAAAATGAAGGGGTGTTTTTCAATGGGATTTTCCCATTGAACAATTCCGTTGTAAATCAGGAAGGACCAAGGTGTTATTACAAACCTGACGTGTGTTTTCCTTTGACGTATTCATCGCCTGCTGTGTATATCATGTGTTAATTGGCAGCTGGTCTGACATTCCTGAATCCCAATTGCCAAGGAGAAGTAATTTGGAATTTATGGGTTAATCAACACATTGAACGTCATAGTCTCCAACGATGACACTTTGCATTCATATGATACTAACATCACATTTTATATCATGCTTCAGTTTAGCCTGTGTAGTTAACACTGCACAGTGGATCACTGCACGGTGGATCACTCCAGGTGATGCTTGCCTATAGTTTAGCCAGTGTAGGTAACCCTTCCTGGTGGATCACTCCTGTCCTGTTGATGCTTGCCTGTAGTGTAGCCAGTGTAGTTAATTCTTGATGGTGGATTACTCCAGGTGATGCTTGCCTGTAGTTTAGCCATTGTAGGTAACGCTTCCTGGTGGATCACTACTGTTGATGCTTGCCTGTAGTGTAGCCAGTGTAGTTGACGATTGATGGTGGATCACTCCCAGTGATGCATGCCTGTAGTTTAGCCAGAGTAGTTAACGCTTGATGGGGGATGACTCCTGTTGATGCGTGCCTGTAGTTTAGCTAGTGTGATTAAAACTTGATGGTTGATCAGTCTTGTTGATTCTTGCCTGTAGTTTAGACAGTGTAGTTATCTGAGGACCAGAGTCATGTGATCCCATTTCTTTGACTCAGTGATGATGAGACATACAGCAGAATGGGGAACAGCGATAGATACAGAGATACCATTTGGGAAGGTGTTCCCAACATACAGGTCAGGTCATCGGAGGAACAATGCTTGAACGACAGTACTGAAATCAGCTGCATATGGAAAGGGTTTGATTATACATAGTCGGGTTAGCTAGCGTCAGATACTTTAGATGCAGTATGAATTTACCTGTCTTCTTTGCATCAGGGAAGAAGCCTTGCATTAGGGATCTATTCACAGTGCAGAGTAAAGGGAGGCGGCAGCACCAGCAGTGTGCTTCAATGAGGGGGCTTTAGGGTATGTCATCATCACAGGTGACAGTATGATTGTTCCCTAGGATGGCAGCTTAGTCTTCCTGGGTTATAGCGCAAAGTACGACCATTTCAGTTTGCCACTTGCCTGTGGGGAGGATCCATTGGTGCTGTTACATTTTTCTTTGAAATTTGGAATAGTGGTTTCCAGTAAAGCGTAAATACAATTATTGACAGTCCTATAAAGTATAGCAATAACACCTTGAAAGCAGGAAATATTTCACTTGCTCTTTAAGTTTCTATCAGCAATGTTCTGTTACAGGCAATAATGGGCCCTTGGGAGTAGGGGGTATGTCACCATTATAATAACTTGAGGATGATACTAATAGAATGCATGGATATGAACAGTGTATCCCATCATTGTATTTGATAACCATTTGCGGACACATCTTTTGGGATTGGGCTCTTTCAATCTAAGGAAGTTATTCAGTTCTGTTGTGGGCCAACTAAATATTCAAAGCTGAAGATTCAATATGATTTATAACCATAAAAGATAATTTGAAGCCATCCATTTATTCTGCTTGGAATGATGTTTTATTGATACTACTACTGTATTCCGTTTCGGCTAATGGAATATGGTTCAAAGTGCATTGATACCAATTGAATGCAATTAATCACACATGATTGATCTAGAGTAGACAGCCAAGCTGTTCAGTGCAATGTGATGCATTTATCAGACAGCAGTGATACAAGCCTATGCTGATGTGAACTGTTTTTGAAAGTTAGCAGTCCCTTGGATAGTAATAGTAGCTGAATATTCTGATACAGCATTGGCATATCATACTATATAATAAAAGACCAGATGTATGTTTGTCTGAGGCCACACTGCCCGCTTCATCTGTTGTCACCACTAGAGGGAGCTGTTGTCTAAGGAAATATGTAGTGGTCCTACTGTGTGAATGAAAACCTAGGAGACTGCCTGAATGCACAGAAGGATAGAAGGTGTAGTTCTGTGGGCTTTTTGCTATTTTGCTTGGCCTTCCAAAGGACAATACACTGCCCGAATGGTGGGAGGTGTAGTTCTGCGTGCTTTCTGCTATTTCAGCTGGGATTTCCATAGATGTTAGACTGCCCAAACGTACAGAATGCTTCGAGGTTTAGTTCTGCAGGCTTTCAGCTATTTCGGTGGGGATTCCAATGTACGTTGAATTGAAAGTGGGACCGTGACTCCAAACGCTGAGGGAGAAAGCAACCCTGTCACACTGGCTCAACAGGTCAGGTCAGGAGAAGTGGAGTGAGGGGCATAAAGGCCGGGTGGTAGAGAGCATCTGTGGCATGACTCCAAACGCCAACGCAGAGAGCATCCCTGGAACACCCGGGCAACTGATCAGACCAAGAGTATACCACAAAACATATTGACACTCTGAAAATGTGGCTTGTGTACAGAGGTTTTTTAGCTTTTTAAGGAATAATGAGGATAAAACCCAAGATGCAGACTTGGAAAACCTTTAAGCTTGCCAGCAGTAGGCAGTCATATTGGCGACAAGGTTAAGGTTTGATTTGCCATATATAACACCATCCACCAATGGCCAGAATTCAGCTAGAATGGCATTATCTCAAAAAGTAGGAACAGTCATTCCTCGGAAGGTGGCTAGTAAGGCATCATCATGGAAATGTAGGAACAGTCAGGGCACAGAAACCAAGAGGCCAGCAGCCTCTGGGCTACATAGCTGTTGGCTCTCCGAAACCGTGGTTGAACTACAAAGGCTTAGATGCCCCCCGGTGACAACAAATTGGCCATGCCCCCTCAGCACTCCCAATCCCATTTCCCATGACTACAAACTCTCACTATAATTGTATGCTATGACCAGCGAAGCTCAATGTCACCCCGACAGATGTCTCTCTGTATATATCAACCTTGAAACTAGAGCTGAACACCACCCATAACTCTCCAAAAGTTGTGGTATGCTGAGGGTCATTATATCAGAATCTGTCAGAGAGGGTATGGCAATTAATTTCTCTGTAGCCTCCAATTCCAAAATTTTCCAGACCACTGTTTCTTTATGGATGGGGACAAATCCATTGGAAATCAATCTATGTTTCACCACAAAGTTGGCAGGACAGCTCAAACTGCTAGACTACACCTCTTCCACCTGGCATCACAATCTACCCAAGTCCTGTTTCCGTCTCATTCGACATGATCAGTTAAATGCAATTGAGGGCTTTATGACCGGCGAGCTCATGACCTAGGGTGAATTCATCCATGACACGTAAGGCCCATGAACACAAGTGAGGAGTAATGGATAAAATAATTTGAATTTATCATAACCACTGAACAAAGAGCTGACAGAATGTCACTCCATAATTTCAGGTGGGGGGAAATTGTACAGAAATCATGTCTGCTTCTACTTTAAAATGGGCATTCTGCCCTGAACTGATAGGTGACAACCCTTCTGCATTGAATTACAAGATACCACAGAAATGTTTTAAAATCATTCAGCATCGTCAGTCAGGTGTAAGTATGAACCCTATCACAGCAAGTAAATGACCCGTATCTGGACATACCCAAGACATTTTGGGAGACTTTATAACCCTAAACATTGATGATTCAGTGCTGCTTTCCATCCATCACCTTTTAGTGTTGGATCTGTAGTCCTCTCCCCACTACTGAAGGTCCCATTTAAAGCAGAATGAAGAATATTTGGAAGGAGCAAGCTCCCAGATGATCAGTGATTCATACCATGCACTCTATATAAGTATGATTGCAGTGTAAACAGATCTACTGTAGATAAGGTAACCATTAGGGAGGATAAGAGTACTGTAGCACATAGGCAATGCCAGGAGGATACATTTATCTCAAGCTAGGGTCTTCTCACTTAAATAAGGGTGGATTGTATTTCTTGCATATTGTTCTAAAATACAACTCAAACAATCCCATGCACAATCAATTAGGATACTTTCTTCCAAAACTAGTCTAAGATCTGTGGCTCTTGGGTAAATTCCCATTTACGAAATGGTACCTTTTGTTATGTCTTCAATAAATACTGTTCTGTTTGATTTTAGTGTGATTTGGCTCATTGCTCTATACCTGAGTCACACAGCGCCTGATTCAAAGAAGCATTTTATAATGGTGCAATCTCATTGAAAAATGCTCTGTGAATCAGGCCCACTGCACGGTCCTCGAGAGTCCCAAAAACTAGGTTTTCAGAATAACCGATGACTATGTAAATAATTCTGATTAGATTCTCTGCCTTCAGATATATGTTGTGGAGATATCCTGAGATCAGTGATTAGATTGGAATTGTCTCTCAACAAATAGCTTAGGAGTATCCACTTAGCAAAAAGCCTCCTGTGAGGTCATGGTTTCTGAGGAATTGGAGGATATGGAAGTGCTATGATGCATACAAAAGCTCAAGTTGCTCACACAAGTGATGACGATGCTTGTTATTCTGTGACTCCTTCAGATAATCATCATTTAGATCTGATTTCATGGGTTCATAAATGCTGGGTTCTTTCCGTTAAAAGATAGAATGCTAATTTGGTAATTAACCAAACGTGGTTTCGCCATCATTTTAGAATGTGCCATGTTTACAGTTGTAATTTTAATGAGGTAATATGATGCACTGATTCCATACATTTGAAATCCTCTTTGTATATTAGGTCTACATTGCTGATAAGTGTTTGGCCTATGCATAAACAGCATGCTGGAAAGTGAGTTCACTTCAGTTAATTGAATATGTGCACTATACTATTACGTGCACGATTCTGTAATGTTATGCACACAGTTTGTCATGTTGTCAAGAATGTATTCGTTTTCCATGGGATTGCAACCAAAGATTGTGCATAGGTGCCCAACTTTGTTTTTTTTTACATTTCAGGCAGCAAGCGTTACTTGGTGCTATCACACAAAAAGATGCAAAGATTGCCTTGCTTGAACTATCTTCCTCAAAGAAGAAGAAGACTCAAGATGAAGTAATGACCTTAAAGCGAGACAGAGACAGGCTGGTGCATCAGCTGAAGCAGCAGGTGGGAAATGCACACGTCATTCTTCCCTGCTGTGCAATGATATTCCATTTGCATTGGTCGATTGATCGTTTTCTCAACTAGTCGCACTGAGCTAGGAAGTTACATCGTGCCTTTCTAGTCATTCAGCTTTCAATGATCGATTTCAGCTGTTAGTGCACATAGACAGTTCTGCAATATGTTTCTTTCCTACAACTTAAGCAGACGTTCTACAGATAGCACTAACGCATCCTGTCTCTACAGTAACAGGAAGTGGAGAAGATCCTTCAATGTATAAGCGTTTGGAATTGAATCCCCTAATTTACATTGGTTCATGAACGCATTGTGCATTGCATGTCTATGAATTCAGTTAATATTATCACACTGAAATATGGTTGTATATATGATAGGTTTTGTTATTTGCTAGCAAATATATCTCAGTTGACTATTGCACCTGCTTTGTGGATCTGTTCACAAACCACAAGTCACAGAAGAAGCTCCAGGAGACAGGGAGCTTTTCCTCTGGCAAGGTTTCTATGGCCGAGATAAATTCACCTCACTTCGGTCACAAAGTATCCTTTTTGTCCACCAGGCTGTTCAGGGGGTTGCATAGTAGGTCAGTTCAGACCAAACTCTCAGAAAGGGAGCAGGTTGGTACAGCAAACACTTTGATAGACCCACAATAATTGATTGTCCACACAGTAAAGTAGTGCAAATAAAAGGAGCTCAGAGAATACATTACTTTCATTTGCGCTACTTTTTGAAATGTGCAGGTCACCTTATGCGCATTTCATGAGGGGCTGGTCAGTAGCACACAGATGCACTGTCCAGCCCTATTACATATAATAACTTTGGAAGCCCCGTCGCAAAACTATGGTATGACTGATTCTGAGCTACTAGGTGGTTGCAGGAAGTTCATTTCACAGAGATGGACCCTCAAAGGGCCCGTCTCTATGAAATAATTGAAAATGCATTTCCTTCCATTGGGGAATGAAAAATGTAATTGTGAGAGCCGAAGTTTATACTGCGGCTGTTAAACGGCAAAGAAACATTCATTACAGGTCAGAAATGGTCCTGTCATTGATTTCTTTTGGCATGATCTAACAATCACATGGATTGCGCATGCTGCCACGGTCTCATTTTATGTTACAGGGATATAGTGTATCCCTGTAACATAATCACTCTTTGTAATCCACAAGAGGAGGACAGTGTCGGACTGACTGCTTCCTGATCTGGGGTTATAGAACTCTAGTTTACTGTGAGTGGCTTGCTGCCCGTTCCAATTCCTCTCATCCCTCTCGCTCTTGCTCTCTTTCCCATAAGGCATATAGTGCATAGGAGAAGGATATGGGGTGGCAGAGGATTCAACAGCCGATATAGGACTACCACTGTCACAGATGATGAACTCCAGCACATTGGAGTGGATCATCTCCTGTTGTGCCAGCAAACCAGTCAAGAGGTAATACACTGTGTAGATCGTGGCTGGCATGAACTATCTGGTGGGAGAGGCAGAGGTTGGAGTGTCCAACACAACCTACGACTATCAAAGAGCTGCATGCGACATTGATGACACATGTCTCATGCTTGGGCTTCAACTCAGGCCTGTGCAGTCCCCGTTTCAGCCTGAGCATACAAGGATCTGAAGAACATGGCGTGTGAGGCAACTGATGGATTGTTCCTTGCCCATCAATCCTGAAAGGGACGCATACTCAAGCTATAGTTGTTAACTCCCTGTACAGGCCAGCCCATGCTGGCCCTAAAGTGCTCAATGTGACCCTAACACCAGTACACTGTTTTCACCATAAGCGCTCTTGTTATTGAGGCCTATATACATATTGCAGGTGGCTATCTTCCAGAATAAAATGGGGACGCTTCCTCTGGAGAGTTTCCTCCGCAGCCAGTTTGACCTGGCAATAATTTTGTTGAACATGAGACACTACAGCCCACACCCACTCTGGGTGGAGCTCATATTGTGTGAATATCCTTTGACAAGGTTCACCTATTCTAACAAATCTTTCATTACTACCTAGTTATTTATGCAAATTTTAGAAAATACATGCAAATAATGCCATGGAGTGGCCGTGCCTGCATATGGCAGTGTAGCAATGAAACCGATACCCATGCAGTGACTTCAGAGTTCTTAGATGTGCATGCATGTAGGCAATGGGTAAGCATTTAGAAATGTTGCCCAGCTGTATTAAGATCCCTGCAAAGAATCTGCTTGAATACAATCAAGTTGTTTTACAGCATGCGTATCGACAAATGCGACAAACATACAAATCCAATTGTCCTACAAGCATAACCTATTTTAATTAGTGCTAAAATACATATGGATTAAAAAAAGCTGTATTAAAAATAATCAACTAAATGGAATTATCCTAAGTGACCTTAGCACATTGATTGACTGTATTATCCATGCTGGGTGTTGCAGCAGAATGTTGTGCTTGGGGTAATTGGGCATAACCTTGAAGCTCCTCTAAACTTTTTGATGGCGCCTGTGTTTTTTGACACTGTGTTTCCTCCCAGCCAGGCTGAATCTAAAGCCTCTGGTAGAAAGTGGCTCTGTATCTTTGTGCTCTGCTCTCAGAGACTTTAATGCTCTTAAGACAGGTTTACCACAATGGTAACCCGGAATGTTTCAGGATTAATGTATCCTTTCTGGTAGTCGTGAGGCAAAGGCTGGTGGCAGCTTCCCTTTGTGCAAAACTGGCTCAACCATGTAGACACGTTTTGTCTAGCTGGGATCCTTTTAGAGCTATCCCTCTAGCTACCCGAAATAGATGTCGGTCTTTGCTCTTGATGTCCAGTGGTCTAGTGGAGTCACATGGTTCCCCCTTTCAGTGTGCATGTGTGTGTGATGTGCATGTATGGAGTGACCATATACAGTCACAGGATGCCCGTTTCCTTGATCTGAGGGTTGTAGCAGACCTGTGCGTGGGGATGCCTAAGTTGATGTCTAGCCATTGGCTTTCTACCAAATGTTAGAATGTATCTTGGTGTAGTAGGAGACTAGGATCAACCCAAGCCTGCCATGAGGAGATAATAGAAGACCCCTTACCCACTCACTTTGTCATGTTGCTGAAATTCAAACCTGCATATCTGGAGGCCTTCGGCTTGAGGAAGTTGACTAAGGCTATAAGCCAGATCTCAAGTACCCAGAGAAATCCAAAGGCAAAACCCTTCCTAGCCAGCAACCATGAAGGAACTAATTGCAACAAGCATCCCCTCTGATATAGCATGGACAACCGCATCCCTTCACCTGTCTACTGGCTCTGTATTGCTGAAAATTCTGGCTGTGTCTTCATCTGTCTCAGAGGTGGGAACCCCTTTGATGCAGATGTCCTGAAGCTCCTCTTTCACAGATGCACATGATTCTTCTCATTAGGGGGGGAATTCTAGCAAGCACCCAGGTTACATCTCCCTATCTGGGTAGGTCCAGGGGCACGTGCTGTTGTCTGTTCTCCAAATGCATCAGCAAACCTTCAATCTGCTGATAGACATGTGGCTAGTTCCTCCCTGAAATGATCCCAAAGATTTCTCATAAATAATATTTCTTCCTTTTGGGTCTTTGAGGCCGGCCCCATTGCAGGGTCTCTTCTCCTGAGCATGTGGATGTTCTTCTGCAACCATCAATAATGATCACAGAATCCCCACAATTACTTCCTACCTTGCAGGCTCAGAGCCTCGGCTGGATTGGTGGGAACTCATAAATAAACCACCATCTTTGCGGTCTGCTAGTTGATCGGAACTAGGGCAATGTTGCTGATGTTTCTGGGGTTGTATGGAGAATTGTATTTCTGAACAGCCCCTGGAACCACTCAAAGCATCTGCAGTGGGAATGGCTCCTGGACGCTGGAATCCATTATCCTTTCCTACAGCACTACTGGAGGTCTTCTTCTTCATTTGGACCCCCATCTGGGTGTCCGTCCTTGGGGTCCAATGGTCTGCTATCAATCATCTCCAACCAGAACATTGGGACATCAAATGGTAGGACGTTTTCATAGCCAAAGCCTTACTGCCTGTGTTGTCCCCTTGGTTCTTAGTGTAGTAAGTTTTACCTTCATTTCTAAAAAGTTAGGAACATTTTTACTTATCTCTTGAAAAGTCCCTCATTCTCTTAAAAAGACAACATAATAGAAAATAACCTTTAGAGGCTTAGCTACTGTTGAATATTTTACTAATGTGTCTTGCGAAGGTCTTACCTGCAACCGCAGTGGTTTTTCCCATTCCATTATCTATATAATGTTTGAGGCATGCTAGCGCACTTCATCACTTGTGACAAAAATAAAAGCAGCCCAATCCACAAAGGACATCTGAATGCACATATCTTAGTAGTCTTTCTTCACCTTTTCTGTGCATTTAAAAGCACAGCCTGTTTATGAATTGTGGATGTGCTTTTAAATGAACATGAATGTGGTAACCCCTCTGCACCTGTTGGAAGCAAGTGCTGGGGGAGGGTAAATTACTTTTACTCTTGATGTATATTCCTCAACGTGCAGCTGCATTTTGACTGACCTGTGCCACTCCATAGTTCCTCAGTAGAAAGGAAGCAAGGCTACACTTTCATCACTCCATGGACAATATAATTCACTCTGTATCCCTTGCAGGTTGCTTGGATTCCCCCATACCCAATATAAGGTATGTAGTTTATGTGTGTATCTGCACACATTATGAGTATTGGTTGGGGGTTTATTTTGTATGACAACTAAGAACATGCCTGAATAGTTGCTTCCAAAATAAAATAAAACAATACAAAACTAAAACAACCTTGAAACATCAGCAAAACAACTGTTAACAGGCAGCAAAATATGAATGAAATACGTATGGCAAAGGATTACAGAATGAGACTAAATTATTGATATAGTATCCAAATGTCACACATTGCCCTCTGTGAAAATGGTTCACACGATGGATTTTCGTAACCTCTTTTGCTCAACAATAAAAAGATTTTGCAACCAAATATGTATTAAGGTCCCATTCCCCTTCATTCATGTTAAATTGTGATCCAGAAATGACTTGGTTTCAAAACACTTGTCTCTGTTTTAGAACTGAAATGAATACCTGACGAGGGCCAATGAGCTTGTAACAAGTGCTGTCATTGGCCGTCACTAGTGGTTACCATCCTGACAAAGCCTTTCTCCGAGTCACATTAAATGTTCTAACAGCCATCATGGGAAGAGAGAAGGGACCATGTGTAGCTCCTTCTCCCTGTTTCGATCGCAACTATCTCCTTTGTTTACTTGTTTTATTTGCTTTTTAATGGCCGCTATGGAAAGGGAGAAGTGACTTTTCATGGTCCCTTCTCCCCGTTCCATGGCAGCCATCTTCTTTGTTTACTTTTTTCTTCACTTTTAAATGGCCACCATGGAGAGGGAGAAGGGACTACATATAGTACCTTCTCCCTGTTCTGTGGTGGCCTTCTTTTCTTGTTTTCTTTCTTTGTTTTCTGTTGCTTAACCCCAAATGTTTCTCATAACTTAAGACACTATTAGTACCGTGGTCATATGGGCCGGGATACTAATAGCAATAGGCCACTCACTGAGGGGGCATTACTGCTTCACTCGTGCCTGTAACTGTGGGCCCCGGGGCAATATCTGAAGTGGTAATCCCCAAATGTTCCTGTAGTGGTGGTTGCAGCCTATGGATTTGGAATGAGTCAAGAACCATAGCTCACTGAAGATGCTTGATTTCTCACAAGCAGCACTCCCACTGCCTTTCCCTTCTAGAAAACAAATCGTGAATGCATGTCCAAGGCATTTAGACAAGATAGTGTAAGCGTTGAATTTGCACAGACTTAAGAACTGTGGGCTGCAACACCGTGACAAGTCGTGAACCATATGGCCTTGCAGTCCACAGATCTACGGCTATGTCAATTCAACCTTTCTGGAAAATAAATATTCAAAAGCACTTTTTGCATACCTGAAAAGGTGCTTCAAGATGTGTTCCAGGTACACTATTAGTAGTAATCTGATTATTGTTTGTCCCATGCATTCTGCCTATCACTCTTAAAACAGTTGTCAAATTGTGAACCCGTTTCATCTTAAAGATGGCTGTTTTAGACAAGCCAAGGCATACAGTGTTGCAGTGGTCTGATCTTGTGAAGAAAACCCCAGTTTAGCTATACTGGAAATTTGCTGTGATGGAGACATGGCTGCAACTAGGGACCCCGCTAGGTTATTTATTGTAACAGAAACATCTGTTATTAAATCATTGTTCATATCTTTTTAATCTTCATGCATCCCACAAAGTCACATGCTTAAGCACAATGTTTAAATCAAACAGTGTTCCTTTGTGCACCCATGTTACAAATAAATGATCTACACATATATTTTAAATGTGCAAGAAAGGCAAAATGGCATTTTAAAATGCTATTGAATATATATATATATATATATATATATATATATATATATATATATTCAATGAAAAAACTTTATTGAAGGGACGTTATGGTTTAGTTGCACTAATAAAAACCTATGAAATTCAATGAAAACCTTTGTTAAAGTGACGTTATGGTTAAGTTGCACTAATAAAAACCTTTGAAATTCATAGAAAAAAACTTTGTTAAGGGGACCTTATGGTTAAGTTGCACTAATAAAAACCTATGAAATGTAATGAAAAAACGTTGTTAAAGGAACGTTATTGTTACAAGTAAAACATAAAAGCCCCTGAAAGTCGCCAGTTATGGTAAACTAAGCAACTATAACTCGTGCCACCACCGTGCACTGCTAAGACTAACACCCTGGACATCAAAGATGACATCACAAATGTGGTGGCGCGAGTTATGGTTGCTTAGCTTACCATAACTGGTGAATTTCAGGGGGTTTTCGGTTTTACTTGTAACCGTAACATCCCTTTAACAAAGTTTCTTCATTGAATTTCATAGGTTTTTATTAGTCCAACTTAACCATAACGCTCCTTTAACACATTTTTTCAGTGAATTTCAAAGGTTTTTATTAGTGCAACTTAACCATAAGGTCCCCTTAACAAAGTTTTTTTCTTGGAATTTCATAGGTTTTTATTAGTCCATTTTAACCATAAAGTCCCTTTAACAAAGTTTTTTCAGTGAATTTCCTGGGTTTTTACCAGTGCGTGCTATTTTCCTACAACTTACTAATATCATACTTACCAAATATAGCAATATTTGTGTCCAATTTAGAAAGTGCCACCTTAAATCCCTGCCATTTCCCACCTTGTAGAATCATTTTTAACACTTCTATACACTTTTTGCAACTATTTCAACTAATTTTGCAACCATAGAAGTCTACGAATATCTGACTTAATTGCGAACCTTCCGGACAGTGTCACATGACCATACGCTGGTGTGCAGCATGATAACGTGTCCAAGAACCCGTTCGCACTTCACGATAAGATTTGTGCTTCGCAGACAGTTCGGAACTGCATTTTCTACTGATCTAGGAACTTTCAATTTCAAAATGTCCCTTGCACAGCTCCAACACCTATTCCTACTCATTATCCATTAACAATCTAATACACAGTAGACACTTTTAGCAAAACTGCTATTTATCTTAAAATGGCATCAGCTAATGCCATCTCTCCTCCCCAAGAGCCACCACCACTGCAGTAATCAAGGAGCATGAGAAACACTGCCCCCAACCTTAAAAATAACACACACCCAACATTTTCCCCTGTCCACCTACCCCTTCATATTAGTGTTTGGTGTCTATTCCCTCATTTCCTCCCCACCTTTCGTGCTTAGCTCTCCTGCCAAAAAATAAATACATCCAAAAACAACAAAATAAATCTTCCTTTAGAAACCACCTTTCACAGTTAAAAAATAGAACTAAAATAAAAACGTATACACTTCATCTACTTTATATTTCTCAGTAAAGTACATAGACTCAATAAGATTTTCCAACATTTCCATTTGCATTTCATGTTATGCTAATGGGAATATTGTGGTGTTCATCATCCGTGCCAGGGACTGCAACAGTGGATATCGGCCCGGCAGCCCAAGTTATCAGCCCAAGCGAAGCGAGGGTGGATAACAAGGTCTCTGGATACTTATCCCACCATTCCAGCCCCTGTAATGGGGGATGAAGGCCATTGCACTCTAGGTTCCCAAAGCAGGAACCCTGGGTGCAAAAAAAAATGATTTTTCTTCCTACACCGGGACGCCTGTGGCGTCCCGGTGTAGGATGGAAAATCCTTTTCCAAGATGGCCACCATGGAAAGGGAAGGTGGGGTTCCATACAGGGCCCCTCTTTGCTTTCCATGGCAGCCTGCAGAAGGCGAAAAGAGAACCCTATGACCTTATTACCACAAGCACATTTATCTTCCCTTTCAAATTTATCCCAATTTCAAATAATTTTACCACAAAGCCATGGCCACATTAACCCCATGCGTTGTCCCTCGTGGTCATGGCCAGTAGCCAGATTGTCCAGATTGTGACCTTATTCCATTACCCAGACAATCTGGCCAGTGCCCATGGCCACAGGCTACACTTCAGTCACCAAAGATATATCACAATTGTTTGTACCTACATTATGACACTTGTCAAAAAATAAAACACAGGCACATTTGCAAAAACATGCTTTCTGGTCCTTGCCAATGCTCTTTACACAGTTTTGCTGGAAATCTACCCATGTTTTATTTTTTCAAAAGTATCAAATGCATGCGCATACAATCATCATGTAACCTAGCCCCCACTTGACAAAATCCATTCAGACTTTACGAAAACATTTATATCTAGATCTATAATCATTTTGCAAACCTTTGTGTAGATTTGTCAAATGGCACCACATTTATAAGCCTTTACAATATTTTGGGGCACCCCCTCTTATTGGGTCCCCTCTTGACAGAATCCCACCCAACTTCACAAAAACATTTATATTTAGATCTATTATCAGTTTGCCAAATTAAGTGTAGATTCATCAAATGGCACCACATTTATAAGCCTTTACATTATTTTGGGACCATTCATCTAATTTTATCCCCTCTTGACAGAATCCCACCATACTTTGAAAACACTTTTGGAATCGGGTGGGGAATATAATTTCAAAATTACATGCAGTTTCATGCCAACATTATATGCAATCCAAAAACTGCCCCCAAACTTCTGAAGTGCCCCCAAACTTCTCAGGACTGTTCGCAGACTTTCGTGGCGAAAAACACCCATTTTCTGGCTTCTTGCAGTCATATCCCATCCCATACTCATCACCCCTCACCTCCCCAGAGATTATTTGATAAATTTGACAAGTGCAATGTTGTGTTTTTTAATATGTTTTTACTGCGATGTCCGCGGACACCAGCTGCTGTCCGCGAATCTAAGATGGCTGGTGTTTCCAAAAATCTGATGCACTTCACGCTTTTCACCATCCAATCAATGGGCTTGTCCGATGTCCGCGTACACCACGTTACCCTCTAAGCCAATGGGTGTCCTGTCCGCGGACCCAACAGGGAAGTGTGTCCGTGGAGCAGACATAGCTATCACTATTTTTTTGCCTTACATTTTGGTCGTTTAAAAAGAAACCACTGGACAGATTTACACCAAATTAACAAAAGCACAGTTTTGGGACAAAGATGCTGCTCCTGCCGCAAATTTGGTGAAAATCCGTCCAGTGGTTTGGGCTATTGGCGTGAGCAAAGTTTTTTCCCATTTTGTCTGTGGGAAAAAAATGACATTTTGGGACCCCCCCTTAAACTCTGCACCCCCTTGAACAGACCTCACCAAACTTTGTAAAAAAAATTAAGAGTGGGCCATATACTTTTTTTTGCAAAGTTTGGTGAGGATTCGTCCAGGGGGAGCGAAGTTATAAGCCGCCCAAAAAGTGCTCTTCCTATGCGTTTAACAACTTAACCATAACTACATGGCTGCTACCGCGGGCCATGTAATATATTTATATTCACTGACAAAAACATTGTTAAAGGGACATTATGGTTAAGTTGCACTAGCAAAAACCTCTGAAATTCGATGGAAAAACATTGTTAGAGGGGCGTTATGTTTACAGGTAAATCCGAAAAACACACGAAATTCGACAGTTATGGTAAGCTAAGCAACCATAATTCGTGCCACCAGTGTGCCCTACAAGGACTAACACCCATGACATCAAAGATGGCATCACAAATCTCATTTATGACATCATTCATGACATCATTCCATTTACAATAGTACAACATAAACAGTAAGCTGTCCTATGTTTTTGATTTTTAATACATTTATACAAATAGAGACTCGCAGCCAAGGATGTCATTTCACCAAAATGCTAGGGGAAGCTGTCACCTGACCCTTGACCTCTGGTGACATCACAGGAAATTATGTCATTTGATCCTGCTCCCATTTGACATCATGAGAAATGATGGCACAAGACCTTTCACCTCTTGACAAAACAGGAAGTGGGGCCACTGCCTTGCAGATGGGCTGAAAATGGGGGGGCTCATTTGGCAGAGGAGTAGAAATAAGACATTGGCAGGGCGATTGTTGTGACTTGCAGCTACAGTACAGCTTGAATGCACCCTTCATTACAAACCTGTCATGCAAGGAGCTTTAGAACCGTGGGAAGCCCTGCATCTGCAGGGAGACCAGGCAATTAAAGGAGTGCATAGTCTTTCATTTTTGCCAGCTGTAGACGGCAGATTTGACACTGAGTAATGCTGCATCCCTTAATAGTCTCTGGAGGATAGCTCAGCAGCAACGTGCTCACCTTGGAAGCAAGACGACACGGAGCAACACAGGTTCGATCCCTGGTCCGCGCTTAGAAACTTCTGGGTATTAAGCGTGTTATAAATAACCTATCATATCATATCATTAATGATGGGAAGCTATGCGCCCCTGTCCACCTCCACATGAAACAGACAATTCATGTAAAAATAAGGGTGGAGCATGGACAGTGTGTGTCATGTGAGATGGTGGCAGAAGCCCAGCCCCATGCGCTTCACTTCTAGCCAACTGATCGCTCGGTGTCTCTCTGTGGGATTCTTGTCTAAACTGTTCACACTCTTACCTCATAAGGACCAGTCCGAATTAATGAAAACTACGCAATACACAGAGGCAGGTTCTGCAATACTATGCAAGAAGTTGGTTTTCTGACAGCACTTATCAACTAGCCTCTGCTTCAATGGGCACCTATCGACCACTCATTCCACATCTCCGACCTGCCCACAGGCCTGAATACAATGCTGGCAAGTAGCTCCTCCGCCTCTACTTGTGACGTCTTCAGCGAGTTATGGTTTTGTAGCCCTTTCAATATGTAGTCTTGCGGCTTCTGTTTACCGGCGGGGTAGAGCAGCCCTTAAGCACCTCCTCAGCCACGGGGCCGCCCTGGACGTCTCAAGTTCGAAAACTTGCAGGGCCGGCTCAGCCTTTAATCCCTCCAGCTCTAAAAAGTGAGGGGCATTAATTTAGGGGAATAATGAAAGCAGCTGATATTACCCAGCTTGAAATGTCATAAAAAACATAATATTATTTCACATTTTAATAACCGGGGGCAAATGGCCCTATTGTCATGTCGTATTTATTGAAAAACAAGGCCTTCTTGTAGATTTCACACATTTCATGGCGTTATTAAGTGTCCAGTTTCATAAATGTTTATTATGTTTAAAGCTAATGCACACACTGTAAAAGGGGACAAGCCTCATACCTTAACTTTGTCTTCCCTGCACCTCTGACAAAACTAACCAGCCTTCCCGCAAACGTGGGAATACACACATGCAAACTCGAAGCCGGCACCCATTACAGTCCTCCATATTGCAAGAAGCCAAGACCATGGAAACTGAAAACGGAGTCTATGGTCTGAAACATGCTTGCCCCACTGGCGGCCATATGCAAACAACGAACGTACACAACATTAACATTGTTGTCGTGAATGGGATGAATTTACTGCCCAGATACTTATACAAGGCAGTGATGGGGATAAAAACAATGATGGTAATAAAAATACCATTAAAAAATGAAAGATGTTTTCTTTTCTTTTTTTTTTTTAATACAGGGATCACAATGGAGAGAGACTGCAGGGGTAGCAACTGCGACCCCCAAATGACATCCCTGCTTTGGCACTTTGTTAAGTCTGATGATGATGTGAAGACAGCATTCATTAAAACAAAACAAGCACAAAATTCACTTTCAGGCTTTATGAAATAATTATTCATAATGTACGACTAATTTTAAATTATGTTGTGAGTTTTCTGCTCAACGTTTGGACACAGACAAATTTGAAAAGTGTAGTATCTCAAAACTTGCTGAAAACCCTCCAAGGCTCATTACATGAGGCCGATAATTTCTTTCATACCACATTTTATGCAGCAATGCCTACCACTTCTCCTTGACCACTGTACCTTTTTTTAAAGTAATTTGTGTAGAGATCTGTTTCTCCCATTGCCTAAAAGTAAAATTTAAAAATGTTCGGTAAAATGAAAAAAAAGTCTATGAATGCTATAGTTTCTAACACTGTTAATTCTCCTCCGTTGCCTCAGATGGTGGTGCCCTTTCCTTATCTTGTATAATCCATTTAGCCCCTCTTCTACCTTCTTGCTATATTATTAGGAAGAGGGTACTCTTCACAGATGATGTTCTCACCTATCACTGAAAGGCGACTTTGTTCCTTTCATTTAATATATTTGTATCCTATAACCTACTCCCTGGCCGTCACCTTTCACCATTGAAGTTAAACAAATAAGTTTACATTCTGCCCCTTTTCCCTAAAGCAGGGACATCAGAAATTAGGCAGTTAGGCCCCCATTAGACTTCCCCGTGTAACAAGAGTAATGAGATGAGGGCATGGTCAATTTCCGCTGCTCCCTGCTAGCGCTCACATCAAGTGTTGTCCCTCAAGCAGCAAGGATGGCAGACTTAAGTCACGAAAAATGAAAGCCACGCCACTGCTTTTGCAATTGTGAGTTGGAGGGCTCTTTATTTGCAAATTGCATACTCCTTTGAGGCTGAAGTCTGAGCTGGAGCAGCCCATCTATCTGGTAATACCCTCTAAAAAGAACCATTTCCCATCAGCGTTTCCCATCTCGTATACAGTCATATATTTCAACCTTTCATGACTTCAAAGAGGCTATTTTATCACTGAAGAATTTCAAAAGGACTCAAATGTGTAGGCACATATTAAACAAGGGTAAGACGGGTTTTCCATCCGTGCTGCGGAAGGGGAGAGATTTGTATGAGGTTACAGTTTGTGCAGGTGTGCTGTCTCTGTGGCAACAGCGGAAACACACAATCCACATGACCTAATTTAACAAAAGAAGTACACAATGTAACAAGAACAAAAATGTAAATAGTTTTTTAATATCGTACTTCGTGCCAGATTCCAGCCTCTAAGTGCTGGACTATGCTGCTTAACATTGGCTCCCGACACAACTTACACATACTTCATACAGTTATTCACCAATACAACCTATGAAGATATACATGTAATACAACATACAAATCCACTGAAATTAAGAGTCTGAAACCAGATCTATCACTTTGTCAAAGCCTATTGTGTTTGACATGCTACTGCATCTGTTGCGAGTAGGTGGACGCTGAAGTCTCAAAACTAGTGCAAGGCTTTGTTGCTGCCACCATAATTACACCCCTCCCATTTCTTTGTTAAATTGTCCACAACATATTCATGTCCAACATCTTGCTTGACACCTATCAGTATCTATATATATAAAACACCTAGGCATGATTTCCATACTCAGCTGATGCAATTCATCAGTGTTAGGTTGCCCTCTGCTGTCCAAATGGCAAAATGCACCTCTGTGTGCCCTTCCACTTCAGCAACAACTATCATTTCAACAAACAGAATGAGCATGGTTCTACACGGTCACTGTCAACTTCCACTATCGCAAACATTTGAAATAATTTCAAGTTACTTCTTTCCACCCCCACTTCTCTTAACACAGGGCACGGTGTTCCAGTGTCAATCAACAGTTAATTACTGGATCAACGTTGTAGTCTCTAAAGAGCGAAACTCTGTAGGATGAATGTCTCCTCATGAGCTAAAACTGAATATAGATGCTGTAATTATGCTACTTCACAATCTTATGCCATCACAGGGACTCAGCAATGAAGCAAGGTTGACAATTACGCATCTCCAAAGACACTTCACAGAGGCCTGTGTAATTGATGGAACTTAGATACTGTTCTTATACTGTACATACCTCTCATTCCATCTCATACAAATATGCCTTTCAAATTCAAAAGAAGACAGTTACCTATACGCTTAGCCCATTCAATGACCGTTAATAGGTCACAGGGACCTATGCCCATTTCCTGGAAGTGTTCAGTGGTAATTCCTATATTTAAGAAGGGGGACAGATGTGACCCTATGAATTACTGAGCAATATTGACTTGTAAATCTTCTAGAATGGCGTATGTTACACCGGGAATGGCTAGTTACTTTAAATTATGATGGCCAGTATTGCATTCTGTAATTTTAGTGCTGAAGTCTGAAGTTGAACTCAGTCTCCAGTCCTGTCTTTTAGTCCTGCGTTTCTGATGAGACAAGCTCAATGACTAGTGCCAGAATGGAACACATACAGGTGGATGAATTAGGTGAGCTACATAATGTTGCAATTCGACCAGGCTATACAAGATTCTCTCTGTTTTCATGCATTGGCAACCTGACTGCCTGTACATTCACATCTGCACCATAATAATAGTGAGGTGAGATTCAACCTTGTGAGTAGCCCAACTTTGGGCAAGAATGTATCCCTACATAATGACTACTCCTAGGGTCGGCCAGGTTTACATTTATGTTCGTTGATTGACTGCCAGAGATCACCTATTAGTCCTGCCTTCAGATCAAGGACATGATCCAGTTCAATACATAAATGTACCTATTGCTAATGGTCTGGTGGTATTATGTCAACATACATTGAAACCCCAGTCCTGTTGATGTATTTAAACCATTGTGAAGTCATTTATTGAATGTGCTAAACTACTGTTACTACTACTACAATCAAATAATGCATTTTCCTTTGTTCATTTACCATGTGATTACATAGCAGTAAGAATATAAACTGGTCTCATCTACATGTGGATAGAAAGGCACTCACACATGTGGCCCTATACTGTAGTCCATTCATTCAGAATTCAGCCAAATAATATATGTATATAAGTGGTGCCTTGCAACTGCCTTCTGGGTTGCTTGGTGCCATCATGGAGCTGTCATACAGCATCAGCACCAAGTATACCTACAATGGTAGCACTTGTTTTGCTTGGCACCATCTGCCACAGAATGTCCTTTGTCTGAAGGGAACTTCAGTGCCCTGAATGCATGCCACGCGTCGTTCCAAGAATTGCATGCAATGTTGTGCATGTACGTACATGTCATAAGTCTTGTTCTTCTCCTCATGCTCCTACGTCACTTTGGTGACACTGCAAGGCTGACCATTTAGCCTCAGTGAATTGAAACCTCAAGAATTCTCCAAACTAATTGATTTGGGGTCCGCTGCACCATTGTTGCTAAGATTCTGATTCATGGGCTATCTCGTCAGTCAACAGGGCTGGTGCTCTAGGGAACTGTCTAGAGGGCCATCAGCTGAGGGGAATTTCCTCGTTCTCTGGGTAATTTCTTGCGCTTTTTGCCAAAAACCTTCAAAACCATCCATCAGTCGTTGTCAGTGACTGCTCTACGTGTGTTTTGTCAGTGAGGATGTTGTCGGCATACTGTACACATGAATTCCTGCAAGTTGCAAAGCCAAACATTTATACATTCTTAGATATCTCAACAGAAAAGCATGTACCCATTGCAGTGTAATAATTATGTGTTCCCCTCACAGCCCTATCCAGTACACTCAATGGTGAGGGAACATAGGAGTACTAGTCCGAACCATCTGGACTGACGCAGGTTGCAGAACCCTGCTTTATGGTATGATATGATATGATATGGCATTTATAACGCGCCTGTACACAAGTGTTTCTAGGCGTGACAAGACAAGGAGAGGGAAGCAAGGGAGGACAAAACCACAATCTTACTAAGCCTTGTGTCATTCAGATCACAGGGAGGGTGGAGAGGAGAAGTGCAAGAGTGGGGTAGGGGAAGCAGAGAAGGGCAAAAGGGGTGAAAGGGAGAAGTGCAGGTAACAAAGTGCAACCAACGGGTGGCTACGTGCCGGTAATTAGAGGGTGCAGCCAGTGGGTGGCTTATAAGTGCAGAGAGTGGGTGGACTGTAGGGTTACAGATACAGACCACATGTGCTAGGGGGGGCCAAAAGGCATTGTGAGGTGCAACTGGACAGGCAGGGACCTGTTCCCAAGTTCAGAGGGTGGCAAGGTAAGCCAGGTGGGTGGAACAGACGGGTCATCAGCATGGGAGAGGAATAGAGAAGGCGGAAGCGAAGAGGAAGGTCTTGAGTTGCTTCCGGAACCAAAGATGCTTCTGCTCAAGCTTGACCGAGGCAGAGGGGCTGTTCCAGAGGGAGGCCCCAGCCGGAGAAAGGGATCAGATTTTTAAGATATGCAATATGTTCTATACAGTGACATTGCTCTAAATATTAGTGCTTTTGAGAAATCCTGTTTTTTGAGTTTCTACCTGTTCATTCACTACTCCTTTGTGTTACCTACACTCCAGGCATGTAGGTATTGTACTTACAATATTATCTTGAGCAGCAAATTGTACTGTAGATATATATATATCAAATAACCAAATACTCAGAGTGATGTATAAGTGTAAAAATAGAGTTAATGCATTTTGTGCATTTTCTAACTTGTTTACAAAGGAATAGCGTGAAAAGTGTTTGCTCAAAACGTAGCCCTACCTACATAAAACTGTGCACCCAGGCAAACACATCCTATATGCATAATTCTCTTAGGATGCATGTGCATTGAGAACAGAGCATCTGCAAGCCACCCTGGCCCTAAGACCAGAGTAAGCCTCTATGGATTGTCATGCAACATTATCTTCATACAGCAGAGCCATTCTAATCTCACATTAAATCCTGAAGTTGTCCGAATCAGTACATGCGGTTCAATGTTACAAATACTTTAACGCTAGGGTGACCGATGCAAAAATAAACTGAGCCCCAATCCCAGTGTGCATTATGTATTTACTGATTCAAGCATACAACCCTTTTATGACAGACATATTTGCCTAGCATAAAGATCTGAGACCATTCTTATGTTCCTAAATGATCTTTGATTTTGCATCAAGCAGTCTGTATCCCCCACTAGTGTTATTTTACCAATTCCCCATTGTGGTATTTTGAAATAATATACACAGGTTAGAATATACTTTGTATCATAAAACTTTATATGCCTATTATCGGTGTTGATAATGGCCTGCGCTCAATAAAACAAGTGTGTACATATTATTTTGCTTAAAATGTTACTTCAAATAAATAATTTACTTTTTTAATAGCTGCTTTTACAAAAATTCAAAACCCCACCTCTGCCCCCGTCAATACATACCTTTTGTTTCAATGTTTTGTGTGCAGCTGTCAGAATGGGTGGAGTGGCTATAGCACAGGTGCGCCTGAGAGCACAACTCTAACCTATATAGAGGCAGAAACATATAGTGAGACAAAGGGAGACAGAGACATAGAAAGAGTGCTCAAAGAGAAAGAGGGAGAGAGAGAGAGAGAGAGAGAGAGAGAGAGAGAGAGAGAGTAAGGTGTGTGATAGGCTGTTTACTGCAAGTTGCCTTTGTAGAATTTATGAAGAGGTAACATAAACAAGCATTGGCAAAGACAACAGTTTGGACCTTTGTGTGGGTATGGGATAGGCATTTGCTAGGCAGTGATATGAAGATACTACCTGGCCATAGGATCACCACAGTTGGCTTTGCCACTGCTTGCTTTTAACAGGACGCCAGTGATAGGGTCAGATATAAATCAAGTGACTGAAGGCACACTTGTTTAACATGTTTTTATTACGACAGTAGCCATTTGCAGCTTTAATAGAATGCTTAGGAAAATACTGGCACTCTAAAGCTTGATTTGTCTTCTTGATTGAGCTAGCTCAAAGAGACCCCACGGGGATGTGTTTTGGGTGGGGGGAAAAGAGTGGGTGGGAATAGCCATAGGAATTAGCATGGCCATGTACAGTGTGATGAATTGAGGGAATCAATCCCTTCTCCCCAAGGGAGAGCCCCTTCCCATGAGGCTGGGGAGATGAACCCACTCTGCAATACCATCCCTATGGGTAGAGGCACATGAATCTCACCAGGAGAGACTCTCCCCTTGAGGACAAGGGCTCCTGTTCCCATGAAGAACTCCCTAAAGCTGGACATATTGTTGCTTACATGGGATGCTCAAATGTACCAGAAGGTATAAAATATCACGACAGGGACGAAGGCAGATAATAGTGATGCCATTATTTTATTGGGAAAGAGCAGTTCCCTTTCAATAAAAATGACCATTCTACTGAGTCGAGGAGGTTGATGAAGGAGTTCTTTGTGAGAGGGAAAAGAGAAGAGAGAGACAAGCATGCACATAGGCTTGGGGAACGTCCATGCCACATCATATGTGGGAAAGACGGAAACCCGGAAGCCCACGAGTTTCGAACTCGCCGGAGAACACGGTGTGGGATGTCCGCAATGCTGCAAATGCGAATGGAGAGAAGCTAGCAAGGCAGGAGCTTGCGAGCAGATGGTGGCGTGACCACGATTGAGAAGCCATGGTGGACAGTCTATCCACTAACTGTTGCGAGACTACCACCAGAAACTAACAGCGAGGTGTGCGGTCACATAGTGAAGTACTGGGACACTACAAAGAAGCAAAGAAAGGCAGAGAGGGCGATTTCAAACAAACAAAACACACTGGGTAAAGTAACTGAATGCTTTAAACAAGAAGAGTATAATGTGAGAGAGAGAACAAAGTGTGAATCAGAATTTGGGAGAACTAGACAATTGGACTATATATCAATAGAAGTAGCATACGTGAACAGGATATGCAATTGTACTGGAAGGAAAACCCACCAGAACACGAATACTTTAACAAGATATACTAACAGCAATTAAGAGAGATGTGTATACTGTGAGAGTCCCAAAAGGGATTCTGAAAGAGAAAGGGAGATTTAATCATTTAATTAAGCAATAAGCCCCGAGCAGAGGGTGAATTACCACTTCAGATAATGCCCAGGGGCCCATAGTTGCCTGAAGTGGTAATGCCACCCCCTGCAAGTGGGCTAATTTCTATTAGTACCCCGGCCCGTAAAACCAAGGTACTAAAAGCATTTTTTTTCTATTCCGAAACAAAAAAGTTTTTAAAATGGCCATCGGGGCTGGGAACACAAAGTCTGTTTTCCCTTTCCATGGTGGTCATTGACAAAAATAAAAAAAAATAAACAAACAAAATGGCCACCATGGAAAGGGAGACAGAACTACAGGTAGTCCCTTCTTCCTTTCCATGGCGGCAATTAAAGAAAAAAGGAATAAAGTAACCAAAAAAAATGGCAACCATGAAAAGGAAGTTCCTTTCCATGGCGGGCTGTCGCAGATCCGGAGCAGACTCGCTGGAGACAGAAGTGTTTCCAGGGCGTTCGCTCCTGAAAAGCATGTAAGTGCGGGGGGGGGATGGAGGGAAGGAAAATGTGGGAAAGGAGGGTGGACAGGTTAAAAGACTTTCCTCATTCCCGGTGAGGGGAGATGACAGCAGCCAGCCATGAGGAGGCTCAGGGCAGCGGGATTACCATCTGGTAATGCCCACATTCTCCCACCAACAAGTACTAATATACAATAAGAGTATAATGTGAGAGAGAGAACAGAGTGTGAATCAGTTTGCGAGAACTGGACAATAGGCCTATTATGAGAATGTCCCAAAAGGGATTTGCAAAGGGAAAGGAAGATTTAATAATGTAGCTGATTAATTAAATCGACTGATCCACAAAGTCACAAGAGACTATTTGTGAGTTAAATACTAACAAAGAAACACCATATTGCTATTAGGACTCCCCCCAGGAGAAGAGAGCAATTCTCCTGATTTAAGTTAGTCTTCAAAGTGATGGGGTTGGATAGGGTAGTATTGGACAGCAGACTTGCTTTATTTGGACATTCACGACTGACGAATGGACACCTTATTAAAATAGGAAGGGAACATCCAAAATGACATGGAAAGATATGCCTTTTTAAGAAACTTCAATAAAATACTGGTCATATTTTCAGCTAAAAGTCTGTGTCCTTCTTCTGACCCACCACAGCAGTCAATGGGTGGGTAAATAACGAAATAGTACACACAAATGCAATAGTTTCAGGTTAAGGAGGGTGCTTATTTGCCACCTAATAGCCCAAACTAAACTTGGAGCTCACTTGTCGCCACCTTTCAGTTGTGAAAGCTGGGGCATTGATTTAAGGAGAAGCTGTATGCTCCACTCCATATTAAGGATGCAGCAACAGTGTTGCAAAATCGATTTTCAACCCTCTTGTCCCAGTGAAAACCTTACATGACAAGGGGCTGTATAAAATGCTTAATGCCCGAGAGCAAAACTTTGTAGTAGTCAATTGAAGAGAAATATTGTGTAAACAAGCCTGTGAGCTGTTTCTTTTTTTCTAATAGGATTTTCAGTTTCTTGAATGTAAAAATCCATTCATGTCTTCCTTTCTTCTTTCTTCTTATAAAATATGTACATGGTATTGTTATTCGCAGTGGCCCAATCATGCCAAATTATGAGTACTTATATCTATCAGAGTCTCCCTAATCCTTGCTTCTGGTTAAATTAAGAATTGCCTTGACTTACTCCATTACTCCTTGTCAGTAGGTTGCCAGTCTGGGACATCTGAGATCAGCTTCTGCATTTGACCACATTGTGTGATCCTAAGAACAATCCTTCTGTTCCCTGTGTTGAATTCCCATATCTGCCAACACTGAGAGCCCTTAATAATGTCTTAAATTTGTATTCTAAGCACTACACATATAACATTGAACAATTCTCCTATTTGGTTAGTAAATGTTTAATTGAAGTGCTTGATACCTTGCCTCGGCACTGAACCTGTGATCTCTGACACAACACATGTATTATCTGTTTGAATCTTGTATAGCACTTGCTAAAATTTGGGTGAAACTGCAGTTAGAACAAAAATGTATAAAACAATCAACTAGTATAAAGGTGGTATAACTATCTTTTGTATTATATAAAGAGTTGTGCACATAATTACTGAAGAATTCTTTGCAGGTCTATAAGGATAGAAAAGACAAACAGAGCCTAGATGTGCCGTCTATATGTGATGTTGACTTCATCACAGACATTGCTGCCAAGTACCTGGTTTCCAGCCATGATGCTAATGCGAGCCAAATGCCTCAGGTCAGTCGTAGAAGTCTGTTTTAGCAAACAGTGTAGAACCTGTTCTCCTACTAGTTCACATGTATAGTCCCAGATCACCAATAGAACATACTGTAGATTAGAGTAATGAACATCTCTAGTTTTAGATAACACAGCAACTGTGCCAATGTTGGACGTTTACATTACTTTCCACCTAATTGTTTGACATACATATGAATGATTGAGAATGATAGTGCTGTTTTTTAAGTGATTGAGGACATAACAATGTGAAATACCATGGAGTGAATTCTCTTCACCAGTACATATGGAATAGACTAACTAGTCTTCTTGCATTCTATGACAGACAGACACGCCTTCTTGATAAAAATGGGAACTTTCAAATCCCCATTTGAATGATTGGTGTTCCCCAGTTAATGGCATCTTTGGGGCAGGAAGGTATCATACATGATTGATCTCTTGAGTGGTTTACAAGGCTTGTTTCTGGAATAGTTCCTTCTACAGATGTATCAAGATAGCTTGGATGTACGCCTGCATCTCATACTTACTCATCTTAAAGTAAACTGTACCCGCTTGTGGTATGTCAGTTGCAATCATTGTATAACGTGTGGTATAGCGTGTATCCCATTTCCTTTAGAGTGGCCCATATCTTGTATATATTTTCCTGATATCAAATGAGAATGCCACTCTGCTGATATGTCACTTGCTTATCAGTGTTAAGGATTCAAGCTACTTACACCTCTAAGTAATGCGCCATACTGGGTGTTGTTGTCCATCTGGTATCTGCAGCATACATTTTGTATTGCGAATAGATGCCGTTGTTTCACAAACAATTGACATTCAGTAATTTGGACAACTCAATTTCGTTGAGTGAAACCTAATTACACATATATAGTGTGTGCTTTGGTTGGTGTAGGAGAAAGGGGAGATAGGGGGTTGGGTAGGGAGGGCATAAGGAGACACCAATAAGAAAAAAAAGAAAACATTAGGTTTACCAAATTGAGTAACCAAAATTGTAGACTATGGTCAATATAACAACGTACAGGCGATTAGGTCAATATCTTTCAATCTAGTAATGGCTGATTTAGGAGGATGTTTCAATATTGTGAAAAACAGTTCCTTTCAGGAAACAGTGCTCTAATCTAAGCTACATCTGGTCAGTATTCTACATCAGGACCTCCACACTTCTCCCCTTGAAAATTATTTTATTCCTTGTTCGCCATTAACCCTTTTTTATGTTGCCATGTTCTTTATCATTGATCTCATCATGTGCTTTTCTTGTTTTGAGACATAGGTGTTGCATAGGTAACACCGAGTGCAGCCAAAAACGAAAGTTATGATCATGAATAGGGATAATTGGCCATGTGGGTAGGAAAGTGCACCAGTGCTTTGACCACGTCCTCAAACGCTTTACACTCATGCAGTGCTGCATTGGTGGCCCATCTAATAACAGGACAAGTGCAATGTAATTCAGATTTTGCAAGGGCAAGTTATTGACACATGCATATACACTGCCATTCACTTTTGCTTATCTGCCACTCATGTCTCTGAAATGACTTTTGACAGAGAAATGGTATACAGAAGTGTGAAAAGTGTACTTTGCTGAGTGGTCTATAATCGACCTCTTTATTGCTCGTCTTTAAGTGTTCAATTGTATGCCCTTTTCAGTTGTTGTAGCCTCATGGCCTGATCAGTTCTTAATGAAACCACAACATCCATATTAAGACATGCATACAATGGGAACCTATTCATTTTCTTTTGGTAAGTGGTGGTGTTTTGTCAGTTTCATGGCAATATCGCCTTAATTGCATTAAAGGAGGCCTTAGTGCTGAAGGTACACTACCACACTCTTGCTGTAAATAAACTCTGCTGTCTCATTTGTTATCACCTGGAGGCTGCGTATCCTAATATAAAGACAAGTTGACTAATTCCAATTTGTTTTTAATGGATCCATTACATTTGTTCACAGATAAACGGTCACAACAACGTTTTGGTGTGATTTATTTTCACAAGTAACGTATTTTGTTTTATATATTGTGAAGGTTACTACCTATAAATAATAACATCTACAAACATTGTGCAAGTCAGCACTATAGTAACTACAAACACTCACTGAAAATTAAATCTCTCACACACAAAGCTCACTCCTTAACACTACAAAATAAACATTAACTTAAATTGCAATACTAATTAACAAGAGTCAATTTAACAAAAGTACCATTGTTATCTACCAAATATTTAAAGTGAGTGTTGTGAAGTCATTTTTATCTTGTGCGCCAGTTTCAGGTAGGGGCTGGATGTTTGCTGAAAATTTAAAAGTCAACAATGTATAGACGTGTCCTGAAACACATGTTATTTTGGCGGTCTACAGAAAGCTGTGTGTAAAAATGACCTATTTTTTCAACCTTAAATTTGTACATGAAAATGTCCATATAGCTCCCCAAAATTTGACGTCAGTGTTTTGATGTACAAGAACAGGTACTTGCCAGATCTGCAAGCTTTCACAGATATGATAAAACAGGTACAAAGTGAAACATTTCTCACTTTCCTGTTTAAACTGCCATTTCACCATGACAATAGTGTTGCTACTGCATAGCTAAAGATACATTCTGTTGCAACTGTATATCTAAGGTTACATGACACATTGCCTACAAAAGTTAAAACTATGCATCTCTGTAACGTTTGGCCTTTTCCATGAAATGTCCCCACTCTCTCACTTTCCTTCTGTCCCTCCGATGGTCATACTCTCCTCTCTTCTTACCCCTATCCTCACCTCTTTCCTCATTACTCTTTACACCTCTCTCTTCACCACTCTTCTCTCCTTTCCTCTCGCCTCACTCCTCTCATCTCCTAACTCCTCACTCATTTTCTCTCCTCTCTTCTCACCCCTCCCCTCTATCCTCTTCCCTCTATCCTCTTCCCTCTACTCACCTCCCTCCTCACTGCTCTCCACACAACCTCTTCTCACTCAGTACAATCACTTTCACACGCACATCATCGAACACAAGAAATAGTAGCACTCTCATTCACAACCATTAGCTCACCTGTGCTTTGCTTAATACAAGGTCCGTGCCCAAGCACGCACTGGATATACACGATTATATCATGGAGAATGGGATTGGTATATTATGCCTCACTGAAACATGGCTGCAAGAGAGCAGTGGCGCTAGCATTGATCTATCAATACCAATAGGATTCTAAGGGCCTAAATTACTAGAACGGCGGTAGCCATGGAGCTCTTAGCTCCATGGCTGCCACCGTTCCAGGCTCCATTACCGGGTTCCTGCAATGGGGCCTTACCGGGTTACTCTGAGATAGGAGGACCCGGTAATTCCTCCATGCAGGAACACTTCCCCATTCCCATTGAGCCCATATAGGGCTCAATGGGAATGGGGCGGGAGGTAATAATGGGCAGATTACATCTGGCCCGTTATTGCCTCCCTCTTCCCCTTGCGGGACCCGGAAAGCACGCCTGGTGTTACCAGGCGTGCGATCCGGGCCCCGCGTTGGGAAGCTTGTAATCAGCCCTCCCGGAATGAAGGGGGCCGGTGCTGTACCGGCCCACTTCAATCCGGGAGTGCCAGGGTCGTAATGAGGCCCTAAATGTTAAACAAAAACAATTTAGAAGGAAAGGGAGGTGGAGTGGCTATTATTAGCAGAAAATAAATAGGAATGTTTGAATAACAAATCAAATGTCTTGGATGTGAAAACCTATGCGCCAAGACAACACTGAAACTGAACTCCTGCACTAACACCTGCTTATCCTACAGACCAGCACACTGACATGCCTACTTTTAACAGAGATCTTATATCCGACCTAAATGCTTCAAATCGCCCTAACACCTCAACCATACTATTAGGCAGTTTGAACCGTTGGCAGGGAGATGTTAAGGACAAGGAAGCTGTGGAGCTGGAAGAATTTCTCATTAACGCAGGATTTGTCATCCAAAACGACAAACCAACACACTTGGTGGCAACTCGCAATATTGAAACCTGCAATGTTTCCACTAATCCATGTATCTGGTCCCACCATAGAATAATGGAACATTCCATTGTTCTGCCTTCACCAAAGAAGCTGTCTCGTGAACCTCCTAAATGAAATTCTAACCAAAGCTTCAGTAACATCAAGGCAGAGGACCTAGATATCATGACTGAAACCGCAGACTCAGATCCTCCAGACATATTAGCGGAAAAGTATAAACTTCAAATCTCTCAACTGATAGCAAAAGTTGCTCCTATCAGAACAAAGATAATTAGAGACCACCCAACTAGCAAAAATGGTTTGTGGAAGATCTAAAATCCCTCAGAAAGGACAAAAGTAAGGGTTAAAGCGCCCACCGCTATGAACAAAGACAAATGGATCATCACAGAAAGAAATAAAAATAAAAAGATCCTTGAAGCAAAATGTACATACTATGATGCCCAAATAGAACAAGCAGAACATTACACCAAAAAGCTCTTTGAATTTTACAGATCTTGGAAGAAACCTGGGAGCCTTACCCAAGAAATCTATCCTAACAATAAAGGCTGCAGGAATGTACAAAAGGTGTTTCAAAATGATGTCCTTTAAGCTTGTGAGAAAATACACAATAAACAAGGGGTCACAAAGACATCCTCTACACTTGAGAGGGAGACCTGTAAAGAGGAAGGTAACACCATCCTAAAGTTCAATTTTCAAGAGCTAACCATGGCGGACACTTGACTCTTGCTTGCAGATTTTAGACCAACCAGTTGTATCGGGGACACCCTTCCTTTGAAAATCATCCTTAAGCATAATAACATCTTTGCTCCATTTCTCACTAACTTCATAAATGCATCTTTTGTGCATAATAGTGTTCCAATTTCCATTAAGGAAGTGGTGGTTACGCCCATTGTAAAAAAAAACTGGGCTTAGTGAGAAGGACCCTTCAAACCTACGCTCAATAACACACACCCCTTTTCTCTTACAGCTATTAGACAAATCGGCAACAAAGCAATTGCAGACCCATTTTAAATCCACCTCAGTGTTTCACCACACACAATCAGGTTTCAGTTGGAACTATGGTATGGAAACAGCTTTACTGGATCTGCAAACACGGATGTTACACCACTTCGATGAGGGGACAATGGGATTGCTTGTCTTATTAGATCTCTTGGCAGCGTTGGATCTTCTTGATCATTACAGACTATCGGAAACTCTAGCTAAAGTAGGAACCTGTTCTGACCATGCCGTGGCATGGATTGATTCCTTTTTAGGTGAGAGAACATCTAAAATCTGTTGGGTTATGGCTTGCTCCGACCCGATTGACATTAAGTATGGCGTACCACAGGGCACATCTATTTCACCAATATTATTTAATATCTATATAAAGCTACTGTGTGACAAACTGGAAGGGATGGTCTTCCATTTTACAAACTACCAGGATGACTTCCAACTAGTCATGAAACTTAGTGGGGACTATACCAAGGACACCAAATCATTGCAGGAGTGGATGACACAAAATTGGATGTGTTTAAATAGCTCTAAAACAGAGCTCATGATCTTCTGATCCCCTCAGGCTAGAAAGAAACTTGATCCATCCTACATAAGTTTTAAAATGGACTCCTGTGTGATTAACATGGCTTTACAAAATCATGAGACAATTTATTGAAAATCCATTTAATGTTTATCCATGCATTTCATCCAAAACAAAGCCGACACCTGTTTCACATAGCCACTGTTTCTACTTTAACAGAGGCTAAGGAGCTTCATCTTGCTAATGCATGAATTTGTTTTCCACAGAAAATATGACATGACATTCAATTAATCACCCAAACCAAGCTATATATAATGTATACCCTATGCTGCCATCTAGTATACCATTTACATCACATTTCATCTTCCCTTTTTAGTTGTACATGCTCATACTGTGCCTCCGAATTATTGTAAATCTATCCTATTACAAGAGGAAAGGGATTTAGACAGAACAAGAATAAACCCAAGAAGCATAGTAACAAGATCCCCCACAAAAACTAATGTAACAGAATAGTACAGTCTAACACTATTGGGAATCTGTCAGACACATTTCTCACAGAATTAGAAACACAAATGCTATGTAAAGCACTATTTTGTAAAACACGTCTGTTTGACAATTTAAATGTTGTTTGATTCACTATAAAGAATTAGTAGGAGCGTTATCAATGTTATGTCTATATTGTTCAAATATACCATTTGTTCAGAATTGTGTGTGGCGCAGTATGAGGTTTAAGTGATTGTGAGATGTTTTGTGCATATTAGTAGCCCTAACAGGTCAGCACTTCACTTCACCACTGCAGCCCCGTTGATAATTAAATATGACACAGAGGACTAATTGGGATCAATTAGCTCTATAAGAAGGCGCCGGGAAATCTATTGATAAGGAACCTGTATTTTGTTTCAAGCTTTTTACAAAATGTTTCTCAGAAAGTGGGCCTCATTACAAGTACTGCGTTGCAGCAAAAAACGGTGGTAATGCATTGGTAATTCTGTTACCATTGCATTGCCACTGCATTACTGCACCACTGTACTATAACTTTGGTGGTGAGGCGAAGGAAAAACCTCCAGCAAAATGCTAGAAGTAATTCTACAGCCTTACTACCAAAAAATACCCACATTGGCAGAATTACTACTGGCGGAATGACTGCCAGTAGTAATTCTGCCAAAATCCCCATGAAACTAATACCGCCATACCACCACTTGTAATCTGGCAGTAAATTTTCCAGGCCAAGTGACGGTAACAGTAAATCTGTTTGGCACTATTCCAAAGGATTTACCACCAGATTACCACCAAACTTGTGATGATGCCCTGTGTGCTGTAGAATCCACAATTGTAACCCATTGTTTAAAAAAAAAACTTTTGGGATGAACCCCCGAATCCCTCTTGGTTTGTCCTGGATTTTATGGATCGGTCAACCTCTCCTATTTGTGGGAATCATGTATGACCCTCTTACAAAAAATAACATTCCAGCCACCACTGTTAAGAGGGGTCGTAGATTCATAAAAATTGCCTTACATATTCATAACATCCTTATGGTGCCACTCTGGATGCATTCTATCAACATTCTTTTTATTTGCCAAAATTGCCATGATTAAACCATGCAGAACCACATCAGAGGCATCTTATTGTGTTGAAAACACAGTGTCAGAGAACAAAATATTAGCAAAGAAATCCCTCTGCAACTCTTTTCCTAGTACAAGAGGGCAATATTATCAAGTTCCTTGGCTCCATATCATGCCAGCTGCCACCGGTTTGTCACCTGATCATGCAACAGCACTGAGAGTTGGTGCAAGACCGCAGAGTCCTCAGAAATGCAACAAACCAAGGCTCTTGATAGTTCTACTTCTATACGATCTCTAAGTACAGATGATTGTGAAGAAAGCTAAAGAGCACACACACCTCTTCTGGGCAGGGAAGAATCTTTTTATCATTCAGGATCTGGTGATATCTACACCAACAGGAGGAGAACATTCTTTTCCTCGTATCTATCTTTGGAGAAAGGGAACCTAAGAAAGGTTTGGTGCATCAGGAGAATGCAATGGTTTTTAAGAGCCCCTGTTAGAATTTTGGATTCGTACAAGCCTTCAAATATGAACAAATAGATACTTCACAGCCCAGAAGGGGGCTTGAGATGATGCTCAGCTGGTTAACTCGTACCCACTTTTGTTAAAGATCCCTTTGGATATGTTATTAATGGCTATGCTTGTATTGGTGCTAAGCATGTCGTTTTCATAACATGCTTAACACCATAGCATAAGGTTATACTTGTGGCACAGGAGAGTTATCAAGATGCAGCTTTTGTGATGTACTCACCACATTATTGAAGTACTGCGAATGAAAGGGAGATATAGTACACCTGGTTACTCGTTGGTGTCTCCCTTCCTTTCTTTACTTTCTTTTCATCCCCATATCATCCCTGTGTAGCACATTATTAATGTAGGCCTTGGTTTATTTGTGTTAAGGAGTATGTGTCCATGCTATGGTTTACTGTTTCTTCCATTAAGAAGAGGCTGGATGTCCTATCCACCACTTTTACAATAAAACAGCATGATTATAGTTAATACTGGTTTAGTAGTTCACGTAACATGTCCAGGCGGTAATGTCTCTATGTCTAGTGTTTTACGTGGAATGCTAAGGGGCTGCATAGCCCTTTTAAGGGATCTCAAGACATTGCCATATTTTGGCAAAGTGAAGACTATAATTGTGTGTGTTATGATTGGTATGATTGGTTATTTATAACGCGCTTCATACCCAGAGGTTCTAAGACCCATCTGTCAGAGACAGAAGTTAGGCATCTGAGGCATGGCTCGGTACTGGACCTTTTATATTCATTGGCAACCTAGGAGTAAAGGGAGTTGCCTTCTGAATTAATACATTGTTAAAAGTGGTACTGTTCAGTCACGGCGGATATTGAAGCAAGATGAGTCATCTCTTCACTAAAGATTTATGGTGAAATGGTGGATGTGAGAAATGTGTCGGTCTCCTGCCCCACACCTGACATTCTGGACATCTTTCATGGCTAAAATGATAACTTCAAAGGGGATGATGTGTTGGTCTCCAGGGACCTTAACCACATTTTGGAAATGTTCCAGGATCGTAAACCAAATTTCTGATTTGTAAACTTGACTACAAGGAAGGTCTTCCTGCTCCGCATTGGAGACATTGGTCTGTGTGATGTGTGGATGATTTTTCATCTCACAACACATGATTACGTGTTGTAGTCCTGAATCAGGTTTCCTTTTGAATAAGGCACATGGGGAGTCCTTTGAAGATCAGTTTCTGAAAACAGGCCTTCCCAACATGTGGCTAGCTCCAGCCACAAACAGGATAAGAGGACCACACATAGAATTTTGTATGCATTTTGGTGGAGGAAGTGTGAAGATACTGGTGGGGGGGTGTCTGTACTTCTGCTCTCTATGTGGTAGAGGAGAGGCACAGAGGACCCCAGCCAATATTCTCTATTATTGGTAACCTAGTCGAGCAATCAAGGCCTAGCTTCTCAGGAGGTGATGCAGGCTGGTTCTTAAGTACAGTGTAATCCCCAAACCCCCACAAAGGAATGTCTGCACAATGTATTACTGAAAACACAGTCTTTATATAATCAATATTCAAAGGTATGTACACGATCACAATAACACACTTTGTACTCGGAAATGATAAATATATACAATTCTAAAGTGGTAGCACCAATGTTATCAAATCTCATTAAAGTGCATCAACTGTAGGGTTAAAATTTCACACAGATCAATAACGAGGAAGCCAGCAATAGAGATAGGAAGGAACGTAAGATGGTTGAAACAATAGGCAGAATACCGGCCCCTACCGATCGACACGGTTCTGTGTGGAGATCTCCCCACCTGGGCAACCTGTAAAATAAAGATATATAGCACAAGCCCAGTCCATATATTGTTCAATAGCCTTATTTCCTCCTATTAAGGTTTTACCCCCCCAATGTACCTGGTGGAGTAGAGTTCTTCGAAGACACGTCGATGGATCCTTCTTGAGTGACTCCCTTTAAAGCAGGAGCCACGGATTGTCGAGAGGCGTCGAAGATGGTGAACTTGTCGTCGACGGCGGTGATGAGAAGTTCAAGGGTCCCGAGACCCCAATGTCGATCCAGGCGGTGCTCCTCAGTGACGTCCTGCGAGGATACTTCAGTGGGCAACAAGGATTCTAAAGGATATATTTCCTCAAGGTACCACAATCCTAAGACAGTGACTATTAAAAACCCAAATATCATTATAAAAACACAGCAATACGTTTTTGGGGCCCAGGCATATTGTCCATTGTCCCGGTTGGTCACCCCCTCATTTATAAGTCCCATACAAGCGGTTGCGGGCATTGTAGTCTTCAGACGGATACCCTCAATGTTCGTTGCTGGCGACCTCTCGGTCACGCGACTTCTTAGTCCTTCCACAACCCTAGCCAACAGAATCCCCTTTCTCAAAACAAGCCCTTGATGATCCTTTTCTTCTTCAAATGCACAGCCGAACCGTGCCGTAAATCTATCAGATGCACAGACGAACCGTGCCGTAAGTCTATCAGATGCACAGCAAAACCGTGCCGTAAGTCTATTTTCTTGAACGCAGATTGCACCTTACTTTTCCCGGTACTAATTGATCCGGAAACAATGTGTCGTCACTTCCCGTTGGAAGCAACGTATCAGAGACAAGTGAAGATGCCGAATTTGAAACAGCAGTTTCCGGATGCAAAACTTTTGGAGAGTGTGGAGACAAAATGGCGGCTTACCCAAGCCTCATGGGCTCAGAGAGATTCTCCGACACACTCTCGGCACTATTTACTGCTTTGGGATCATTGGTTGCAGCATCAGCGAGGGGTTCTGTTTCTTCTGTAACTTGTGGCACTGGGTGAGGAAGTTTCTTAACATGGGACGCATGGATCCAGTTCTTTCTTCCAGAGACCCACACGGCTGTTTGGGTGACCAACAGGACCTGGAATGGGCCAGCAAGGCGCAAGGCAGGAAGAGCGTTCAAATGCCTTGATGAGCACCCAACTTCCAGGCCGTATACTGTGGCCCGGGCCCTCGTATCGCACAGATAAAGCTTCTTGTACCTGGTGATAAATCAAATACAAGTTTCTAGTCAACTGGCTGCAATAATCTGAAAGTAATACATTTTCAACATTTCTCAATGAATTGCATTTAGGAAGGTTCCAGATATTAGCAGGTCTCCCCATTACCACTTCAAATGGAGAGAGCCCAGTCTTAGTCTGAGGAGTTGTACGCATGGATAATAACACGATCAGTAAGGCATCCGGCCATTTTAGTTTGTTGCCGGAGCAGGTCTTAGCGAGCTTGTTCTTGATGACACCGTTGTGTCTTTCTACTAGTCCTGCGCTCTGAGCATGTCTGGCGAATGGAACCGTATGTCAATTTGTAATGCGATATCTGCAGAATTACAGCAGCGACAAAATGTGGACCATTGTCCAACTAGATGACTCTTGGTAGCCCGAACCGCGGGAAGTACTCCTTTAACATGGTTTTCGCAGTAGTCATGGCTGTAGCATCTTTAACGGGGAAAGCCTCAACCCATTTACTAAAAGCACAGATGACCACCAGCACATTATTTTATTGTCACATCGTTCCATTTCAATAAAGTCAAAGTGGATAACTTCAGAGGGGACAGAGGGTGGCCCAAAACTTCCCCTTGGAGTTGCTGTCCCCTTTCCCACATTGTGTAGTAGGCAAATCATACAATCCTGGACATAGCACTGGGCAATTTTTGAAATATTGTCATTTGCCCAAACTTTTTCTAACATCTTTGTCATTTTCTGGGCACATACATGCGTAGGACCATGGGCCATGATGATCATCATCATTATATACGCATCAGGGAGTAGCCATTTCCCTTCAGCTATGTCCACCCAACACCCGTCTTCATCAAGTTTCCCCAAGCCTTCAGCCCACCTCTTGGATTCTTCTAACGTGGCATCAGCTTGGATATCCCGTACAGACCCAACACCCTCGTCCATTGCATAAGCATTTACAGTCTCCATTGCAACATACATCTCTGTAAAGGGATCGGTAGCAGTTTGTCTAGCTATCTGGTCAGCAAAATTATTCCCTTTCCCTATGTCATCTGTAATCTTTCGATGTGCTGCACATTTCATAACTGCTAACTGAGTAGAGAGCGCAAGCGCTGAGAGTAGTTGTACTATTAGGGAGCCATGTTGGATTTTAGTGCCATGTGAAGTTAGGAACTCTCTCTGACCAAAGTCTCCCAAAGTTGTGAATCACCCCAAAGGCATACTGACTATCAGTATATATGCTTACTGCAAGCCCTTCGGAAAGTTCACAAGCTCGGGTCAATGCTATAATCTCTGCGGCCTGCACAGAGTTATGCGTAATTCTCTTGGTTTCCATGACCGTGCTTAATGTGGTGATTGCATCAGCAGCTGTGGATGTACCATCTGGAAATTTGAAGCAAGAGCCATCACAGAACAGCTCTCCTTGTGGATTATCCAAAGAAGTGTCTTTCAAATCAATTATACCCTTTGTTTCTTGTTCGGTAGTATATAGACTGTCATGTGACTCTTCATTGCCGCAAGTAGTATCTTGCGGGAAAGGTAGGAGTTCAACCGGATTAAGAACACAACACCTCTTAATTTGAATGTGAGGAGCAAACAAGATCAATTCATATCTTGTCAACCGTGCAGAAGTGAGGTGTTGCGTTTGGGTTCGGTTCAGCAGAACATCTACAGAGTGAGGCACCATCAGGGTTAGATCATGGCCTAGGACCATTCCCTCACTCTGTTTTACAGACGCAGCAGCAGCAGCGACACCTCACAAACATCTTGGCAAAGCGCATGCTACAGGATCAAGGGCAGAAGAAAAGTAACCGCACAGCCTATTCTTCCCTCCATGTTCCTGTGTTAATAGAGCCAAAGCACATCCATCACATTCATGCGCAAACAACACAAAGGCCTTTTCATAGTTTGGTGTGTCCAAAGCTGGTGCAGAACATAATGCAGTCTTAAGCAAGTCAAACGATTTCTGGTGTTCCGCGTTCCACGGCAATGGCAAAGAAATGCCTTCTTTGTCAAAGCCAACATTGGTTTGATCACTAGTGAAAAATGTGGGATCCACAACCTACAGTAAGAAGCCATACCTATCAAGGCTCTAACTTCCTTCTGTGTATTTGGGACAGACATGCCAGAAATGTGTTTTATTATTTCAGGTGTCAATCTTCTTCCCTCCTTTGACAGGAGATAGCCTAAATAGGCGACCTCCTGGCAACAATATTGAAACTTTTTAAGCGAAGCTTTGTGACCATGTTTAGCTAGATGGATAAGTAATAACACAGTGCCCTCCTTACAGGCTCTCTCAGAGTCAGAAGCCAAAAGCAAGTTATCAACATACTGAAGCAATGTACAAGTAGAGGGCAATTCACGGGTATCAAGCTGTTCTTTCAAAGCCCTACTATAGATGCTAGGACTCTCTGTATACCCTTGAGGTGCATGAGTAAATGTGAACGAGCGTCCCCCTAAGGTGAACGCAAACAAGTATCTACTATCCTTGTGTATAGGAATACTAAAGAAAGCATTCTTTAGATCCACATCACTAAAGTAAGTAGCTCTAGCTGGAATCATGGTTAAGATTGTCGTCACATCAGGCACAATTGGAAATGTGGAGCGACGACTTTATTAATGGCACGTAAATCAGATATGAAACGGAATGGAATTGCATTATCGCCATTCTTGTACACCGGTAAAATCGGACTATTACACAAACTTCCTGAAATTTCTTCAATCACCCCGCAATGCACAAAATCGGAAACAATGCATTTCAAAGCTTGCTCGCCCTCAACTGAAATCTTATACTGGGAATGCGTAGCAGCACGATTTTGTGTTTCAAAACTATCTTAACAGGTTCAATCTGTAAAACACTGACATCATTGTCGTCAACAGCCCATTAGCTCTCTGGTACATTAATGAATTCTGGCGGCAAAGGTCTAGTCAAGAATTGCGAGACGAAAATTGCTGTGGTAAAATCGTCAAGCGCACTCCATCAGAAGAACAATAAATCACTGCATTCAATTCTTTTAACAGGTTCAGCCCCAGCAAGTTCTCTCCACAATTCGAAGTCAACAGAAAGGGACAGTGGTCCGTAAAGGGACCCAAAGAAATGGGTACCGGCGAATGAACAGGACAAACAACTGGCATGCCAGAAAACCCTACAGAAACATTGGTTTGCTCTGACAGTGGAATGTTTGGAACCCGTGAATGATCAATGGAACACTTCTGTGCTCCAGTACCTATCAAAAACAGATGTTTCCTATTTCCCACCACCATTTCAACATAGGGACCTTTCTGATTGACGGGAATAGGTGTAGGTTCAAAACCCTGCTTCGGGCAATCCTAACGAAAGAGAATGTCATCAAAAGGAAGCTCTTCAGATAAATATGCAGCAGAAGGATGATCAAATTTGTTCCTCGTATCCACACTCGGAGTCTGATCATCATGTGAAAAAGGTTGCTGGGGAATCTGTGTAAACTGACCTCTACCAGGTGTAAGCGATATTCAATCAACACTACAGCTAAGTCAATGCCTACTCTGGGATGCTGAGGAAAACCCTTATTGATGTATTTTTATATCCAGTTCAGTACTCTGGATGACAACCCTTGTATTACACCCCCTCTTAGAATCCCCCTGACCCCACTGAGCCAAGAAGTAGGTTTGTTTTGCAAATTAAAAGGTTTATTTGAAAAATTAAACAGTATATATATATCACACTTTTATAATAAATTAATATCTGATTGTACACTTAGACATATGATGTTGATCAACAATGGGTAATCTGGCACTAGCACACTTCTTTACAATCAATGAGGAGTTAGTATAGGATGGATAAAGTAGCAAAAATACTTTTATGGTTTCAAGGGAAAAGCAATGAGGAATAAAATGCAGTACAGAAATACTTGATATGATTTTAGCAAAAGATAAGATAATCACTTTTTCTCTGGCAATTCACCCCCCACCCCTATGCAATGTAAGAAATGGAAGGAGATGGAAAGAGTAGCACACAGTTCTCAGGAATGCAATCAAATACAATATGAAATTCAGTTCCCCCCCAGCAAGCTTAGAGGAAACAGGTAGGAGTTTGAAACACAGGCCCAAAATGCTTTTACATGTGATGGCAATGGATAGGAAAATTTGCCAACTGATTTTAATTCCCTCTAGAGATTCAGGGTGAGTGGGAGATGCGTGTTGGTATTAGTTCAGGCTCACTTTAGTAATGCTCTATGAGTTATTACCAAGTTGCAAACGGATTTTAACAAAAGAAAGAATGGAGCTGCTATTTTGACAAGTGGAGAAATTGAGCCAAAATCGCAAATCGCGGTAAATTTCGCGAGTGCGTGAATCGCGATTGCGGTAAAAGTATAAGGAGTAGGAAGTCGGTTCTAGGCCTAGGCGATTAAATAAAGGTAGTTTTTCGGATTTAAAGTAATTTCAAAATGACAGGTGACAGCTTGCAGCTGCAGAATTGACAGGTGACAGTTGTGCAGCTTTAAAAATGACAGATGACACGATTTCTAGGAGGCAGTTCTACTTAGGTTAAAATAGTTTGGATTAGATTATTTTAACTAAGAGATTGGTTTTGCATAGTTCTGCTAGGTACTCACAATATAAATTTGAACTAGGCCTCGTCACGGATCTGGTCAACACGCCCGGCTGCGGTTCTGTCTGCTCGGCGGGTCAATCAGGCACTGGTTCTGCTCACAGCGATCTGGGTCAGCTCTGCTCTGCTGGTCTAGCCTCTCTGGATTCTGGATGTAACACTGCTTTCTGGGTACAGCTACAGGTTCTTGCAAAAATTCTCCGCAAAACTTCAAACAGCTCGCCCGGCTGTTGAATAGTTTGGTTAGTTTTGAGGCCTGCTGAAGAGGATTCAGCTGGTGGATTCAGGCCTCTCTGCTACAAATTCTGGAGTTAATTTCTGCTACAGGTTCTGGAGATTGATGGATTTGAAGTCTGGATCTCTGGATGTGAAGTCGTCGGTCAGCATGCTCCGCAGCAAATGGAATTGAATGTCTCTACCTGTCCCAGCAGTCTCTTTTTATGTGTTTTGGAAAGTGGGTGTGTGCGTTGGTCATAACTAAACCTGCCCCTCTCACTTATCATTGGCCAATTCCTCCTCTCTCCCTTGATTGGGGGAAGGAAATGTGAGTCAGAGGGCTGCTGTAGGTTTTATGGTCAGAGGAACCTCCCCTTGTCAGATTGCACACAAATCTATTTCTGACCCAAATACATATTTATCTATGTACCATTTTTCTAATATTATAGGTCCAGTTAACATATTTTCTGTAGCACCAAACCATCCGAACCCTGTCTTTGTACGATGTCGTGTCCACTGATGACAGAATTCTCCCCTTTTCATCCAGATAACGACCTCTAAACCTTTCCAGATTTTACACAAATGTGCACCAGGGAAATGGATTACAGATGATAAAATGTCAGATTTTTAACATGCAGATATTTGGAGTAAGACCCTATTTTCCGCTAGCAACCCCCCAGAATACACCACAGGGTCCTAACACCTCTTAAAATGTGCACCGAAAATCACATAAATAATGATATTACTTATATAATTCTGACAAGGCCGCACTATGAGTTATCTATCTTTTTAAAATTATGCCCTGGTCAAACAGGGGTGTGGCTTCCCACATCACATGGTGGAATACCTGGTTTATCCACTTCCCCCAAGCCAGCTTGTTCACAGAGGCACAGCTGCCCCCCAGTTTCTCCCAAGAGGAAGCTATTTTACGACGCCCCAATATAACATTTGCCTGAGTCAAGGGAGTTGCATTGTTCTGTCCCTTCCAGTTCCCAGGTGCTCCACCCTAATCTAATCAGAGAGGTGTCAACTCCTTTTGGCAAGGGGAAGAGTGGCTGAGCAGGTTTCAACTCCTGTCGGGGGTAGTTGTCAGGCAGAATCCAGTTTCATTAAGCCAGGTTTCAGCTAAATGTCACTTTTTGTTCCCAGTTTAAATCACTTACAGTTTTTACATATACATTAAATAATTACTTCCTTCAAGTCATTTCAGAATACAGTTTTACATTGTATCCACCTCTTAGCAAGTCTTTCCTTGGTCTGGTTTTGTTTCATTTGTTCAGTTTTACACAAATGTCTGGTGGTTTTAAAACACCGGCTTTCTGATAGTGGTGAGTACTGGTAATGCAACCATTTTTGGGATTAAGAAATTGAATTCCCCACAGTTTTGAGTTGCTTTTTGGCAATCAGCATTGCCATTTCCAATGGTTTCAGGCTACTGTGTGTGTAGCCAAATGGTGGTTTTAGGCAGTGCCCTCCTGTGCTCACAACATAGGCAGAAATGGGTGGCAGCCTAGTCTTCATGTTTTCCCTGTGGACTCTCTGGGGAGTTCTGGCCATCATGATGTTTTCCATGCCAGTACTGCACAGTTTTATGGTAGGGCTTGGATGCATGGGTAAAAACATCCCACAAACCCCCCCTCTTGCGATGGCCATTCTGTCTTTCGCTGATGGAACTCGCAAGATCTGGGATGTTCGCCTCCTCTTCTTCAAATTCCATGGATGGCACAGTTCAGCATCTTTTCCTCCCTCCAGTCGATCAATCAGTTCTCCTTGCTGGTCCTGATGGGAGGATTCGGCGGTACCCCGGGCCCCTCGGGTCTCTGCTCCCGGTCCCCGGTCGTCCTCCTTGGTCAGTCTCCATGGTTTCATCTCTCCAAGGATGATAAAGCAAAGTGGCAATACCTATTCGTAGACATTTCTTCACCACTATTATTGGTGTGGCGAACATATACATTATATGAATCAGAAGATATGAACATATACATTTTCTTTTTTAAATTAGGAGACACAAACATATATATATATACAAGGATCACAGAATTGTATATGCTATATGTGGAATATTTTAGGGTTGGAACTGAATTACTCTGGAGCAGCCCCCTCTGGGATTCCAGTGGATTCCTCCAGTTGTTGCAGAGTGTGCCTGGGATGGCAACACTTTAGCTGATTTATATGTACCCACTTGTCTTCCCCTTCCGCCAGACTGCCTTTGGGGATGCAGATCTTATAGGCAACAGGGGAGATCTTGTCTATAATTTCAAACGGTCCCTTACATGTAGGCAAGAATTTTCGCTGTTTGGCCTGGTTGCTTTGGAAATTGTATAGATAGACCCGATCATCCACCTTATATTCCTTTCGGGTAGTTTTTAAATCATAGTGGGTCTTCATGCTCTCGGCTGATCTTTCTAGATTCCGCTGAGCATAGGCAAAAGCATGCTGAAGGTGTTTCCTTAAATTCTCCACATACTCATGAGTTGTGGAGGCATTTATCAACGTTTGCTCTTGGGTTCTGTAGAGCAAATGCTGGGGAAGCACCATCTTGCGTCCAGTCATCAACTCAAATGGTGACATTTTGGTTGCAGATGAAGGGGTAGATCTGATGGCCATTAGGACCAGAGGTAATCGGATATCCCAACTTGGCCCAGAACCTGTCACAAACTTTTTTAATATGCTCACAATGGTTTGGTTGTATCTCTCCATTGCTCCAGAAGAAGCTGGCCTGTAAGCAATATGTAACTTCCTTTTGACCCCCAGTATCTCCCACATCTTTGTCATTACTTAACTGGTGAAGTGGATACCCCTGTCTGACTCAATCCTTTGAGGTAGACCAAAATGGGAAAAGATGTGGTTAATCATCAGGGCAGCTGCTGTTATTGCCTTGCAATTTGGGGCCGGGAGACATTCCACCCACTTGGTAAACAAGCATGTAACGGTCAACATGTACTTGTTTCCTCTAGACGAGCGAATCACAGGGCCTACAAAGTCGATTTGCAAATCTGACCATGGCAGTGTCATCCCCCTATTTTGGAGAGGCACACGGTGTGTGAGGGATAATGGCTGAAATTGTGCACACACAAGACACCCCTTCAAGTATTGGTCGAGGTCCTGCCCCATGTGTGGCCAGTATGCAACCTCTCTTAAGATTTCCAATGTGGTGTGAAACCCCCTATGACCGGCGGTGGCCGCATCATGGGCGTGACTTAACATCAGGCTTCGGAATGAGGTAGGAACCACCCACTAATCATGGCCAGCTTGGGATTTCCTTACCAACAAACCATCTTGGATTCGGAACATTTTTGGACATTTCATCAACACTCTTAGGTGATCTTTCCCAATGTAAACGGTATCCGTCAGGGGAAAGTTCTCAGGGTCCTCAAGGTGTTGGTAAAACTTATCAATAATTGGATCCCCCTTCTGAGCTGTAATTAAATCAGCATCAGGGGTCTCCTTGCTCCATTGTGCAGTTGAAAGATCATTGTGAGCATTTGTCTGGGACCTAGCGATAGCAGTGACCTGGATTTCCCCCAACAGAGACTCTATTTCGATTAGATCCCCTTGGATGGCCCCGGTTTTGGCCAGCTGATCAGCTAAGTCATTTCCAGTTTTGTCTGGTCCCTCTACTTTGGAATGACCCTTGATCTTCTTCCAGTAGATGGTCATCCCATTCGAGATGACCAGATCATCTATGTTTTGGATTAACTTCCCATGTTTCAGGGGTTTGTTATTAGCACATAACATGCCTCTGGTTTTCCAATTAACCAGGTGCTCCACGAACCCGTTCCGTACATAATCCGAATCGGTGATTATGACCAGTTTGTGGAGTTGATGTTGGACAGCAGTGAGGATGGCCTGATGCACAGCCATCAATTCTGCCACCTGACTACTTCGGGGACCAATTTTGTATCCAGCCGAGGGTTCTGGAAACTCCTTCACCCATGCATTCCCTACGCCGGCCACCAGTTCTTTCTCCCCGTTGTTGTCAACATGGTAAGAGCATCCATCCACATAGACAGTGGGCATTCCCTCACACTTGTCTTCTTCAAAGACTTTGTGTGGGGAATTAAGGTATGCCTCCATGTTGTCCTTGATTTTTAGACTTTCGTCCTCGAGACAGTTTTCTCTGGCACAATCATGCAAGTCAGCCAGACCTTGCGCGAGGGGACTCTTCTTGTTTTGGCCATATCTGACCTCCACAGGAAAGCCTTGCATTGACAGAATCCAGGAAGTAATTTGGGAATTACTCACATTTCCGGCCCGGATTCTGTCACTTTGGAGATATTGCAGAGGCTTGTGTGGATTCTCCACTATGATGTGTTCCCCCTGGATAAACGGGCGGTAATTCTTCAATGCCCACACAGTTGCCAGGAGTGCCTTCTCACAATCGTTGAATTTTTCCTCCACAGAGGATAAAGTTTTGCTCGCAAAGCAGATTACTTTATTGGCCTTGTCATGCTTTTGGTATAATACTGCCGTCAAGCACGTATTAGAGAACCCCGTCTCCAGGAAGAACTCCTTGTTTCTGACAGGGTAAGCTAGGCAAGGCGCTTGTGAGAGGCTTCTTTTGAGTTGTCTTACCGCCTCGAATTGTTCTGGACCCCATTCCCACTTGACCCCCCCTTCAAGAGATGAATCAGGGGTCTAGTGATCTCTGCGTAGCCTTCAATGAACTTTCTGCTGTAATTAGTCAGTTCAAGGAGGCTCCTTAGTTCCCGCAGAGTTGTGGGGTCTTTCAGTTTCTGGAGTGCTTCCACTTTCTTTTCTTGGGGACAGAGACCCTGAGGAGTAATCTCATGCCCCAAGAAATTAACACAGGTTCTACACCACTGTGCTTTCTGAAAGGAAAGTTTTGCTCTGGCGGCCCTCAACTGTGTCAGAACATAACGGATCTCTGCTATGTGTTCCTCCACAGATGAACTTTTGATGAGGACATCATCTACATAAACCAGGTTACCCCTCACACCCAGGTCGGGCATGGCATTATGTAGGAAAATGTTGAATTCATTGCCGGAGTTGAGGTATCCGAAGGGAGTCCGGGTCCATGTATACTGCTGGCCCCCAAAGGTAAAAGCCAGTTTGAATTGGTCCTCCCTACTGACAGGCACGGTCCAGTATCCATTGGTCAGGTCTATTGCTGTGAATACCTGTGACCCCTGAATCTGGGCCAGCCCTTGGTCAATGTAGGGCAGAGGCCATCGGGAAGTATGGACCCATTTGTTGAGCTCCCTAAGGTCGGCGCAGAGTCTCCACTGGCCGTTTGGCTTCAATATTCCCAGCACCGGATTATTGAAAGTGCTGTGGACTGGACGGATTATTCCCCGGGACTCAAGGTTCTTAATTATTTCAGTAAGGGACTCCATGGATGCGAGAGGCAAGCGATATTGCTTCACAAACACTGGAGTCATTCCAGGGTCCGTGGGAATTGTTGTGGTGTGGATGTCGGTGCGACCACAGTCATATGAGTCTACCGCAAACAGATCTTGGAAATCCAAGAAAACTTGTTTCAACTTTTGCTTCTGTTCCAGAGTCACACAGGCATCAGCTAGGTTGTCTCTCTCTTCCACCATCTGCCTGAAGCCTGGAAAGACTTCTGGTTTGGCTATCTCAGCGGCCTCCTCCAGCTGGGTGGAGAATTCCCTGGTCAGAGTGCTGATTTGGACTGGAGGCTTCAGGTGGGAAAGGCAGCCCTCATGGACCTGGAAAATCACCTCATCCCTCCTGAAGTCACAAGTCACATCTTCCTTACCATAAGGGTAAGACGTGTACACCAGGAAGTTCCCCCCATGTCGGGTGAAAATCCTGTCTGGTGTTGTATTGTCCTCACTGTCACTGTCAAAACAGTCCTTGGGGATTGTTCCTAACAGTTCATTTCCTAAATCAATGGAGAAATGTCGGTCATCAATCGCCATTCCAATAATGGTGCCTGCGGCTAGAGTAATACTCTTTAAGTTGCTGTTATCCACCTCTGTTGGAATGGTGTCATGTTCTATGTTGACTAATGGTGTTGGGTTTACCCCTAACCTTTGCTGTTGGAGAGAAGCATTTAGATGGATATAAGCATCAGGGTTTTTCAATTTTTTGTCCTCTTTTAACTTTCACTTCCAGGGAGAATTGTCGGGTCCTTTCTGGGATGGTGACTTCCTCTTTGATCTGAATTTCAACTGCATAAGGTAGCAATTGAGCTGACCTAAATGCTTTTTCTGGATCATCAAAGCCCATGGGATTATCCGCTAATCGGGACCAAGCTTTGAAGTTTATTAGGTCCAAACTAATGGCAAAGCGATTGAGAATGTCACTGCCTAAGTAAAAGGCGGCAGTGACGTCTCGCACGACCTAACAATTATGGACTATGCTCTTGTTGCCAATGGAGATTTTGAGCATACACCTGCTTGGCAGGAGATGTTTGGATTTAGATGCTTCCAGGTCCATTTCCCATTTGTCTATCAGTTTGAATGTGGGAATGGCTGGATCTTTTGGGAGTTGGCGGAACATGGCTTCTCTGATGAAGCTCTTACCGTTGTTCACACACACTCGAGCGAGAACAGAGTCCTTCCCATCATTTAACTGAACAGGGATGAACAACTGATCTCCAATTTGCTGAATATCAGCCAGGCTCTGAGCTGATTTCACATCTTTCTGGACTATAGGAGTGGGAGTGTCTGATTGTGGATTGGTGAAGAATTTCAGAGTGTTTCCTTCCAGTGTGGAATACCACCTTAAACTGGAAGGAAGGTTGATTTTCAGAAATAGAGAGGACACCCCATCACCAGTCTGTTGTCCTACTGCTATTACTGTCACGTCTGGAATCTGGTTGTTCTGGAAGTGAAATTCTACTTGGTCAGATTTTTGTTCAACCATGTGGCAGGTGCCGTTTAAACGAACATGGTTGACACTCTGTTTTAATTTTATTGGTCGGCTAGTCTGGGTCCAGAGGACCTTGTTTACACAATCTATTAGGGGTGACAACCTTCTCAGGAGGTCATTCCCTAGTAAACAAGGGGTGCCCTCTGGAGTCACTACTATGACCGGGTGTTTCACCTTGTGTCGCCCAATTTTAATGTCCAAGTCTGCAGTCCCCTCAACGGGAATTTCCTTCCCGTCAAGGTTCTGCAGTTGTCCAGGAAGAGAGGTGAGAGGAATTCGGTAATTCTCCCCCCTTCCTGCATTTAGTTCCTCAAAGGCCCTTTTGGACAGAAGGGTAGCTTGGGATCCAGTGTCCACCAGTGCCAAAATTGTACCCTGCCCCTGTACTTGTACCGGGGCATAGTATCTTCCCTCCTTCTCCTCAAGGGGGCACAGATAATGCAAATTTTTGGACAACTGGAGGGCTAACTTTCTGGTTTTGGACATTGCTAGCGAAGACATTTGGGCAGAATTCTGTGGAGGGCCTTGGGAATCTGAAAGAAAAAGTTGGCAACTGGAGATCAGAGCCATTGTGTGTTCCCCTGGTTCCGGTTCTGGGCCGCCCCGCCCTTTTTGGAGGCAGTCATCAGGATGGGTTTGACCCTTGGGATTTTGGTATTGTCGGTTCTGGGATGAGATGATGGGCGGCGGTAGCTCAGTCTCCACATCTCCCAAGTCTGGATTGGAATCCCTTGGGACCCATTTTTCCTTGGGAGCAGTTCCCCCATCTCTGAAGGAGAAGATCCTTTTCCCAGGATCTTCTGAGGATCCCTCTCCCTCAAATTGGAAGACCTGTACCTCCTCCACAAAGTGGGTCTGTTTGGGTCCTTTGTTTCTCCTACCCCCCCTCTGCTCCTTGGGAGGCAGGCTTTCAGGGGCAGGAGATTTTGTTTCCAGTTCCTGGTTTTCCAGGGGCTGTTTACAAGTTGGGAAGGAAGCTTCCTCAAAGGCTTTACACCCCCCTTCCCCTTGTGCCTCCTCCCTGGGAACCGGTGGGTTATTGGGGTGCTGCCCCCGTCATTGTTCTGGAGCACCAGGTCCAGAGTTTGGGGCATTCAGCAGTGGCATGCTCATCTGAGGGTTCTGTTGAGCCCTCAGTATGTGACCCAGATCTCGTGCCATATTTTGGACCTGGCGCTCAAGTTGTGAAACCCGCTCAGGCTGATACGGGGCTCTATTTTCTCCCCTGGGCTGATCCCGGGAAGGGTAGCTATCCCTTCTCTGGTAGTACCCCTGGTTGGGAAGATTTTGGTACCCCTCCACCCTTGGCCTCCCCTCTCCCGGATTGGGTTGTGTGGGCTCAGGGAATTGGGGAAAGAAGGATGGATGATTTTGGGGCTGGAAATTGGGTGGATACCTGGGGAAAAAGTTCTGGCCAAGATTTGGAGAATGTCTGCCCTCCTGTGGGAAGTTGGGAGGGAAGTTCCCTGGGTTAGGTGCTTGGCTGGATCCCCCCCTTGGGCTGGAGGAGTCCACACATAACCCAGGATTGGTCGGTTTCCCTTGTAGCGGGGACTTACATAGTCAGGGGAGCGGGGGACCCCATTTGTGGGACTACCTCCTCGACTCCCTGTCTGTGACTGGCCCGAGGGCCCTCTGGGCTGTGAATTATTTGGTACAGGCAGGTTTTTAGGCCCCCCCATCTCCAAATCTAAAACGGGGGCAACCTTTACCTCCGCAACCTTGGCAGCAGCAGGGGTGCTGTTGGTTTTGGGGTTTTTCGGCGCGTTATTTTTATTTTCGATGGGCTTCTGCACCTCATAGATCCGGGTAGCCTGTTCAATGACCCAGTCTAAAGATCTTTTCTCATGAAAATCTCTCACGAGCTGGGTCATTATGTATTTGGGTAAGGCATGGAAAAACGTATTGATAAATTCTCTGTTATCCGTGCGCACCCTTCTGGTGGTCTGCGCAAAAGCACGCTTTAATTCTTGCACAAACTCTTGTGGGGCCTGATCCTCCCCACATTGCAAATTGTAGGCTGCCTTGCGAGCCTCTTGAGGATTTCTGTGCACAGAAAAATGTTTCAAGATGGCCGCCCTGTATGTGAACCACCTTGAATGGTTTTGGTCCTCCAGCCCCGCAAAGAAACCGGAGTATTCTGGTGAGAAGGTCAACTTTACATATTGAATACAGCTTTGGCTGTCCTTCAAATGGAAAGTCTCCATCATTTGCTCATAGAGCTCCAAGTTTTCCCAAACAGAATACTTGGCGTTCTTATGATAAGGCGTGATGACACTCCTTATTGCCTTTATTTGTTTCAATGGGTCCTTAAGCAAGGCCCTTTTTGCCTTATTGGCCTTTTTGCTTCGGGTAACCCTGGTCCATTCATCCTCTGACTCAGAAGCGCTGCTCCCAGAGGTGCCCGTCTGATCTTCCAGGTTTTCCTGGATTCTGCGAGCCTGGGAATGGCTGGCAGAATGTCGGGACCTGGTCTCCTGTGTCCTGTAATGCTCAGAGGAGTCTTCAGACCCCTCCTTGCTGCCAGGATTTGATGGGTACCCCCCCCCACTGCCCTAACTGGGCAGAGGTTTTCAGGATGCCCTTAATGGGCCTACTCTCCTGGGGTTCCCCACTAAATTGCACTGTGCTTGGGTGCCCATACCCGGATGCCCGCCAATCCATTCCTGGGAGGTACTGGCCTATGAGCCCCATACTTCTAGCTGGATAGTAATCTGCCATCTCTGTGGCCCTGGGCTCATGTGCGCGAGGGGACATGGGGGTGGCAGAGTCCAGGTACTGGGAGAGATGAAGGCCTCTGGTACCAGGGCTCCTGAGGTTATGCTCAGGCGTTTCCCTTTCCCAGGGCACCTCGTCTCTATCAGCCCCTTCTCCCTGTTGCAATGCAAGAGCCTGCGCTTTCAGTTCCTCAGTTAAGGCCTTACTAGACTCTATCAGTCTCTCCTGCATCGCTACCTGTTGCTGGAGCCTATCATTGTGCTGACAGAGAGCCTCATTTTCTCTCTGTGCCTCCTGATTGGTCCTGGAGTACTGGGCCAGTCTCTGCTGCAGGAGGGTTACCTCCTGAGCTGTGTCCCTATTGGCCTGCTACTTTCTTGCCAGAGCATCCTCCACCCTCCTGGTGTGCTATAACAAGTTCTGGTGTTCTTTTTGGAGGTTACCCAGTCCCTGGAGGGCCAGGTGATTTTCTTCCATTTTCCATTTTAAGTGGCAGACTTCCTGGCCTAAGGTATCCCTTTCCTGACTAAGAGCCCGCATCTGTGCTGACAGGTCGTCCCTTTGCCTTTGGAAGGCACCAGCTTTCTGGCGCTCCTGGTCAAACTCTGCCTGGGTATCCAGGTCTTTCAAAATCAGTTTATTGCTCTCTGCCTTCTCCCTATCTAGGTGGCTTTGCAGGGTGACTACCTGCTCGGCACATGCCCTATTGAAATCTAATTGTTGCTCCAGCTTTTTCTGGCTCTGCAGTAGGGAGTACAAACCTTCTTGGTACTCCTTCTGCAAGGCCAGAAATCTGGTATCCTGGTCCGCCTTTTCCTGTTGCAGCACATCCATATCCTGCTTTATTTTAGTGATGTACTGTCTGCTGTCCTTTTCTGACTCCTGGCTCCTGGGCTGCCTCTGCTCAGAAGAGTCCAGATCAGATTGGGCCTTCTCTAACGCCATCTGTTGCCTATTTGCCAGATCTTGGCCTTCAGCACATTTGTCCTGCATGGCTCCCATATATAGATACAAATATGCCGCTATCCGGGCAATCTTATTATGTTCATCTTTGGCTTTAGGGGCAATATATTGTTCACTCAGGGCCACATGTAGGCGACCCTGATCTCCCCATATATCTGCCCCTGTTTCAGTGACCTGTTGCGCGATTGCCTGCAACCAGACCGTTTGGTCCTGATGAGTCCACTCACCTCTCACAAATAGCTTATGTAAGAAGTGCTCTCTGGTTATTTTCATATCTACCAAGGTCGTCATTCTGGAATTTGAGTTCCTTCCTGACTTACAGAAGTTTGTATTTTATTTTGCAAAACAGACCGTTTCCTTAGAGCGTTCCTTTGAGGGATGCTTTCACAGTGTAAAACAGCGTGGTGATCTAACCGGATATGTGTATCTGGTCAGTTGGCACACTGTATTAATCTGCACAAGTGGTAAATCTAACCCAGAATATACCGGCTCGAGCCCCCACTTTTGTAAGCGATATTCAATCAACACTACAGCTAAGTCAATGCCTAGTCTGGGATGCTGAGGAATACCCTTATTGATGTATTTTTATATCCAGTTCAGTACTCTGGATGACAACCCTTGTATTACACCCCCTCTTAGAATCCCGCTGACCCCACTGAGCCAAGAAGTAGGTTTGTTTTGCAAATTAAAAGGTTTATTTGAAAAATTAAACAATATATATATATCACACTTTTATAATAAATTAATATCTGATAGTACATTTAGACATATGATGTTGATCAACAATGGGTAATCTGGCACTAGCACACTTCTTTACAATCAATGAGGAGTTAGTATAGGATGGATAAAGTAGCAAACATACTTTTATGGTTTCAAGGGAAAGGCAATGAGGAATAAGCAATGAGGAATAAAATGCAGTACAGAAATACTTGATATGATTTTAGCAAAAGATAAGATAATCAGTTTTTCTATAGCAATTCACCCCCCTCCCCTATGCAATGTAAGAAATGGAAGGAGATGGAAAGAGGAGCACACAGTTCTCAGGAATGCAATCAAATACAATATGAAATTCAGTTGCCCCCCAGCAAGCTTAGAGGAAACAGGTAGGAGTTTGAAACACAGGCCCAAAATACTTTTAAATGTGATGGCAATGGATGGGAAAATGCGCCAACTGATTTTAATTCCCTCTAGAGATTCAGGGTGAGTGGGAGATGCGTGTTGGTATTAGTTCAGGCTCACTTTAGCAATGCTCTATGAGTTATTACCAAGTTGCAAACGGATTTTAACAAAAGAAAGAATGGAGCTTCTATTTTGACAAGTGGAGAAATTGAGCCAAAGTCGCAAATCGTGTCGTGAATCGCGATTCCGGTAACAGTATAAGGAGTAGGAAGCCGGTTCTAGGCTTGTTGGAAAGCTTAGATTCTAAGAGATACGGACGATTAAATTAAGGTAGTTTTTCGGATTTAAAGTAAACTCAAAATGACAGGTGACAGCTTGCAGCTGCAGAATTGACAGGTGACAGTTGTGCAGCTTTAAAAATGACAGATGACACGATTTCTAGGAGGCAGTTCTACTTAGGTTAAAATAGTTTGGATTAGATTATTTTAACTAACAGATTGGTTCTGCACAGTTCTGATAGGTACTCACAATATAAATTTGAACTAGGCCTCGTCACGGATCTGGTCAACACGTCCGGCTGCAGTTCTGTCTGCTCGGCGGGTCAATCCGGCACCGTTTCTGCTCACAGCGATCTGGGTCAGATCTGCTCTGCTGGTCTAGCCTCTCTGGATTCTGGATGTAACACTGCTTTCTGGGTACTGCTACAGGTTCTTGCAATAATTCTCGGCAAAACTTCAAACAGCTCGCCCGGCTGTTGAATAGTTTGGTAAGTTTTGAGGCCTGCTGAAGAGGATTCAGCTGGTGGATTCAGGCCTCTCTGCTACAAATTCTGGAGTTAATTTCTGCTACAGGTTCTGGAGATTGATGGATTTGAAGTCTGGATCTCTGGATGTGAAGTCGTCGGTCAGCATGCTCTGCAGGAAATGGAATTGAATGTCTCTACCTGTCCCAGCAGTCTCTTTTTATGTGTTTTGGAAAGTGGGTGTGTGCGTTGGTCATAACTAAACCTGCCCCTCTCACTTATCATTGGCCAATTCCTCCTCTCTCCCTTGATTGGGGGAAGGAAATGTGAGTCAGAGTGCTGCTGTAGGTTTTATGGTCAGAGGAACCTCCCCTTGTCAGATTGCACACAAATCTATTTCTGACCCAAATACATATTTATCCATGTACCATTTTTCTAATATTATAGGTCCAGTTAACATTTTTTTACTGTAGCACCAAACCATCCAATCCTTGTCTTTGTACAATGTCGTGTCCACTGATGACAGAATTCTCCCCTTTTCATCCAGATAACGACCTCTAAACCTTTCCAGATTTTACACAAATGTGCACCAGGGATATGGGTTACAGATGATAAAGTGTCAGATTTTTAACATGCAGACATTTGGAGTAAGACCCTATTTTCCACTAGCAACCCCCCAGAATACACCACAGGGTCCTAACACCTCTTAAAATGTGCACCGAAAAATCACAAAAATAATGATATTACTTATATAATTCTGACAAGTCCGCACTATGAGTTATCTATCTTTTTAAAATTATGCCAAATTATGGTCAAACAGGGGTGTGGCTTCCCACATCACATGGTGGAAAAACTGGTTTATCCACTTCACCCAAGCCAGCTTGTTCACAGAGGCACAGCTGCCCCCCAGTTTCTCCCAAGAGGAAGCTATTTTACGACGCCCTCAATATAACATTTGCCTGAGTCAAGGGAGTTGCATTGTTCTGTTCCTTCCAGTTCCCAGGTGCTCCACCCCTAATCTAATCAGAGAGGTGTCAATTCCTTTTGGCAAGGGGAAGAGTGGCTGAGCAGATTTCAACTCCTGTCGGGGGTAGTTGTCAGGCAGAATCCAGTTTCATTAAGCCAGGTTTCAGCTAAAAGTCACTTTTTGTTCCCAGTTTAAATCACTTACAGTTTTTACATATACATTAAATAATTACTTCCTTCAAGTCATTTCAGAATATAGTTTTACATTGTAACCACCTCTTAGCAAGTCTTTCCTTGGTCTGGTTTTGTTTCATTTGTTCAGTTTTACACAAAAGTCTGGTGGTTTTAAAACGCTGGCTTTCTGATAGTGGTGAGTACTGGTAATGCAACCATTTTTGGGATTAAGAAAATGAATTCCCCACAGTTCTGAGTTGCTTTTTGGCAATCAGCATTGCCATTCCCAATGGTTTCAGGCTACTGTGTGTGTAGCCCAATGGTGGTTTTAGGCAGTGCCCTCCTGTGCTCACAACATAGGCAAAAATGGGTGGCAGCCTATTCTTCATGTTTTCCCTGTGCACTCTCTGGGGAGTTCTGGCCATCATGATGTTTTCCATGCCAGTACTGCACAGTTTTATGGTAGGGCTTGAATGCATGGGTAAAAACATCCCACACAGGGCCCCCTACACTCGGGCGACCTCTGGATCGTCTACCCATATTCCCGAATGTGTTATTCGACCTCTGTCGAAGGACGGGGCATTGAGCACGTCAATGACCCTCTTGATGACAATAGGTTAATGTTCACAAGACCCAAGGGCACATTCCCTTTTGGGACATACTGACCTCTAATCTGAGAACTACCCCCTCTGGGGCCTCTAACAAATTGCTGTAATAGCACTTTAGTCTTTAAATCACCTTTTCGTTTTCAACTCTATCTTTTTCATTATTGACATGATTCTCGTAGTACTGAGCCATGTGCAGTACTTCTGATTGGGACTTCGCCTGCCAAGCGCTCTCAGAAGACATCATTTGTGACTGGATGTCAGGCAGCAATCCACGCACAAATGTGTCCACAAACAACCTTTTCCCAGACTCTGTGCCTAGGTCTTGTCCACTGAAATCCGAGAATACCTGTTTGAGCCGATTAAAGAACTCGGTAGCACCCTCAGACTTTCCTTGGACACAGGCCGTAAGTTTGTCCCAGATAATTATTTTCTCTGGAATTATGGTTTTTAATTTTGCAATAATTCTATCATGCAAAATCAATATCCCCTGAGGCGGTCTTTCACCAGATGGCCTCTCTTCATCGAGTCTAGTTATATTCACCCATGTATCTCCCAACCCTGGCACGTCGTCCAACTTGCTTCCACAAATTTACAGGCAGGAGTACAGGGAATAACAAATAGATATCGCCTAAGGTGAACACTGAGGATTGTGAGACAGACTCTATTTCTTTATAGAATCCTGTCGGATTTTTCCTAATATCAGGAATAGATTGTCTAATAGTATTAATTTCCTGTCTTGAGAACGGGACGTGGACAAACTGTGATACATAATGTGCAGGAATGTCCACAGCGACTATACCCCGTGCAGCATCAGCCGCAATCTCAACCTTTGGGACAAATGTTGGAGGAACCTCTCTCATAGGCAACTGAGAAGTAGGTGACTCCGAACGCTTACTAAGCAACAGAGCTAAGTCAAGCGCTAAAACAATCGATGAAGTGTCAAGTGAAAAAGCTCTCTTGTAAATACTCAATAACTCTGTGGGACAACTAATCTTTCTTTTTACACAATCATCCTGTAGGTACTCTATTATTACCTGTATCACTTTCCTCTGCATTTCTGGCGTATACTGACTATATGTGTCATATACTTCAACTGGAGTTATCGACATATCTGAAATCCATCTAAGCGCGTCCTTCGTACAAATTCGTGCTTCCTCAGATATCAATTTACGACAAGGAAGGAACTGCTTCTGCACATGCATACTTTCCCCCTCGTCATCCTCACTCTGCAACTTTTCTAACTCCTTTCTATACCCAAATAACCTCTCGACATGCTCATTTACTTTCTCCACAGTGTCTCTAGAAAACGCTAAAGTGTTTAGATCCCTTAACCCTTGCGGGAGATCTGTATTATTTAATGTTCCCCACTTTACACATAAATGAATCCCTAAAACTTCAATAAAAACATTTTTCTCAGGAAAATTATCCATATTACAAAGTGTGGCAAAAACATTAGTTTGATCATCCCTCTCCATACAATGCTTAGCCCATGCAATCAAATCACATTTCTTCTCTGGTGGTACAGTATTGCGAGTGACAACCTTTGACCATGCACCTCAAACGACTACAAGCGGCTCGGGACCACTTGGAAGAGAGGGAGCAGTCAAATACAAAGGAGGTAATGAAACTGGTGCGATAAGAAGAGGTGGAGGAAGGGGAACATTAGGAGGAGCAGGAACAACAGGCACAATAGCAGGTAGAGCAGGAAAAGCAGGAGGAAGAGGCAAAGCAGCAGGAAGAGGAACATACGGAGGTGGCGCAGAGGCACCAGGCCTTCGTTCATTTAGCAATTTGGCTATGAATTCATCGGAAGCATGGAAGTCTTTGGAAGGATATATTTTCTGAATTCCAAGTGAGAAAGCCCTATCCATATTCCTAGTCGATTCAGAATGTTTATTTTGATCATACAATAATGCTTTTTCGGCGTTCGCCTTATGACGGCATGCATGTTTTTCTCTACTTTTAAGTTGCTGCAACGCTTCTTTTTTCCAATTCTGCAAAACATCAAATGCTGCAGGTTTAGCGTTTTTCTTTAATAGAATTGACTGTAAGTACTCAATACGAGGGATTTCAAAACTACCATTGATTGGCCACTGAAGTTCGGAGGCATGTCTGGTTTGTCTGTGCCAAATGTCATTAAATACTATATTTCCAATGCCATGCTTACAGTACATAGTACATGCCGGCGACCCCTCCTCTGGTGCGGGACGGCTAAATTCCAAAGATTGTCTATCGCTGCGGAACAAAGCCCTGAAGCAGGTAGACAATTTCCCAGGCATATCAAATTATTGGTGTTACCTGGTCAATAATTGTGTCTACAGATACAATGCGCCAAATTCAAATTACCAGGGTTGAATTAAGAGTCGGGTCACGACTCACCTGAACAAGCCTAAGAAGGTCCGATCGGATTTCAAAGAATCTTACCTAACTAATCTTACCTCGTGTATGGTGATTTTGCCAAATCTGCCCGCCTCGATAAGTGGACCCTTGTCAAGATGCCGTCTCGGACCACAAGCTAATCGTCCAGGGATCGGGTTGTGCAGCGCTGCTGAGGTGTCGCGTCTCATTCAGTGGGGCCCCCTTTTTGTCACACCGTCCGATCCCGGTCCGATAGCCTGCGTCAACCTTCAACAATCCGGCATCAATCTTGAGGGTCCCTATTCGGGTGCCAACTGTGAAAACAAAATCAAAATATCGAGGCTGAGTACCCCAAAAGGAAATACACCGAACACGGGTTACAAAGGACCTTACAAAGTACTTTATTTTATACTGAATCCAGTGACGAAGAACAAAGCAAAAATCAGATAGCTACTGGCCCTCAGTGCAACACAACGAACTCCAGCATGGTTCAGTGTGTTCAGTGAGAGACGCTGTACATTAGAATGCATTGATCTTTTATACTCTTTGTGAGCACGATGTCCAGCCCTACTCCGGGTTAATACTGGGCTAATACAGCACTGATCTAGGGTTCATGCCAAGTATCGCACATCCGCATATAACTGGTTTGCTTTTAATACATATATCAACAAGCCTATACGGCAACTGTGTATTGTTGGATTTCCCATTCAGGTCTTCTCAAACATTAATACAATGTAGTTAAACAAGTGTTCTACGTTCAGTATTTGAATACATTGTTCTTAACATATGCTTGCGGATTAGTTTCATTGCACGAGTAATCCTTTACACACAGGTCAACAAAGGACAAGGTCTCAGTTCACGACCTCAACAAGTGGCCTGCAAGCAAGTTACATATTAGCTACATACAGAGGTCAAGACAGCCATGTTGTATTTCGGAATGACATCGTCCACCATTTTAACTCACAGGGTGACTTTACAATATGAACCTAAAATGGCGGATTGACCTAAAATGGCGGCTTACATTGATTTTAAGGTCAGGAACTTGCAACACGGATTTCTTCGCAAGCGACTTATAAGCAGCTTGGCGTAGGCCAATATACATATATTTATTGTGATAGGAGGCACGATATAATTTCTCATTTGACAATGTTAGGAAAGTTAGTGCCAGGGTCTTCACCCTAAAGTCAAATGCGATCATGGAGGGTCTGCTGCAGCTCAGGTTCAACCGCCACTGCTATTCCTTTATGCGAACAGGGACCCATGCAGAGTTTATCTATGACAACGCAAGAACCCAAAACACTGCTGAAAGGGACATCTGCTTGCCATTCCTTACGAAGGAACATATGGGCCAGAAGGAACACACACAAAGATTCACCAAGATGGCTCAAGAACCTCTAATGTAGTCAACAAAGAAAGACACTACACATCTTTACCACAGGATCTCCTATGTCAAATGGGACAGCTGGAAAAACATACTAGAATAGCCCAGTTTCTGGAGATTGATGCAGTGAGTCATATCCCATTACAGGATTACATATGTTAGAAGGGATTTTTGCAGAGGGATACTAGCATACCTGGCTGTATGCGTGAATTAGTGATGTTAAGAAAGAAAGAAATTGAAGTCTGGAAAGAGCGAGAAACTAAAATGCAGCTTAGAGCAAAGTAAGAATTTACACCTGCTTTCAGCATGGCTACCATTACCTCAACTAGTCACAGGTGAGACTGAGATACACAAGAGCCTGTCATCCGGTGCAAAACAGATCCAGGGATTTTAATAAAAATACAGGTCATGATCCAACAGGTTTTAAAAGACTGGGTCAATTTACTTGCAAAGTGGCAGTTATCTACACAGGCGTATATTAACTGTGTGGAGAGTGCACAAACCAGAGGTACCATGCAGAAGAAGAATGATAACCCATTCAATCTGTGCCTTATTCTAGTTGATTGCATATATGCAGAACTGAGAACTCATGCTGGACTCCACTAATGTGTTGTGGACTCAGGTTTCTCCTAGAAAGAACTAGGCTGCAGATACTCATTGGAAATGTCCTTGAATATTTCAATAACAATTCCATTAGCAAGCACAGGTTTCCAAAGAAATTCAGTGTTGGCATGTAATCTGCTTTTATTTCTCAGATTAAAGTTATTTGAAGTCTATTCTTTGCAAATAGACCAACTTGGGTTTAACACTAAGGTGCTTTCTTCAAGGCCTAAATTAATTGTACATCTCTGATTATCAAGCACTGAACTTCTTTGACAACCTACACTTCTTGACTGGATATATATTCCTATCCCTAGTAATGAGCAGAATTGTCCACTGTTTCCTCAATTGCTACCAACAAGGACAAATACCGGCTCAACTGAAGTAACAGATACCAGGAAAGAGCTCCCCCCAAGCAATGACCCTATTGTGATAATAAAGCTTCTCCATCAGGAAAAAGAGGCCTACAATTCCCATGTGAACAGATCTGCATTCCTGGCACTGACTCACAAGATCTTGCTGCTTAGAATATTGTATACAAAAGACTTTGAATTGTTTTAGCCCATTAAGAATGTAATTTTCCAAAGCAGCCAATGCATGGCAGTGGAATCCACTAACTTGATCAGACTATACAAGACCAGATACATGGAACTGGGATATGAGATAGACACATTAGCAGATCTAACCCCGGACACCACCTCTCTGAATAAGGAAACTGTTAACTTATGGGGAAAATTGATTCCTGAGAAAAATGGTGGTGGCTACTCTCAGATTCCCAGTACTTTGCAAGAGAACATCATTGGAATTCTGAGCTGGTTGGTCCAGAACAATGCCACTAATCCAGCAGCAGGAAATTGAGATTACTTAATCAGCTCAAGGAACACCAGAGGTTTTGTACACCTGTTATCTACAGAAGGTTCCCTAGATTTGTTGTTACACACAGATATCATCTTCCTCCAGGAATGCTGTCTACAAACCAACTTGAACATTGATGGCTATCAGATGTTCCAGATATTGGCAGAAAAAGGCCATACGGGATGACCTTATGGGTGACTAATTATTGGCATAAAGAAAACTTTTCATGCTTCCAGAAATCACATAAGTGTTCCTAATTCCAATATCCTTGCAGTTAGAACCAGTCGGGCAAATAGCAAGCAAAACTACCTTATAAACATCTGTGATCCTCCCGGCAATATTTATACCAACATTATACTTGAAAGTATGACAGAAAACTCTGCAATGAGAAACACAAGGACCTGCAAGAAATTATAATAATTGGGTGATGAGGGGATTTCAATGGCAAAGGTTGCTGCGAGAACGAGATAGATGAAACTGAAAATGTCAGCACAATGTGAGTCGTTGTGAGATCAAACAAATCACTGAAGGGGAGCACTTGGTTGGATTCCTTGTTTGACTGGGATTGTTACATGTTAAATGGAAGACTCTTAGGTGACAGGCCAGGAAAATCGACTTGGAAAAGAGGCTTGTATTCCTCAACGATAGACTACTTTTTCTGTAACCAGCACACGATTCCACACATAATAATGATGGCCGTAGAAGAAAATCTCTTCAGCGACCACGCTATGATCACGCTCACAATTGCAGATGTGGGTATTGATAGAGAAACCAAAATTGCTGATGTGGAAGTAAATGGTAGCAGGAACAGAATCAGGTGGTTCAAGTGAAACCCAGAGCAGTTACACCTATTTCTGACCCAACTGCCTGACGCTCAATATGAAATACTAGCTGGGCTTACAGCTGAACAAATTGAATCTTGGATCAAGAAAACAATGACCAAGATTATGGTACAAAAGGGAAGATATACTATGCTCGACAAATTCAAGTATAGACCACACTTCGATAAGGCCATACAAGAAGCAAAGAGGAGAATAAGGCAAGAGAATAGAGGAATCAAATTGCTTAACTAAGATCAATTGCCTAAATACAAAGCCTGCCATCAAATAAAATATAGAAACAGAAAATGGGTTATGCACTGGAGATCCTCACTCAGAAATGCACAATGGCAGTAACTCCTCAAAGAAATTACAAGGAATGATTCCAAAAAGATGTGGAACATGATGACCAAATTTAACTCTGAGAATTCTCCCTCAGTCATATGTGGTATCAGCGAACAGACCTGGCCAGAATACATTAGTTAAACCTTCGCCATAGGAAAGATCATTGGGCCTAATAACCCTACCACTGAGAGCAGTTTCGAGTTAGAGTTTGACCTAGTAGAAATCAAAACTAAAATACGGAAACTCAAAGATTCCAGAGTGCCAGGCCCAAATGGCCTATCTATTGCAGTTCTGAGGAAATCACCGGAATATTGATCAAAGCTTATGCTTGTACTTTTTCAAAAAGTCTTCAGGGAAGGCAGTGTTCCGAGTTCATGGAGAAATTCCATATTGGTACCCATCTTCAAGAATGACAGTAGAACTTTGCCTAAGAACTTTCGATTACTTGTGATGCTTGACGCAACTGGGAATTTCTTTGCATCTCCTTGATAGCCTGATAAAATTGTCCAAAGAATTTAAGATCTTAAATGACTTCCCGATGGGCTTTAGGTCAGATTCTGGGACTGCACATTGCCAATGGCTCATCTATAGGCTAATCAGAGATGACAAATCTAAGGGAAACCACTGTCTACATATGGTTATGATTGATTTTAGGTCTGCTTTTGACACTATTGATAGATCTCGTTTATGGAAAAAACTGGAGGTCTATGGTTGCCCTGCTGACCTCTTATATGCCACAAGCAGCTTACATGAGAACACTTTTGTGCAGGTTAGGCTCGACAGCGGAACTATGTCCTGCCTCATACGAACCGAGAGGGGGGCAAAACAGGGATGTTCCTTGACCCTGCTTTTTTTTAACATGTACCTGACAGACCTTCCCGCAATCTTAGGGAAGGTTAAAAATCACCCTCCTAGCATTGCTGGTGTCCCTCTAAACTGCCTATCATACACAGATGATCTCATCATCTGTTATCACACTTACTCTGGCTTAAAGCGCTCACTGGTTGCAGTGTGCAAATACGCAAGAGAAAATGGCCTCACCATAAATTATGTAAAACTAAATACATGCATTTTGGTTCTAAAGATTCAGTTGTCCCCAAACTGGTCGTAATAGGAGAAATCATTGAAAGGGTAAAACAATACAAATATTTGGGCCTTGATATTTCAACAGAAGGAAACTATGGGGCAATAATTGCAGAGAAAAAACATAAGGTGATTGCCCTTATCCAAGTTACGGTGAGATGTATCAAAGAGACATCTGGTTTTAGCTTGATTTGTATATTATCTCTCTATACCCAAAGTTTGTGTGCCTCATTACTATATGAACTAGATGCCTTGGCCATGAAATATTTGTCCTTGTTGAAGGCATTGGAAGAGAAATGTTGGAGAAGGGTCCTGGGTGTGGTCCCTAGTGTCCCTATTGAAATTATAGGACTGGAATTGGGACTGGCATCATTAATCACCCTAGCAGAGAAAATAAGATGTTTACTGTACTTATAAGCAGACAAGCCCTGTGTGCCCTCTTCTGAGTCTACTCTCTAAAGAAAAAGAAAAGTATGGAAGGGATGTTCTGGCAATATTGCCTGAGGAAACCTTCAGAAAAGTGGAATGGACACCAAATTGGGAAGAGAGCTACTCTAACCAGCAACACAAGTTTATCACCAAACTCATGAAATGGGACTGGTGTGCAAGCTCTACTCACTTGTCCTTGCTAAAGAGCTATGAAGAGCTGTCCAAACCCGGCTCTTTACAAATGTGTGCTACTCTTACGAATAAACAAATTGCCCGTGCTTATGAACATCGGGCAGGAGATTGGGATTCAAAAAGAGGCAAGAATCTGTTGAATCTGCTGGATTCACGATAAACCAGAGTCTTCCCGTCATGTCCTAACCTAATGTAGACAATTTGTCTCTCTCTATATAAACTTGCTAGGCCCTTTTGTTAAAAGACATGATGGAATTAAGGGTGTTGCCTTTTGGGCATATTGCCTTAACACGGCTAATGAATTGGTCCACATTGCCCTTTACAGAGTCTGGAACAGGGTCCTGGCTTCTGGTAAGCTTGACAGACCCTCTAATTGTAGCAAGGAAATGTCCAAATTAAACTAAATTAATTAACCATAAAATGTTGTGTCTCAAACCCCATCCTGTCTAGGTTGTAACCCAATGGATTGACTCCCTGAGTGATCTTAAGAGTTTTATATTAATCATATTAACTGATTAATTAGTTGTATATAGATTATAATGAATGAATGTATTTAAATTGTGTGTAAGTGTATATGTAGATTTTATTGTAACATTTTTTATTATTTTATACGTGAAAGTTCTTTGAACTACACACATACATTAATTAATTAATACAAATGACAGATTCCACCTTCTGAATCATCTGACACATCTGTGATAACCATATTACACCATAATCTCCATTGCATAAACATCCTGTCCATTGTCTCTTGATCCAAGTATTTTTTAATCATTCAAAATGCCATGCTGGTAGGGTATTTTATGTTATTGTGGTGAGCCTGATGGGGATATTTTGTGGCATTTTGTTGAACCCCAAATATACAGGACTACGTGTTATTGTTCTTATATTGTTGTCATAAGCGGTAAGCCAACAACAGAACATGTTGCGCACTAGAGCACCATTTTCCATCTTTGGTGCAAACTATTTGTGGTAAAAAAAACCCTCGATAAACTTACCAGATAACCTGAAGACTGTAATATGGGAAACCAACTCTTTGTGATTTGCCCCAGTTCACAGTGATTGGTATAGCGTGCTTTCTTTTATTTTACTGCATGTAGTAAAAACAAATACCACATCAGCTCTACACACTCTATATGCTATCACCAGTAACTAGGACACATAACAAATAGACCAAGGCTGACTTACTTCTATTGTATATACTTTATGAGCAAGTAGAATTTATGAGAAATACACATGTACATTGTTCTGAGTTTTCACATGACATTCCCTGTGATTCAAAATTGAAAATGAAATAGCCACACATACATTTAATTTGCAAATGCTTCCCCCATGGTAAATATATTTTTCTCACAATGGGTAAAAATACCTTTTATTGTGCTAGATGGCCAGAACACTGCTACACTGACCTTGAATTTTATCACTGGTCTTTGCAGCTTATAAACCTTCTGTTATATCTGAAATGTGTTACATGAATGGTGAATAACACATGAAAAATAGCTGCTTGTGTTTATAAATGTGAAGATAATTTTCCAGGCTGCAACTGCCTTCAGAATCCACTTATCAAAATACCTTAAAATATAGTGTAATGTCTCGAATGATATCTTTTGGTGTGCGCCAATTAAGTAACGTTTTTGTTTGGGTGAATGTTATTAGGAAGAACACATCACATTGTCCAGACATTAGTTGTGCGCTTCAATAATACTTAATATTTTTCTTATTTTTGATTTAGCCAAAGTTATTCATCACTTAGCTTGATATTTCTGTTTAAATTGCATGTTACTGTGTTTCTCCTCTAATCTAAATTGCATGTTACTCTATTTCTCCCCTCAACACATGTTTAACCTTGTATGTAACAAGGCTCTTCAAGAGTCCTTTGTTTCCATATGGGTTATGATGCCAGTTCTTTTATTTACTTTTATCTCGTCTGTCACCAGGCTGTACATTTTGACAGCTGGTTTGTGATCCTTAGTTCTTGGAGAAACGTTTGCCTCCTTTGCCACCCACCCACCCACGACCTTAAAATTAAAATATAGCATTTGCTTTGAGCAGCCCATGAAAATTAACTACCTACATTTGTTAATTTATGACGAGATTAGCCAGCCCACATCTGCCTGTGAACTATTCTTGTAAAAAACTTTAATTTACTCCACGCACCTAACTTTACTGGGATCTTACCATAAGCACACTTACCATTTTTGTTTGACCTCTGTGAGGCTCGGCCGGAATTTCCTCTCTACCCAGCTAAGGAATCTCTTTTCCCATTCTGCCTGGGCAGAGCCCACATGGGTAGTTTCTTTATCGCCTTTCCCTTTTTGACAGAACAGCTCATCACACTCTTCCGAGAGAGACAGAGCAGCTTGTTTGCCATCAGCCAATGCAGCACACACCAACCCAGAGCCGGAGAACGAGAGAGTGAAACGCCTGTGACTGATAGCCCTTTTTAAATCCCCTCTATGTGATCTGCCCACAAATGTATGTTTGCTTAAAAAAAGTGTAAGAAAAATGCCTGCTTCTTACAATGTCACATGCCAATCAACACCACCTCCCTTTGTTAAGTAACCGACCCACTACAAGGTTCGAGAGAGCACACGTTCAGCCTGAATCTTTGACCATGATTCAGGCAGCAGCAAACAGGTGCAAGAAAAAGTTACATATCTTTGCGCTGGTTCCTGTTCTGAAAATGAACAATGAGCTTGCTTTGGCATTACAGACTCCACATTCCTTTCTAGAAAACAGCTTTCAATATGCACATATATTCTCTTTCAAAATGAGCCGGCTTCTCATCAATATCCTGCAATAATATTTTTCACCAAAGGACCATGGACTGAGCTGCCTTGAAGATTAGTGTGGGGATAGGTTAGAGTTTAGGGGTATTAGTAAGATTAGCACATTGTTAGTTTTATGCTTCATTGCAACACAGTCCATATTCCCATGGGGTGGTGCTAACTGAAAATACCACCTTTTATGTAATGCCTAATTCAAAACCCCCCATTTACCTTCTATGTTTCTATGTACTCACAATACTGGCACACACCAGATTCAGTCCATAGTCTCACACCCAAGTCTCACACACTTGTTGGCAAATAGGATCCGTTTTTAGTTTTTGGCGAGTTGCTGACCTGGCTAAAATTCAGAGCCTCCTTTTTTCCTACAATGCCTATGGTAAACCTTTCCTGCATGGGCGTATTAATATATTTCCTCTAAATCTCCTTCTTTCCTTGAGAAACCTTGACATTTTACAAAGACTTGCCAAGCTTGTCTTTTTAACAATTATTTATTTTTAACTGTATTTTCAGTTTTCCTGTTTTCAAGGGGCAATTTCCTCACTTGCTTTTCTTCAGTCCAACCCCCTATCATTATCCTTTTGTTTACAATGTGTGGTCCTTAAGCAACTCCGTCCCCCTCCTGCTCCTCTTGTCTTTTCTATTTTCATTCTCTTTTAGGGACTCCTTTTGGCCTTTATTTTGTGTAAGACCCACTTGGGTATTAAGAACTGTTATACCACTTTAATATTTGATATTTACTGATACCTGTGGTTCTATATTTTTGTATAGTGTGCCTGACATTCCCTTGGTCTTAGCTTGTGGACTTGCACACTGCTTTTATTCTGGAGAGACCCTTAGCCATGTCTTTTCTATTTGGAAGGGAACACTAGCTATAGCAAGGATGGACTGCAGCTATCTGAGAGGGGCTAGACATACAGCTAGGCTTTTCATACACTGATCATTTGTCCCATCTGTTTCCCACTAAAAGTTCCCCCTCTAGAGGTTTGTGACTGTGCATACTAACACCACATGTGGGATGTATTGACCCACTCCGGTATCTGATGCGGCATCACTCTGATAGTTATGGCGCAAGAAACAGCAACAATGGCGGTAAAACTCTTGTGTGCGCCAAAAACCTCCAAAACCACATGTTTAAACGCACAAAAAGATGGATGCACAACCTGCCACCCATGGTGCATATATGGTGCGATAGAGCACACACTGCAGAAAATGTGCCATTGGGCTCCCTGACCAGCAGAGTGCAGAGAGAGAAGCAGTGCTTTGCAAGTGAAACTCCAAAATGTGCCCATAAATGACATTTGCTTTGTTGCTAAAAACTCTAAAAGGCCTACACATAACACTTCTCAACATTCAAAATCTTACTTGGCGCTACAATTCATGGAATCTAATGAATCATGGCGAATATACAAAGTCTTAAAGTGTAAAGAGCAAAACATTCCCTCAGACAAACTGGATTGTCTGTAAACTGACAGCTCCTGTCAAAATCTTTGTGCAGTACCCTGGGCTACCTGTGAATGACAGCTGTCAGATGAGCTCCTGATGAAACTTCAAAGTATCTAAACTAAAAGTCTGCTGGATTAGCAAACATAAAAAAGATTGTTGTCCTCACATCTATTTAAATGGCCTATTGGTGGATTGAGGGTTGTTGCAGGGGGAACCTCTAACCATAGTGCTATCTGTTCCAAACCAACACAACAGTATTCTTTTCTGTTCTGCATTTGTTTTTGTGTTCATTATTTGACTCCTAGTGCATTAAAGGCATTATTTATGTCACCCCATTGGTGATTGTTGTTACCTATTAAAATATATTGTGAGTTAAATTCTACATACATAAATAAATATTTATCTTTGAAAACTAGCCTGATTCCTGGTTCAGTGTGGCCGGGGTCTCAGGAGAAGGGTGTGATATGAGTGGTATATCGTTCAGAATATTGAATTTATAGATAAAATAAATAAGGGTTTCATTTGTGCACTACATGCTGGGCGTGACTTGGGTGTGTGCCAGATTGAAATCACTTACACACCCCAACTGTTAAGTCTCCAGTTAACAAATAAAGAAGGTAAAACCCTTAACCTCAGGTTAGCCACACTATTACCAAGTTGCATTCATGTCATCTATGATCATAACACGACTTTAGGGGCACTTACATATTAGTACATTTAATGAAGCTAAGATGTAGGATGGCAGGAAAGTAATACCATACTAGTGACCTCAATCGAAACCTGCACTGCTACTCACCTGATTTGCCACCATATCAATATTCTGTAGATGGTGTTGCATACTGCAATGTGGATCTGTCACAATGTGGTACTGCAGAGGATTTGTGTTTACACTCTGTCTCTCTCCCTCTCCTTCTCAGGTGTTTAGTTCCTGCACTTCCAAAGAGATATTGCTCTCAGGCCAGCCTTTATAGGGAAAGCATGCAGAACAGAATGTAAAGCTGCTGGTCAGTGAGGCAAAATCGTTCAAAGTCCAACCAGAGAGTCGCAATTGCAAGACACGCTGCCAAAGAGCCCAGCGCATCTGCCAGTGAACTACCTTCAGTGTTTCCCCCAGGTGTGTCTCCCTTAGCACTCCCATCCCATTATTACATGTGCTAATTTGCATGTATAACCCCTTCCCTCCATTTGGTTGTCAAATAAACAGCAGAGCATATTGAACACATGCAATGTACACTGTTAAAATTGTATTTATTTCCATTTGGTTTTGTGGGTTTCCTCGCCTCCGGTCCTCTACTGTGCCCACACATTGATACAGACTGGCCCATTCATCTTCTTTATTCTGGCCTGCCCCTGAAACAAGCGAAGACTGAGCGAGGGGAACAGTATCTCTCACAGGCACACACTGGGCCTCATTACGACTGTGCCATTCCGGTAAGAGCGGTGCCGGTAAGCCTACCGGCACCGTTGTTACCGGAATGGCACAGTGCGACTCTGCGGGCGGGTGCTGTTCCACCCACCAGGGTTAGACCTTGGGGGCAGACGGCACCCGCCCGCAGTATTTCACAGAAGCACTGGCACTGTTATTAATGGTGCCGGTGCTTCTGTGGTCCCCATTAATGGGAATTTACAATTACCAGCGCCTGACTTCCCGGAATGCCAGGGTTGTAATCCCCTGGTATTACCGGTAAGCCAGGCACCGGTAAATCTTGCAAGTCCGGCGGCAACCTGCAGTAGCACCGACAAGGACTTGTAATGCAGCACACTCTACGTACACCTTACACTTTCTCTGATGTTCCTTTGTGGGCATCGCTCTGGTTTTCGGAAAAAAAATAAGGCTAATTCACCCTCTGCAGGACAAACCTGAACTCAAGAAAAATCAATTGGCAAGGCTGTTATGTGCATTTTGCTTGACAGCTTAATCAGCCTGCTGCAAATTTCAACTTTCAGGATGGAAAAGTACTTACAATTTAGTTTAATAATGTACTTTAATGAGCTTGCACACATAGTGGTATATGCTGTGTGTTGAGATAGGAGGCTAGCTGTCTATCTCTCTCTAAGAAGTATTTGTAAGAAATAACCATGACTTGAATTATGTTCGAACCCTAGAGCCCAAAAAACACATACATATAATATGTATATACATTTTAAATATATATATATATATATATATATATATATATATATATATATATATATGACATTACATTTTATATATTGAAGATGGTGAAGATTCATCACGTTGCTATACACTTCCAGCTGCACTATGCCATGTGGGCTCTATTACAATGTTCTGTCAATTATCTATGCCGCGTTTCGGTTCAGTGCGCGCAGTCTATTCTGCTGGGAAGGCCTATCGGTGCCTGGCAGCCTTTAAGTGTGCCTATTGGCTCCAACTTCGCTCCCCTTGCTTACAGTAACTCTGATTCACCATTAACATTCTTTCCTTGATGCTTTTCGACAAACTCATTTCCATTTGCAATTAGCCTTCCATTTAACCAATTGTCTACAGCAATTCAATGATGCTCACTTTGGATTTCATAATCGTCCCTGAAAATGACTTCCTGTTGCCTTTGGCTGTCATTGGAAAAATATATACCTGATAATGGCTAAAGCATCAACATTAGTTTAGCTCAAATGACTTTCTTTTGGGTAGAACAGATATCTTGCAAAATACAAGCATTTGGATTTTAACTTTATTTCCCTAAACTCTGTTTCATGAGGTGTGCACTGAAAGCAGACATGTGTAATGCATGATCTTTGCCGGATTGCTTAGTTCGCCCACATATTTTTTGGCCAAACTGTGCTTTTACGGACTCTAGAATGTGCATGCATCTCAAATTGTCCTAGAGACAATTGTTGTGCATATCTCCAGGCTAAGGTTTGTATGTATTGACACATTTCCTTCTTAACCATGATGAATGCGCTGTTAATGACGTGCTTGTAGTTTTTAGATTTCAATGTACACTGCTCTGGTTCTTATGCATTGACATCTGCCTCAGCTGTGTGAGAACCGTTTCAAAAAGGGAACTATGCCCCCTAGAAAGCATTCACAAATACATTATTCATTGGCGTGGTATTACCCTTTGGGTCAATTCATTTTATAATGGCAAATCCCCATTGGAAAAAGTTCTGTGAATCAGTGCCCATATATGAAAAAACGTTAACATCAAATTGCTAACGAGTTAACATAGGGCCTGATTCACAGAGCGTTTTCCTATGGGATTGCTCCATTATAAAACGCTTAGGTGAGTCAGGCCCATGGTCTTTTAAGCACGGGTTTAAATTGTGATGAGAATATTCTATGGCATGATTATTCGATCAAATCACCAACTTAATAATTATATGAAAATCCATGCACTATTGCAAGAAACTGAGCTGCTCTTTATAATACTAGTTAGGGTTAGTAATCCTTTCGGAGCCATATCACAGTATATTTGCATCGACACGAGTTGAATTATGCATGGAATCAGTAAATGGGCAAATATTTCTGTTCTCCAAAAACATATTCATTCAAATGTGTTTTTGAACCAGGCCCCTGGTGGTAACATAGAATGGTATTGTGCAAACGTTGTCCTGCTGCAAAAACGCTTTAAAAGACTATTTTGTTTGCATCAGGACCATATTTTCCTTATCGGGCCATGATAAGAGTGCAACTGCACTAGTGCAAAGTTTTCTATAGTATTTCAATCAGTGTGCATCATGATAGTCTTACAAACTGACTGGGATCATTGGTTCAGGGTCTGTAAATTAGTGTTGGTTTCCTATGCGCTCTCCTTGTGATATCAACTGTTCTCTCATCTCCTACTGTAAGTAAAGTCCTGTATATGTGATACAGTACCTGTCAATGCATTTGTAATCTCAGACAGGACTCACTATGCATTTTCAGCAACAGAATACCCAGAATGTTGCTGAGCTACCTGCCACATATGTATGTCTTGTTCCCCATCGTCGATGCATCCAAGCCTTTACCATATTATTTGGCGGAATCTGGGATCTCCAGAATGTTCACCTTCTTTAGGATCTACCGAACTTCCAGAACTTTAAGAAGATTTGGTCAGGGCTTTCGAACCTGTAGACCTACAGATGTTTTGAAATATGACTCCCATAAACCCTCACCATTTATTATACTGGATAGGGCTGATGGGAGTTGTGGTCCAAAACATCTGGCGAGCCAAGGGTTGCCAACCCATGCCAATCATGCTATTCCAAAGCTGCAGCATTTTACTTGATTTATTTGATAGTTTTTTGTTTTCATTCTTTTTAACCAAACCCATTGCATCATGTTATGCTTTTGAATTTATAGTAAAAAACTTTGATTTTAGACAATCCTAAACAGAATATAATCATTTTATTTAGTTTTTTTTAAAAAAAAAAAAACACCATGTACAGCAATTTGCTTTCACAGAAAGGCAATAAGCCTTTGGGAATTTCTTTTGAGAGATGTAATTTTCTCTACCAGGCACCTCAAAGAATTTACCTTATATGTATGCACTGGGGTAGCTTGATTGAGCAATCGCTCACAACAACGGCTACATTTAATTAATGTGCAAGAACTTTGGGGATGGAGTGGCTGCTTGAAAAATATTTGCAGATGGTAATCATGGGCATAGGGCATTAGTGGTAGGTTTATTTGTTGTTACACAACACACCAGCATTAGGGTGTAGGAGGAAGGTGTGCTTGGTCAGCTTGATTGAACTGCCACACTCACACACAACGCAATCAGTTGAACTGGTTTGGGGGGAAAGACAATCTTTGTAAACCTAGACCTAGACAATGTGTAAAAAGTTTATTTTTTTAAAAATAAACTGCACAATTTTAATAATTTTTATTTTAATAAAAGACAATCTTTTGCAGGTGCTGGAAACATTGTTGGAGGTGATGAGCAAAGGCAGTGGGATTAGTGACAGGTTGATTGGCTGTGTGATGCAAGACACCATCTTCTTGAGAACAGTATAATGGAGGCGGAATGTGTGCTGGGCCAGATTGTTTGAATGAACACTTTCAGACATAGGCAGTCAGCACTAGTGACAGGTTGATTTGCTGTGTACTTCACAAGCTTGAGAGCTGCAGGATTCATGAGCTGCTTGATTTAACATGTGTTAATATTTCAGCTACTTTACAGTTGGGATGTGGTCAGGTGCAACAGCATACAGCACTGCCACGTTTTTGAAAAAGGCTCTACCACGGCTCCCAGTGTCTTTGGTGTTAGGATGCAAAAAGCAACACCAATTAAGATGTCCTCAGAGACAGCAGCTAAACAAGGGTGGGAAAGGGAAAGGTGTTGTGGTCATGTTGAATGGTTCACTACAGAATGAGTATCTGCAACAATTACTCTGAGTGCAAGAATCATGGGTCGCAAAATAGTACAATATCAGCCAATACCCACAACTTGCACATTCACCACTGCAACAGCAAGTACTGCAAGCATTCAGATACTTGCACTAGTGTGACGGTCATTAGTCCTTCCATTGCCATCTCTGGCCTAGCTGTTTCTGCCACGTCAATGCAGACAGACCAAACCCCTACTTCCCTAAGATCAGAGTCTGAATTGACTATTCTCCTTTGCCTAGAACTTTCTTTTGCAAAACAACAAGAACACAAGCCCTAATTGAGGCAAAGCATCTTTATTTTTCTGGTCTGATTGAACAAGCCCTTAACCAACCTAGAGAACTGTTGAAAAAATTGTTCATACTCTCTCTGATAGACAACCTCATCAAATTCACTTTTGCCCGCACAGACGCTGTGTGATTTTTTGTCTGTCTTTTTGATTGACAAAATTGAACTTATTCGCCAGATCATTTCCTCTTCTCTTTCTAGTCTTCCAACGTGCAGTTTGGCCCCACAAAGTGTCATTAACCAACCTCCCTCTTGGTCTACTTTTTCTTCTATCGGTCCAGGTGATATTATTCAGGCCACAAATACATTGGAATCTTCCTCTCCCTTGACCCTATCACTCTTTTAATTATGAAGCTGATTATATGTGACATTTTCCCTTAGTCAGTTCTGCTGTAAATCATTCATTTTGTTGTAGCTCTATTCCGTCTACTCCCAAACACACTTTGGTTATCCTACCTTTGAAGAAGGCTTCTCTGGACCTGATGCTCTCTTCTATCAGACCATTTCTTTGCTAGCTTTCTTAATGAAACTCTTAGAATCTCTTGTCACACCTACACTTAGTTATTTTCTTAAACATTCTCTTATCTTTGATTCCTTTCAGTCAGGCTTCAGACCGGGCCATGACACTGAATCAGTTTTAGTCTCTGTTGTGGATGACCTATTGAGACCATCTAATCAAGTTTGGCACTGGCGTGTTGATTTTATCAGATCTATTGGTAACCTTTCACACCATAAATGACTCCATCTTATTGCACAGATTAGCCGAGGCCAGAATTTCTACTTGGTGCTGGCCTGATTTGGATCCTTTCTTAATGATCATTCTCAAACTCTTTCACATCCTCCTCAAGATCTGTTGCATGTTGTGTTCCCCAGGGTTCTGGTCTTTCACCAATTATGTTTAATGTTGATGTTCAGCCACTTGCAAAACGTATTCAGTCATTCAGCTTTTGCTGCTACAGATATGCTGACGACACTGATATCGTGCCCCGCACAATCCAGACTGGCCTACATTGACTGCCAACCTTAAAAACTGTTTGAAATGTGTTGGAGACTGGATGTGCTGGATGTGCTGGAAACAGCTTAAGCTCAATGGTGACTAAACAGAGGTATTGGTAATTAGCTCCCCATCTGCCACCTCCGTCTGGACACCTGAGTATTGGCCTGCATCTTTAAGCCTTTTTCCCCCCACCAGTCACAGTGGTTAAAGATCTGTGAGTAAAAATATCTGTTTCTCTGTCGATGGAAGCACACATTAGCTCTATTTGTCAGCAGGGCCATTTCAGATACATGGTTTTGCATAAAGTTATTTCTTTTCTTTCTTCCTCTCTCTAAACCTCTGTTGTTGCTTCTCTGATTCTGGGCACCTTAGACTATTGTTATGCATTATACCTTGCTCAACCTGCCCAACTCCTAGACAGGATGCAAATTCTACACAATTTAGCCACCTGTTCTATTTCTGGTTTATGTGCCCATGACCATATTTCTCCAACTTTATGTAATCTGTATTGGCTCCCAGTGGCTTGGCGCATTGAATTCAAATCACTGTGTCTAGTCTATCAACCCTGATTGTATGGCTTTGAGACAGATTATCTCCAGGTAAAGCTTTGTCATTACAGTTCTCCTAGATCATTTCACTCACCATCTGACTTTCTAGTTCAGGTTCCCAGAGTCCATCGATCCAGAACTAGCGGCTGTACTTTTTCTGTTGTGGCCACCCGTCTGCGGAACTCCCTACCTCTTTCTTTGCGACCGACTGCCAACCATCTATCCTTTCACTGTTGTCTCAAAACCTCTGTTTTAAAATTCTTTTTTTATTTGTTTATTTTGGGGCTTCTGCTTTTTTTCTTTTGGGATCCCTCCCCATAGCGTCATGATGCCCTCCGGTTCAAGCTGCACTTTAGAAGTTTTCCTAACATCCCATGCTCCCTTTGTGCAACAGACCAGAGTACTTGTTCAAGTTCTGCAGGCATCCATTGAGGTGCCACTAAGGAGATTGCAACTGAATCTCAAGAAGATGAAGGACATGTTCTATTAGGGAGCTTGGAATTACAACTCTCAGCAGTAGCGATGGGGCAACAGAGCAATGTCCAAGTTCCCATGTTTGAGGAGCAGAATGTTCATAGCCTAACACAGCCACTGAATTTCCCACAGCCCAACTCGTTGGACTCTCAATTAAATGATGTCAATGAGGGTAATGATGATGAACAGGACATTGACTACACTCTCTTCTCAACATTGGGAAATTTCTTTTTTATGGCTATGACCACTGATACTGAGTCCATCTCCAGCAGTCACTCAGAGGGAGGGATGGATGAACAAACACTGCCTGAAACTGCTTCTGTTACCTGCACATCTCCTGCACAATTTCAAAGTGAAGAAATACCACCACAAAGCACTAGTTATTTGTACAATCTCTACAACTCTCTATGTACAATTTCAGAGATTGCAGCCCTAATACAGGTGAAGACTATGAACTTGCCAGCCTTGTTTGATCTCCACGAGGTATCCGATAATCATGTATACCCGTTAGTCAAGGTGTTGAAACTGACTAATGACTCTCTATTTCCATTACCCGCTTATGAAGCGAAGCATATGGCTTTGGAAGTTACTCCATTCCTGAACGAGTTTATTAATAAATCCCTGAATCAGGGCATAGTGCCCTAAAGACTAAAAACACAATTCTTACTCCATTACTAAAAAAATTACTCTGGATCCAGGGACTCACCAGAACTATTGACCAATTGCAGGACTCCCTTGGCCTGCAAAAATCATTGAGAATGTGATTACCTGCCAGCTGCAGAATTTTGTGGAAAGAGAGCTAATGTTGCCTACTTAACAATTGGGTTATTGACCAAAATTTTGAACCGAGACAGCCCTACTGACAGTTCATGATAACTTGATCAACCACCACATCTCACTTAACCGATTGAGAGTGGCAGGCAGAGTTTCAGTGGTTTGAAGCATTACTGACTGACCATCAACAACAGATCAGGCTGAGCGATTACATTTTAGATCCCACCAAGATGGGATGTGGAGTTCCGCAGGAGTGCTCAGTCTCACCCCTACTTTTCAATCTTTATTTGTGCCCTTTGATGGAGATTTGTAGGTGCCATGGGATGAATTATCATTCCTATGCTGATGATACCAAAATCTCCATCAAAATTGCACATTTTGAAGAAACCTTTATCAAGATTAAACACTGTCTGGATGAAGTCAGTCAGTGGATGTCCACTAATCCGCTCCAACTGAACACGTCCAAAACAGAGCTTATATTGTTTGGACCCAGACATCTACTCATTGCCGTTAAGAACATGTCAATCCCTACCCTTGTGGGTGCTAAATTGGGGTTTTCCTCCATGGTCAAAAACCTGGACTGCATCTGACAGGACAGCCTTGGCAGTGAGGGCCAGGTAGGAGCTATGGTACAGGCAGTTTTTTATTCACTGAAACTCCTACGGCAGGTCCGTCTATATATTCCAAATGAAGATCATGCCACGGTGGTGGATGCCTTAGTCAATGCCCATTTAGATTTCTGTAATAGACAGCTGATGGGCATTCCAAATAAACAACTTCAGAGACTCCAAAAAGCCCAGAATGCAGCCATCATATTGGTCTTACAACTGAGCAAATAAACTCACGTATCCCCATCTCGGTCTGCACTACACTGGCTGGCAGTGGAAGAGTGCATCACATTGAAGGTGCTGTGCATTATTTTTAAATGTCTGAATGGACTGGCCCCAGCCTATCTAAGAGACAAGATCTGTTGTTATCAACCATCTAGGTGCGTTCAATCTAGAGATCGGCTGCTTCTGACTGCTTCCTCCTCAGTATGTGTATCAAGGGGCGATAGAAGATTGGCTGTCTTCGGTCCAAAACCGTGGAATACTATTCCCAGAGAGATCAGGACCCTTGAGACACTGTACCAATTCCGTAATGCACTTAATACGTTTTTGTTTATATAAAACGAAATGCTATACTATGGTTATCACTTCTGATCCTGAAAACGTTTATTGTTCACTTCCTGCTCTCTCCGATCTCTGTTCAAGCTGCACCACTATACGATTAAGTTTGTTATGAGTGCATTACAAATAATTATATACAAATACAATGGTGGCAGGGGTGCATGCCAATCAACGACAACACCTACCAGAGCATCACAGCACCTTTTACACCCTGTGGAAAGAACACCATGTTCCCTCTTCTTTTGTTTCTGTTCAACATTCAATAACACCTACAAGACAGCATCTTGCCACCTACACTCTGTGTAAAAAAATGTATTTCATGGGAAGGCAGGTACCAATCTTCATATGTGATTAATACTGGGCCATATTGGAGCTGGGGCCAACACATAATACACAGACCCCTCTAAGTGACAAGGAACACACAGCAGCATGATGGCACTGCTGCTCAATGAACTCAGAATTGGGAGGTATGCTTGACCAACAGCAAAGTAGTGTGACTGCAAGTGCCATCTGCAACACCCAGCAGAAAGTACAGTTGGGGAATGATGTATATGCGCCATTCCAGCCTCAGTGAGTAATTTGAGTGCTTTCAGAAATATCATTGTAAACATTCACAAGTACAGCTGTTCAATGCTAATAGTACACCTTCTGCCATATGCCTTAGTTGAAAACAAAGATTTCAGAGAGCTAATGACAAGTGCTGATGCCCGCTGGAAACATCCCAGCCAGACTTATTTTCCAAGCAATGCTGTAACTGAGCTGCATAATGGAGAAGTTCTTGTGGTAAGTAAGGACTGTACAGGTCTGAGGGTGGAAAAGACCTCTTCACTATGCCTATGTGAAGAAGTGGGCAAATAACTGATAGCATGGCTGTAACGGTGCATTAGGTCATGCTCTCCATCCAGTAGGGACCAAGGAAAGTCATCAAAGCAGCTGCATTCTATTCATCAACAAGCCACTTTTTGTATGCAAGGCATTGATTATAGGAGCCACACATGAGCTGCAATCTAACGTATATATCTATCACCAAAATGTGCACAGCCACCTGTTAGGACCGTCTGGACATTACAGGCTACATGACATCTGGAAACCCTAACCCTTTCCCCCAGATTTCACCAAAAGTGCAAATGTGGGTGTGGGTTTGTGGCTTTGCAAATGTAGCCTATACAATTCCATACCTTTTAACCAATCTGCACCAAATTTTGCATAGTTACCTGTTAGGACCCTCTAGACAATACTGGCTACATGGCATTTGGAAACACTGCCCATTCAACGGATATCAGCACAAGTCAAAATGTGTTTGTGGGTTTGTGGCTTGGTGAACCATGTTCCTTATACAATTCCACACTGTTTTATCAATCTGCACCAAAGTTTGCATAGTTACCTGCTAGACCCTCCGGACATTACTGGCTACATGACATTTGGACACTCCACCCCTTTCCCTGGATTTCAGCAAAAGTTAAAATGTGTTTGTGGATTTGACGAAACAGTAAACTATGTTCACCGGGAAGGGAAGCAAAACATGTTTTTCCTAAATAAGCTTTACAATGCCATAAACCATGTACACATGTATACATGTACACCACTGGGAAAGGAAACAAACATGTTTGCTGCATTAGTTGAAATTATTTTTCCAGTTGATTTTGGCGACATGGTGCCTGCTGATGAAGCCGTAAACCATGTTCATCAGGAGGGGAAAAAGAAAATGTTGTTTCGCAACTGGTTCCGACATGAGGAACAAAACTCGAGGTCCGGAAAGGACCTTGAAAACCACGTTTCAAGGCCTTGGATGCACAGTGTCCGAGAAATTTGCAGGGCAATGTATCGCATCAACCTGCACCACACCAGGGTGAGGTGGAACAGCGACCTACAGGATCACTCATTTTCAACAATCAATGAGAGTGTTATCATGTCTGTCTACAGAACCGGTTCACAGAACGGGTACTTCTGCTAGTATATTATAAGAGAATGGATTGGAAAATGGCATTATGGCGGATATGGCATTATGGGGGAGATCCACAGGAAGTTAATCTGGTATATTCCATGAATATATATATATATATATTTAAATACATAACAATATGGAAATTAATGACTTTTAAAAAAAATTATAACGCATCGATAGCTGCCGTATAGTTAAGGTGTGTCAGACTCTCAAAGGGACCTCTCAAAATCTATTGTTAATAACTTTTGTTTCGAGTAATGGATTTGACTGAACTTTTGAAAGCAATTACAGACTTGCGGGCCCGCCGAGACTGCAAAGTTTCATAAAGATTCCTTTAAAAATAAAAAAGTTAATAAGAAGAAAAAAACATTTTCTTTTCCAAATGTGCAGCCTGCTTCCCATTCATTTTCCTATAGACAAACAAGGTACATTTTTGCCGAAGTGCACAGCATGGTTTTGGGTTATTCCGTGCAGAAGTTTTTTAAAAAAGAAATTAAACGATTGCCAGCTTGATTTTCTATCAATGCGAGAAATTACCACAGCTATAGCCAAAGATATGGGAAAATGAAATGCAGGAAAAAATCTATTTGCAGGTTAAAACATGCAAATGCCTTTGGGGTAGATGTGAGGAGGGGTGGCTAGAGGGCACCAAGTGAAATTTGGGAGTTGGAGGGGGTCTAGGGACTGAGTTTGCAACACAACACTTTCTGTAGCCTCAGCTATAGCCTCGAATAGCCGACATCTGAAAGCAAACTGTGTCACAGGAACAGCTTGTGTTGTGTGGAGAAGTGAGGAGGCCATCTGGGGGAGCTGGCACAGATGAGGGGGCACTTGGTCAGTGCCAGGGGGGCAGGAAAGCATTTTCTTTCACGCTTTTTTTTTTCGATATTCACAGCTATAAAGGACTACAGATAGCCAAGGGTATGTGTAGTTCAGTACAACGGTTGGAGTTTTTTTTTTCTTCAAGATATTTTAACAGCTATATTGATGTTGGGGGTGAAAAATCACTGGCTATGGCCAGTGATACGATTGCCATCCAGGTCTCCCATCCATGCAGTAAACAGGACAGACCCTGATTAGCATCAAAGTGAGGAAAGGGCAAGCCTCCTCAGGCCATGTTGCCCGATAAATGAACCAAAGTTACAAGACCACTTAGAGAAATGTGCAGGCCTTTTCCTTGCTTTGAAGTTAAGCAGGGTCAGTCCTGCTACGAAGCTAAGCAGGGTCTGTCCCGGTTACTGCATGGATAAGTGACCGAATGGGCCCTGGGATCATTTTTTTTAAACAGTCCTACTGTCAGTCCTTGAAAGTTTTTCACTCAGAGACCATTTTTTGCCATTTGCTGAAATTGCATTCTGGTATTTGTAGTCTCCCAGTCAATAATAACAAAAAAATATTTGTATTTTTACAGCAACAGTGGGTTTCCCTTGCTGGCAGTAACTGAGACAAACCCTGCTTAGCTGCAAAGCGAGGAAGGGATCAGCCCCTTAAGGCCATGTTGCCTAATAAATGATCCCACCTTATAAAACCACTTAGAGAAACATGGCCTCAAGGGGCTGGATCCTTCCTCGCTTTTATCCTAAGCACTGTATGGATGGGAGAAAGTCCACAGTCTGGAATGCTATGTGTTTTCTTAGTTTTAAATATCTCAACACACAGCATCTGCATTATTTTTTAAATACTCAGTCAAGATGTGGGAATAATGCCATAATTGTACACTTTTTGCCTAACATAGTTCTGTAAGGATGTGTATGGTATGTGTACTTTTTTAAGTTAGCTTTATAAAGCATATTATTCTTGAAAGCCAGGCATGGGAGTGAGGAGGGGAAATGATGAGAGGGCATGTAAGTCATGAGTATTTTCCCACGATGTGGCAAGAGAGTTTGCAATCCTGGACACTGGTGCATTTATTATCCCCTAATTGTGGCTGCTTTTCAGAGCACAAGTAAAGGACACATGTGGGACGACAGTGTAACTTTTCTTCAGAGTGTGGATGCAACCCCTTCAATGTTTTGAGGTTGGCAAGTTTGTTCAAGTATTTGGCTACCAGGATTTTACTCAGGTTGCCATGTTCCCAGTGCAGACGCTTACTCACAAGACCACAAGCACTTGTTTCTTATTTGGATTTTGTCTTCTAGGGAATATTTCACGACAGATTGCGGGGGGATGAGCAACTTTGATGCTTAACTTTGCCAGCATATTTATTGGAACATTTCCTCTCTCAGGTTATTTTTCTGGTGTTTATTGCTTTTTTTTTTTAAAGTCCAATGCTGTTTTGTCTTGTGCACTTTCATCTAAGGAGTAGGTCTATTGAACTACATTTGTATATTTCACTTTAAGATATATGTTCACTTACTGTTCAAATATTCATGGGTGCCAGCTTTTGATTTACGCTATGGGGTCATTTTTTTCCCTTTTACATGCTGCTTAAATGTGGTTAGTTTGGGTTGTGCAATGTATGAAAATAGTCACCAGGAGACCGGACATAAAACAAGGGGCCTGTAGCAAGCTGCTTAACTAAAGTCTCTGATGCTCAGCAAACAATTTAATCTTACAGGGCATTAACTAAAACATTGGGAGTTCTCAAAGCCTGCAATCTTTTATACATAATTAAAGAAATAGATATTTGTAGAGCTTCAGTGACATCAGGGGTGAAAAATCATTGGTGAACCCGGTCTCCCTACCATGCAGTAACCAGGACCGACCCATGTTAGCTTCAAATTGAGGAAAAAGCTAGCTCCATCAGGCCATGGTGCCTAATAAGTGAAGCAAAGTTACAAGACCACAGCCTCTTCCTCAATTTGAAGCTAAGCAGTACCGTGCCTATATTCATGGGTGCCAGCTTTTGATTTTTGTATGTGTGCAGAAAGTACCTGGACATATGTTATTCTTACAGCCGGTCATTTTCTTCCCATTTCCGGCTGCTTAAAACTGGTGAAAGGGAAAGTTGCAAGTGAACAGTTTGGTGGTGGAGGCTTATATTGATTCAGGTACTGTGTAAATACTTCAAGCAAGCATTCTACCCAGACACCTGCTGGCAGAACGAAAAAGTAACAGTAAGACTCTGCACACTCATGCGTATGCTCCCGTGATAGTGAACGCAAGTGAGCGGTTTGGCGGTGGAGGCCTTTTGATTCAGATACTTTGTAAAGACTTCGAGCAGGCAGTATAACCAGACACCTGCTGGCAGAACGAAAAGTATTTAACTGAACTCATGCCGTCATGCACGCATACATCCACGTGAAAGTGAACGTAAGTGAACTGTTCGGCGGTTCAGCAGGCTAGTAGGCCTGAGGGCCGGTAAGGTCTTTGCACCGTAGCTATCCGCTTACTTTGACATTTGCTCCTCTGGTATTGTAAGCCTGCATAATCTTATATATTAGTTTTTGCCACTTGTCTCGCAGGACTGGGGGATTGTTATGTAACTGATTGTACCACAGCGACCTCAGTGACTGTGTTGGACTCTGGTGTTAAACTCTACAAATCAAACCCTTTACTGAAAGACCAACTACAAATTTGAGTCCACTTTGCCTCCAGTGGAAGCGGCGCAAGGGTGACTGTGGGTGCTGGTCTGTACCTTTGAGCCCTTGTTGCGCCGTCGGGATATTCCCTCACTCGCCTCCATAGTTCTTGTACATTTGCTCAAATACATCTAGAAGTCACTGTCACATCTTTCATTTGTATATTAGTAACCAGGGGCACTGCAGCGTAAAATGAATGAAAGATCGTCAGACATGCCGTCTTGAAGCCATGGAAACTACAATGGATAAACATTAAGCGATAAACTCATTGGGTTTTTTAAAAAGTACTGACAATGCAGCGAGCACTCAGTCCATGCACTTACATTCTGTGATTTCAGCGTAGGGCCTCTTTACTGATTTCATCCCCAATCTTAGCTCACAGGCCTTGAGTGGGGGTTTGGCTCTCAAGATTGCAGTGTCAATTCCTCTCTGACTCGGAAGGATCAAACAAGAGGGGACAAAGACCTTTCCTCTATAGTAAAACTGCAACATATGCAGCTACAAAAAGACGGTGAACAAGCAGCAAGAAGTAAACTGGCTCCACAAAATACTGTGAACAGTAGAAAACGTTTATCCAGTTTAGTGTCAACCCCTAAAGGAGCTGTGATTGTAGCAATAAACCCTAATTCTGAGACTCCTGCTGCTCTGGATTCAATGGTGGAAGTAGGGGCAATGGTCTGTCAAGCGCCGGTTTCAAACCCACCAATACTCACACATGCTACTGAGAAGTGCAAGTACATAATGACCTCAACTTTTGACCCGCCATTCCATTAGGAGTTTCAGCTGAAACAATTGCATCTGGATTAAATCACAAATGAAGATGAAACACTTTTTCATAAAGTTGGGAGGCAGGTCTATAACTGCCAGGAATTTGGGGAGACGTGACATCTTGGACTTACAATTGGGAGTGTCAGATAAAAGTTTCTTAGAAGCCCTTCCTCTTGTAGAAAGAGAATTGGTTGCTTGTGAGGGTTGGCATTCCCTTACTATTGACCTGAGAGAAATCAAACCCACGGACGAGGCCAGGACAGACTTTGTGGGTGATCGGCTTCAATACTAACTGAACATTGAACTTTTGATTCAATGGAAGCACAGGTTAATGTTATGATGATGGGTTACATGAAACATTAAGAGTCATGGAAGAAACTATTAAATTAACTGCTCCTACGATATCTGCACTAAACGAGGTGTGAAGTTCTTTTAACAACCTCTATGAGAATATACGAGACATCCTCTTGGTAAATGTTACCAAAATGGGCTTGATGCTATAGTGAAAATGCTGGGAAAACATCAGAGTAAGAAAGATTTACATCAACTGAAAATAGTGTCCTCAACTGAGGCCTTGAATCAGAAAGTAAAAAGATATTTTTAACATGATGGAATTGCATCGTCGTTTGATAACAACTCACAGCAAATATAATGAGACAAGCTGCCTGATGCAGCAGATAAAACCCAGGGAGAAGATCCTCGACAAGGAAGTGGGGAGAGATACGGCTGGGATCAAGACAGCCTCACAAATGAGTCAACTAGTTGTAGGTCAACCGGATGCCGCCCTGTTACAGGAGGGTCCCGGCTTAAAGGGTACCGCTCATGCCATGGAAGTAGGGAATAGGGTTAATTATGATGGTACCCTAGGTGTCAACTGGAAGAAAAACAAAAAGAAAAAGAAAAACAAGAAAGCAGGTAAAAATATCAAGGGATCGAGAAAGTACTTGAGAAAAGTGGACCTATTAGATGAAACAAGAGCTGAGGAGGAGCTTACTTGGCATGCTAAAGGATCTCGGTCAAATGTATCAAGAGATAAACAAGTCATGAATAAACATAATACATCAAAGGTAAGTCGAGACCAAGTCAATTGTCCAGACTCGCCGGCATGTGATACCTTTTCAGTCCAAGTCCAAGATGGTGAGACTGAGAAGAATGTGGTTTCCCATGTGGGTGCTGAACTTAATTTAACTTCAGGTAACAATAGGATGGTTACTCCCCAACTTCAAGAAACCAGGTCCAGTGTCAATGTGCAGACTCAAGTTGACCGGGGTCAATTGGTCGTACTGCAGGTTCAACCTGCTACTATCTCTGTGAACGAAACCAAATTACCAGTGGAACTTTGGGCTCCGGTCTTTCTAATGGTGAAAAATAAACCCAAGACATCACAGAATCTGTTGCCCGTTAATTCCCAAGTAGAAGCTCAGCTAAATTTGTCACAGCCTTCCCCGATGGTTAAGATTCCTGAGCCCAGACCTTCCTCACAGGGTATGGTAAAAATAGATGAAAGGGAAAAGCCTAACAGAGATGAAGTTCCAGTTGGTAAAGAAGACTTTTCAAACTCTTTTATTGAAAGCCCCCATGTTTGCATAGAACAGCTGTCTAATACTGGTACACAACTGATCCTAAATAGACAATCGATTTTGAAGTTGGTGAAAGAAGTTCCAGAACTATACCTGTTTTCAATTTATGAGATTTACTATATTCATTTTCCGCATGATAATGTCACAAACATAGTCGAAATTAGGGTTCTGTCACGCTTAGGAGTGAATGCCCTCTTGTCTGATGGAGGGGTATTTTTACAGAACGGGTTCCACATTTCCACTTACAAACCAAAAATAAAGATACAGTTGTAAGCAGGGATATCAGAACCAAATTTAGGTGTGCGTGCAAAAAGAAAGCAGGATTGAGAATCAGTGGTGGTACAAACAAAGGCAAATGAGGAAGGGTTGAAAAGTAGGAGTAAGGGGTGGGCTTTGTTGCAAGAGATTCTGACCCAGGTTTTCCAGAAACTGGATGAAACAATGTGTTTCTTTAGTGAACAGTGGTCTGGATGTTTCGTGCTGTAATACGAGGGATTATAAAGGTTTTATTGAGGGGGAAACAAGTGATGACATTGTTGGCTCATTTGATCTGATTGTGCTACAGGGAACATGGTTGCTCACATAACGGCATGTGGATGGTTTTACCATCTTGAGTCAACTTGCAACCAATTCTAAAGGGGGCCGACCGTCGGGTGGTTTAACTACTGCCTCTCATAATTCTAAAATAACTAAGGCAGTAAAAACAACTAATTCTTATTTTTGGAATTCTAGCTAATTGTTAACCACTGTAAAAGGAGTATAGTGGTGCTAATATTTATTATAACCCCTCCTGTTCCTTCTTGAATGAGTTTCTGCATGAATTGTCTGAAATTGTGTCTGATGTGGTGGGTCTGGGAGATGGTACGTGTATTCTAATTGCGGGAGATCTTAACTCATGTTGTCTAGACCAAATTCACTGGATGAATGGGATTGGACCAGTGGGAGTGAACGGTAAGAAATGGTTAGGGTTTTTAAATTACTTGGATCTGGTCGTATGCAACAGTAATGTAAATAGAGACCTGTATCCTGCCTATATACGTGGGTGGTAAATGAGGGGAAATCAGTTATTGATGATATAATCCTTTCCAGAGATCTATTTGTTTGCAGCTCTGGGATGGAGGTAAGATCCACCCAGAGAAGCGACCACAATATATTGACTCTGCGGATGTTGGATGGACTCTACCCTGATAAAGGAGGGTATGAGACAGATCTTGTGGTGAATAAGTGTGTAAATCGGCTGTTTAAGTTTAAAGGAGAGGGTTATCAGTTAAATACAAATACATGGTTAAATCGAAGGAACAATTGATATGTGCCAACCAGAAAAATGTTAACATTTCCTCTGGGAATTAGATAAACCACAAGTGGGAGGAATAAAGAAAGTTTCCCAGTCCTAGATACCAGTCTGATCAATCAACCTGGTTACGTAAAAAGGCAATTGAGAAAATAACTAAGAGATCTGAGTAATGAAACTTCTGAAAGGGTTGCTTTACGAAGGGAAAAGAAAATCCTGATTACAGAATATCGTAATTGGAAAGGGCCAATTTAAAATGTCAATATCAGGGAGAACTAATAATAAAAACCCTAATCACAAAAAAGACACATCATTTCTGGTCCCTGGTGAATGGTGGTGCTAAGATCTCACAATCCTCTTTCTCAAACTAACTGTGTGTGGTAAGACAAATGGTGTGCATATTTCAAATCTGTTTGGTACGATGGAATGTGACTTGGGCACTATTCATTTAGATGTTCCTTGGCTTCAGTGTGTATCTCTTTAGGTGGTGCGAAATTTAATTTTATAATCGTCTTGCTCTAGTGCTGCTGGCCCAAATGGGCTGTCTAACTCTATTTTGAAAGCCAATCTGGATTCTTAGTCTATGACATTGTACCTTGTCTTTAAGAACTCAATTCATAGGAGGCAGTGCCCTGAGAGCTGGAAATCTGTTGTTATAATTCATATTCACAATAAGGGGAATTGTGCATATCCAAATAACTACCGCCTGATCGCCCTTCTTGACACAGACAGCAACATTTTTGCAGAGGCGGTGCTTCTGGAATTGCTGAGTTGGGTAGAGAGGATGGGTATCTTGGATAGAGCAGAGACTGAATTCCAACATGGCATGTCTATGTCCAATAATGGGCTGGTAGTGAGTGCACTGAGTGATTCTGCATGGCAGGCTGGAATCCTCCCGGTGTAAGTGGCCCTGGCGGACCTCAGGAAGGCCTTTGACACAGTAAATAGGAACTGATTATGGAAAAAGATGAGATCCTGGGGTATTCCCATGGGTTTAATTGCAATGTTGGTTTATTTACATCAGAATACCAAGATCCAAGTCCATTTAAACTGCCAAGGGGATCTTTCTGAGACAATCTCAGAGAGGGGAGTGAGGCAGGGTAGTGTCCGAGCTTCTTTTCTCTTTATTCTGTGCCTCACCCCCTAAAGTTGACTAGCTTACGCTGATGTCGTATTGCTCATTGATTTTACCCCCCGGGGATTACAGCAGTTTTTCAGATTACAGCAAATATTTATTTTTGTAGGCAAACCATTGGGTCTAGGGAAAGAGTGGGTAAGGATGTGTGTTCGATCTGTAAATTAGAGATGCCACAGTCCTTGTATCATATTCTGATTGAATGTCAAGGGACAAGAGTGAGAATAACACAGTAATTTGCACATTTTGTTAGTGACCCTAGATGGTGACAAACCATGGACTTTTGGTATTGATTGCCCTCAGGGCATTAAACATTTTTGACAATGGAATTGTTAAACATGTTACAAATTTGGGAATTGTATAATGCATATCTCTGAGGACTGGTTAGAAGGGGTGTATTTTCTCTTTTTCATTTGTACATTTTGCACTTATTTTGAAAGTATTTTGTACTATGTGAAAAGTCACATTAAAGAAAAAAATACAAAATATGGTTCGTTGGGGTTGTGCGATGTATCACAACAGTCATCAAGAGACTGGCCATAAAACAAGGGGCTTGGAGCATGCTTCTTAACCAAAGTTTGTGGTCCATGGAAAATAATGTCATCTCACTGCGCATTGCCTAAAAACGTTGTTCTCAATGCCTGCAATCTGAAGGCCATGGCTAGTGATCTGGTAGCCTTTTAAAATGGACGCCGTTTGCCTTTAGTCATGCCCACTGACCAAAGCCGAAGACCATGCTAGTTGTCCGGAAGCATTCTAAAAATCTAAGAAATAACAAAACCCTTGAAATTCAAGTAAAACACTTAAGTTGCAGGGACGCTAAGGTGAGCAATACATTGTAATGAAACCTTTGAAATTCACAATGATGATATCACAGAACACATCACTGGTGACATCACTAATTACATGTTGTATAAGAACACTGATGACATTACAAATCACTTCACTGATGCCATCACTGGTGACACCATTAATTACATTGAATATAACTGATTACATCAATATTGGAATTAGATATAACATCATTTATAAATTGGCTTATGAAAACTTGATTACCTTAATAACAATTTAGGCTGTAGAATTGGCCATGACAAAGGCTTGGGTCACTAACCAGCACGAAAGGCCATAGCTAGTGGTTGGTTCGTGTTCAAAAATACCAATGTGCATGGTTAAAGCCATGCCTAGTAGCCCTTCATTGATCTAAAATATACAGTGGGCAATGTTGAAAGCTGTAGTCAGTGGCCATAGCTAACGGCCATAGCTAGTGCCCATTAATATGTTAGAATATACAGTCGGCACAGCCAAAGGCTGTGGCCACTGACTAGTATTGTGTTGTGTTGTGTTGAAGACCATGGCTAGTGACTGGTTAGTGTATATAATATAGTTTATTATATAGTGTATATTATGCATTATATAATAGTGTATTATTATGCATGCACGCTCCACGCACTGGTCACTTGGCTACCCTCTGAACTCAGGCCAGGCTCCTGCATGTCCAGTTGCCCTCACACTGCATCCGGGCTCCCCCAGCACCTTTGGTCTGTATCTGCAACCCTACAGTTCCTTCTCTCTGCACTTATGAGCCACCCACTGGCTGCACTTATTGACTTACCTGCTTCTCCTCGCCCCTTGGCACTTCTCCCCTCCCACTTCCCTGCACTTGCTCGATCTGAATGACACAAGGCATATTAAGATTGCTGTTTTGTCCTCCCTCTGTTTACCCCTCCTTGTCGTGCCTATAAACAGTTGTACACAGGCGCTTTATAAATGCCATATCATTTCATATCAGATCATATCATATCATACAGTGGACACAAACGAAGGCCATAGCTCGTGGCTGGTTAGTGTTGTATAACACACAGTGGGCATAGCCGAAGGCCATCGCTTGTTTCATTTTATTATTTTAAAATATACAGTGGACAGGGCCAAAAGATGTACAAACTGCTCAAGGTCAAAGGCCACAACTAGTGGTCTATTTATACATTAGAATATATAGTGGGCACCGCCAAAGATCTGTCCACTGGCCAGTATTTTGCTAAAGTCCATGGCTAGTGCCTGACCAGTGTATATAATATAGAGTGGACACGGTTGAAAGCTGTATCCACTGGTAAAGGCCAATATCTATGGTTGTTAGCTTGTAAGTGTTTTGAAATATTCAGTGCATATGGGTCTCATCATAGCGTCCCTGTTACTAAAGGTTTTTCTTTGAATAAATATATATATTTATTTTAAGAACTTTTATTTGACATTCCTCTTTTTTGGAGTTGTGTACTAATGCTGTTAGGGTTGCTAATGTCATCACACTGACACCCCTCCTAAGAGCATGGCCTTCCCTCAGACCAAGTTACTATGATAGGCGAAGACAGTATACCTTTATGATTTGGATTACTTTTGGTCTGTAGTAGTGTGAGGACTAAGTAGGTGGTTTGGCCAGTACTCATTTGTTGCACTCCTGGATAACAGTAGTCATTTTGTTAAAGTAGCTGTTTTTCTACTTATGAGTTGAGTAACACATTCCTGAATGGGCTCAGTGGGGAATGGGCAATACCCGTTCCGCCAAACCTGTGATCCCGTGCTATTAGCGCCGGGGGGTTTGGTGGTAGGTCTATTAACGTTGGCGCTAATAGCCCTAGCGTAACCCCCAAACTCGTGATGAGGCCCTATGTCTCTGGCCAGTGTGGTCTATGGCTGGTGGTGCTTGTGTTTAGTTGCGTCATTGCGGAGAGCTTGAGTTTTCTTTTTAAGATGTCCTTTCCCATTCTTACATCTAGCCCCCTAATTTCAAAATGGCACTGCACACTTTCTTCCTGTCCAGTGGTTCCATTGACTATGTAAGGCTGCATGTGGCGGGGGAAGACCAGTCACAGCTCCATTGCTCTGCTGCTTGCAACCATAATACCTCATCACTGGTCAATGGCCTTTTGGTCTAGGAAGCCTGAAAATGGAGGTCATTATGATCTATTGTTCCCCAAAATAAGGGGGAAGAAGGGACTGCATTATGTTGGCGTGACAGTATGGCTTCTGGAAGATTTTCCTGTATCTGATTACAAAGGTGGTCAGTGGGAATTGAGTGTGCCTGGAACATAACAGTGGAGGGGTGATAAAACAGTGTTGAAACACAAGAAACATGTATATTTACAAATACATTGTATGATAATCTAGATGATGTACCAATTAGTATGAAGGGAAATAGTTTTCTTATCCTGTGTTTCTCTAGACAGCAATGACAATATGTCAAAGTAATGCCCGTGTGCAAGAAGAGAAAATAAGTATGTGCCATAGTAGAAATCTGCAGTAAACATTCAACCACATTCAATGCCGAGGTGCAGCAGCACATTACTGTACAAAACACCTCATGCCCTGTGTAGACTATGCACAGGAACACAAATCACACAGTGATGAAGCAGCAAGTGAACCCAACATTCTATCAGTGTGTGTGATTGCCATTATTCTATTGATGGGCCCTGGGCCCCTCCTCCCTTCCCCATGAGGGTGGGCACAGTTGTAAACTGGTTCACCATACGTGAAGGGCCTCAGGCTCATCCCAGGCACCAGGTTGCAGGGCTCATTCGCGAAGTGCTCTGCCCTTGTGCACCAGCAGCCTGCCTCTGCAGGGCTCATTCACAAAGTGAACTCTGCTTAACTTCTCATTCGCGAAGTGAACTCTGCTGGACTGACAGTGTTGCCCTTGTGCACCACAGCCTACCTCTGCAGGGCTCATTCGTGAAGTGAACTCTGCTGAACTGACAGTGCTGTCCTTGGTGCACCACCAGCCTGCCTCTGCAGGGCTCATTCGTGAAGTGAATTCAGCTGAACGGACAGTGTTGTCCTTGTGCACCACCAGCCTGCCTCTGCAGGGCTCATTCACGAAGTGAACTCTGCTGAGCTGACAGTGTTGTCCTTGTGAGAGGACCAAGCAGAGGCATAGACAGTAGTACTGCGTGGGCATTTTCAGATGTTAATGTCACCACTGGTGTAACAGGGATCCCCCAGCCCCCGCGGTGTGGGGGGCCCCACTAGCATATGTCCTGGGAGGGGGTCCCACTTGGAGAAAAAAACGGTTACAGAAATAATGTCTTTATGAAGGCAGAGTGACGTCCAGGGATCCCCCCACCCCATGACATGAACGACCCCAGGCTGGAGGCTTCCATGTCATGGGGGGTTGGAGCCCCATGACTTCAAAAAGAAATAGTTTATTTTTGAAGTTACTCTGGCTTCATAAAGAAATGATTTCCGTTATGGTTCGGTCCTTAACGGAAATAATTTCTTTATGAAGTCAACAAAAACAATATTTTTTTGAAGTAATAGGGCTCCCCTCAACCCAATGACGTTTGCGTGTGTGAGTGTATTGTGGAAGTGTGTACAATTAAATGTGTAGGTGGCTGCCTGTGTGAGTGTATGGTGAAAGGGTGCATACAAATGCATGGGTGACTGGGTGTGCATGTGTGCGTGTACGGTGAAAGGGTGCACACTTAAATGTATGGATGCTGCCTGGGTGTGCCTGCATGGTGAAAGGATGCACAACTAAATGTATAGGTGGTTACCTGTGTGATTGTATGGTGAAAGGTTGCACACTTAAATGTATAGGTGTATGCCTGGGTGTGTGTGCCTGTATGGTGAAAGGGTGCACTCTTAAATGTATGGATGGCTGCCTGTGTGTGCCTGTATTTTGAAAGAGTGCACACTTAAATGTATGGATGGCTGGGTGTGCGTGCATGTATGTGGTGAATGGTGTGCATGCTTGTGTTCCGGGGTGCAACAAAACCTACATTTCAGGGGGCTGATCCTTCAAATATTGGCAGAGGTGCTAACTTCACAGGCGGTGGGGGAGGGCAACCTTATTTTTGTAGGGGCATCTAACTTCTTTATGCATTTTAATGACACTATTCTAGTGCAGTTTCAATGTTACAAGCAGTTAACTCTCTCCTTTGAGTGTGAAAGCAACCACTTTTGAACTGCTGTGAGAATGAATGGTCTCCTGCTCCCTTTCTACCCTTCCAATCACTTCCCTGGCATTAAAGTACTAAACCCACATCACAATTTAAACATGTGCCATTCGAATGCAGGTACTAACAGTGAAATGCTTTAAGTTAGTAATTGCTGGGCCCTTGCTAACATCGAAACCCACGTGCCGTTCAACATCTGTATCCTGCTCTGTCCGGCAACTGCTCTGAAGGTCAGCCAGGTTGAGCCAACATATACCAACATTTCTGGGGGTGGGTTCTGCAGCCCAGTCAACTCAATACTTGTGTTTAATGCCTGAACTGCGTATTGGTAATCATCATTACTCCTAGCCCTATTCTTCCTTGTCCCTGTAATTGTGTATGAGGCAGTACGTGTGTATGAGGCACTATGCTTCATACACAAATACTGGGATGAGGTAGAGGTACATGGAGGTAATGTCTGACTCAGCTACCTGTATCTTCATTACTCCTAATCACACTCTTCCTCATCCCAGTACTTACCTGTGAGGCAAGGAGCCTTGAATGTAGCTCTGGGACAAGGAAGAGTGATGTGAAGGTAATTCTGGGCCAAGGATCTGATTATGGAGGTTGGGATAGGGCATGGAATGGGAAGGGTATGTGTGGGGGCAGGATTGTGCGATAAATCAAAATGGTTGTCTATGTCCAGGCAAAGCAGGCATGATATGTGGTATTAGTGGCTAGCGAGGCATTTTGGTGCAGCCAGTCTAGTTATTCCTCAGTTTGGTATGACTTTCTGATAAAGCAGTCCTGCTAAGTGTAATCACCTGGCTAGACTGGCATTTGAGTGCTGACAGTCGAGCAGTTTCTTACTGCGGCAATGTATATTTATTTGGGCATCTGTGATGAAATGATATGATATAAGTCTATTATAACACACCGTACACAAGTGTTTATAGGCATGACAAGCAAGGAAGGGAAGATAGAGGGCGGACAAGACAAAGGCCCTCATTACGAGTTTGGCGGTAACCATGCCGCTATTGGTGGCATGGCGGCTGCCAAAATTGCGTCGGGGTCCGGGTCCTCGGAATGAGGACTTACCGGGCCATTCCGAGGTCGGAAGGCCCGGTAATTCCTCCCTCCGAGGACCCGGACCCGGTTCTTCCCCATTCCCATTTCAGCCCCTATAGGGCCCCTATAGGGCTGAATGGGAATGGGAGAGGGAGCAAACAACGGGCCATTACGAGTTGGCGCGTTGTTTGCTCCCTCTGCCCCTCGCGGGACCCGCTCTGCACATCTGGTCTCACGAGGGGAACTCGGAATTGGGCGGTACAGGGTTGACCTTTACTGGTGCCGTTAATCCTGTACCGCCAGACTCGTAATGAGGGCCAAAGTATCTTACTAGTCCTTGTATCATTCAGATTGTGCAAGTGCGAGAATGACAAATGCAAGAAGAAAGGGAGGGGGGAAGTGCAAGTTAGAAGGGAGGGAAAACAGAACAGTAATGCTCTGAGTAAGTGCAGCTAGGGCAGTGCGGCTCTGGGTAGTGCAAGGAGAACAAGGGACTGTAAGGTTACAGTTACAGCCCCTAAGTGCATGGTAGGCCGGAGGCAGTTCAAGGGTGACTGATCAAGGAAGAGCCTGGACTCAGTGAGACTCTGAGGGTAGCCAAGCAACCAGTCAGTACAGTAGGCAGGTAGGCCAGCAGGGAAGGGAGAGAGCGAAAGCAAAGGAGAAGAGGAAGGTTTTGAGCTGCTTCCGGAACATCAGGTGGTCCACTAAAGTTTGAGAGAGGCAGGGAGGCCATTCCAGAGGGAGGCATCTGCAGAGGAGAGAGATCTACCCCCCACTCTCTGCCTGGAGAAGCATCTAGCCCTTAGAGAGTTGGAGGTAGCTGGGGGAAGGGCTCGAGAAAGAAGGTATTTTGGAAGAGACCGTTGGATGTAGTGTGGGCGGGACCCCAGAAAGCCTTGTGGACAATGCAAGGGGTCTTGAACTTGATTCTTGGAACCACCAGGAGCCAGTTGAGAGATTTCAGGGCTAGAGAGATATGATCCCTGGGCTTGTGGCCAAAGATAGGTCTTGCAGTCCTGTTCTGGATTAGTTGCAGAGGGCGGAGAGTAGAGGAAGCCAGCTTGAGAAAGAGGCTGTTACAGTAGTCCAGCCTAGAGAGAAACAGAGCTCTGGAGACAGTGAGCTTCTGGGGGAAAGTGAGAAAGGGAAGATTCACTTTGAGGAGGAGCAGCTGGTTGGTAATGGGACTTCTTGGCGATGTCCGAGATGCGAGGAGAGAAAGGGCGAGTGGAGTCGAAGATAATACAAAAGGTTTTTTGCCTCGCAGGAAGGCGAAGGAAGAGGGCCCAAGGTGGACGGCCAGAGTAAGAGAGAGAAAGCAGGCACAGGGGTCCCAATGAGAAGGATCTCCATCTTAATGGCATTAAGGCAGAGATTGTTGGAGGTGCACCAATCCTGAATCATGGATAGACAGTCATGAATGAGCGAGAGATGAGAGGACCAAGAGGAAAGCTGACTACCTTCTGCATAACAATGAAAGTTATAGGAGAAGGTGGTCCAAGGGGGCTACATAGGAGGTTGGAAAACTAGGGTGAGAGGATAGAGCCCTGGGGAATGCCACAGGTAGAGAGTGAGGTGGCAGAGGAAAGGGACCAAGTTGGACCTGGGAGGGGCAGTCCAAGAGGAAGGAGGTCAGCCACTCCAGGGCATGATCCGTGATGCCCAGGTTCTTACGTAGTCGAATGATCTGGATGGCGTGGTTGTCTGTGTCGTAAGTAGAGGAAAGATCAACAAGGATTATTGCTTCGACTGGAATTTTTGTGCAACCAGTCTAGGTATGTCTAAATGTGGTCTGGCATGCTTTACTGTAATATTTTCACGAGTCTACAATGGGCTACATTGTGCAGCCAGTGGGACATGTTTTCAATGTGGCATGGCATTTTTAATAGCAAAGCATTAATGTTCCTGTGCACTGTTGGTGACTTGCATTTTTTGGATTGATGTTACCCTACAAAACAATTGCAGAAATATTGCATTAAAAAACGCATTTTCATCTTTATCCTAGTACAGTGTGCGGCATACCCCTTCAGTAGCACGTTCATGCAAGCTTGATAATCTAGCGTGATAATCTAGGACGGTCCAGAGTGTAGCACAACCCGTGATTTGTTGCCGAGTTATGGGGGGGCCCTCTCAACAGGGCTTGCAGGGAGGCCCCCACATTTTGCGTTATGCCACTGAATGTCACTGCAGTGGTCCCAAGTAGATGTGCTTAAGGCCCCACTTGTAAGACGATCCTGGCTACGCCTCTGGGACCAATGCCTCCCCATGTTGATCGTATTCGTAGAATGCATGTGTGCACCAAAGCTGTGTTTGTGTTAATGCTAACTGAGCATGGCATTATCACTCTAGCAACTATTGCTTGGTGCAAAAATATGTCGAAAGAATATGTTTATTGCACTAGGGAATGGTGCACTCAAATCTAGATTGATGGAGAATGTGGGAAAAATATTATTAACCTAAACAGATCATAACCTCATAGTAGCTTGTAAGTCTCCACACTGAAGCATCTTGGATATCTTTAGCCAAATAAACGATATTAAATGTAATAGTCTTGCAATGCTTCTTTGATAATTTGAGGGATGCAAAATGTTGTCTTTCTTAAGAAATGTTGCCTGTGTTTGCATGTTGGCCTTTTGTGAAAGAAGATCTCTATTAAATGAATGTTTCCTTACCACCGAGAAATGGCCCATAATGTTGCCCAATAGACCGTTGTATATAATGTAGGCTTGGGCCTGCCCGTTTCTTGTTGCTCTTGCAAGATAATCCTCCAGTTGGTCATGTTTGAAAACACTGCTCTGTTGTTTTGCACAGCCTCTCGTCCTTGTTGGCCCTTGATGGCAATTAGGTGCCAATAGCCTTGGATTTGTTTTTGTTCTGTAGAAAATACACATTGCCGTGCGCAAGGAGACACCAATTATTTACTGCCACTGCCTGGTGGCTGCCAGATGGTAATGACTGTTGATGCTTCCTTGCCCACTGGGCCACGTGCATGATGCAGGGGTAAAGTGTGTACGCTAAAAAAACAAAGTTAACCGTTGTGTCTCCGACAGGTTTAGACTCTCCAGGCTTCTCACGGTGGACATTACAGCATTGCACTCGCCTCTCACGCTATGATTATACTGTGCGCCATAAAGATGCATTGGAAACCGACATTCCATCGGCGCATTTGCTGCGACATTTTAGCAGCAACGAAAACGGCATTTTTATGCCAGGTTCAAGGATTAAGCCTAAGATCCAACACATGTCTGTTCACAAATAATTGCTTTACTGGTCTATGCCTTTTAATGAGCTATTTCCTGCCTTTGTAAAACAAGAAAAGAAAGAAAAAAAAAAAACGTTTAGCCTAGTATAAAGATTCCTTATAGTGCAAGCCCTGGACTGAAACCGCCCCAGGCAGCTGCATGTTGTGGGCTTTAATTATGTTTTTTTTATCCCACTTCTTTGTGTCTAGTTCTTGCATACTTCTGTGTAATTATCACGTTTAAAGTGCGGGACCGAGACAAATACTTTTCGCATGACTTTAGCCTGTACATTACAGTGGATATACTGTATTATTAAAGATACTTCCTACGCTCAGAGCCATGCCATTAACGCGCAATCCTCGGAAAGATCTCGAAGGGGCTTGTTCGAAAGATGGTTCCCAAAACAGCAACGTTAGATTGGCAGTGCCCAAATCACCTTGACCCTATTCCGTCAAATGTCTTCTGATTTTTGATTTTCGACCCTCATTTTCTGTCTGCTCCTGCGTCTAAAATGATGTCGATTCTCAAAGACCAGATGTTAAAAAGGCTCATTGGTTTCCGAAATATTTCTACAGGGAGCAAGAAGAGCAGTATTCCAAATATATCTCAAAATAAAACAATAGAAACACCAAAATAGGGTTAGTGTTAGTAGCCTTGGGACTACCTACTAGAAATTGACGACTGTAAATGGCAAAGAAAACAAACATTGGCAAAGCCGTTCGGCCTCACTCTGTAAAGATGCATTTTCGCTGCCATGTGATACAGGCAAGAATTCAATAACAATTAAAAAATAACAATGTAATGTAGCACCCAAAGTGAAACACACCTCAATCAGCAGGGAAACGAAACATGCATTTAAAACCATCATTCAGAAATCTTCCTCTCAACTTAAACTTAAACTGGGCTCAGAACTTTTGAGGGTTAAAGTATCTATTAATGCAGAAACTACCTTGAATGGTGTGGTATTATACAGAGCACCTTCAACTGATCCCATGTTTGCAGCGTCTCTTAATATCTCACTACTAGCCTTCTTGAAACCTAAAACTAAACTACTTCTTGTGGGCGATTTTAATTTATGGTTGGGTTGTGCTACTGATGTTCTAGCCAAGAACATGGTTACTATTCTTGACTCTCTTGAGATGTCGCAACATATTCAAGTCCCGACTCATATCAAGGGACATACTCTTGATTGGGTCTCCACCCTTAACCTTAATCTTGTTAATCAACAGGTGCTTGCATGCCCCTGGTCCGATCATTTCTGTATTCATTTCTCAATACAGACGGATTTCTATGAAAAGAAAGTGCCGCCTTCTAAAATATCTATTATGACCCATAACCGCCGGAAGCTAAATCTTACACAAATGCCGGATTGGGCTGTATCTCTAAACGAACAGATTAGCATCATGGACAATCTTGATGAAATGTCCACCACCCTTTCTGAGGCGTTAGGATCTATTACAGAGAATTTAGCACCATTGAAAAATAAATCAATACCTGCAGAGGTACGGAACACATGGTTTAGCAAAGAACTTCAGATACTTAAATCCAAGAAAACTAACCTTTTACATACTTGGTGAAAAAATAAAAATGGCATGGACCTCATCGCGTATAAAAAAGCTGCTAAGGTCTATAAAATAGCGATCTATTCAGCCAAGAAAGAATCCTTTGACACCAGGATTATAGAGGCCAAATCAGATAGCAGAGAATTATTTAAAATCTTAAAAGAACAGGCTCAAGCACCTAGATCCGCTCAAACAACTCTTAGGAAAGATGAGGCATGGTGTACGGAGATTCAATCCGCCTTATCTAAAAAAACTGGATAAAATTAGAGAGGGGATTGAGTTGAAGAAACTCAATCTACCGACCCAGGGTTTAGAAAATAGGCCCTTGTCGCCTATCAAAAAACTGGAGAATCAAGCCGTGTTTAGCTTTCAGCCCATCTTAGAGCAAGACCTGTCTAAGGTAATCGCCAATTTAAAAAGTACGAGCTGTAAAGGAGATCCCTGCTTCTCCATTATCATCAAAGAGTGCTCCCCTGTTCTCATCCCAGCCTTAACCAAGTTCGTTAATGCCTCTCTTTTGGCGAATGAAGTTCCTGACAACATAAAAAAAGCATGGATCACTCCACTGTTAAAAAAAACCTCATCTCTGCCCCCTTACTGCTTCCAACTATAGGCCCATTACCAACACTCCTTTCCTATTGAAGATCCTGGATAGAGTGGCCTATAATCAGATTGCCAGTTTTCTGGAATAAAACCAGATTTATCACAAATATCAATCAAGGTTTCGTCTGAATCACAGCACTGAGACAGCCCTGTTGGCACTTAAATCCCATCTCCTACAGAGGATGGATGGCGGCCATATTTCACTCCTCATGATTTTAGATTTGTCGGCTGCCTTTGACCTGGTGGACCATACCATACTGTCCACCAGGCTAAAGAAGTATGCCAATTTCTCGGATGAAGCAACAAATTGGGTCATCTCCTTTTTGAAGAATAGACAAAACAGAGCGGCCAGCGACATTGCCGAAGCAGAACTGACCGTTCTTACGTATGGGGTCCCTCAAGGAGCCTGCGTGTCGCCGTGTTTTTATAATATTTTCATGATTCCTTTTTTCCAGATGCTTGAGGAAGAGGGGATCACATTTGCAAATTACGCGGATGACACTCAATGTGTCATCCCCATTTCTGGATCCCATGCGGAAGACGAATTAAGAATTAATGAAATATATAAAAGAATTCGGGATTGGATGGTAGTGAATGGCTTAGCCATCAATAGTTCCAAAACTGAGCTCTTACTCATCGGTTCAGAGACCAAATTAGATAAGCTAGGACCCAGCTATAAATCATTTCTCATAGATAGCTGCCATATTGAGGTCATGAGTAAGGTGAAAACACTCAGCATGTTCCTCGATAAAAATCTGAATATGAATGCACAAGTAAATAATCTGGTCTCATCAGCTTCATATTTTCTCAAATTGTTTCGCTGCCTTAGACCTTTTATATCAGAATCCAATGCCGAAACCCTGGCAAGAGCCATAATTGGCTCCAAGATTGACTATTGTTGTAGTCTACTGGTAGGGTTGCCACTATCGGATGTTCATCGGCTTCAGGTCATTCAGAATGGCGCAGTCAGGGTTGTGAAACGTCTATCTAGAAGAGACCATGTGTCGGAAGATCGGCGCAGCCTACACTGGTTACCGGTGCAGGCTAGGATTGTGTTCAGGCTTCTCCTTATTACGCACAAATGCATACATGGAGTCATGCCACTTTACTTGAAAGAACTAGTCTCAGTAAAAAATAACATCTGATCCCTTCGATCGGATGAAACAAATACTTTGGCTATGCCACGCTTGAAAACTAAAAAATCCAGAGGCTCAGCTTTCAGCGCGGCAGCTCCCACTAAATGGAACTCGCTTGCAGCCATATTGAGGACCACTTCGTCCGTGGAAATTTTTAAAAAGGGGCTGAAAAACGCACTCTTTACATAAATTCTCTCTCCTGTAGGCCTGACCTGATCCGTGCATGATTATTGAATATGAGCCTGTCTTGGATTTGGTTCCATTTTTTCTGTTCTCTGTATTGTTTGTGTGTTGTCGTTTTTAAGCGCCCTTAAGCCTTCGGGTACCTGGTGCGCTATATAAATGCTAAACATAAACATAAACACAAAGAGTTCCCACTAAATGGCCGCTGTTGTAACAGCGTTTTCACCTGGATACACTTGGTCAGGGTTAGGTCAAGTCCTCTAAACTATCTGTCTTCAAGAGAGAAGAAAAGTGCTCTCTAGATTGGGAGTGCATTTTTGGACTACAAGCCAGTATATATAACAATTCTCCAACATTTATCAGGACTCCAGGCATGAATAGCAAACACGGATTATAGCAGTGCCATGGACAGGCATTACATCTAGAATTCAAGGTCTGTCAAGGTGTGAGATGAGGGGGGACTTGTATGGCTGGATCCTTGTAAAAAGCTCAAGGGGACTTACACGAGTTCACATATAAACCTCTCGTGTTGCATCATCAAATAATCGGATGGACACATTTCAATTGGCTCCCTCCTCATGTTCACTTCAGAGATGAAGCCCATGTCTTACAGGTGTATTGTCTCCGAGACCTCCTCTGTCAATGGAGCAATCACTATTTACTATGACAAAACCTAAAATGCCAAACCTAATCTTTCATTTAATTTGCTTTTCTTGTAACAACAAGTCTTTATATTGTCATGTCTTTTTTAAAGGCAATGTTGGAGGTGAAACGGAAATGAACCCTCCCTGCAATTTGTCAAATTCATAATTTCTTTAAATGAATACATTAATATCATATTGTGTGCAATCAGCTTGGGTGCAGACTAGAGAAACGACGCTTTGCGTGCAATCTCTCATTTATAATATTAGCTCTGAATTCTTTGTCATTCATTGGGCACAGATTATCATATATTCTCAAGAATATTCCTTTTCTCTGATCTAAACAGCTGCCAAAATGTGACAAGATTGTGTGTTGACCAAACACTAACCCAGGTAGTTCATATGGGCAGTTTGGCCGTGCTATCTCGGAAGCCGGTGTTTGCTTTAGAAAGTACATAGTGTATGTAAATCACAGTGGCCGATGAAAGAATGAGAAAGGTAATTGTCAGAGAAAGAGAGAGAGAGAGAGAGAGAGAGAGAAAGAGACTAATAGGTGGACAGAGACAGACAGTGGAAGGGTTGTAATAAAGCAGGGTAGCAAGTTAGAAGTGGGAGGCAGAGAGAGAAAGAGTGGTGCCAAACATAATTAGAGAATAAAGAGACACATATACATCTTAAATCCATGCAACAGTTCACAAGATTAAAAAAGTAGTATCTTTTGCATTGGTTTTCTCATAGAGAAAATGCATAACATCTAAAACAATAGGTACAGCGCCTGGTCTAAGGCAGGGGTGCACATTGGCCGCCTGCCTATTTAACCTGTACCTATCAGATCTTGGTGAAGCGTTGGAAGAAGTATCATTCGTGCCCCCAAGGGTAGAGGAAGAACCATGTTTTTGGGTGGCATATGCAGATTATGTGCTGCTACTGAATAAAACCCCCATGGGCCTGCAGAAACTCCTTAACAGGTTTGAAGACTATGGGGGTCATTCTGAGGTTGGAGGTAGCCATCCTGCTATTAGCACCATGGCTGCCTCCAATACCGGGTCCGGTCTGGCTGAATGGGGACTTACCGGGTCATTTGGACCTTGGAGGACCCAGTAAGTCCCCATTCAGAAACCCATTCCCCATTCCCATTTGAGCCCCCAAAGGGCTCAATGGGAATGGGGAAGGCGCTAATTATGGGCCCGCAAATAGCGGGCTCGTAATTAGCACCCTGGTCCCTTAGCGGCACGCGCTAAGGACGTGTGGTCTGACCACACATCCTTTGCGGTTCCTGCTAAGGGACGTTGGAATTGGGCAGTAAGAGTTTACCTGCACCAGCATCCTTACTGGTGCCCGTTAACCCTTACCGCCCAACTTGGAATGACCCCCTATGTGAAGACAAATAGGGCCTCATTCCGAGATTAGAGGTAGCCATGGTGCTATTAGCACCATGGCTGCTTCCAATACCGGGTCCGGTCTGGTTGAATGGGGACTTACCGGGACATTCCGACCTGTGCGGACCCGGTAATTCCCCATTCAGAAAACCATTCCCCATTCCCATTTGAGCCCCCATAGGGCTCAATGGGAATGGGGAAGGCGCTAATTATGGGCCCGCAAATAGCGGGCTCGTAATTAGCACCCTGGTCCCTTAGCGGGACCCGTAAAGGACGTGTGGTCAGATCACACGTTCTTTGCGGCTCCCGCTAAGAGAACTCGGAATTGGGCGGTAAGGGTTTAACGGCACCGGTCTCCTTACCGGTGACCGTTATCCCTTACCGTCCAAGTCGGAATAAGGCCCACAGTCTCGTGACAAACCCTTCTAAGTCTAACATCCTGTGTTACAACAGGAAAACCAAAAACCCAACCAAATTTAAATGGCAAATGTGTGCGTCTACACTCCAGGTTCTCCAAACAGTGGAATACTTGGGGTTAACCATCATCACACCATTGAAGGATGGATTAAGAAGGAAGCAGTTTTGGCAGAGTGGCGACAATACACTACTCAAATGGTGCACATCAAGAGAAAGTATTGTCGCTTCACTATGGATCCACTGCTTCAGTGTATGGTGCTAAGGTGGTGTTAGTGGTTCAATATGGCTTAGTAACAGGGGAAGGGGTTAAAAACAAACTAGACATAAGTAAACTGGAAGGACACATCTGGAGGAAAGTCCCGAACTGCATACCGATCTCTATACTATGCATCGATTGGGTCTAAATTCAATGAATAGTCTGTTTGAGAAAGTTACTGCTATATCGGAAATTAATTGGGAGTGATTCAATCACCTTATAGGCCCTGATGGGGAAACAGACAGGGCATCATAGAGAGGGGCCATTTAAGCCTTTTAAAAAGAACTTTGAGCAAATAATGGCCTGTTATGAGATCACTACCACGAGCCTGTTAGAAAACCCAGAGAATTAGAAAAGTAAACTGTTCGAATATGACTGGTTCAACACCTGTGAAAAGAGAAGGATTTTTAAGTAATTTGAGGAAATAATAAAGGTGTCCAACATTAAAATATCTGAAGCAATGTCCAGATGGCCACTATAGAGAAAACTTTATGAGATTACGTTTCAACTTGATCCAAACAGGCAAGATTTTATTTACCAGTGGCTTAGCCTGCCGACATTGTGGAACCATTACCGAATCTCTAAAGCACCTCAAGATTGTTTGTCCACAATTTCAGAATCTTAGGGTGGAATTCTTCAGCACCTATGTTCATGACTTAAGCACACTATCAGGAAGTTGTACTCCACTTCTAATTAGTACTGTGCAATTTTTAAAGACAGTAGGTGTGACGAAATAGGGCTGTTGCAATATTTGATTTGAGGGGGAACAAAGGTTTTAATAATGCAATGCCATCTCATGGCATAGGTTTTACCTTATGAATGTAGTAATGATGATTTTTTTGATGTATAAGGTTTGAAATAAAACGTGTACAACAATAAAAAAAAAAAAAAAAAATGCATAATTGTTTTTTAATCCACCAAGCCAAAACTGCTGGATGGAGTTTCAAACTTAGTCTGGCCAGCATAAGAGTGCATTCCTTTGTTGGTGAGGTGAACATCCATCCAATAGATTTTCAGAAATGTGGTGAAGAGTGCAGTGACTCTGGCACCCAAGACCTTTCCATATCTTTCATGATGCATTGCTGAAGTGATGACTTGAGTGTTTTTGCTTGATTTGAGAGATAAATCATCATAGTGTTTTTCATAAAAGTTCTGCAAAAGGTATATGCAGGGTTCCTGATTTACTTATGAAGGTAGTGTGGCTTTGGGGTTGCTAGTGAGGTGGATTAGTCAAGGTGCAGAGTTTATGGGTGCCTTTTGGAACAATTGTCTGATATTGTGGTGTGACTTCTCAATGTGATTGTGATAGGAAGAAGCATAAAAAATAGATAAATAATGAGAAACGAGCATAAAGAGAAAGAGGGAGGATGGTGGATATTTTCATTACATTTCGATGCAATGAAGATAATTGGAGATGGGAAATATGGGCGACAGAGAGAAAGCAGAGTCATTTGGTTTTATACATATGCCACAGAGGGGCACTCGCATCCTGCATGTTTACTTGTTATGGGTTATTATAGGTTCTTATGCACGTCTGTGCATACTCGTCCTTGGCACTTAAGGGGTTAAAATTAAAATTGGCTCCCGATTCACGTTAAATTGATAAAAAACCTGGATGTGCTTTGCGGTGCAAAAATCCTGATGTGACATTGCGATGTACACATATATGCCATGTGTGAAAAAATGCATAGAAGGGGCTAGTTTACTCTTATCATGAAGTCGGGAAGAAGTGACAAGGGACCTTGGATTGAAACGTTCTGTTGTAGGTATATAGTAATATCGTCTGTGTAGAGATCATTTTGAACAATTTGGGTAAACATTGAGATGTTTTGGTGGAGGATTTTGATTTATGGATATAATGTGAATATAAACAACATTGGAGTTTTTTGAGTTTTTGGGCAGTAAGAGAAGATGAGAGGCGCAGAAACTAAAGAAGTATGATACGTGGTAAAGTACACTCCTCCTGTATGTAGGGGGAATGCAAAAGACTATTTTCCTAAGCATCACAATGTTTAAGAAAACACTGAGATGTTTATGTCCACATTTTTTAGAACGGGTGGTTTGGATATATCAATAATTATCAGTGTCGTGCTTCATTACAGAAGTGTGAAGTATGAACGAGAAGGCTCATTTTGACACTTCACGAAAGCATCATAGCGGCCTGAGACGACCGAAAAGTGATTATATTGCTTTTCGCTAAAATTCAAACCCATTTACATTGGCAAGTTTACTTTTTAAAACGTGAATGTGTGGAGGAACAAAATGTATTTGGATGGGTACAGGGAGAAATAATGTGTGTAGGCTGCTTATCAGTGATAGCGGCTTAGTAAACCATATTGTGTAACTTAGCACCAAAAGGAAGATTTACATGAACTGGCATTGAACACTTTCAGGGTAATTCATAGAATTTCGCAGAAAAGTGTCGCAAGCGGCTGGCGCAGAGTGTCCACGTGCGATTGTCTGCGCCAGGCGCATGCGCCAAAACCGATTTCCGCGCACAGCGTATTCATGGATTTTAGGCTCCCAAACCAGCCGTGGCGCAGAGTATCGCAGCGACCCTGCAGCAGCGCCAGTAACGCCCCCAAGAACGCCCTTGCGCAAGGAAAAGCCATCAAAATCGCTAAATCATTGCAAAGGGCTGCGCTAACCCTGGACCAGTTGATAGGGCTGCCAAACAAGGAACGCAAAGCGGGTAACGTTCATATCAGGGGTACACGGGAAGTTTTACATGCGATTAGCCAGGGTACGTGTATGACAGGGGTACGCGTGAAGTTTAACATGCGATTAGCCAGGGTACGTGTATTACAGGGGTACGCGGGAATTTTCACACACGATTTGGCTGGGTACGTGTATGACAGGGGTACGCGTGAAGTTTTACACGCGATTAGCCAGGGTACGTGTATTACAGGGGTACGCGGGAATTATCACACGCGATTTGGCTGTGTACGTGTATGACAGGGGTACGCGTGAAGTTTTACACGCAATTAGCCAGGGTACGTGTATTACAGGGGTACGCGGGAATTATCACACGCGATTTGGCTGGGTACGTGTATTACAGGGGTGCGCGGGAATGATCACACGCGATTAGGCTGGGTGGGTCCTCACAGGTGTTCCCTGTACACCCTCCATGGCCCCTGCAGGCAGCCCACAAAACAGGGGACTACCCTGCACACCTGCTCATGTCTCCCACCCCCCACCCCCCCAGCAGTATGGGGCACCCTCCACCAGGCCCCCACTCATGTCTAACACCCACCCCCCCAGCCACCATGGGCAACCCCCACCAGGCTCCCACCCATGTCTACCACCCCCCCACCCCCCAGTCACCATGGGCTGCCCCCACCAGGCCCCCACACATGTCTCCCACCCACCCCCACCCCCCAGCCACCATGGGCAGCCTCCACCAGGCCCCCACTCATGTCTCCCACCACCCCCACCCCCCAGCCACCATGGGCAGCCCCCACCAGGCCCCCACTCATGTCCCCTATCACCCCCACCCCCCAGCCACCATGGGCAGCCCCCACCAGGCTCCCACCCATGTCTACCACTCCCCCCCACCCCCCAGCCACCATGGGCAGCCCCCACCAGGCCCCCACCCATGTCTCCCACCACCCCCACCCCCCAGCCACCATGGGCATCCCTCACCAGGCCCCCACTCATGTCCCCTATCGCCCCCACACCCCAGCAGTGCAGGGGCAGCCTCCACCAGGCCCCCACTCATGTCTCCCACCACCCCCACCCCCCAGCCACCATGGGCAGCCCCCACCAGGCCCCCACTCACGTCTCCCACCCACCCCCACCCCCCAGCCACTATGGGCAGCCTCCACCAGGCCCCCACTCATGTCTCCCACCACCCCCACCTCCCAGCAGTGTGGGGCACCCTCCACCAGGCCCCCACCCATGTCTCCCACCACCCCCACCCCCCAGCCACCATGGGCAGCCCCCACCAGGCCCCCACTCATGTCTCCCACCCACCCCCACCCCCCAGCCACCATGGGCAGCCCCCACCAGGCCCCCACTCATGTCCCCTATCACCCCCACCCCCCAGCCACCATGGGCAGCCCCCACCAGGCCCCCACTCATGTCTCCCACCCACCCCCACCCCCCAGCCACCATGGGCAGCCCCCACCAGGCCCCCACTCATGTCTCCCACCACCCCCACGCCACCATGGGCACCCTCCACCAGGCCCCCACCCATGTCTCCCACCACCCCCACCCCCCAGCCACCATGGGCAGCCCCCACCAGGCCCCCACTCATGTCTCCCACCCACCCCCACCCCCCAGCCACCATGGGCAGCCCCCACCAGGCCCCCACTCATTTCCCCTATCACCCCCACCCCCCAGCCACCATGGGCAGCCCCCACCAGGCCCCCACTCATGTCTCCCACCCACCCCCACCCCCCAGCCACCATGGGAAGCCTCCACCAGGCCCCCACTCATGTCTCCCACCACCCCCACGCCACCATGGGCATCCCCCACCAGGGCCCCACTCATGTCCCCTATCACCCCCAACCCCCAGCAGTGCAGGGGCAGCCTCCACCAGGCCCCCACTCATGTCTCCCACCACCCCCACCCCCCAGCCACCATGGACAGCCTCCACCAGGCCCCCACTCATGTCCCCTATCACCCCACCCCCCAGCCACCATGGGCAGCCCCCACCAGTCCCCCACTCATGTCTCCCACCCACCCCACCCCCCAGCCACCATGGGCAGCCTCCACCAGGCCCCCACTCATGTCTCCCACCACCCCCTCCCCCACGGCAGTGTGGGGCACCCTCCACCAGGCCCCCACCCATGTCTACCACCGCCCCACCCCCCAGCCACCATGGGCAGCCCCCACCAGGCCCCCACTCATGTCTCCCACCACACCCACCCCCCCAGCAGTGTGGGGCACCCTCCACCAGGCCCCCACTGATGTCCCCCTGCCCACAGGCCCTGACAATCCTCAAGCATGGGCCTCATGGCCAGCCACCACAGCCCAAAGACACAACCAAGTATTACATGCGCCCATGATACTACTCCAATGGAAACAATGTAAATCAACACATGTGTCTCACACACACACAATGGTTGCAAGTGAACCTGAAAACCCATATCATGACATGCATGAAAACAATGAGATGAAACCACACATTGAAGAATGAAAAAATCCAAATAATGTATTAATAACAACAGTAATGGCAATCAAAATTAAACAAAATACACAAGTAAAAAAAAAAACAAAATTAAGCTGGCAGTCCCTTTTCAAATTAAAATCAATAAATGATAATCCAAAAAGAATTCTTCCAAAGTTCAAGTCCATAAAAAGGAAATGAAGGGAAAAAAGAAATAGAAAACCATTGCTCCATGGGAAAAAATATTCATAGTAAAAAAAATGTCCAAATCCAAAGTCCAACTATGTACAAAGTATTCAGGGTCCATCATCCCAACAGAAGAAATGAAACCTACCAAAAAACCTATCTAAAATGGAACTATATACAAAAGGTGGAGCAGTGTCCGTCGACTCCAAATAAAAATAAACTATAAAGGAAACCTATCACTAAATAACTATATACAATGGCGGCGGGCCAGTCCAGCGGCTCACTTAGTGGTGTTCCGGGCCAGGGCATCATCGAACTCCTCGTCTATGTCCCGGAGGCGGTCCTGTTCCATGGCCCCGAGGGTCCGCAGGGACGCCGACATGTTCACCTCCAACTCCCTGCAGATTGCCTCGAGGCACTCGGCCCACCTCAGGGCCCTCCGCATGTAGTTCTCCGCCCTGACCATCGTGAGCCGCACCTCTTCCGCCCGCCACCGCTCCGCATCTATGGCGTGGCCCAACCGCTGCCACACGGAAGACACTTCCCGTCCAGGGTCCTCCTGCCCTCCGGCCGATGCCTGCCCCTCCAATGTTGAAGGCCCCGAGCTATCGTGGCTCCCTCCTACAGCCTCCTGCTGCTGCAGCTGCTGCTGTCCATGTGCCCTGTCCGATGGTGCCTGCACATCCTCCTCCAGCTGGGGTGCAGTCGTTGATGTGGCCACCCCTGCTGGACGTCCGACTCCCGACTGTGGCAGGGATCTGTTGTCCACCAGCCTGGCCGCACGGTCGGAGGCAGCTCCACAGGGCACCCAGGTGACACATGGGTGGGAAGATGGCATGGAGGACGACTGGGGCATAGGGGGTTCCGTGGAGGAGGGGAACAAGGTCCAGGAAACGGAGGAATCCAGCCCTGGTGAGCTGTCCCAGTGGGTCAACGCAGTCAACGAGCCATGCGAGAAGACGTGCAGACTCATCATGAAAAGACTGCAGGTCAGCTCGCATGGCCCGTTGACGCAACACCACCCCACCCTGGACAGGCTCAACCTGGTGCAGGATAGCCACATCCGCAGGGAGAGGAAGGCCAGGTGTTGTAAACCAATCCCCTCCCTGAGAACGGGTCTGGAGGTAGGCATCCCCGCTGGTGCAAGATGATGCAGTGACAAGAGCAGGGACAGGATTGCACACAGGCACCTCCGCGGCGGCCTGTGCTGCCTCCTGTCCCTGATCCTGCACTGCACCACTAGCACCAGTGGAATCCCCACCTCCAGACCCCGCCTCTGTCGCTTGCACGGCCTCCTCCTCCTCCAAACCCCCCCCCCATGACTCCATGCCATCTTCCTCCGTTGGGCCCTGTGGGGTCCCAGCTGCCCCTTCTGCTGCCGAGGAGTCCAACTCCAACCTCCGCCTCTTGGACCTCCCCTCGGCAGCTGCGGCCTGGGACACGGCACCGGACTCCTCACTCCCCGACGAGATCAAAACCTGGGAGGGGATCCGGGCCTTGCGTCTCTGGCTGGTGGTGCGACCCCTGCCGCTATGCTCCACAGCACCTTCTCCGCCCTCTTCATCAGTTGACGCTGCAGACAGGGAGAAAGAAAACACAGGCATCAGGGCACTGTCCAATGGACTCATACACACATGACAGTCATACATGAGTGGCATTGGTAAACCTCAGACATGGCATCACAATCCCCAACACACATGTCATTTCAACTTGCACACATGAGCCATACCACAGCCATATTGCAACAGCCAGCACCATCCATTCAAATACAACAGCATGAGCAGCCAAAGGTCATCCACACATCACATGCAACATAGGGAGTACACTACACATGCACACACACCACCAAACTTGCATGCATGTGTACACCTCCGCCAACTGTCGCAGTGGTCCGATCGACATCCATGTCACACCTGACAATCATTCCTCCACATCCTGTGCCATGCAAGCCCACACACACAAGCACCATCAATGTGTCACACATGAGACCCCTCGCATGTGTCACCCTCACGGCCCTGTACACCCCCCCCTACTTGCCCACATAAAAATACATGTTCAACCTGCACACTCCTGGCACACCACACGCACAGCTTACAATCAGTATGCATGTACACTTACCGCTCGACTCCAGACGGGTCTGCCTCTCAAGGACCTGGACGTGGAGCACTGGGGATATGCGTTCCAGGACCCTTATCTGATCTTCCGACAAGTGGCCCCGGCGCCCCTTAGCATCCGCTGCCTTCAGGAGGCGCCGGGCCTTGTTGAGGGTCCTGGACCTGAAGTCCTCCCAGCGCTTCCTGACACGTTCGTAGTCGCGGACTGCCACCTCCTCCACGTTGATGGCAGTCACGATGTCCATCCAGATCCGAGTCCGTCCTTCCTTGTCGGCGCGCAACCTTCCGAAGAGGGCATCATACTGCCCCAGGACATGCTCCACCAGGACACCAACTTCGGTGGCAGTGAAGCTGGTGCCCCTCTGCCTCCTTGGCCGGGGGTTGCCACTGGTGCCAGATGTTGCAGTGCCCGACATGGCAACCCCAGAGGCAGGAGTGGGTGGGCAACTGGGTCCTGGGGCTGGGCTGTGGGGCGATGGAAAAGCAGTCGGGAGTCTTCGTTCCAGCAGGGGTGGTCACAGCAACAGCACCCCTGGCTGATGTGCAGGCAGCAAATGGCAGGGCACGTGGGCAGCAGGCAGTCAGGCAGCAGCAGATGGCAGGTGGGAGCATGCTCAGGGCTCTGGGGGGCAGTAATTCAGCCTTCTGGGCAGGAGCGTGTTCTTCCGTGTGTGAACGCGTGGCCAGCTTGATACGGAGTGATTTTGCACGTGAAAATCCAGCACGTCTGCGTGTAATTCGAGGAAAGGCCCTTAGCGCGTAAGCGCGTCAGCACACGTCTGTACATTCATTGGCCCAAAGGCCACCAGCGTATGCGCGTCTATGAAGTCACATGCACGTTGAATATGGCACACGTTTGAAATGTTGCGTGTTAAAAAAATGAAAGACACGCCCGAGTGTCAAAGCGTGTAATTGGTGGAAATGGCCCTAGCGCGTACATGCGGAAGTGACGCTGGACGTGTGGGCCTGCATAAAAGGTACGTGTAGAACACCATTTCCTTGTACGTGCTTTTCGTGGAGAGTGAGTGGGTGAAATCTGTACTTCTTGTCGTTTCACACGCGATTTACTTCACAGCGTTTCAAGTTCGTACTCCCTGTTACCTCTGACAGCTTTTTCTCTTTTTTCTCTTTTTCTGGTTTTCCTGGGCCTGTTCCCTCAAACAGCGTTCCCTTCTACTGTTGTCCTGTCTCCTCAGACAGCGTACAATTCTTCTTTTGGCGGGGGTGTTGCCAACGCGCACACGCGCTTCTTTTTCACGCTCTTTTTCCTAGCAGACGGTGAGTCACGCACGTATCTAACATCTGTGCTTGCCCCGTGTGTAGCCTACCCCTTCAGAGGTCATTCTAGGCTGCGTGAGACACGCATACGTTCATTCTTGTGTTACTGGGTGCCACAGCGTAGTGCAGGTTTTTTTTCCCGCACACGTGGTCTAGGAGGGGTTGCGTGCAGGTCATCTCCCTTTTTTGGGCTTCCTGTGCATTGCGTGACCCGTCATCTTTCCCCAGGGGTCACATTCAGCCTTGCTAGAGCACTAGGGTACAATTACCATCTGGTACCCAACCCCTTTGACCCCCAATTGCCCAGGACAATAGTTTACAGCCACTCCCATACGCACATTAACATCAGTGCCATGGTTGGGAGGCGAGGATTCCGTAAGGGTGGCAAAGGTGGACGAGCCACAAGTGGTGGCCGTGGTGGATCCGGTAGGGGACGTGGTCATTACTTGCAGGGTGACCCTGTCCCCCCATGTGTGGAGGACCAGTCAAGGGCACCCATAATCCCGCCCCCCTCCCTGGTTGCGGCTGATGTGGCTGACACCATCCATGCTCAGCCCTTGTTGGACCAGCCCATTGTGGCACCAGACCTGGCTGACTCCATGGCTGACTTCCAGGTCAGCAGGCCTATGACACGTGCGCTGGTGCACGTTGATGTCATCAGGCCACGTGGATCTGGGGCAGCAAGGTCATCTGCTGCCCCAAGTAGGCAGGGTGGGAAGGCTGCAGGGGCAGCTGCGGCTCCATCCACCCCAGCTCTCACACTCCCAGCCAGGACAGTGTCGGTCCTAGTCCATCCTGCTGACATTCCCCCTGACACCATTACACTTGAGCCAATGCCTGCACCAACTCCCATGCTGAGTGTGCAATCCCACACTCCTGATACAGAGTCCACCAGGGCTCCTGCCCCTAGTGTCCAGAGCGGCGCAGGACACTCAGGATCACCACAACCTTCCAAGCAGAAGAGGAAGAGTGCTCGTCCGGCACAGGCTGATGCCCCAGACACGGCTACACAATCCGGCCCGTCGAGGAAGCCCAGCTTCACGAATGCCGAACTGAATGCACTTGTCGAGTATGTGTCCGGACATGATAACGAGATGGTCATTGTTGCAGGATCCAAGACCACACCTGCACAACGCCAGGCACACTGGCAGACCATTGCGGACATCGTAAGTGCCCTGGAATCGTGAGGTGCACAGCCAATGATTGCTATAAGCGCTGGAATGACCTAAAGCGCAGGGCAAAGAATAAGCTGGCCTCAAGTCATGCCGCAACTCTAGTGACTGGAGGTGGGTCTCCAGTAGAAGACATGGAACTCACTCCACATGAGTCAGTCGCTGGGACCTACGTCACAGAGGAACAGATCCAAGGCGTGGGAGATCTGCCTGATTATGAGGCATTGTCCGGTGAGTGCACATGCATGTGTGCGTCATCCATGTGCATGGTGTGTGTGTGAGGGCTTCTGTTTGTGTGCCATGTGAGGGTGTGTGCGCCTGAGTCGTTTGGGTCACCCATGTGCTTCATGCAATACATTCTGCGCAGCAGCATTTGGCCATAGCAGTATCCCTTCTGCCAACAGTAGACATCTAGCCCAACAGCACGCCAGTTGCCCTTGAAGTGTCACCTTGCCACAACATTGTTGCTTATTCTTCTCTGTTCATTCAGGCAGATTGTTTACATTCCACCACTTTTACTAGGCATTTCTCAGTCCTCTAGTCACATGTCTGACATGGCTATGGTAAAGTGGAGTGACTTTGTTACCTGGATACCATTTGTTTAGATATGTCCCTGTGCAATCGGACCATTTTGGACTGGCAATGCAGGTGAAAAATCAGACCTGTTTGAATTAGAAAAGCTATTACATGAGGGAACTGGACTGAATGAATAAGTGCTGCCCTCCTCTCCATCTTCACTCAATAGTAATGGTACATGCCATCTGTGTGATGGCATGTGTATTTCACCTGGCAATCACAGGCCAATGTGTGATGCCACTGCCAGGCAGCAAGCAGAAAATGTGTTCATCTTCCATCTTGGTGTCATCAGTGTGTGCCATTTGCCTACCCTTCATACTCAGTGAGGGTGCATGCATGGGAGGGTTTTAGTCATGTGGGACATGTGTCAATCAAGTACTGGTTCTGTTGCTTCTCAGCCCTCATTGTGTGCCATGGTGCTAATGCCTGTTTCCATGTGTTTGCTTTTATGTCTTTGCAGGGGAAGACGCACCTGATACTGCTGGGGTTGTGGAGATGGTGCAGACCCAGGAGAGGTCTGAGGGCCGACCGACCACCAGTGAGGGACGTGGTGTGGTGGTGGGTGAGAACCCACAACTGCTGCAGGTCGTGCTCTCAAGGGGTGTCTCTGGCTGCACCTCCTCCGAGCTGTACTCAGGTGTTGATTCGGATGATGAGACCTACGTGCCGTCGCAGGTGAGTGTTCCTGGGAGGGATTCTGTTCTGTCCGACCCACCTGCACCAGGGTCAGAACCCTCAATGGGGATGTCAGTGTTGGCAGCTACGCCTTTGGTGGTTACGGATGCAGGGTCACACTCCGCAACATCTGATCCTGTTCCTGGACCAGCAGATCAGAGGGGGAATGCAGTCCTGCAGCCTCAGGCAGTGCTGGCACAGCAAGGCGCAGTTCGCCTTGCCCCAGACAGGTGTGGTGCCCGCCGACGTGGTGGCCATACGCCACCTGGCAATACCGCATGGGAGCAATCCATTTACGGTATGGCAACCCAACAGGCGGCATCATCAGAGATGATGGCTCAGGCCATGGATAGGGTGGCCACTTCCATTGTCCCCCCCGAAAGACTGATGGAGCGACTACAGCAGGCAACCGACTCCATCTGCCAGTCACACAGGGAGGACATGTTGGCGTCCAACAGGGACAGGCGGGCGGCACTGGCGACTCTGCAGGAAGCCATCTCCATAGAGTCCCAGGGCCACAGGGAAGCCCTGAGGCTGGAACTCCTTCACCTCAGGACGACTCTTGTTGAGCTTGAGGCTTCAACAAACCGAAGGACAGAACAGCAGCTGGAGCGTCTCACCCGTACGCTCTCAGCTGAGATGCAGGCAACTAGGGCGGAGGTCCGGGCATCCCGTGAGTTGTTGCATGGGGACCTCCGCACACTCATCCTCCAGAACGAGACCTACCACACCCGCATGCTTGCAGCCATGGAGGAACAGACTAGGGCCTTGCGTGGGCTGCCTCCCATAGTGCCACCACCTCCGGATGCAGCTGCACAGGGTGATAATAGTGACAGCAGTGATACTCCCACAATAGGGTAGCCGTGTGGGCCATGAGCCCATGGAGGTGTTTTTTTTCGCAAGATCCACACAGATGGGTTTTGGTGTGCACCCTGTCCTCGGACCTCCTGGGTGGCCTCCCCGACCCCCCCGGGCCCATTAATGGCCATTTTTTATTATTTTTTTTTTTATTATTTTTTTTATTTATTTATTTATTTTTTTGGGACAGTGTGTTGCCTTGTGTGGCTCCTGTGGGCATACGCTGCATTGTGGCTGGGCACATGCAGGCTTGTCATGTATTTGGTTCAGATGCTTGGGTTTTTGTCACACACACCCCTCCTGCTTCCCGTTTCCATGGGCTTGCAAAGGGTGTTCCCAAGTGACTTTGACGTACATGGTGACATTGGACTCCCACTACATGTGTGGGTAGTCTAGTCAATACTGTGTATACATTCCTAGTGCATATTGCTGTTGTGTTGTACACTGCATGTTGCATTGATGTGTAACTCATCATCCATGTCTACCTCCTAATTTGCAGGTCCTTTCCTCATGTCTACACAAGGCCCTCTACTTTGGAGATGGGGTCCATGTTGGCAGCAGTGCACCTACAACTCTACATGGCGGCAACACTGCACAGTTGGAAGTGGTGGGACTGCAGGCATTTCCAGGTGGTGAGACTACTAATTCCTTACATTCGTAATGTCATGTTAATGGTAGTTTTGAGGGTCAGTAGCTGATGAGTGTTATTGCTAAATACCTGCTCAAGTGTGTTGTTGGTCCTGCATTACTGTGAGCATTTCAGGTGTCGCGAGTTTCAATGTTTCAATTAGGGACACTGTACTTTGTGACACTTGTGTCATGTTGTGGGGATTACTTTGTTTACCTGCACATAGCATGACATGGCACGGTGTGTCGTGTTGCGGTGCTGGGGATGGGTTGGGTGACATGGCACTGTCCTCATGTTGCATTTTGCAAGTGGCTATTCATTTTAGCTGCATGAATGTGTTTTTTCACGAAACTGCATTGGTGGTGTCTGTGTAGGTAGGGATGCACACATTGTAACACTTCCAGGTGAACAATCTTAGGCTGATATGGTTTTGACGGTTGATTCTCCAGACATTCAGGATCAGTGTCAGGTTGAGTCATCATTGATTGTCATATGGTATGTGCCAGGGCAGTGTGCACTCCACAGGGGTGTGATTTTATGTGAAGTAATTAGCCACTAGCTGTGTACGGGCTGCCTCCCCCCGTGCCCTTTCCCCTCCCATGCGCAGCGGGCGTGCATGTGGTTGGGGATGTGGGGGCACCACCATGTCCACGGCCAGGCCCCGGCGTGTTGCAACGTTGTGTAGGACACATGCTGCCACTATGATCCTGCACACTACTGGGGGAGCGTATAACAGCTGCCCGCCAGAACGGTCAAGGGAGCGAAAGCGTGACTTAAGCACTCCGAATGTGCGCTCCACTATGCCCCGGGTTGCAATGTGGGCTGTGTTATATCTTACCTCGGGTGGCGTGGTGGGGTTCCGAATTGGCGTCATCATGTGGGGGCTGAGAGGGTAGGCACTGTCTCCTGTGAAGGTGGTGATGGGTATCATTGGTGGGGTTGTGACCTTGCTCAGTATCTGACATGCATGCATGTGCAGTGGCATTCATACTCACCAAGCAGCCATGTATCGCCACGCCGCCCAGCTTCTAGGTCCCAGCTTAGGGTGGACATTTGGTAAATGAAGCTGTCGTGGGTGGACCTGGGATAGTTGGCATATACTGAGGTGATGATTCCCTTGGCATTACATACTACCTGCACGTTGATGGAATGCCAGTGCTTGCGGTTCCTATAGATGTGCTCAGATGCCCTGGGGGGACATAGAGCCACATGGGTGCAGTCGATGGCACCTAGCACTTTGGGGAATCGTGCCACACCGTAAAAATCCAGGGCGGCAGCATGCCTTTCTGCAGGTGTTCTGGGCAGGTATATGTGCCTGCGGACTGATGGGCGTGCAGTGATGATGTTCAAGACCTGGTGTAGGCAGCGTGACTGCGTGGCCTGTGACACCCCACCCACTATGGCATTTGTCCGCTGAAATGATCCAGTGGCTAAGAAGTGCAGTACATTGAGGACCTTCTCCAGGGGGCTGAGTGCATGGGAGCACAGGGTGGGTGATGTGAGGTCATCCTCCCACTCATCAGGTCCAGTATTATGTGTGGTGGAAACCTGTACCTCCCATACACCTGGTCATCAGGCATCCCGAAAAGGCTGGTTCTGGGTGTGAAAATTCTGGCCCTGACTATCCTCCTCCTCCTCCTTTGGTAGCCCACGGCCACTGCTGCTAGGAATGGTATATTCATCCTGGCGTCTGAGCTTGTTAGTTTTTTGCGCGCAAATTTATGCATCGTGGGTCGACGTATGCCTGCTTCCTACTGGCGTACGTGTTTCTTTGCGCTTGTTGTAGGCGAGCGTGTGAAACTTCCCGCGCACCCCTGAAATCCAGTACCCAGGCCAATAGCGTGTGGAAATTCCCGTGCACCCCTGAAATACACGTACATAGGCCTATCGCGTATACGCACACTTTTGTCCAATTACACGCAATGACACTCTGACGTGCAGTCTTTCCACGTGTGCTCCGTCATCACGTGCTATAAGGGAAACACCCGTGCGGGTCACGTCACAGACGCGTTTACGCGCTGAGGGCCTTTGGTCCAATAGAATCGCGTATGCGTGCTGACGCGCTTACGCGCTAAGGGCCTTTCCTCGAATTTCACGCTGACGTGCAGGATTTTCACTTGCCAAATCACTCCGTATCAAGCTGGCCACGCGAAAACACACGGAAGACCACGCTCCTGCCCAGAAGGCCGAATTACTGCCCCCCAGTGCCCCGAGCAGCCTCCCACGTGCCATCTGCTGCTGCCTGCCTGCCTGCTGCCACCGTGCCCTGCCATTTGGTGCCTGCACATCAGCCATCTGCAGGGGTCCAGTTGCTGTGTCCACCCCTGCTGGAACAAAAGACTCCCGACTGGGATAACATCACTCCACAGCCCAGCCCCAGGACCCAGTTGCCCACCCACTCCTGCCTCTGGGGTTGCCATGTCGGGCACTTCGACATCTGGCACCAGTGGCAACCCCAGGCCACAGGGGCAGAGGGGCACCAGCTTCACTGCCACCGAAGTTGGGTCCTGGTGGACCATGTCCTGGGGCAGTATGATGCCCTCTTTGGATCGTCCCGCGCCATCAAGGAAGGATGGGAGAGGATCTGGGCCGACTGTGTGGTTGCCATCAACGCGGAGGGGGTGGCAACCCGCGACGTCCAGAAGATCAAGAAGCGCTGGGAGGACTTGAGGTCCAGGACCATCGTGAAGGTCCGGCGCCTCGTGGAGGTGGGCCGGGGCCGCATGAGTTCCATCCAGATGAGGGTCCTGGAACGCGTACGCCCAGCGCTCCACGCCCAGATCCTTGAGAGGGAGAGCCGTCTGGAGTTGAGCGGTAAGTGGCCAAGCAGTGCTGTGTGAGACAGGGCATGTTGCGGTGTGTTGGTTGTCTGATACTTGCCTGTATGTGTGACATAGGCCATGTATGCATGTATGTGTGCAGGGACATCATGGTAATGCATGTGCGACCAGTGATGTGTGAACCACATGGTTGTTGCATGTGTTTAAATGTGACATGGGGAGCCCTATGCAGATTTTACACATGAGAGCATGCCAGTCTCTGTTCCTGGACATGGGTGGGGGTGAGGGATGGGTGCTGATGCCAGGTACATATATGGTAGCCATGTCTGTGTGCCTGACCTGCGTGTCTGTGACTTGTGAATGCCATGGATGCATGACACATGTGTGTGACAATGCACAGATTCACTGATGCAGCCTAGTTATCCTTGTATCCGCTGTGTTTGGGGTGTATGAGGCCAGATGGATGTGACTGAGGTGAAGTGTGTGCATATGATAGGCATGACCCATGATGCATGTGAGTTCCATATCATTGTATGTTTCAAGAATCCATTGGACATGTATGGAAATGTCCATGGCATGCACCATGCCTGTTACTGTGTGTGTTTTGCCTGGACTGACCCATGAGTTGTGGAGGGACATGATGGAAGTGTACTTTGACAGTGGTACTCATCTGCTATTGCTTCCTGTCAAGGGGACCATTGTACAGTACCCTGTTGCTTGTGTTCTATGTCTCCCTCTACGTAGCGGCTAGTGAAGAAGAGGGCGGAGCCGGCGCTGTGGAGCAAGGCGGCGGGGATGCCCCCACGGCTGCAGCGGAAGGGGTGGGTGAGCCCCCACAGGGGCCTGCTATGGCGGAAGACGGTGAGGAGCCATCCAGGTTGGTGGTTTCCACAGAGGAGGAGGAGGCCGCCACTGAGGCACACATGGGGCCTGGTGGGGGCATCCCTGCTGGTGCAAGTGGTGCAGTCCAGGGGCAGGGGAAGGAGGCAGCACAGGTCACCGTGAAGGGGCCTGTGCATGTCGCTGTCCCTGACCCTGTGAGTGCGCCACCATGCACCAGCAGGGATGCCCCGTCCCAGGCCCGTCCGCAGGTAGAGGGGATGTCCATGTCACCTGACTCCCCTCCACCTGTGGACGAGGGGACCCGTGGCCGTATGGAGAAGGTCCTGATTGGGGTCGCGATGCACGCGGGTGCAATTCGTGATGACGTGCGTGCTTCCCGGGAGGAGCACGCACGTCATCACGAAGAGCACCGTGCCGACGTGGCCCAATTGGGATCTTCCATGTTCGGGGGTTTCCTGCATGTGTCGGCCAATCTGGCGGCCCTCTCATACTCTGTGGAGGCTATACGCCGGTCATTCTCCTTGCCGTCTTCCGGCCCAGATTCCACCAGGACCCCCTGTTAACCTGCCATGACCAATGCAGCCAGCTTGGTGGGGATCCCATCCCTGCCACAGTCGGGAGTCGGAGGTCCAGCAGGGGTGGACACCACAGCAACTGTACCCCAGCAGATGGAGGATGTGCCGGCATCATCAGGCAGGGCACGTGCATGACGGCGTCGGTGGATTCCATCAGCCTGTATGCCGTCGTGCTGGCAGAGGCAGTGCGTCGGAGGCAGCAGCAGAATCAACGTGGGAGGCATCATGGCTCGGGGCCATTAACATCGGAGGGGCAGGCATCGGCCGGAGGGTAGGAGGACCCAGGACGGGAAGTGTCTTCCGTGTTGCTGCGGTTGGGCCAGCAGATAGGTGCGGAGCGGCAGCGGGCGGAAGAGGCGCGGCTCACGATGGTCAGGGCAGAGAACTCCATGCGGAGGGCCCTGAGGCGGGCCGAGTGCCTCGAGGCAATCCGCAGGGAGTTGGAGGAGCAGATGGCGTCGTCCCTGCGGACCCTCGGGGCCATGGAACAGGACCGCCTCCGGGACATAGACGAGGAGTTTGATGATGCCCTGGCCCGGAACACCACGGAATGAGCCGCTAGACTTGCCCACCGCCTTTGTATATAGTTCTTTAGTTTTAGGTTTCCTTTGTTTCTTCTTATGATTTGGAGTCTACGGACACTGCTCCACTTTTTGTATATAGTTGCATTTAAGTTAGGGTTTTTTGTAGGTTTCCTTTGTTCAGTTGGGCTCATGGACCCTTGGATGTTTTGTACATAGTTCTTCATTGGATTGTTTTATTTTTATTTTTTTTTTATTTATTCACCATGGAGCAATGGTCTTTGCATTTAAAAATAAAATCAATCCGAGAGAGAAAAATAATGTGACTTTGGACAACATTTTTTTGGATTTGGATTTGTAGTTTTGATTTTTTTGGATGGACATGCAGCTTATCTTTTTTTCATTGCCATTGTAGTTTGTTTCATTTCATTTGCATTCAATTTTTTTTAATACAATTTTGTTTTCATTCTTCACTGTGTGGTATCATCTCATTGGTTTCATGCATGTCATGTTGGGTGTTTTCCCATTCAATTGCAACCATTGTGTGTGACGGACATGGGTTCATTTGCTTTATGAACATTGGGGGTGTGACATGTAATTTCCATTTCCATGTGGGTGAATGGGTTACTTGGTAGGGCCTTTTGGCTGTGGAGGCTGACCATAACGCACATGATTGGGGATTGTGAGGACCTGGGTGCAGGGGGACATGAGTGGGGGCCTGGTGGTGCTGCCCCTGCACTGCTGGGGGGTGGGGGAGATAGGGGCCATGAGTGGGGGCCTGGTGGAGGGTGCCCCTGGATGCTGGGGTTGGGGGTGCAGGGGGACATGAGTGGGGGCCTGGTGGAGGGTGCCCCTGGATGCTGGGGGGTGGGGGTGATAGGGGACATGGTGGGGGCCTGGTGGAGGGTGCCCCTGGATGCTGGGGGGTGGGGGTGCAGGAGGACATGAGTGGGGGCCTGGTGGAGGGTGCCCTGCACTGCTGGGGGGTGGGGGTGGTGGGAGACATGAGTGGGGGCCTGGTGGAGGGTGCCCCTGGATGCTGGGGGGTGGGGGTGCAGGGGGACATGAGTTGGACATGAGTGGGGGCCTGGTGGAGGGTGCCCTGCACTGCTGGGGGGTGGGGATGGTGGGAGACATGAGTTGGACATGAGTGGGGGCCTGGTGGAGGGTGCCCTGCACTGCTGGGGGGTGGGGGTGATAGGGGACATGAGTGGGGGCCTCGTGGAGGCTGCCCATGGTGGCTGGGGGGTGGGGGTGGTGGGAGGCATGAGTGGGGCCTGGTGGAGGCTACCCCTGCACTGCTGGGGGGTGGGGGTGATAGGGGCCATGAGTGGGGGCTTGGTGGAGGGTGCCCCTGGATGCTGGGGGGTGGGGGTGCAGGGGGACATGAGTGGGGGCCTGGTGGAGGGTGCCTCTGGATGCTGGGGGGTGGGGGTGATAGGGGACATGAGTGGGGGCCTGGTGGAGGGTGCCCCTGGATGCTGGGGGGTTGGGGTGCAGGGGGACATGAGTGGGGGCCTGGTGGAGGGTGCCCTGCACTGCTGGGGGTGGGGGTGGTGGGAGACATGAGTGGGGGCCTGGTGGAGGGTGCCCCTGGATGCTGGGGGGTGGGGGCGCAGGGGGACATGAGTTGGACATGAGTGGGGGCCTGGTGGAGGGTGCCCTGCACTGCTGGGGGGTGAGGGGGGGGTGGGAGACATGAGTTGGACATGAGTGGGGGCCTGGTGGAGGGTGCCCTGCACTGCTGGGGGGTGGGGGTGATAGGGGACATGAGTGGGGGCCTGGTGGAGGCTGCCCATGGTGGCTGGGGGGAGGGGGTGGTGGGAGACATGAGTGGGGGCCTGGTGGAGGCTGCCCCTGCACTGCTGGGGGGTGGGGGTGATAGGGGCCATGAGTGGGGGCCGGGTGGAGGGTGCCCCTGGACGCTGGGGGGTGGGTGTGGTGGGAGACATGAGTGGGGGCCTGCTGGAGGGTGCCCCTGGATGCTGGGGGGTGGGGGTGCAGGGGGACATGAGTTGGACATGAGTGGGGGCCTGGTGGAGGGTGCCCTGCACTGCTGGGGGCTGTGGGTGGTGGGAGACATGAGTTGGACATGAGTGTGGGCCTGGTGGAGGGTGCCCTGCACTGCTGGGGGTTGGGGGTGATGGGAGACATGAGTGGGGGCCTGGTGGAGGGTGCCCCTGGATGCTGGGGGGTGGGGTGCAGGGGGACATGAGTTGGACATGAGTGGGGGCCTGGTGGAGGGTGCCCTGCACTGCTGGGGGGTGGGGGTGATGGGAGACATGAGTGGGGGCCTGGTGGAGGGTGCCCCTGCACTGCTGGGGGTGGGGGTGATAGGGGTCATGAGTGGGGGCCTGGTGGTGCTGCCCCTTCACTGCTGGAGGGTGGGGGTGATAGGGGCCATGAGTGGGGGCCTGGTGGAGGGTGCCCCTTGGTACTGGGGGGTGGGGGTGCAGGGGGACATGAGTTGGACATGAGTGGGGGCCTGGTGGAGGGTGCCCTGCACTGCTGGGGGGTGGGGGTGATGGGAGACATGAGTGGGGGCCTGGTGGAGGGTGCCCCTGGATGCTGGGGGGGGGGTGATAGGGGCCATGAGTGGGGGCCTGGTGGATGGTGCCCCTGGATGCTGGGGGGGTGGGGGTGATAGGGGCCATGAGTGGGGGCCTGGTGGTGCTGCCCCTGCACTGCTGGGGGGTGGGGGTGATAGGGGCCATGAGTGGGGGCCTGGTGGAGGGTGCCCCTGGATGCTGAGGGGTGGGGGTGCAGGGGGACATAAGTTGGACATGAGTGGGGCTTGGTGGAGGGTGCCCTGCACTGCTGGGGGGTGGGGGTGATTGGAGACATGAGTGGGGGCCTGGTGGAGGGTGCCCCTGGATGCTGGGGGGTGGGGGTGCATGGGGACATGAGTGGGGGCCTGGTGGAGGGTGCCCCTGCACTGCTGGGGGTGGGGGTGGTGGGAGACATGAGTTGAACATGAGTGGGGGCCCGGTGGAGGGTGCCCTGCAATGCTGGGGGGTGGGGGTGCAGGGGGACATGAGTGGGGGCCTGGTGGAGGGTGCCCCTGCACTGCTGGGGGGTGGGGGTGGTGGGAGAAATGAGTGGGGGCCTGGTGGTGCTGCCCCTGCACTGCTGGGGGGTGGGGGTGATAGGGGCCATGAGTGGGGTCCTGGTGGAGGTTGCCCCTGGATGCTGGGGGGTGGGGGTGCAGGGGGACATGAGTGGGGGCCTGGTGGAGGGTGCCCCTGTACTGCTGCGGGGTGGGGGTGATAGGGGCCATGAGTGGGGGCCTGGTGGAGGGTGCCCCTGGATGCTGGGGGGTGGGGTGATAGGGGCCATGAGTGGGGGCCTGGTGGTGCTGCCCCTGCACTGCTGGGGGGTGGGGGTGATAGGGGACATGAGTGGGGGCCTGGTGGAGGGTGCCTCTGGATGCTGGGGGGTGGGGGTGGTGGGAGACATGAGTTGGACATGAGTGGGGGCCTGGTGGAGGGTGCCCTGCACTGCTGGGGGTTGTGGGTGGTGGGAGACATGAGTTGGACATGAGTGGGGGCCTGGTGGAGGGTGCCCTGCACTGCTGGGGGTTGGGGGTGATGGGAGACATGAGTGGGGGCCTGGTGGAGGGTGCCCCTGGATGCTGGGGGGTGGGGTGCAGGGGGACATGAGTTGGACATGAGTGGGGGCCTGGTGGAGGGTGCCCTGCACTGCTGGGGGGTGGGGGTGATGGGAGACATGAGTGGGGGCCTGGTGGAGGGTGCCCCTGCACTGCTGGGGGTGGGGGTGATAGGGGCCATGAGTGGGGGCCTGGTGGTGCTGCCCCTGCACTGCTGGAGGGTGGGGGTGATAGGGGCCATGAGTGGGGGCCTGGTGGAGGGTGCCCCTTGGTGCTGGGGGGTGGTGGTGCAGGGGGACATGAGTTGGACATGAGTGGGGGCCTGGTGGAGGGTGCCCTGCACTGCTGGGGGGTGGGGGTGATGGGAGACATGAGTGGGGGCCTGGTGGAGGGTGCCCCTGGATGCTGGGGGTGGGGGTGATAGGGGCCATGAGTGGGGGCCTGGTGGAGGGTGCCCCTGGATGCTGGGGGTGGGGGTGATAGGGGCCATGAGTGGGGGCCTGGTGGTGCTGCCCCTGCACTGCTGGGGGGTGGGGGTGATAGGGGCCATGAGTGGGGGCCTGGTGGAGGGTGCCCCGGGATGCTGGGGGGTGGGGGTGCAGGGGGACATAAGTTGGTCATGAGTGGGGGCCTGGTGGAGGGTGCCCTGCACTGCTGGGGGGTGGGGGTGATTGGAGACATGAGTGGGGGCCTGGTGGAGGGTGCCCCTGGATGCTGGGGGGTGGGGGTGCAGGGGGACATGAGTGGGGGCCTGGTGGAGGGTGCCCCTGCACTGCTGGGGGGTGGGGGTGGTGGGAGACATGAGTTGAACATGAGTGGGGGCCCGGTGGAGGGTGCCCTGCAATGCTGGGGGGTGGGGGTGCAGGGGGACATGAGTGGGGGCCTGGTGGAGGGTGCCCCTGCACTGCTGGGGGGTGGGGTGGTGGGAGAAATGAGTGGGGGCCTGGTGGTGCTGCCCCTGCACTGCTGGGGGGTGGGGGTGATAGGGGCCATGAGTGGGGTCCTGGTGGAGGTTGCCCCTGGATGCTGGGGGGTGGGGGTGCTGGGGGACATGAGTGGGGGCCTGGTGGAGGGTGCCCCTGCACTGCTGGGGGGTGGGGGTGATAGGGGACATGAGTGGGGGCCTGGTGGAGGGTGCCCCTGGATGCTGGGGGGTGGGGGTGCAGGGGGACATGTGTTGGACATGAGTGGGGGCCTGGTGGAGGGTGCCCTGCACTGCTGGGGGGTGGGGGTGATGGGAGACATGAGTGGGGGCCTGGTGGAGGGTGCCACTGGATGCTGGGGGGTGGAGGTGCAGGGGGACATGAGTGGGGGCCTGGTGGAGGATGCCCCTGCACTGCTGGGGGGTGGGGGTGGTGGGAGACATGAGTTGGACATGAGTGGGGGCCTGGTGGAGGGTGCCCTGCAATGCTGGGGGTGGGGGTGCAGGGGGACATGAGTGGGGGCCTGGTGGAGGGTGCCTCTGCACTGCTGGGGGGTGGGGGTGGTGGGAGACATGAGTGGGGGCCTGGTGGTGCTGCCCTTGCACTGCTGGGGGGTGGGGGTGATAGGGGCCATGAGTGGGGGCCTGGTGGAGGGTGCCCCTGGATGCTGGGGGTTGGGGGTGCAGGGGGACATGAGTGGGGGCCTGGTGGAGGGTGCCCCTGGATGCTGGGGGGTGGGGGTGCAGGGGGACATGAGTGGGGGCCTGGTGGAGGGTGCCCCTGCACTGCTGCGGGGTGGGGGTGATAGGGGCCATGAGTGGGGGCCTGGTGGAGGGTGCCCCTGGATGCTGGGGGGTGGGGGTGATAGGGGCCATGAGTGGGGGCCTGGTGGTGCTGCCCCTGCACTGCTGGGGGGTGGGGGTGATAGGGGACATGAGTGGGGGCCTGGTGGAGGGTGCCCCTGGATGCTGGGGGGTGGGGGTGCAGGGGGACATGAGTTGGACATGAGTGGGGGCCTGGTGGAGGGTGCCCTGCACTGCTGGGGGGTGGGGGTGGTGGGAGACATGAGTTGGACATGAGTGGGGGCCTGGTGGAGGGTGCCCTGCACTGCTGGGGGTTGGGGGGGATGGGAGACATGAGTGGGGGCCTGGTGGAGGGTGCCCCTGGATGCTGGGGGGTGGGGTGCAGGGGGACATGAGTTGGACATGAGTGGGGGCCTGGTGGAGGGTGCCCTGCACTGCTGGGGGGTGGGGGTGATGGGAGACATGAGTGGGGGCCTGGTGGAGGGTGCCCCTGGATGCTGGGGGTGGGGGTGATAGGGGCCATGAGTAGGGGCCTGGTGGAGGGTGCCCCTGGATGCTGGGGGGTGGGGGTGATAGGGGCCATGAGTGGGGGCCTGGTGGTGCTGCCCCTGCACTGCTGGGGGGTGGGGGTGATAGGGGCCATGAGTGGGGGCCTGGTGGAGGGTGCCCCGGTATGCTGGGAGGTGGGGGTGCAGGGGGACATAAGTTGGACATGAGTGGGGGCCTGGTGGAGGGTGCCCTGCACTGCTGGGGGGTGGGGGTGATTGGAGACATGAGTGGGGGCCTGGTGGAGGGTGCCCCTGGATGCTGGGGGGTGGGGGTGCAGGGGGACATGAGTGGGGGCCTGGTGGAGGGTGCCCCTGCACTGCTGGGGGGTGGGGGTGGTGGGAGACATGAGTTGAACATGAGTGGGGGCCCGGTGGAGGGTGCCCTGCAATGCTGGGGGGTGGGGGTGCAGGGGGACATGAGTGGGGGCCTGGTGGAGGGTGCCCCTGCACTGCTGGGGGATGGGGGTGGTGGGAAAAATGAGTGGGGGCCTGGTGGTGCTGCCCCTGCACTGCTGGGGGGTGGGGGTGATAGGGGCCATGAGTGGGGTCCTGGTGGAGGTTGCCCCTGGATGCTGGGGGGTGGGGGTGCAGGGGGACATGAGTGGGGGCCTGGTGGAGGGTGCCCCTGCACTGCTGGGGGGTGGGGGTGATAGGGGCCATGAGTGGGGGCCTGGTGGAGGGTGCCCCTGGATGCTGGGGGGTGGGGGTGATAGGGGCCATGAGTGGGGGCCTGGTGGTGCTGCCCCTGCACTGCTGGGGGGTGGGGGTGATAGGGGACATGAGTGGGGGCCTGGTGGAGGGTGCCCCTGGATGCTGGGGGGTGGGGGTGCAGGGGGACATGTGTTGGACATGAGTGGGGGCCTGGTGGAGGGTGCCCTGCACTGCTGGGGGGTGGGGGTGATGGGAGACATGAGTGGGGGCCTGGTGGAGGGTGCCACTAGATGCTGGGGGGTGGGGGTGCAGGGGGACATGAGTGGGGGCCTGGTGGAGGATGCCCCTGCACTGCTGGGGGGTGGGGGTGGTGGGAGACATGAGTTGGACATGAGTGGGGGCCTGGTGGAGGGTGCCCTGCAATGCTGGGGGTGGGGGTGCAGGGGGACATGAGTGGGGGCCTGGTGGTGCAGCCCCTGCACTGCTGGGGGGTGGGGGTGATAGGGGCCATGAGTGGGGGCCTGGTGGAGGGTGCCCCTGGATGCTGGGGGTTGGGGGTGCAGGGGGACATGAGTGGGGGCCTGGTGGAGGGTGCCCCTGCACTGCTGGGGAGCGGGGGTGATAGCGGCCATGAGAGGGGGCCTGGTGGAGGGTGCCCCTGGATGCTGGGGGGTGGGGGTGATAGGGGCCATGAGTGGGGGCCTAGTGGAGGGTGCCCCTGGATGCTGGGGGGTGGGGGTGATAGGGGCCATGAGTGGGGGCCTGGTGGTGCTGCCCCTGCACTGCTGGGGGGTGGGGGTGATAGGGGCCATGAGTGGGGGCCTGGTGGAGGGTGCCCCTGGATGCTGGGGGTTGGGGGTACAGGGGGACATGAGTGGGGGCCTGGTGGAGGGTGCCCCTGGATGCTGGGGGGTGGGGGTGATAGGGGACACGAGTGGGGGCCTGGTGGAGGGTGCCCCTGGATGCTGGGGTGTGGGGCTGCAGAGGGACATGTGTGGGGGCCTGGTGGAGGGTGCCCTGCACTGCTGGGGGGTGGGGGTGCAGGGGGCCATGAGTGGGGGCCTGGTGGAGGGTGCCCCTGGAAGCTGGGGGGTGGGGGTGATAGGGGACATGAGTGGGGGCCTAGTGGAGGGTGCCCCACACTGCTGGGGGGTGGGGGTGCTGGGTGACATGAACAGGTGTGCAGGGTAGTCCCCTGTGGTGTCGGCTGCCTGCAGGGGCCGTGGAGGGTGTACAGGGAATACCTGGGAGCACACAGCCAAATCGCGTGTAGAATTTCCCGCGTACCCCTGAAATACATGTACCCAGCCAAATCGTGTGTGGAAATTCCCGCGCACGTACCCGGCCAAATCACGTGTGGGTCTTCCCGCGTACCCCTGAAATCCACGTACCATGCCAAATCGCGTGTGAATCTTCCCGCGCACCCCTGAGATCCACATACCCAGCCAAGTCGCGTTTGGAAATTCCCGCGCACGTACCCGGCCAAATCGCGTGTGGAACTTCCCGCGCACCCCTGAAATCCACATACCCTTCCAAATCGCGTGTGAGACTTCCCGCGCACCCCTGAGATCCACGTACCCAGCCAAATCGCGTGTGGAAATTCCCACGCACGTACCCGGCCAAATCGCGTGTGGAACTTCCCGCGCACCCCTGAAATCCACGTACCCTGCCAAATCGCGTTGGGACTTCCCGCGCACCTCTGAGGTCCACGTACCCAGCCAAATCGCGTGTGGAAATTCCTGCGCACGTACCCGGCCAAATCGCGTGTGGAACTTCCCACGCACCCCTGAAATCCACATACCCTGCCAAATCGCGTGTGAGACTTCCCGCGCACCCCTGAGATCCACGTACCCAGCCAAGTCACGTGTGGAAATTCCTGCCTCTACAGGCTCCCCCTGCTACTGTCATCGGGGAGTCATGTTTATTGTACGATTACTGGCGTACTCACAACTATTCCTCAACAGCTTATATCTGCCTCTCCCCTTTTTCTTACTCCCTTATGCTACCTTCTTATCCCCGTTTCAAGACTAACTATTCCTTTCCCCGCAATAATACCACTCCCATCTATACCCCTCTGACTGATCTATCCCAAACCTATAATGTTGCCCTCTGGAACTCCTGGTCCCTTAACAGCAAAACACACTCTGTTCAACACCACTTCTCTCATTTTCATCTTCTCTTTCTCTGTCATACAGAAATCTGGCTGTCTCCCTGTAATACTGCTATCCATGATGTGCTCTGAACTGTCCACTTGTTCTTTTCTCACTCCCCGCCCATCTGGATGTGGTGGCGCTGTTGGCATTCTTTCCTCTGCATCTGCTGCCTCCTCCCCTCTTTTTTGGGATTTTCCCTGCTTCTTATCTTTCGACTATCACTACTCTTCCTTTTGCTGCCCCTCATTTACCTTTATTGTCAATTATCATGCCCCTGGCCCTGTCTATACTTTCTGTGATGATCTCGATATTCGCCTCTCTGTTCTTCTGCCTTCTGCTGTGTTTCTGCTTCTTATGGGTGACTTTAATCTCCATCTGAACTCTACTCACAATACTGCACCCCTTCTTTCCATTCTTCATTCTTATTCACTACAACAGGTTCCTAACTCCTTCTTCCCACACATCAGGATCCTCTTGTGATCTTATTTTCTCCACTATTCCTACCTTTGCATTAATTCTGCTCTCTCTCTCTACTGTTCCGATCGCTCTCTTCTCTCCTTTACTTTTTATCTCCATCCTTCTCCTCTTCCTTCCAGTTCATCCTCTATTTTTCATCACCACAACCTTCAACCTTTTGTTATCTCATCCTTCTCCTCAGTTTCTCTTCTTCTTTTTCTGATCTTTCAGCTGATTCTTCCTCCTGTCTTCTTGCTGACACTCTGCCTGACTCCCTTGACTATATTTATCCTTCTGTTGCTTTTAACCCATCTCATAGGCTCTCAGTCTTGAAGGTCACCAGCTCCTTGGTCCATTCACTGCTCACTGCAACAGGCTGAGCGGTGTTGGTGTAAGTCCAGGGCTGCAACTGACCTATTCTTCCATTCTTCTCTCCACTCTACCTATGACTTTCTGCTTCTCTCTGCTAAGCAACACTATTTCCATTCTCTACCTCACTTGCTGTTCACCATCATCATCATTTCCGGAATCTGAGCTGCATTCTTTCTCCTACTCCACCTGATCCCTCCTCATTTTCTTTATTCTCTGCATCTGACTTTGCTAACTATTTAATGTATGACATCTGTCTACTTCATTCTTCCTTTCTCTCTACTTCCTCTGTTTCTTCTTCATCCTCAAGCTGCTGTAGCTCTACATCTGTGATGTCTCCATTTCAGCCACCTTCTGATGTTGCTATTTCCTCTGGGTGGGCTTCATCCATCTTCTCCAGATAAACCTCTTCCTTCCCCACTAATTCTGCCAGTTGACTAAACACTTCTGTCCTATGCCACTGCCCTCTTCAACCTTCACTTCACTTTCATCTGCCATTGTCCCTTCCCATTTCAAGCATGCATCAATCCTACCTAGCATGAACAAACCTACACTTCGATCCCTCCCTCCCTTCTAATTTCCACCCTATTTTTCTTCTTACGTTTCTCTCAAAGCTTTTGGAGTGCATTGTCTATTCCCAAGTATACTCCCTAATTAACTTGGATCTTGGTCACCTGGCCTAAGCCCCGCCTACATGGTCTATTCCTGGTTGCCACTCCCGTTCTTTTTCAATGATGTTTAACTACCTAATATTTTAGTAAGTGTTGTGAAGTAGTGGAGAGTGTGAGCTATTTATTTTACATTGAATGTTTAACTTTGCTATTCCTATTGTTTTTAGGCTTCACTTTACACAGAAAATAATCTTATTTTTTCAAAATACATCGTTTTTTCAATGATTTCTATTATATCTATGGTTTTGGAATGCATGCATATTAGCATATTTTGGGGGGGAGGAAATTGGGACTAATTCACTGAAGCGTTTTTAGAATGGCAAAACCATTGTGTGACATCCAAAAGGAGATATGAATTTGCAGCCGCTTGTCTCTCAATGAAAAATTGCAAACTCCAAATTTATTTGCTTTGGAACTGCTTCTTAATTCATCTTTTAGAATGCACTTAATATTTGAAGAACAGTCTCTATGTACGGGACCAAGATTTAAACCTGTGTTGCACGCATTAACCTGCTTCCAAGACAAATGCTTTTCCCCTGAGCTATCATCTCAGCATGATGAGTTCGGTCATTTAGATGAGTTTTCTGTCCTAAGTTTGTATGTTCGCCTTTCATGTTGTGCTATACAATATGAAATATGAAGCTACAACCCATTGCCGATTAATGAACATCTGTTAATAACAAAACTATCACTCTTTTCAATGCTTGTTATTTCATACCTATTTAGATGAGTGATTTCTTTGTGGGGCGAATTAAAGGCAAACTTAGACTGCCTGAATTCAAAGTGTGAGGTGCTGAAAAGTTGCACTGCTTCTTCAAGTGGGACACATGTTTTAAATGTTGATATTGCACTAAACAATTGATTTGGTGACCCCTTTTGTAATGGACAGCACCTAACACAAAACACAGAGACTGCCCCAATGTAAAGCTAGAGGTGCCAGAAGAATGCATCATTTTACTCAGTAACAGTTTGAACAGTCACTTTCTTCCTTGAGACACAGCACTGAATACAGGAGAACTGCACCTGCTGCACTACCTAATATGAGTAACAGTTATATATTATTCTAGAGCATAAGGAAACTGCTTTATTACCTACAACTTATAGAACTCCATTTCGAAATGTGCTAGAGAAATCATCATTTGGAGTGAAGTTTCCCTGCTGTATCTGAATAACAAATCCAAAATGTGATGTGTTTGTTCAAGAATATGTATATAAAAATATAGCTGGCATTTTATAAATACACGTGGGGCTCTATGATTATTATGTAAGGATTTACATGTACAATATTTTAAACAGGTAATACAGTATAGTAAATATGTATAATTCAAATGTAGAAAATGTATGTTGGGATCTGTTTATTTTAGTCTGATATCGTGCAGACTGCAAGTTGATTGGGGTTTCAACTCAATACAAGCTAGCCCGTCCTCCAACCTTTGGGAGTCTTCCAAGGGATAGTCTTATCAAAACAATCTGTAGAATTCACTGGATTTTAACATTTAGTGTGGCCAAATTGACTGTTTTATGACCCATCCTCAAAAATATATTCATCCATTAGCTGCAAACGTTTGACCATGCTCGCTCCTAAAAATCAGTCAATTTCTGGGACTAATGTGAACAGGACAATGGGCCCAGTTAAATATGACTAATCAATCATTAATCAAGGCCTCACAAAGAGATGTTTACATATATCTAATGTGCTTAGCATGTGGCACCCATCTGAATTACATGACATGTCCATTCATTTACATTTCTCTTGTTTTAAAACTTCACGTTATTTAACATTGACCTTATATGCAGACTTAGAAAAATTATAAAAATGAGGGCAATTCATAACTTTATGAAGCGATGTGTCAAATAGTTATGCCACTTGTCTAGATTTGTGTCTACATCAAAGAATTATAATAATTCTGTTTCGTAAGGTTAGCATGTAGCTGCTATTTGCTGTCAAAAGTAGTAGGAGTGGTTTTGTTCGTCACCTTTTTTTCTGATCACAAATATCGAAAAATGAACCTCAAACAAAATATGGGAGTTTAACCATGAGGCAGACCATTGTAAAGGCTGGTCCGATCAAAAGTGTGACATCATTTTGGCACTTAAAATTAGTTTGAGCACATAGGAGAGAATTCTGACTCTGGAAAAAACTGCTGGAAAAGACACCACCTGTCCCCATTAGATGAGTGCTCGATACGGATAACATCTGGAGAATAGGGACCTGTTCATGAGGGATTCTCAACCAACTTAACATGGAGGCAGACTTCCTTTCCTGTAAAATAGCAGAAGGGAGCAGGAGGCAGCAGCTGACTGGGAGATTTCCAATCCGAGAGGGTTGCTCCTGGCTCCATGTCATTAAATATCAATTCAATGTAATTAGATACACCCCTATAATCATGGCACTAAATTCCTGGGATGCTTGGAAAATGGGAGGTCATTTCCAATAAGGGAACTCATTTCAAATACAAAAATCAAGATATTTAGTGTGAAATGCAATGGTGCTTGTCATTATATTTAAAGCTCAGTGAGATGTGACTGAATATATAAATCATTGTAGTTTGCTATTGTGAGTTATATCCTGATGTCATTATATTTGAAAATGAAGGAGATTCCATTCAAATAAGTACAAAACTGCTATGGTTGTACTTTAAGCACTTCGTAAAAAAGGAAACTTTTCCCCGGGCTGACATTGTAGCATTTAATAAGGGATCACTATCACAGATGTAGCCAATATTAGACCATGGTTCGAGGTCCCCGTATGACGCCTGATGAAGATATCTTTTATAATGTGTATAATTTGTTTAATAATGAAGGGCAAATGAGAGCAAGTTTAATTTAGTGATTTCTTACCCATAGAAATGTAAATCCCATCCAAACCCTCATTCTGTAATTGCCATGAGAGTCATAAGTGATTCAAAAAGGGCACAGTATTTCAATTTTTTCAGTACAATCTGAAAAACAATCTCTTCAATTGGGGGAGGGAGGTGAGCTAAAATTGTCTGTGATCTGAATCAATAAAACATTTTCTCTAACTGCTAAATTTAAATGCAAGTTATTGTACGCATAGTTTAAACTGCACCCACATGTTTTCAGTCCACCACACTATATATAATGGGAGGCAAGAGGCCTGCAACAGTTCCTTGATAATGGCACGTATTGGTAATATTGGGAAAAGCAAAATGTCTCTGTATTATGTGCTAGTGTGTTAGCATATTATAGGAAGTAAAACTGTTTGCAAGAACCCTTTCATTATTATGACCCACCTGACGTCTTGATTATTATTTGGCCCATTTAAACCCAAAGATCGTTAAAAGGCAAAGTTACAATTAGAATGTTTCAGTTATTCTGACCTCAATGTGTATACAGAATTGATTATGGAAATTTGTGAGAAATAGTGTGATACATTCTGGCAGGTAATTTTCATGTTTTGCAAATGAGCTATGGTTCTGTAACATTGTTGTGGCTTCCCGTGCATAAAGTTGGCAACAACCTTTGACATGATTTCACCTTTAATTCCTCTATTTAAATATATTTGAGTTTTGATTTCCCATAATTGTGGGTGGTACTGTATAACCAAAGGGCATTAGATCAAGGTGTCCACCTGTCATAGTATCCAAATAGTAATTCCAATATATCTGACAACTTGCAGTAATTGATGTCATAGACTGTCAATAAACAAGCAAGCAAATACAAAGTATGGGCATTGCCAATTATAAAAGAAGGTTTGAGTGCATGTTATTGATTTTCCCCAAAGAAAATCACTGTCTCCTGAATCTTGGTTCAATTAGTTAATCCATGTGTTAGGAGCTCTTCAAATACATAAAGGCATACTGCAACTGCCTTATTGATACATAGATTATCATATGAACCAATAGGGGTGCCTGATACATGATAGGAAAAATTGAGTTGTTCATTTAATTTACATGGAATAGGACTTGTATGATGTCTAAATTTGTTGTGCATTAATGTCTTCAGGTGGTACTTTATAAGCATTAGTCATAATAATTGAATATATCACCCTTTGTTTGCCAATTAATAACTAAAAATGAGCACTTGTATTCAAGTGATTGATCATAGTATTTGAAGCTGCAGCCCTTGTCAATGAACAACTACACAATCCAAAACTATTGGCTTGAAAGTGAGTGTTGTTAAGCATTAGAGTTGCATGATTTGTTTAATTTCAATTTCAATTGAAAATGTAACATTCATATTTCCAATGTGTGTAGACCTAACTATTTATAAACATGTTTTTCAATTATTATTTTGTAGGTTACGATGTACATGCATATTAGAATTTTTTGCGGGAGGGTAATATGTGACATATGAAAGGAGATATGAAGGCACAGCCATTTGCCTGTCAATGAACAAACTATAAACACCCAAACTATTGGTCTTGCCAGTACTAGTAATTGAAGCCAGTGTTGTTATTTTTTGTATAGATATTTAGACATTTAATTGGTCATAGTAATTGAAGCTGCAGACATTTGTTGGCCAACTAATAACCGCAAATAGCAAAAAGTATTGATTTACCAATACTTGTAGTAATTTTTTACATTTTTTACATTAGTGATTGGTCAAAATAATTTAAACTTCAACCATCGGTCTGTCATTGAATAACAATAAATACTAAAAGTATAAGTTTGCAATGCTTGTTATTTCATATATGTTTTCAAAAGTGACTGTTAAAGTAATTAATGCCCCATCATTTGTCAGCGATCAACTTAAAACACCAAATCATTTGATGTACCAATTATTGGTATTTTGTAAATTTTTACACCTTTGCTTGGTCATACTTGTTGGTTCTGAGATAATGTGTTTGTCAATGTGTCAATGAGAAATCTCAAAAGACAAAACTTGATAATTGCTTGTCATTTTTTTACATTGTTACGTGTGATTGTTGAGAGTAGTCGGAGATAGAACATTTGCCAATGAACAAATATAAATATCAAAACTACTGGTTTTGTCAGTGCTTTTAATATCATACAATTTTACACAGTTAATATTCTTAGCAATTGCAGCTACAGCTGTTAGTCAATCAACAACTACAGATGGCAAAACTGTTGCTGTTGCTCTTATTTCTAACATGTATAAAAGTGTGATTTGTCAGAGTAATTGAAGCACAACTATGTGTTTATCAATGAACAACTACATGCAGCAAAACATTTGGCTTTATCAATGCTAGATATTTTGTACATTCTATAATAAGGATTGCCTGTAATAATTCAAGTTACAATCATGTGTCTGTCAATGAACAACTGCAGAAAAGAGTTTCAAACTGCAAAAACTTTTGTTTTGCAAATTAATGTTATTTTGTATATATGTTAGCAATTGATTTGTCATAAAAAATAAAGCTTCACAAATGTGTCAATGAACAACTACAAACATCAAAATGTTTGGCCTTACCAGTGCTTGTTATTTAATGTATGTGTACATGAGTGATCAGTACCAGGAATTGAATTCAAGGTGTTTGTTGATGAACAATTGCAAATGTTTTGTGTGAATGATTGTATTAGTTGGAGCTAAGGTAATTTTTTTTGTGAAATAACACCTAGAAATGACAAAAGTAGTTGCTATTCTAGTGCTTATTTTTTATACAATTAAACACAAGTGATTGGTTGTAGTAACTAAAGATTAAACTGTTTGCGTTTCAATGAAAACTATACATGTCAAATATATTAGCTCTGCCAATGCTTGCTATTTTATACATTTGTAAAGTGATTGGTTGGAACAATTGACGATAAAACCATTTCTTTGTCAATTAACTACTACAAATTCCAACATTATAGGCTTTGCCTATGCCTGCTATTTTTTACATCTTTTCACAAATGATTGGTCTATGTTATTAATGATACAACTTTCTTAATGAACGATCAAAGATGCAGAAATTCTGGTTTTGCCAATGGTTATTTTAAAAATGTTTAAATGTGGCATTGATTGTAACAACTGAAGGGACGATTATTTGTTTGTCAGTGAACAACTACAAACAACATAAATATTGACTTTACCATTTCTTGTTACTTTTTGCTTTTTATACCCAGGGATTGGGCCTAATGATTGAGCTAGGACAATTTCATTGTCAATGAACAACTACAAACGTCAAAACTCCTAGTTTTGTGAATGCTTCTTATTTCATACATTTTTACATGAGTGATTAGTAGCAGTAATTAAGGACATATCCTTTATCAACGAACACCTACAAACATCAAAACATTTGGCTATAACAATGCATTTTATTTTATAAATATTCACACAGTAAGTGGCCTTAGTTTTTGAGCCTATGACCATTTGTGTTGTCAATGAACAACTTCAAACTGCAAAACCATTGGCTTTTCCAATGTGTTTCATTTTGTAGATAGTTACACGAGGGATTAGTCATAGGCCCTCATTAGGACCCTGGCGGAGTGGGTTTCCGCCAGCGCTAATCGCGGCGGACCCGTCCGCCGTACTACGAGTTCCCTTAGCGCCATGGAGGTTTTCTCCGCCTGGTTTTACCGGGTGGAGAAAACCATGGCGCTAAGGGACCTCGTTGTTAATTACGCCGCCGTACTTTACGGCGGCGTAATTAACTCCTTCCCCACTCCCATTATACCCTATGGGGCAAGAATGGGAATGGGGAAGGGTAAAATGGGGATTGGGGATTTACCGCTCCGCCAAGGTCGGCATGGGGTGGTAAATCCGCCAACCCCCATGGCGCTATCGGCGGCTTTCCGCCATGCTCCGCGGTGCATTTAGCACCGCGGATTCCGCCAGGGTCGTAATGAGGGCCATAGTAATTGAAGCTACCAACCTTTCTGTTAACTACTACAAACGTCAACAGGTTGGCTTTGCAAATGCTTCTACTATTGCATAGTTTTACAGAAGTGAATTCTCATAATAAATCAAGATAAATCCATTTTTGTCAATAAACAACTAGAAATGTCATTGGTTATCAATAACTAGGCACATATACATATTGGCTTTGCCAATGCTTGTATTTCGTATAATTTTGCACAGCTAATTTGTCATACATATTTACCCAAGTGACGGAGTGAGTCACAGGTACTTGTCCCTTCTACCCTAAGGGGAGCCTCCCCCGTGAGGCTAGGAAGGTGATCCTGCTCTGTAAAACCCCCACTAGAGGTCGACATAAGTGGGACCTCACTGGGAGAGACTCCATCCCTGGGGACAAGGACTGCAGTTCCTGTTGAGACGTCCCTAAGGCAACTACCACAGCTGAATATAAGTGATTGAATAAAGAATACTATGCCTACTTCATGTTTGGCTGCAGGGCAATGTAAAAAGAAATCTGTGTGGAGAAATTAAGGAAAATATCTCTTTAAATAGAGACATGTATTTAACTGCAACAAGTCAGAGCAAATGGAGAGAAGGAGAGTGTTATGCGCAGGGCAGTCCTCTTACCTCATCACACCTTGTGGAGGTAGAACCCAGGCAAAATGCAGAGCAAGCGACTTTCAAAGAACCAGAGCAGCAGAGTGTGAGATGCTGGAGTCCCAGTGTGCAGGACTGCAAAGGAAGCAGTATGAACACTGGAAGAAGGAATGCAGAGTGATCGGCAGGATGCCCAAAGAACAGCACCGAGACTACCACGATGGAAGTCTGTACTCATTCCGAGCACCAGCGTCTGCTGGTGGTAGACGTCTGTTGAGGAACCAAAAACAGGAAACTGCAGAACAGCGAAGAGAGCGAAAACGCAGTACCCGAGCGAGTGCTGAGTCCTGCAACTGTTCCCTGCATAACAAGAGGTAGTGGGGGAATTTGGAACAATAGGAGGCCACCGGAGAACCATTATCTACATAAAGGAACTCGGTCCTGGTCCTATGGACAAAAGAATAACCAGAAAGTTGAATAATTGGAACTGCACGAATTTAAGAGAACAAATAACAAATAACCCAGTAGGGAAAGAATATCATCAAACTTGAATCCTGGGGAAAGTGTCACCCTGAAATATAACGAAAAAGAGCAGATAAGGCTCACAATTTAACAGGACAAAAGAACAGTATGCCTCAGAGAGAGTATCACTGGCATAGAAAGGAGGAGGAAATAAAAGTAAATATCATTTGGAAATGGCTAAGCAAATAGACTGTGAAGAGCATATATGTGGTGGCAGGATTGTGAGGAAATATTGTAAGGAACAGTACTACAAAATGAGGGCCACAGAAAGCACAAGATCCAAGAGTTATCTTGAGGAACTACAAGAGTTGATAAGAAAGACTATCAAAGGAGATTACGCTAAGAAGTATTTAATCCAAAACGACACCTGTATATAAAAGGATGATCCAAAGCGAAGAGAAGACCAAGGGGAGAAGAGCCATTCTCTTGGCCTATTTACTTTAGTTATGTTATATATATATATATATATAAGTATGTGTTTCACAGAATTGTCATTGTGGAATCTGGAACACCTTCGACCATGGGGAAGAAATGCAAGAATGTATCAGAGGATGTTGTTTCCTCCTCATCAGATGAGGAAGAATGTGTAGTGGAGATACATGTGTGTGGTAGCATGGACATAGTATTTGAGTATAAGTGTGATAGGACGTTTGTTTGAAGTGTGTTATAATTAAGAATATGTTTAAAGTAGTTAGATACCCGTTGGCATATTCTAACTATATTGGATTTTACAACAAGTATTGCAGTAGTATGTATGTGTAGTGGAAGAATAACTGTGAGGGCATATTTGAAGTGTAATACAAAAAACAGTATTTTTAAAGTAGTTAGATACACATTGGATTTTAAAAGTACTATTGTAGTATTATGGATGTAGTGAGATACCTGTTGGCGTATTCTAACTGTATTGGATTTTACAAGTACTATTGTAGTAGTATGGATATATTATACAAGTATAATTGTGATCTCATATTTAAAGTGTATTATTGTGAAGGGTATGCTTAAAGTAGTTACATACCCATTGTCATATTTTAACTGTTTGTTGTACTATACTTTATTGAGTGCATTTGGCTTGAAGGAATATTACGTAGGCATTGATTGGATATGCTGGTAACCAATGTTTTGGAGTAATGGAAATGTTGTTAAATTAAAGCCAACCACTTATTTTTTGACACATGCATTATAGTGCCCTGGAGTGGTTGTGGCACCAGTGTGGTAGATTATGTCTACTGTTGTGAAAGTTTTCTTGCCAAGAGATAATTGGCTGTGTGTGAAGCTAGTGATCTTACAGTTTTTTTAGTACCATCTGCAATGTACCTTCGAAGCATTACTATGACATATTGCCCATGTGAGGTTATTTGTATACTGGAACAATTATCTGAATTGCAAAAGGGGCATACTATGCCATGATTAGCATTTTGCAGAAGCTCATGAAATAGAATGGATTCAGAATTTGATATGGATATATAGACAAATCATTCATTAGGCATGAGCTCTTGTGGAACATAGTTGCAGAGAGTACATGTATGTTACCACATTTATGAAATCTGAAGGGATGTTTTTGATTTCTAGAACTTGTAGTAAGTACATTAGGATTTTTTGTGGATTTTCCTGTGTGTCTACTGTGAATTGTACCACTCCCATACAGTAGTCCAATTTTTTCCTTATACCGGAGACACTGTAAGTGTTGTCAGGATTATTTGTGGCATTTCTATAAAGGACAAGCATTTGCTAAATGTAAAGAGAAGATTGACTGATACATTTGAATAGCAATTTACTCAGTTGTGTTGCTGAATTTAAATGGATCAGAGAGTTCTCTGGACCAGAAGCCTTTTTATCCTTTGATGGGCCTGCAGTTGTTTTTTGGGAAGAGACATCTGTCTCATTGTCTTCTGATGGGCGTGCAGTTGTTTTTGGACTAGAGGGTTTTGCGGTTGTATTATTTTGTTGGAGCAGCAGTTGTTGTTTGTTGTTTTTAGTGGTATTGCAGGGACATCTGGTATAGTTCATGTTTGTATTAGTTTTCTTTTTAAAGATTTTCTTTTTTGAGGTACACTGTACATACCTAGAAAGGGGCATACAGTGCATGTAGGCTATTGTATTCCAGGATGCAAGGAATGTCTGCATTGACTTGGCTTGCATCAGAGTTAACTAGGAATAGACCATTGAGTGTACAGAGACATAAAAGTGCTATGTAACTCACAGCTTCTTTAAATACTGTGCTGCCAAAGCCAAGAATTGTTCTCTGCGTACGTACATGTCTTTGAAAAGAAGGAAATGTGATATTGTGCAGCCTATTTTTTTTAACTTCTACAAGTTTGTCAAGTAGATGTTAACAAACAGAATGTTGTTGTCATGCCGGTATGTTTGGAATCCAACAACTGTACCAATTGCTCCATTGACGAAACCTTGTTCTATGTCAAGTTTATGTTTTAGAATTACTCAGCAATTTAGACACAGAGTTAATAGTTTTTCTAATCCAGCTGATACATTTTTCAAAGCTATTTAGTCGTGCTGTTGTTTTTCTACACATAGGGAATGTCATGCCATGCACCCCTAATTTGTCTGTGGAGCTGACATGCACTAAGGGTGGCATTTCTTTTTTCAACATTGTATAGTTAAATTGACTACAGCTTGTAAGGGTTGGCGATGAGGACATGCATTTTATATTTTAGTGAGTTAATTGTTCCAGGACATCAGGGGCAGATGTATTTTGCCCATATAGCTCCTGGTTTAGTCCAGTTTATAAAATGGATTTTACATCTTTAGTAAGCAGGCTAGCTCTAATGGTTTTTAAAATGTTAGCATGGTGAGATCTACAGACTGACACATGTTTTCAGTTAGGTCCCTGTAGCAAAAATGTTGCTAGAGATTAACATTTCCAATGCTGCTGAGTGTATTATGGCATACTTTACATCCTAATGTTTTGAAAATAGGTTGACCGTTTACTGTTGTTAACTGTAGGAGGACTCCGAAAACAAGTGTTTTCCTCCAAAAAGTTCCTCGTAGTTGGTTTTTATGACTTCCTGCATTCTGAGATTATTAAAGCCAACATGAGGTTGGAAAACATTCTTATGTCATCAATCAGGAGGACTTTCATTTGTTTCAGAATTCCGTGTACTTCAGTACCAGCTTCTGCTGATAATTTGTACTAATCTAATTTGTTTTGGTGTTCTACTGGGAGGAAAAGTAGTTGGCGTAAAGTCACACCTCCTAGGTTGTAGGCAGCTAGTCCTGTGGGGGCTGTTACAACAGTTGAAAGGATGTTGTTTGTTAAGTCTTGTAGAAATGTGCTAATGATTTTAAGAATGTTTTGCCAGAACAAGCTTCACCACTTACATATAGCAGCAGAGCGTTTATAATTTTTGCAGCTACAAGTTTAAGTTTCATGTTTAAAGCCATGTTCAATTTCTTCAGTGACTTCTAGATGAATGGTGAGTTGTTCATCATTAAGCTGTGATTGGAGCACTGACAAGTCTTTGTCAGACTTTTTAGATTGATACATTATATTTTCTACCTCGGTCATGGCTATTTCTGCTTCATTTAAAATGAGTGGCTCTCCAAGTGGTTCTAGGCTTCCTGTAAGAGAAGGTTGACTATCTATAAGAGTGTCTTTACCTAATAGAGGTTCAATGTTTTTCTCTTGTTGGCGTTCATTGCCTAACATTTGTTTGTCTTGTTTGAAATTGACATTTGTTATGCTGCTTTCATTTGCATTGAATGCAGCTTCACATGAGTCATGGTCACATAATAATTCTTCTTCTTTTCTCCAAGGTTTGAAAAGTTGTAGTAGGGGAATTCAATAATGTTCTCTATGTTGCAGAGATTTAACTGTAGTAGGGTAATGTAATAAAGTTATCTATGTTGCAGAGATTTAAATCTCAACTTTATATGATTGATTGGGTTTTGTAAGTTTTACTAGGCTTCCTTCACATGTTGAATATTTGCCAGTTGTATCATTGGACGTGAAATTGTTTTTGTAAGAGTCATTTTGCGCTTGGTCATGCAGGCACATGTTTTCTAAGCAGTACTTCTGTTTGGGTAGTGTGTGTCCATTAAGTTTCTTTTTAAAATGCCTTGGCTGTTGGGATCATTTGTGGTTATTGTTTCTATCTCTTCGTAGGATTTTAGTACCCTTTTCCGTTATGAAGCTGCACCAACGTTTAGCCAGCCAATGTTTTCAGATTTCCCATATAAGGGTGTACCTGTTAAATGGTCTGCAACTTCATAGCATCCACAGTCTCTATGGGAGAACATTTTTATTCTGAATCTGTTGAATGTTTGTGACAGTGTTTTGTCAGATTATATATCATCCCAGAGGAAGTTTAGCTCTGTCTTCTCAGCTTTGGGGGGATAGGCTGTGGCCTATCTTGCAACTGCAGTGGAATTGGTAGAATTGTCTGTAATACATTGTTTGTCCATATTTGCATTCCACAGGAGGGTAATGATTGCATTGTAATCATTGATGTACTTGAATGCTACCACTCTTTTAATGTTGTATGCGTTTTAGGGGATTTCCCTTTTACACTGTGTCTAACAGTAGACCTCAAGCTATTTACTTGGCATTTTGTGCAATCTGGTATATGGAAGCCAAAGCAACACTTGGTATGGTGTTTACCTTTGATTTTATATCAGCTTTGGTAGTATTTGCCACACTTATGTTTTTGGAAGCGTTAGATTTGTGTACGTAGGTCACTAAATATGGTGTCTGAAGGTATGTCACAGGTAATGCATTCTTCAATAAACTGTAAAACAGTGGCATCACTGTCATGGCAAAATTAAGGAGCATCTTATATCCACAAAAGCATGTAGGTTTTGGACCTGTGGATTGATATTATTTTCTCCAAAAGAAGTGTTCCGCTTCTCCAAGGGAAGGGGTAGTTTTATTGCAGATGAAGTACAGCATGACAATGATGTGATGGTGGAAGTACGGTGATACATTCACAGGCTGAAGAGAACATAGTTCTCCTGGTGTTTATATATCTAATTGTTCTTTATTTTGGTTTGCAGGATGTACGAAGTCATTATGCACAGCTTAAAGTAACAAACCATGTGGGTGGACCTAGGTTCCTTGGCATACAACGTACATCAGTGTGATGTTGGAAAACGTATTCTTTTGTAAACGTGCATGTTTGCCAAAAGATGTGTGATTCTTGACAGCAAAGCTTCTTCTTTGTCTTTTATCTTTTGAAGCAGTTGGGTAGCGGACATGTTTAAGAAATTAGAGCCTGTTTTAATGGTATCTAGTAATAAAAGTGAATGAAAAACAGAGAAAGAATTAATAATGAAAACTTTTACAATGAAAAAATATTGATTTCTACAAATATATATATATATGGGGGTTGGCTAAGGGGTTAAACAGGTGAGAGAGGATAAGGGTGGGTTTAAAAGCATGGGGAAATTGGGGGCTTAGGGTGGGACCTCGAATAACAAATTAAAAAGAAATTGATATTTTTTCATCATTAATGTTTCACTGAAAATTAATTCTCTGTTATTCCATTCATTATAATCATGTAGAACTGTTATTAATGTGTACGTAACTCCATACTTTAGAGATGCTAGTTCGCTTTCAAAGAGGAGGTGAAAAATGTATTCTACATGTTGTCTGAATATTTGGTCTTCAGCTTATATTCGTAAAGAGCGATATTCTGATACCAAACTTTGTGTGGAACTTTCATCATATCTTCCTCCTTTTCCTGTAGGAAAAAGTAGAGGAAAAGAACATGCTTCTACTCTTTTCTCCCATATGCTTATTGGAGATCCGATATGTTTCTAATTCATCTTCTATGGTGTCTTTGGAATGTTGTATATTGGTCTTAAATGTTGGCTGCAGTAACAGGATCCACACATTAAAACTGGCCAATTTGTGGTGAATCTTCCATTATTTGGGTGGTTTCTCTTAGGTTTTCCTCTATGTTTATATCTCTGTAGTATAGAGCTAGAAATTGGTGTACTGTTTGCATTATAATGCTCTCATACAAGTTGAGGTTTCAGAAGTGGGAAGTTACTAGTGGTAGCATGTGATGTCATTTGGTTATTTGCAAGCTTTGTATTGTAATACGTGCAAAGTATTAAGGGGTCAGTTATTTTGCATTCATTTTCTGCTGTTAAATGTGAAGCTAATTGGAACCATTGGGATTCCTCATTGTCCTCTATTTTGTAGGCCGTATCTACTATTTTTGTGCTCTTTTTATACTTTGTCTGGTTTTTCAGCAGATCTGTTTTAAAACTATGCTATTTCTTTTTTTGTATGTGTTTGTAAGGAGATTATGGTATGAGGTTTTCGCTCATGTTTTCTAAAGTTACTGAATTTTCGAAGTCAACTTCAGTTCCAAAATATTTACTTTGGTTGTGCTCTATTTCTCGAAGAAGTTCTTTGACTCTTCCATTTAAGATAATGTTATTTAAATTGTGCAGTACTAGAGCAGGAATTATTGCATAATACAGTCTATGCATAAGGTTTTGAATAGCGGAATGGTGTGTTGCTAACATTTTGATGAGGTGGACCGTGCTTTTGCAAGTAGTTCATGAAATCCAGGCTAATGAAAGTCCTCACTGTCCAGGATGGATGTCTACTAGGCAGGAGTCCATGGTTTGTAGAGTTTTCATTCTACTATTGTCTTTTAGTTTCACATAGAGATTGAGGAATTGTTGTAAAGGTTTGAAGAATGGCTGGTGAACATTACATATTGAGCCGCAAATCCATTTGTATACTGGATGGTTTCTTTGGTAAAAGGAACATTTGGTTGAAAGTTTGTTGGGGACGTTTTTTCTATAAGGGTTTCTTTTGCCTAAATGGTGTCTCTTACCACTTCATATCCTCAGACATTATTGTCTATGGCAATTGTTTTCTTTGTTCCTGTTTATAAGCATCTTCATTAAAATATGGCTCTGTGCTGCATGTGCAAATCCATTCACCTTCACAGAAGTTTGAAAAGGCATGTATATTAAGTTGAGCACTTTTTTGTACTTTATTGATTAATTTAGTTAGTGGTTTCATTCTGTTCAAAATTAATATAAACACCTTTTCCTTTAGTAGAAATGGACTGTTAATTAGAGCTTCAAGCATAGTTTTCTGCTGTAGTTTTTAAGAATATATTGTGACTTTTTAGCTTTCTTTATAAGATTGTTAAGAACTTTACAGTGGAATTGTTTTGTAAAATTGATTATTTCGAATGTTGTACTGTGGCTTTGTTAACATTGGTTGCTATAGTGATAGTTTCATTTGTAGGTCTGCTTTTGTTCATCTTATTTTACTTTTTATTTTATCAACCAGGGTCTTACTTTCTTTAGTGATAGTCTGCAGACCTGAACATGCCATCCAGGTCTTTTAGGGATGCCTGGCATGGAAAGTGGACTGCAGAGATCGCAGACAGTCATGAACGGTCACAGACATCTGGGGATTAGCCAATCAGGTTTCCTGATTGTAATGTACAGGAACACAGGGTAGCAAGTGTTTTATTTCTTGTGTGGACTGAAGATGACTATGGCTATCTCTGTGAAGAATCAGAGTGTGTGGATTGTGGGAGATTCTTGGAACCATTCAAAAAAGGTTTACGATGTACACTGAATATCGTGGCATCCGTGCTACTTTTGGATTGGAAGAAGTGAAAGTTTCATGATAGGCAGTGTGTGGCATAAACTGGGCAAACATATTACCATTCTACAAGAGTATGGCTCACTTTAAATGTCCACACATAATTATTGTGCATTGTGGAGGCAACAGTTAGAGGTATGTGACTGCAGTATCCTTGCAGTTTGCCCTGAAGAATATGTTGAAAAGCCTAATGGAACTGTTTCCAGCTGTGACGATTATTTTTTTAGAAATGAATCAAAGGCAAATGTGGAGTTGACCAAACTTGTTTTGTCCAAAATGTAAAAAGCCAGGCAGCAAGCATGACAATAAAGCTGTATGTGCTTTTTCACATGTTGTAGGAATGGCATCATTTGGCAATGACAACATCAAGTTTGATGGTGTGAATATTTTTTGTGGAGATGGAGCTCATTGGACAGATGTTGAAAATTACATTTTTCTTTCCAGTGTACTAAATGCATTGAAACAATATGTGTAAAATATTAAAGGGAAATAAGCGGGAGTGTATACTAAAGCATATGTTAGTAGGTGTAGGACATAACAATGGAAAACACAAAAAAATGTGAAGCAGTTATTTTAGAAGTTATACAAAACAAATAAGTACAGTACAACATGTGTTAATATAGTGCATTAAAAAAGGGTATTTTTGAGCAAATCCAGAAAAAAACAAAAAGGCTTTTTTAAGAATCACCATTGTAGATTAAATGATTTTAATTGAGTTTAAACCTCCCCATCCCCTTTAATTGGCCATGCAATCTGCAGACAAGACAGGAGTCCATGGACCAACACTTGGGTCTTTTAAGGATGCCTGGCATGGAAATAGGACTGTGGAGATGGCAGCAGTCATCAACGTCCTCAGACATTGATGGGATTAGCCAATGATATGATATGATATGATATGGCATTTATAACGCACCTATGTACAAGTGTTTCAAGGCGCGATGAGACAAGGGTGGGGGAACAGAGGGAAGACAGAGTTAATGAACTTACTAGGCCAGGTGACACTGAGATAGCGCAAGTGCAGGGGGGGGGGAAGGGGAAAGTGTGAGGGAAGGGGAGGGGGCATTGCAGTGCATAGGATCAACAGTAATAGATAAGTAGAATAAATAAAACACATTAAGGTGTCATGGTGTACAGGAAGACAGGGTAGCAAGTGTTTTTTGTTGTTGTGTGCAGTAAAGATGGGTATGGCTATGAACAAGCAGATTGGCTGGATGGTGGGAGATTCTAGGATCCATTGGTTAAAGGTGTACTCTGAGCAGTGTGGATTATCTGTGAATCTAGGATTAGAAGAATTTTAAGTTGCTTGGTATGGAGTTTGAAGACTGAAGTGGGTGGAATTGCTACCTTTTTGTGAGAGTATGGTTACTTTAAAGCATCCAGGCATCATTCTAGTCCACTAAGGAGGCAACAGTTTGGGCTATTTAACTGGAATATTCTTACAGTTTTCCATGAAGAATACATATACAAAGTTATTGGAACTGTTTCCAGGTATGAAGATTCTTTTTTCTCAGATAGCACAAAGGCAAATGTAAAAATGTTCTAACTTGTTTTGTTCACAAATCAAAAAGCAGGCAGAATGTAAATAAAGCTGTATGTGTTTGTTTACAGGATGTTGCAATTACAGCTTTCCACAATAAACATATCAAGTTTGATGGAGTGAATATTTTTAGAAGAGATGGAATTCATTTGACTGATGTTGGAAATCAGAATTGTCTTTCAAATGTTCAGAATGCATTGAAACTATTTATGTGAACATGTAACATATATATTGAATTTGTTTAGTAGCTATATTAAATAAAAAGCAAAAACAGAAAAAAGTTAGGAGCAGTTTTTGTCAAAGTAACAAAAAACAATTAAGTACAGTAGAACATTTGTTAGTTAAGTATATAAAAACCCCAACAAATTCAAAGAAACCCCAAAAAGTTATTTTAAGAGCCACCATTTTTAACCAAAAACAAGTTAATTCATTTTAACTCCCCCCACTGGAATTTCCCATGGGCCAGTGGACTATTATACTGTCTGCAGACATTGTAGGCTATAAAAGATGCTTAGGAAGTTAAGTCCTCATTGTATGCTAGAGAAAGGTATTTGGGATGGAAAATTGTTTGTCCTTTTTTCTTTATCTCTAGTATACAATTGTCCTTATTTCCATTAGTATAGAACAAAATGCTAATGGAAATAATGGAGACGACTCTTATTGAGTCTAACTACTTTACTGAAAAATGAAAAGCAGATGGAATATATAAGATCATTTTTTGATTTCTATTTTTTACCTGCGAAAGGTGGCTCCAAATGGAACCTTTTATTTGCATTGTTTGATTTTGTATTTTTTTGTATTTATTTCTGTTTTTCCAGGAGGGACAAACAAAGAGGTAAGGTGGGGGAGGGAAGAGAGGGACGGAGCACAAACCACAGATACAGAGGGACAGTTGGACAGGGGAAGATGTTGGGCATGCCTTAAATCTAAGGTAGGGGAAAGTGTTCCTTGTGCTCCTTGACTGCAGCCTCAAAAGCTTTGAAACTGCTCTACCCTGCAGAGTGGTGTGTCACAATACGTACAGAGCACTGCTATCCTAGAAAGGTAAGAATCAACAGCATCTTCTATGGCCTGCGAGGCAGCTGTTGGATTCCTCTGCCCCACAGGAGTGGGCTGTGTGGTGTCATTAGCGGATGAGGAAGATGGGATAGAGGAAGATAGCCTACTCCGTGAGAAAGGAACAGAATTTCATCATGGTGCACGGCACAGTCACATGATGCTATGCGGGTGTCCAGGGATGTCTGTGATGCCGTCAGACGTTTGGAATGTCGGAGAACAAAAAATGGCATAAAAAGTTGTAGAAAGTTGATAGAAGTGGTAAGAATGTTGCTAGAAGGTGGGGAATGGCAGTTTCTCCCCTTGAAACTTCCTAGATTGGCCAAAACTACAGTTTGAAAATGTCTGCGGTGTCCAGACACCATTCGTAATCATGTCATTACGCTGCATGATGATGTCCAGGGATGTCTGCAACTCTACATTGATGTGTGCTGACCTCAGTGTCAGGTGCCACCGGGCTCAGCGACATCTGCGATCAGGCGTGCACGTTCACGGACAAATTAATAGTTCATCATGCGAGACCGGATGGTTGTGATGTTATCTTTGATGTCCTGGGTGTTAGTCTGTGCAATGGACGATGGTGGAGCGAGTTATGGTTGCTTAGCATACAATAACTGCTAAATTTCTGCCGGTTTTCAATTTTAATTGTAACCTTAACGTCCCTTTCACAAAGTGTTTTCACTGAATTTCATAGGTTTTTATTAGTGCATCTTAACCATAGCGTCCCTTTAACAAAGTGTTTTCACTGAATATATATATGCACTTTACAATGGTTCAGTCCATACATGAGGCATTTGACTCCCACCCCGTGCCCGGTGCACAACATACCATGCACTTTATAATGCAACAATGTGCACATATAACGTTTCTGTACGTACAGGTGAGATCTGCTCAATGCTGCACTATGCACTCTATAATGGCTGGAAAGGCTGAGGATATCACTATGCACTTTACCAGTGTTAATAAATGTGACAAGCTGTACAATGTATAATGGTCTTATCCACACATTAGGCACTTGCCTCCAACCTTGTGCCCATTGCAAAACATACCATACACCTTATAATGTGCTATTTTACACACAGTGGGCCTCATTACGACCCTGGCGCTAAGGGGTCTGCGCCAGCGTTAGCTGCGCGGACCCCTTACCGCCAACTACGAGTTCCTGGAGCGCCATGGTCATTTTTCCGCCCGCTTTTTGCGGGCGGAAAAATCCATGGCGCTCTGGGACCTTGGTGTTAATTACGCCACCGTATTTTACGGTGGCGTAATTAACTCCTTCCCCACTCCCATTGAGCCCTATGGGGCCGAAATGGGAATGGGGAAGGGTAAATGGGTCAATGGGGACTTACCGCCCCGCCGACCTCGGAATGGGGCGGTAAGTCCGCCATCCGCCATGGCGTAAAGGGACTTTGCGCCATGGCCGGAAAGTCCGTCGCTGGCGGAAAAAATCCGCCAGGGTCGTAATGAGGGCCAGTATCTTTCTCTACAAATTAGTGAGGTCTGTTCAACGTTGCACTATGCATAATTAATTGGTTAAAAACGCTGAAGATAGCACTATGCATTTTACTAACTTTTCATATGTGACAAGTAAAACTTGGTATGCATCTCATAAATGTCTGGGCTATACAATGTTTATTGGCTTACCATTTCGTTTTAGAAATATAACATCACATATTTGATAGTGTCCTATTTAGCACCTACGTTTTCTCATGCCGAGGCACTATTATGTATTCCCACTAGGCTAAATGTTAAATTTAGCATTATGCTGTTTAACTTTTATTATACTGCATACCAGGCACTATTTTATGTTACACATATCAATATGTTAATGTGTAATGTGTTATGTAAGCACTGTGCACTTTTTAAATTCAACATGTCATATTACAGTTACAACCACGAATATGAGTACAGGCGACCTATCTATAAAAACGAGCGGGAAATGTCCAATATGGCTGTCCCAACCAGACACTTTACTGCAAGTCCGTATTTTCTCTAGTGTTTCAAATCCAGATAGATGCCAGACACGAATCAGATCCTTTAAATGTTTCAAATCCTCAAACCACGACATTCTGACGAAGCCCGCCAGGGTAAAACGCTTTGGGGGTAATTCATATAATTCAGCGCACAAGTGGCGCACGCGGCTGGCGCACAGTGTGCGTGTGCGAATCCCTGCGCCAGCCGCATGCCTAAAATCCATTTCCGCGCACAGCGTATTCATGGATTCCAGCCACTAAAACCAGCCGTGGCGCAGCGACCCTGAAGCAGCGCCAGTTACGCCCCCAAGAACGCCTCTCGCGCGGGGAAAAGCCTTCAAAATCCCCAAACCAGCGCAAAGGGCTGCGCTAACCCTGTACCAGCACGGCAAGCGGGCTACGTGTATCACTGTGGTGCGCGGGAAGTACCTCGCGCGATTGGCCCAGTGCGAGCAGGGTATGCGTATTTCAGGGGTGCGCGGGAAGTTCCACACGCGATTCCCGCAGGGTACGTGTATTTCAGGGGTGTGCAGGAAGTTCCACACGCGATTTCAGCAGGGTACGTGTATTTCAGGGGTGCGCGGGAAGTTCCACACGTGATTTCAGCAGGGTACGTGTATTTCAGGGGTGCGCGGGAAGTTCCACACGCGATGGGCCCAGTGCGAGCAGGGTATGCGTATTTCAGGGGTGCGAGGGAAGTTCCACACGCGATTTCAGCAGGGTACATGTATTTCAGGGGTGCGCGGGAAGTTCCACACAAGATTTCAGCAGGGTACGTGTATTTCAGGGGTGCGCGGGAAGTTTCACACGCGATTGGCCCCGTGCAAGCAGGGTACACGTATTTCAGGGGTGCGCGGGAAGTTCCACACGCAATTCCAGCAGGGTACGTGTATTTCAGGGGTGCGCGGAAGTTCCACACGCGATTTCAGCAGGGTACGTGTATTTCAGGGGTGCGCGGGAAGTTCCACACGCGATTTCAGCAGGGTACGTGTATTTCAGGGTGCGGGGGAAGTTTCACACTTGACATCAGCAGGGTATGTGTATTTCAGGGGTGCATGGGAAGTTCCACACGCGATTGGCCCCGTGCGAGCAGGGTACGCGTATTTCAGGGGTGTGCGGGAAGTTCCACACGCGATTCCAGCAGGGTACGTGTATTTCAGGGGTGCGCGGGAAGTTCCACACCTGATTTCAGCAGGGTACGTGTATTTCAGGGGTGCGCGGGAAGTTCCACACGCGATTACAGCAGGGTACGTGTATTTTGGGGTGCAGGGGAAGTTTCACACGCGACATCAGCAGGGTACGTGTATTTCAGGGGTGTGCGGGAAGTTCCACACGCGATTGGCCCCGTGCGAGCAGGGTACGCGTATTTCAGGGGTGTGCGGGAAGTTCCACACGCGATTCCAGCAGGGTACGTGTATTTCAGGGGTGCGCGGGAAGTTCCACACGCAATTTCAGCAGGGTACGTGTATTTCAGGGGTGCGCGGGAAGTTCCACACGCGATTACAGCAGGGTACGTGTATTTCAGGGGTGCGGGGGAAGTTTCACACGCGACACCAGCAGGGTACGTGTATTTCAGGGGTGCGCGGGAAGTTCCACACGCGATCTCATCAGGGTACGTGTACTTCGGGGTGCGGGGGAAGTATCACACGCAACATCAGCAGCGTACGTGTATTCCAGGGGTGCACGGGAAGTTCCACACGTGATTCCATCAGGGTACGTGTATTACAGGGGTGCGCGGGGAGCACCACATGTGAATTGCACGTGTGGGTCCTCCCAGGTGTTCCCTCTACACCCTCCACGGCCCCTGCAGGTGGCTCACACCACAGGGGCCTACCCTGCACATGTCCTGCAGGCACCCCATCCACCATGGCCATGCCCCCCAGCCAACCCATATGTCAACGTGGACTACTGCCCACCAACGCATGTCCCCCTGCACCCCCAGCCACCAGGGGCACCCTCCACCAGGCCCCCACCCATGTCTCCCACCACCCCCACCCCCCAGCAGTGCAGGGGCACCCTCCACCAGGCCCCCACCCATGTCTCGCACCCCCCCAGCAGTGCAGGGGCACCCACCACCAGGCCCCCACCCATGTCCAACTCATGTACCCCATCCCCCCCATCCCCCAGCACTTTGGGGCACCTGCCAGCAGGCCCCCACCCATGTCTCCCACCCCCCACCCCCCAGCACTGTGGGGCACCTGCCACCAGGCCCCCACCCATGTCCAACTCATTTTCCCCACCCCCCCAGCAGTGTAGGGGCACCCTCCACCAGGCCCCCACCCATGTCTCCCACCACCCGCACCCCCCAGCAGTGCAGGGGCACCCTCCACCAGGCCCCCAGCCCCCAGCAGTGCAGGGGTACCCTCCACCAGGCCCCCACCCATGTCCAATTCATGTACCCCACCCCCCTACCCCCCAGCACTTTTGTGGCACCTGCCAGCAGGCCCCCACCCATGTCTCCCACCCCCCCACCCCCCAGCACTGTGGAGCACCTGCCACCAGGCCCCCACCCATGTCCAACTCATGTTCCCCACCACCCCCACCCCCCCAGCAGTGCAGGGGCACCCTCCACCAGGCCCCCACCCATGTCTCCCACCACCCCCACCCCCAGCACTGTGGGGCACCTGCCAGCAGGCCCCCACCCATGTCCAACTCATGTTCCCCACCACCCCCAACCCCCGGCAGTGCAGGGGCACCCTCCACCAGGCCCCCACCCATGTCTCCCACCACCCCCACCCCCCAGCAGTGCAGGGGCACCCTCCACCAGGCCCCCACCCATGCCTCCCACCCCCCCACCCACCAGCAGTGCAGGGGCACCCTCCACCAGGCCCCCACCCATGTCTCCCACCACCCCCACCCCCCAGCAGTGCAGGGGCACCTGCCAGCAGGCCCCCACCCATGTTCCCCAGCCCCCCTACTCCCCAGCACTGTGGGGCACCCACCACCAGGCCCCCACCCATGTCCAACTCATGTTCCCCGCCCCCCACCCCCAGCACTGTGGGGCACCTGCCAGCAGGCCCCCACCCATGTCTCACACCCCCAACCCCCCAGCACTGTGGGGCACCTGCCAGCAGGGCCCCACCCATGTCTCCCACCCCCCACCCCCCAGCAGTGCAGGGGCACCCACCACCAGGCCCCCACCCATGTCCAACTCATGTACCCCACCACCCCAACCCCCAGCAGTGCAGGGGCACCCTCCCCCAGGCCCCCACCCATGTCCAACTCATGTTCCCCACCACCCCCACCACCCAGCAGTGCAGGGGCACCCTCCACCAGGCCCCACCCATGTCTCCTGCCAGCCGGCCCCCACCCATGTCCAACTCATGTTCCCCACCAACCCCACCCCCCAGCAGTGCAGGGGCACCCTCCACCAGGCCCCCACCCATGTCTCCCACCACCCCCACCCCCCAGCAGTGCAGGGGCACCCTCCACCAAGCCCCCACCCATGTCTCCCACCACCCCTACCCCCCCGCAGTAAAGGGGCACCCTCCACCAGGCCCCCACCCATGTCCAACTCATGTACCCCATTCCCCCCACCCCCCAGCACTTTGGGGCACCTGACAGCAGGCCGCCACCCATGTCTCCCACCCCCCACCCCCCAGCACTGTGGGGCACCTGCCACCAGGCCCCCACCCATGTCCAACTCATTTTCCCCATCCCCCCAGCAGTGCAGGGGCACCCTCCACCAGGCCCCCACCCATGTCTCCCACCACCCGCACCCCCCAGCAGTGCAGGGGCACCCTCCACCAGGCCCCCACCCCCCAGCAGTGCAGGGGTACCCTCCACCAGGCCCCCACCCATGTCCAACTCATGTACCCCACCCCCCTACCCCCCAGCACTTTTGTGGCACCTGCCAGCAGGCCCCCACCCATGTCTCCCACCCCCCCACCCCCCAGCACTGTGGAGCACCTGCCACCAGGCCCCCACCCATGTCCAACTCATGTTCCCCACCACCCCCACCCCCCAGCAGTGCAGGGGCACCCTCCACCAGGCCCCCACCCATGTCTCCCACCACCCCCACCCCCCAGCACTGTGGGGCACCTGCCAGCAGGCCCCCACCCATGTCCAACTCATGTTCCCCACCACCCCCACCCCCCAGCAGTGCAGGGGCACCCTCCACCAGGCCCCCACCCATGTCTCCCACCACCCCCACCCCCCAGCAGTGCAGGGGCACCCTCCACCAGGCCCCCACCCATGCCTCCCACCCCCCCACCCACCAGCAGTGCAGGGGCACCCTCCACCAGGCCCCCACCCATGTCTCCCACCACCCCCACCCCCCAGCAGTGCAGGGGAACCTGCCAGCAGGCCCCCACCCATGTTCCCCAGCCCCCCTACTCCCCAGCACTGTGGGGCACCCACCACCAGGCCCCCACCCATGTCCAACTCATGTTCCCCGCCCCCCACCCCCAGCACTGTGGGGCACCTGCCAGCAGGCCCCCACCCATGTCTCCCACCACCAACCCCCCAGCACTGTTGGGCACCTGCCAGCAGGGCCCCACCCATGTCTCCCACCCCCCAACCCCCAGCAGTGCAGGGGCACCCACCACCAGGCCCCCACCCATGTCCAACTCATGTTCCCCACCCCCCACCCCCAGCAGTGCAGGCGCTCCCTCCACCAGGCCCCCACCCATGTCCAACTCATATTCCCCACCACCCCCACCCCCCAGCAGTGCAGGGGCACCCTCCACCAGGCCCCCACCCATGTCTCCCACCCCCCCACCCCCCAGCATTGTGGGGCACCCTCCACCAGGCCCCCACCCATGTCTCCCACCCCTCCCACCCCCCAGCAGTGCAGGGGCACCCTCCACCAGGCCCCCACCCATGTCTCCCACCACCCCCACCCCCCAGCAGTGCAGGGGCACCCTCCACCAGGCCCCCACCCATGTCTCCCACCACCCCCACACCCCAGCAGTGCAGGGGCACCCTCCACCAGGCCCCCACCCATGTCCAACTCATGTTCCCCACCACCCCCACCCCCCAGCACTGTGGGGCACCTGCCAGCAGGCCCCCACCCATGTCCAACTCATGTTCCCCACCACCCCCACCCCCCAGCAGTGCAGGGGCACCCTCCACCAGGCCCCCACCCATGTCTCCCACCACCCCCACCCCCCAGCAGTGCAGGGGCACCCTCCACCAGGCCCCCACCCATGTCTCCCACCACCCCCACCCCCCAACAGTGCAGGGGCACCCTCCACAAGGCCCCCACCCATGTCTCTCACCAAGCAGTGCAGGGGCACCCACCACCAGGCCCCCACCCATGTCCAACTCATGTTCCCCACCCCCCCACCCCCCAGCAGCGCAGGGGCACCCTCCACCAGGCCCCCACCCATGTCTCCCACCACCCGCACCTCCCAGCAGTGCAGGGGCACCCTCCACCAGGCCCCCACCCCCCCACCCCCCAGCAGTGCAGGTGCACCCTCCACCAGGCCCCCACCCATGTCTCCCACCACCCCCACCCCCCAGCAGTGCAGGAGCACCTGCCAGCAGGCCCCCACCCATGTTCCCCACCCCCCCACCCCCCAGCACTGTGTGGCACCCACCACCAGGCCCCCACCCATGTCCAAACTCATGTTCCCCACCACCCCCACCCCCCAGCAGTGCAGGGGCACCCTCCACCAGGCCCCCACCCATGTCTCCCACCACCCCCACCCCCCAGCAGTGCAGGGGCACCCTCCACCAGGCCCCCACCCATGTCTCACACCACCCCCACCCCCCAACAGTGCAGGGGCACCCTCCACCAGGCCCCCACCCATGTCTCCCGCCCCCCCACCCCCCAGCAGTGCAGGGGCACCCTCCACCAGGCCCCCACCCATGTCCAACTCATATTCCCCACCACCCCCACCCCCCAGCAGTGCAGGGGCACCCTCCACCAGGCCCCCACCCATGTCTCCCACCACCCCCACCCCCCAGCAGTGCAGGGGCACCGTCCACCAGGCCCCCACCCATGCCTCCCACCCCCCCACCCACCAGCAGTGCAGGGGCACCCTCCACCAGTCCCCCACTCATGTCTCCCACCCCCCCACCCCCCAGCACTGGTGGGCACCTGCCAGCAGGCCCCCACCCATGTCCAACTCATGTTCCCCACCTCCCCCACCCCCCAGCACTGTGGGGCACCTGCCAGCAGGCCCCACCCATGTCCAACTCATGTTCTCCACCACCCCGACCCCCCAGCAGTGCAGGGGCACCCTCAACCAGGCCCCCACCCATGTCCGCCACTGCCCCCACCCCCCAGCAGTGCAGGGGCACCCTCCACCAGGCCCCCACCCATGTCTCCCACCACCCCCACCCCCCAGCAGTGCAGGGGCACCCTCCACCAGGCCCCAACCCATGTCTCCCACTCCCCCCACCCCCCAGCAGTGCAGGGGCACTCACCACCAGGCCCCCACCCATGTCCAACTCATGTTCCCCACCCCCCCCCACCCCCCAGCAGCGCAGGGGCACCCTCCACCAGGCCCCCACCCATGTCCAACTCATGTTCCCCACCACCCCCACCCCCCAGCAGTGCAGGGGCACCCTCCACCAGGCCCCCACCCATGTCTCCCACCCCCCCACCCCCCAGCACTGTGGGGCACCTGCCAGCAGGCCCCCACCCATGTCCAACTCATGTTCCCCACCACCCCCACCCCCTAGCACTGTGGGCGCCTTCCAGCAGGCCCCCACCCATGTCCAACTCATGTTCCCCACCACCCCCACCCCACACCAGTGCAGGGGCACCCTCCACCAGGCCCCACCCATGTCTCCCACCACCCCCACCCCCCAGCACTGTGGGGCACCCACCACCAGGCCCCCACCCATGTCCAACTCATGTTCCCCGCCCCCCCACCCCCCTGCACTGTGGGGCACCTGCCAGCAGGCCCCCACCCATGTCTCCCACCACCCACACCCCCCAGCAATGCAGGGGCACCCTCCACCAGGCCGCCACCCATGTCTCCCACCCTCCCCCACCCCCCAGCAGTGCAGGGGCATCCTCCACCAGGCCCCCACCCATGTCTCCCACCACCCCCACCCCCAGCACTGTGGGGCACCTGCCAGCAGGCCCCCACCCATGTCCAACTCATGTTCCCCAGCCAACATGTCATCACAATCTAGATCCCTGGTCCCTATGGTGTGCCTCCAAATGCAAAACACCCACCCGAGTATTGCATCCACCCACTCATAATTGGCAATTACATGACAGAACACCAATTGCAAGTTCCGAAACAAACACATTTCCCTCACATACACGCAATGGGTGTCAGTGAATCTCAAAACCCATATCATGATATGCATGGAACCAATGAGATGATACTACACATTGAAGTTTGATAAAAAAATATGTATTAAAGGAAACATAAATAGAATCAAAAATAAAGAAACATAAATGGGAATGTACAAAAATGAAAAGAAGCATGTCCGTGAAAAAAAGCAAAACCAAAAATCAAAATCCAAAACAATGGTGTCCAAAGTCACTGTCCACAAAACAAAATCCAATGGGAAATAAAAATGAAAGCCATTGCTCCATGGTTAAAATGTGAAAGAAAAATACAATCCAACAGTGAACTATGTACATACGAACGAGCCAGGGTCCATTATCCCAACAAAAGAAAGGAAACCTATCTAACTACACTAACTAATAAAATAAACTATATACAAAAATGCGGCCAATGTCCAAAAGGTCCAAAATAAATCCCAAAAAAAATGAAACCTAACACTACCTACATAACTATGTACAAGGGCAGCGGGCTAGTTTGACGGCTCACTTTTGGATGTCCCGGGCCAGGGCATCATCGAACTCCTGCTCAATGTCCCAGAGGCGGTCCTGCTCCATGGCCCTGAGGGTCCGCAGGGCCGTCGACGTGTCCACCTCCAAACCGCTGTGGATTGCCTCGAGGCACTCGGCCTGCCTCAGGGCCTTCTCCGCACTGACCATTGTGAGCCGTGCCTCTTCCGCCCGCTGCCGCTCCGCATCTATGGCGTGGCCCAACTGCTGCCACACGGAAGACACTCTCTGTCCTGGGTCCTCCGGCCGATGCCTGCCCCTCCGATGTTGAAGGCCCTGAGCCTTCATGACTCCCACCACGTTGCTGCTGCTGCTGTGCCTCTACCCGTGCACTGCCTCCTGCTTCCTGCACATCCTCCGCCGGCTGGGGTGCAGTCGTTGATGTGGCCACCCCTGCTGGATGTCCGACTCCCGACTGTGGCAGGGATGCCTCCTCCACCAGCATGGCCGCACTGTCAGAGGCAGCTCCACAGGGCACCCAGGTGACTGATGGGTGGGAAGATGGCATGGAGGACGACTGGTGCGTAGGGGGTTCAGTTGAGGAGGGGGTCGTAGCAAGCCCCATCATACGGAGGAATCCGGCCTGGGTGACCTGTCCCAGCAGGCTGACGTGGTCAACGAGCCATTCGAGATGACGTGCAGTCTCCTCATGAAAAGACTGCAGGTCACCTCGCATGGCCCGTTGACGCAACGCCACACCAGTCAGAACAGGCTCAACCCGGATAGCCACGTCCGCAGGCAGAGGAAGGCCAGTTGTCATGAGCTCATCCCCCGCCTGAAAACGGGTCTGGACGTAGGCATCCCTGCTGGTGCAAGATGATGCAGGGACAGGATCAGGGACAGGATTGCACACAGGCACCTCCGCAGCGGCCTGTGCTGCCTCCTGTCCCTGGTCCTGCACTGCACCACTAGCACCAGTGGGATCCCCACCTCCAGACCCCATCTCTGTTGCTTGCACGGCCTCCTCCTCCACCAAACCCCCCACCAACCTGGATGACTCTGTGCCATCTTCCCCTGTTGGGCCCTGTGGGGTCCCAGCTGCCCCTTCTGCTGCCGAGGAGTCCAACTCCAACCTCCGCCTCTTGGACCTCCCCCCGGCAGCTGCGGCCTGGGACACGGCACCGGACTCCCTACTCCCCGACGAGATGACAACATGGGAGGGGAGCCGGGCCTTGCGTCTCCGGCTGGCGGTGGGATCCCCGCCGCTATGCTCCACAGCACCTTCTCCGCCCTCTTCATCAGTTGACGCTGCAGACAGGGAGAAATAAAACACAGGCATCAGGGCACTGTACAATGGACACATACACACATGACAGTTGTACATGAGTGGCATTGGCAAACCTCAGACATGTCATCACAATCGCCAACACACATGTCATTTCAACTCGCACACATGAGCCATACCACAGCCATATCGCAACTGCAAGCACCCTCCATACACATACAACATCATGAGCAGGCAAAGGTGTGCCAGACATCACATGCAACACAGGAAGTGCACCACACATGTACACACACCACCACACTTGCATGCATGTGTACACCTCTGCCAAGTGTCGCAGTGTTCAGATGGGCATCCATGTCACATCTGCCGATCAGGCTTCCACATCCCGCTGTCACATGCATCCATGTTGCATCACTGTTGCACCCTTGTCAAATACACACAGATGCACATGTACACAGTGCTGATACATGCAGCTGAAAACAACATACATGCGTGACATCACGGACATGTCTACTTACACATTCATCGAAACATGTGTGCCCACACAACTGCATTTGGCATGCAAGCCTACACACACAAGCACCATCCATGTCTCACACATTCCAGCCCTCGCATGTGTTAGCCCCACGGCCCTGTACACCCCCACCCATACTCGACCCCATACAAACAGATGTGCAACCTGCACACTACTGAAAAATCACCACACGCACATCTCACAATCAGGATGCATGTACACTTACCGCTCGACTCCAGACGGGTCTGCCTCTCAAGGACCTGGACGTGGAGCGCTGGGGATATGCGTTCCAGGACCCTCATCTGTTCTTCCGACAAGTGGCCCCGGCGCCCCTTGGCATCTGCTGCCTTCAAGAGGCACCGGGCCTTGTTCAGGGTGCTGGACCTGAAGTCCTCCCAGCGCTTCTTGACATGTTGTAAGTCGCAGACTGCCACCCCCTCCGCGTTGATGGCAGTCACGATGTCAGTCCAGATCCGAGTCCGTCCTTCCTTGTCGGCGCGGGAACTTCCGAAGAGGGCATCAGACTGCCCCAGGACTTGCTCCACCAGGACACCAACTTCGGTGGCACTGAAGCTGGTGCCCCTCTGCCTCTCTGGCCGGGGGTTGTCAGTGGTCTCAGATGGTGTTTGCCCCGACATGACAACCCCAGAGGCAGGAGTGGGTGGGCAACTGGGTCCTGGGGCTGGGCTGTGGAGCAATGGAATCCCAGTTGGGAGTCTTCGGTTCCAGCAGGGGTGGTCACAGCAACAGCACCCCTGGCTGATGTGCAGGCAGCAAATGGCAGGGCACGTGGGCAGCAGGCAGTCAGGCAGCAGCAGATGGCAGGTGGGAGCGTGCTCGGGGCTCTGGGGGCCAGTAGTTCGGCCTTCTGGGCAGGAGCGTGATCTTCCGTGTGCTTATGCATGGCCAGCTTGATACGGAGTGATTTGCCACGTGAAAAATCGGCACGTCAGCGTGTAATTCGAGGAAAGGCCCTTAGCGCGTAAGCGCGTCTGCACGCATACGCATTTTCATTGGACAGAAGGTCCCTCAAGCGCAAGCGCCCCTGTGACGTGACGCGTACAGGCGTGCATGGGCATTTCAGCGCACGTGAAAAACTACACGTCCGCGTGTAATACCAGGAAAGGGCCCGTGCGCGTAAGTGACGCGCGCGTGCATTTCCCTCAGCACGGGTTAAAGGTGAGCGGGCCCAGCAGTTCGCTGTACGTGCCTTTCGTGGAGACCGACGTGTGTTGCTGCTTCCTGTTGTTTCGCGCGCCATCACAACTTCACAGCTATCAAGGACGTATCTCTTCTTTTGGCGGGGGTATTGGCTACGCGTGTTTTTCTGCATTGCGCTAGTCAGACGGTGAGTCGCACACGCTCTTTTTCCCACTGCGTGTGCCCCTGTGTATCGCACCCATTTTCAATGTCATAGTAGCCTGCGTGTCCCACGCGTATGCGTTATTCGTGTTACTGGGTGCCACCGCGTACTGCGGGAGGTTGAATCCACGCACGTAGGCTGCAGGGTTGCGTGCACAGTTTTACTGCAGTTTTGGGGTGCCTGAGCATTGCGTGACCCGTCACCACATCACCGGGGTCACATACAGCCTTGCAGGTGCAGGGGGGCTGTTAGCATCTTGCTTCCCACCCCCTTCACCCCAATTGCCCAGGTCAATTGTGATGTACAACTCCCATTGGCACCACTCCATCTGTGCCAGCACTACTGCATCAGCGCCATGGTTGGGAGGCCACCAAAGGTGAGGGGCGCCTCAGCTGGGCGTCCTCCTCGTTGCGGGCATGGTCGGGGACGTGGCCGTGGTGACCAGGGAGTAGGGGGACTCCAGGCTGTCCAGGGCGGCCACAGAGGGGGAAGAGGCAGGGGTGCGCCACTTGAGCACAATGTTGTGCCATGTGTCGGTGCAGTCATGCCACCACCCCATGTGGTTCCGGGGGATGCAGCTCTTGCATCTGGCATTGGCACCCGTTCGACCCGGCAGTCCGTTCCATCGACTGCCACGGGCCCAAGGGTAGTGGTAGCTGCAGGTGCAGCTGTGGACACCGCCACCCAGGCTCAGGGTCTGCCAGCGCAGGCTGCGTTGGCACTTGAAGAGCCCTTGGTAGATCTCCAACAGGCCAGGGGGGAAACCATAGGGGCAGGCCGGGCTGCTCAGACCAAGACACGTGTCCCTGGGGCAGTCATGTCATCTGCTGCCCCGAACAGCCGGGTGTTGGCAAGTGCAGGGGCAGATGCACCCAACAGCACCCCGGTTGTGAATCTGCCAACCAGGACCGTTGCGGTCAATGACCCTGCCACAGCTGATGTTGCTGCGCAGGGTCCATTAGTGGGCACCCAGCTGCCACTGACACGAGTCAGGCCTTTGGTCATCCCTCCACCTGCCACTCCCGTGGCTCAATCCACCGAACCCACTGGCCATACTGGTCAGGGCGGCATTAGCCAGCCAGGGACTGCGCCACTGTCCAAGAGGAGGAAGGTTGCACCTGCAGCACAGGCTGGGACCCCACACACAGCCACGACCTCCTGCGCGTCGAGGAAGAAACCTTTCTGTAAGCAGGAACTGGACTTCCTCGTGGACTACGTGCTGGGCCACAGCCGTGACATGCTAGTGGGTGCCAATAGTCAGACTACGGCTGCCCAACGTGACACCCACTGGAAGCATGTTGCGGAACATGTTAGTTCATTCGGCCATGAGGTGCGCACGGCGCAAGAGTGCAAAAAGCGTTGGAATGACATCAAGCGCAGCACTAAGGCTAAGCGTGCCTCTAATTACAACTTGACTCTGGTGACTGGCGGTGGGCCTGCACCAGAGGAGGAAGAGCTCCCTCCGCATGAGGCTCTCGTTGCGGAGTTCATACCATCTAAATTGGTCCAAGGAGTGGGAGAGATGCTGGACTTTGATGCGCAGTCCAGTGAGTGTTGATGCGTGTTTGTTGAGGACGTGTGTGTTTCACTTGTGGGATGTATTGTGCATGATTGCTGCTACATGTGACGTGTACATGGTTCTGATGTGTAAGTAATGCAATGCTTCCGTCATGCATGTCTCCTCTGCCTGCATGCGGGACGCCATGTAGGCATGCTCCCTTGCCCCTCCTCCGCCACTCTGCACCCCAGTTCCACCTTTGCACTGGTCTGCTTCAATCTTGCCAATGTGTAGTTTCTTGTTCATGTGTCCTGTGTAGATGCTAACTTCCAGCATAGAATCTGCCAGACATATGCCGTGTGGTACAGCCTTAGTACTCGATGCAGGGTATCTCACTTGTACTGTGCATGGGTCAGATGTCCCGCAGGGACATGAGTGCCCATTCATGCTCCATGTGCATTGCACGCATGCCCCTATGTGTCCTTGACTGGATGATCACTGTAATATAAGTCCTTGGTTACATACATTGCCTGCCATCTCATCAGCCTTCCCATGTCAACTGTGGCTCAGTCCTGCGTTGCACACATATTTAGGCTCTGACAATCTGTGTGGGTCACAGGCCTCAGCCTGTTCAATGGCCAATGACTCTGTCCAACTCTTGTTGTGTCTTCTTCACACGTGGGCGGCCTCCGGAGTTTTCATCATGTGTCCTGCCTACTGTCCCAGCATCATTTGCAGTGTTTTCATTTGAATCACATTAAGCTGTTGATGCCAGCCAACACTGCCTGTCAATACACAGGTGTATGGTCAGCCTTTTGATACCATGCTAGGCATCCCTGCTTTGGTACTGGGGCAAAGTTTCTGTTTGATAGTTAGTTTAATTAGGTAATGTAGGTTTTCCATTGTTAGTGTAATTAGTTAATAGTTGATTTAGTTTAAAATTGCTAGTCTATTGTGCTTGGCTTCTAGATATGGTGCACATTGAATGTACAATGCACGTGATGTCTGAATTTGGCATTGCACTGCCTTCACATTTCCTGGCACACACCATGGAGTGCTTGTACATGTAGGTAGTGAGTGGCGTACACATTTTCTGCACTGCATAGACCCACTTCCATGGAAACTGCCACCTTTCAACAGGTCTGATCACAGAAGCTATTCAAAGTTGACCCAGCATGCATGCCAGGTTATATGTTGTGTGTCACATGTCTGCCGGATGCGTTTGCTCTCAGTGTGTGTGTGTGTGTCGTGTGCTTCTGACATGTGTAGTGACCTTTTTTCTCTCTATTTTTCAGGTGATGACGCAATGGAGGCGGAGGATGGTGTTGTCATGCCAGACACAGGGTTGTTAACACCACATCAACCCGGCACTAGTGGGGGTCGTGGGGTGGTAGGCCACGAAAACCCCCAAGTGCTGCAGTCCATCTTGTCTCTGGCTGCCTATGAGTCCAGCCTTGATGACGACTCTGACGTCCATGTTGAGTTGGATGAGCATCAAGTCCATGTGACAGGGATGAGTGATTCTGATGTGGAGACTCCTCTGTCTGCGACCCCTGCACAGAGGGATCAGACAGTCTTGGTTCCTCCGCCCATGGTGGATCGGGACGCAGGGTCACCCTCCACACCAGTCACTGATGTGCCTGGGACATCACGTTGATGGGGGCATGTAGTCGTGCAGCCGCGGGCGGTGCCAATACAGCGAGGACCCCCGGTCCTTGGGTCCCGCAGGGGTCAAGCCCGGCAACGCGGTCGCCGCGCGCAACCGCTGTATACTGAGTGGGAGCAAGACATGACTGCCAATTCCGAACGGCAGGGGGCAGCAATGGAGAACATCGCTGAGAGCATGGAGCGTGTGGCCCGATCTGTGCTCCCCCTGCTAGGCAGGTGGTTCTCCAGCAGCAGGCGGCAACGTCCACGGCCCGCTCGCTCAGGCTAGGCATGGCGGCCTCAGACAGGGCACGCCAGGCTGAAATGTCGTCTCTGCGTTAAGCAATTGCTGCTCACGCAGAGGCGCACATGGATGCCCTGAGGGAGGAGTATGCTTCCCTCAGATCCACTCTGGGTGTCCTTATGATGTCCCAGAGGCAGCAGGCAGAGGAGAGGTTTGCACAGCTTGGGCGTACCATCTCGGCTGAGCTACAGGCTTGCCGGGAGGTGCAGCGGTTGTCCAGCCAGGCCTTGCAGGAGGAACTTCGTGTTACACGTGCTACCTTGCAAGAGGAAGCACGTGTATCACGTGAGGTTCTGCATGCAGACCTACGTCACATCGCCACACAGAACCAGGCTCACCCGTCCGGCAGACTTGCTGCCGACGAGGGGCAAGCTGCGGCGAGGCATGGCCAGGTTACTGTGCCACGCTTCCTTTACAGGATGAGCCAGACTCGGACAACCATCTATCTCCCACATAGGTCGGGCTGTGCAAGCGTTGAGCCCATGGAGGTCTTTTTTTTTGGCTCAGCATCATCGCATGTGGATGTTGAGCAGCACCCTGTACCTCCCCCCTCCTGGGTGACTCCCCTCCCCCCGGGTCGTATGTGGCCATTTTTGATTTTTCTTTTAGTTTAGTTAGTTAAGTTTCTGTTTGATAGTTAGTTTAATTAGGTAATGTAGGTTTTCCATTGTTAGTGTAATTAGTTAATAGTTGATTTAGTTTAAAATTGCTAGTCTATTGTGCTTTCATGTGACGGTGCAGTGCTTTGTGGCTTTTGAAGGCATCCACTGTCTGTTCCAGCTGGGCCCTTCAGGCTTGTCTTGTGTATGTGTTTGCTGCTTGGGGTCCTTGACTCACATATGCCACTCCTGCCTCCCTTATCCATGGGCTCGCAAGGATGGTTCGGTGTTACAGAATATTACACAAGGGCTTTGGACTGTCATATCTGTGGCATGTCTGGTGCTGTGTGACTTGTGTTGACACCCCTAGTGGGGATGATTTTGGTGTTATTGTCCACTGTTCAGCTTTTGCTAGATGGGGTGTGTCATGATTAATGTGTACATTGATTGCTATGCATTGTGTAGTATGTTTCATATCTTTCCTGTACACGTGCTTGTTGCAATTCATGCTGTAGATAGTGTTCCACACTTTGGATTTGAAAGACGGACTGATGGTGTGATTTGTGATGTGACTCTCTGACATGGTCAAGTAATGAGATGCCTGATGAGACACACGCAGATGACTTTGAAGCATTAATCATGTGTTTCATGCCCTTTCTGCAGGGGGATGAGCCTCCAGAGCACCTTTGCCAGCAGACATGGCCCATTGGACGACGGAATTCTGGACCCGTTTGTTGGTGCCCACATGCACATGTGGGCACAAGCAGAGGCACAGGGATTGCAGACCCACATCCTAGAACTGCTGACATTTTCCAAGGAACTCCAGGCAAGGTGAGCAGCACAGGGGGGCCACGACACAGCAAAGATTGCACCAGGCGAGTTGCACATGCAGGCTTAGTCGCAGCACTGAGGGTGAGCTTAGACAAATATTGGTGTTGAAGCACACAATGCAGCACAGATGTGTTGGTGGACTGATGGCTGTTGATAGTAGGGTTGTCTGGGACACATGCAGGGGCAGTGGCACATACCCTCCGGTACACCAAGGTCCATTGAGGCACTTGTATCAACCATGTAGCCTTCCGAGACATGGAAAGGGGCAGCTCACAGGGACATACAGCAAGGGACATACTCGGGTGCAGTGCATGTCTTTTCCATGTACTTTATGATAAATGCACTGCCAACTTTGTTTCGGTCATGGTGGTACGCAACTTGCTCTGAAGTCATGGCTTGCTATATGGGTCTGTCTGCTTACCCAGGGAACATTGCATGTTGTGTGAATTGTGACACATTGGTGTTCCATTTGCCACGCACCCACCAGCGGCTGACTTACTGCATTGACTGTGTATGACCCGTCACAGGGGTGATGTTATATATTGGTACGAAGCATCTACACCAGATTGTCTGTTTGTAGAGTAGTTTGCTGCTATGGGGCATGTTTGGTGTTGTGTTTTTGTGTAATTGGCACGTACAGGTTGTTGACTGTGGCTCTCTTTGCAGCATTGCAGTGCTCCTGTAACCGGACCTGAGAGTGCGCAGGCAGGAGGCCAGCACTCAAAACCAGAGCTAAGTGTCTTGTTGTTTTTCTTTCGTACTGCTCTGCATAGGCTTGCTGGGGAGTGTACTAATGCATAGATGTATGTGTGGTTCAATTTGGTATGTTTTTTCTCCCTAATCACCCGTGATCCTATGCAATTTTGAACCCTGTACCCGCTACCCGGTGTTCCTGCTTCCAGTACCTATCCAAGCAACGTTCCCTGACCCTCTTTCCCCGCTGGGGTTGCGGATGCCTGTGTAAGCCCCGAACTTGCAGGCGCCAAAACCCTAGAGGGGGTGGTTGGTTCGTACCGCTCCTGAGCCTGGACTACAGAAGGCCATGACAATGATGTCCAAGTTTGTTTGGATTGTGTATGTGTTCATGCAGGTAGTACATTTTCGTGCATTCCCTAGTTTCATGTGTCATTCCTCCTCCCCTCTCCTGCCACTCATTCCAGTCATCCAATGTGTCAACACCTGTCCCGACTGCATATCCCTGAACCTCCTTTCCCACCAGGGTCTCAGGGGCCTGTGTGAGTTTGACCTTGCAGGCACCCGGGACATGGTGGGGGTGGTTGTTTCGTGACACTCCCGCGCCTGTACAGGGGACCTGTGACAGTACACATCCGTTCATGGTGCATCATCCTATGTCATGTACCACACATGTTTCACATCCTGTCGTGATATTGTTTTACTGTGCTACCTTGGTTGTTGCATCATTGTGGTAGTACTTGGCGTTTGTGAGGTACTGTTACGTCAAGTCATCTACTGGAGGGTGTTCTGGTTCATTTTTCTGGCTTGGATTTTGTGATTTTGGACATTGATTATGAGGGTGCAGGCACCTTTTTACACACAAGGTGTGAGATGGTGACGAAGGGTAAAGGTGATCCTGTGGCCAGGTGGAATTGAGGTTTGAAGGCTCCATGACCCAGGTGCAGTTGTTCAGTGGGTCATGGTCATTTGTGAGGGGGGGGGTTGTTGTTGATAGTTGCCTTGCCCTGCAGTGTGATGGGAACTCTGACATTGTAATGGTGGTATCCTATGTACATGTTGTGTTCTGCTGATCAATGCCTGTTCATGTGTTGTGTTTTCCTTTCAGGTGCGAGGGGATAGTTGTGGTTTGACATGCTGGGGTGTACACATGGTGAATGTTCACATGTGATGTGTAGAGAACACTAATGGTCACTTGAGTGCACATGCATATGTGGAGTGCATGTCCTTGCAGAACCACACACTTGCACTCTGATGCACTACATGTACTCCCACCCTTGCATATCCACGTGTACACTGTTTGCCTTCTGGTGCCCACTGTGTCCCTGCAGCACATGTTCTGTGACCGATTATGGATCCTGTACATGCCTAATTTGCTGTTTGATGTGGTCTGTCACTTAGATGTGATGCTCAGGGTGTGCATCACACACAATGGCTGTTCACTGTGCTGTGCGCTGAGCAGTGTGTTGCAGGAGTAGGACACTGCACACATGAGCTGCAGTGTTGATTTTGCAATGCACAATGCACATGTAGACAAGCATTCATTGTTATGTTACGTCTACGACTCTTGTAATGCATTTGGAAATGACTTATTTTGGGTGGGAGATTTTGTTGGTCTGTCATTTCATCTGATTCCGGGTCAGGCATCATTGTCTGATGCCACTGTACATTTAGGACATGGCAATGTGTACCTTATTGTTACTGTGTTGATGTATGAGTATTGCTTGCCATGTCATGTTGTGGTTTGGAAGGGTTTGAGTGACATGACAGTGATGGCCATGGCCTGTTTTGCAGGTGTGTGTGATGCACACCTTGCATGTCAGGGTCATCCACTTCTCAGAGCAACTAGCTGGGGGTAGATCTCTCTCCGCGGCAGGGCCCTCCCTCTGGAACAGCCTTCCTGCTTCACTTGAACTTGAGGGGAACCGTCTCCAGTTCTGGAAGCACCTAAAGACCATCCTCTTTGCTTCTGCTTTCTCTCTGCCTCTCCCTTGCAGAATTCTTCACTGGAACTGCACTGGAGCTGCAACTGGGCCACTCTCACCGACCTCGGACCCTGCCCCAGCCACTCTCCACTTGCACTGCCTCCCTGGCAACCCCTGCACTGCGGTACTGTCTCTCTATCCCTACAGCCCACCCTTCCCAGCACTTGTCTGCACTTACCTTTGCAGTTGCCACCAGCCGACCTATGTATTTTTTTTTTGGGCTACTTCCCCTGTACTGCACTCCCCCCCCCCCTTCCCCTTAAACTTTTCCCTTCCCCCTACCCCTGCACTTGCACAATCTCAATGACACCTGGCCTAGTAGTACCGTTGTCTGTCTTCCCTTGTTCCCCCCTCCCTGCCTCATCGCTCCTTGAAATACTTGTGTATAGGCCATATCATGTCATATGTCATATGTGTGCCTTTTGGTCACACGGGAAAGCTTGTGTTTAAGTAGCTAGGGATGCAGACGATGTGGCACTTCCATGGCAACTATCTCAGGGTGGTAGGGTTGTGACAGTTGACTGTCTCTTTGTCATCAGCGATTGTCACCTGGTATGTGCCAGGCCTGTGTGCACTCCGCAGGGGTGGGAGTTTAGGTGAAAAATGTGGCCACAAGCTGGGTCCGGGCTTCCTCGCCACGTGCCCTGTCCCCTCCCATGGGCAGCGCCTGTGCCTGTGGTTGGGGATGTGGGGGCACCACCATGTCCACCGGGACACCCTGCCGTGTTGCAACATTGTGCAGGACACATGCTGCCACAATGATCCTGCACACTACTGGTGGTGCATAGAGTAGTTGCCCACCAGAGCGGTCAAGGGAGCGGAAACGTGACTTGAGCACTCTGAATGTGCGCTCCACTATGGCCCTGGTTGCAATATGGGCAGCGTTGTATCTTACCTGGGGTGGTGTGGTGGGGTTCCGGATTGGCGTCATCATGTGGTTGCTCAGAGGGTAGGCACTGTCCCCTGGGGAGGTGATAATAGTTGAGATTATTAGGGTTTGGATATTTGTCTGTGTGTAACTTGCATGCATGTGCAAGGGCATTTGTACTGACCTAGGAGTCATGTGTCCCCATGCTGCCCAGCTTCCAGGGCCCGGCTCAGGGCGGACATTCTGTATATGAAACTGTCATGGGTGGAGCCAGGGTAGTTTGCATAGACAGAGGTGATGATTCTCTTTGATTACCTGTACATTGATGGAATGCCACTGCTTGCGGTTTCGGTAGATGTGCTCAGTGGCCCTAGGTGGACGTAGGGCCACATGGGTGCAATCTATGGCACCGAGCACTTTGGGGAAGTGTGCCACCCTGAAAAAATCCAGGACAACGGCCTGCCTTTCTGTGGGTGTTCTGGGCATGTATATGTGCCTGCGGACTGAGGGGCGCGCTGTCATGATTGCCAGTACCTGGTGTAGGCAGCGTGACTGCGTGGCCTGTGAGACGCCCCCCACTATGGCAGTGGTTCGCTGAAATGACCCAGTGGCCAAAAAATGCAGGACATTGAGCAGCTTCTCCAAGGGGCTCAATGCTTGGGAGCGAAGGGCGGGGGATGTAAGGACATCTTCCTACTCCCTAACCAGGTCTAGGATGATATGGGGTGGAAACCTATACCTGTCATAGACCTGGTCGTCAGGCATCCCAAAAAGGCTTGTCCGTGGTGCAAAAATGCGTGCCCTGGCTATTCTCCTCCTCCTGTGGTTTCCCACGATCAGTGCTGTGACAAATGGGGCATTCATCGTAGCTGTATATACACGTTTGTTGTTTGCGTGCGCTTTTATGCTGTGCGCGGGGACGCTTCCGCCTGCCTTCGTGTGGCGGACGCGTTGACGCCTGTGCGCGTCTTTTGCCGTGCGCGGGTTTCCCGTATTCAGATCCATGAATAGGGGTTGTTCGCGTGCGTGTGGGCGTTCCGTGTAGTTCCCTGCAGTACTTCCCCAGTTATGCCTTCTTTTTCACGCGTTGTTCCCCATTCCGCGTGTTACGCCCACTGTTCCGCCCACTTTGGTTGTGTGCGCCGCGCTTTGTGCGCTTTTGCTGTGCGCGTAGCGCACGCCGTGTAAGCCTGCGTGCGCCATGGCTGGATTGGGCGCACGGACAGCGGGAAACACGCGCAGCGTCTTCCTTGAATCGCACGCGTGCGCGTGCACTGCGTTTCTCACGCTTGCGCTCCCTTGCGCCTGCTTGCGCATGGATTTTCGGCGCACGTTTGTTCCATGAATCGGCCCCTTAATTGTTTGTCTTCAATCCGTGCTTTTTCCTGTCCACCATATATTGAATATATGACACTTACAGAGACTTCCTGGACTTTTGTGTAACTTATTTTGACATTCATGGAGGAGGACCGCCACAAGCTGATTAATTTCAGCTACTTTTATATATGTTAAAAGGTAAATCAAGATTCAACCCTCAATTTCCTGTGGGTGGCTGTATTGAGGCTTTTCATGACTTATGTATCGAGGATTTTAGAAAACTTCGTCATAAGGCTGGTACCAGCAAACAGAATCTTACTATTGCCCAACGTCAGGCCTTGAATGAACTCCAGCAGCTATCTAATATTGTTATCAAGCCAGCCGACAAGGGCTCAAATGTGGTCATCCAGGACAGAACTAAATATGTTATTGAAGCCAATCGACAATTACTTGACCGCCAATGCTATATTAAAATGTTGAAAGACCCATCAGAAGAAATCAGGACAGATTTGATTGCTCTGTGTACCAGGTGGATGAATGAAGGTCTACTGGAGGATGACTTGGTTAAATTTCTCACTCCTACATGCTATACTATTCCTACCATTTATTTCCTCCCCAAAACACATAAATGCCTCATTAATCCCCCAGGCAGGCCTATTGTTACTCTCTGTGGCTCATTATTGGAACATTCAGCCCAATTCATTGATGAAACATTGATCAAATTTGTCATGGGATTACCTTCCTACCTCAGGGATACCAAGGATTTTCTACAACATGTTACCAATATACCTTGGGAGGAAGGTTTACTTTTGGCCACTTTAGATGTAGTTTCGTTGTACACATCTATCAGCCACACTGTTGGTATATCTGCATGTAAATACTTCTTGGACACTCGTTCTTTAAATTACCTTGGACACAGCACTATGATCTTGGATATGCTTTCATTCTGTCTACACAACAATGTTTTTCTCTTTGAAGGCCATTTCTATCGGCAAGTAAGGGGGACTGCGATGGGTAGTACCTTTGCACCATCCTATGCTAATCTCACAATGGGGTGGTGGGAGGCTACTTTCCTTTCTGACCTATTACTATCTTTCTTCCCGACACAGATTATCTCGTGGTGGCGGTTTATTGACGATGTCTTTATCATTTGGAAGGGCACCGAAACTGACTGGCTCTCATTTGTTAAAAGCATTAATAATAATCAGGTCAATCTCAGCTTTACTGAATGCCACAGCCGTACTAAAATTGTTTATCTGGATGTAACTGTCATGATGGATGACTCAGGTATCAGTACGGCATTACATAAGAAATCTACCAATACTGGCTTGCCACTACATGCCAATAGTTGTCATCCTACATCTTGCAAAAAATCAATCCCTTACGGGGAATTTATTCGATATCGTCGCAATTGCTCCAACATTGCATGCTTTGATTATTATTGTGCGCAAGCAGCTATGGATTTTCTAAAGCAAGGTTATCAAAAAAGAACAATTGAAATGGCATATCTTCGAGCTCGTGGCATGTCTAGAGATACCTTGATTTATGATACTGGCTCCAAAACTGTCCCAAATGATGATCCTAGACTCATTATTACTTTTGATACTTCGTCCAATGACATTCGTAAAATCGTAGCAAGACATTGGCATGTTCTTACCCTTGATGCTGACTTGAAGCCCATTTTGGGCAAGCGTCCGACTGTGACTTACAAACGTGCTCCTTCCCTAAGGGACAAACTTGTGTCTAGTTTTCTACCTCCTATGGGCAAGATTCAGCAATTCAAAACATGGCTTCCAGCCTCTCATACAGGATTCACTAAATGTATGAAATGTAAAGCATGTGCCCATGCTATTGTCAAGAAATCTTTCCTGCATCCTATCACACAGGTCCAGCAGAAGATATGTGATTCTATTAATTGTGACACAAATGTTGTTGTTTATGTGCTTTCGTGCCCTTGTCGACGGTGGTATGTGGGCAGTACTACCTGTAAACTAAAACTCAGAATTCTTCAACATCTGAGAGCCATCAAGAATTCTGATCCGACATATCCTATGGCCAAGCATTTTAAATCTGTACACACCAATGATGCCAATTTATTAACATTTTTCGCTATGGCACATGTACCCCCTCATCCAAGGGGCGGTGATCGTACTTTGAGGCTGAGACAACTCGAAACCAGATTCATCTTGGATCTTGACACTAAATTTCCCAGAGGCCATAACGTAGACGAGGAATTGTATACCTTTCTCGGAACCTAATTTTCTTTCCATGTGTCATTCTCATTTTCATTATTGCTTTTTCCTTGTCATTTATGCTGTGTTCTTCATGGTTGGGGTTATTTTGTCTTTCTGATTTATTATGTCTGTATCTGTGTATTCCTGTTCTATTTTTGATGTTTTTTTTGCAGGTATTGACCTATCTTTCATTGTTTTCGCATTCACGCTTATTATTTTGTCTCACCTGTCTGGTTTAGCTGATTATTTTGCAATAGGGGGAGCGTTGTCTCAATTATGTTTTGCTTATTTTTGGGGACTTATATGCAGTTCTTTGTTTTGGTTATGTGTGTCATTCCCTTCATCTCCTGACATTGCTCTTTATTATCCTTCAATGTTTCCAAATTTCTGTTCTAGTCCACTGTATGTTCTGGATCTGTTATATTACGTTTGTGCCTTCAGCCTTAGCTATTTTGACATCATGGTTTGCACTTGCACTTTGATGACTTAGCTGCTAATTTTTGCAATTTTGCACAGTCTATCAGATTGATGCATCAGCACCTTATTACATCCTCCATTTTGGAGGTTGGATAGGCACACTTTTGCCTTGCTGCTTTATTTTGCTAATTTGCACTATATAATTGACATTTGATGTTCCAGCTGCTATCTCTGCTGTTTGCACCAAAAAATATTTTACTGGTTGTATCATTCTGCTGCAAATTTTTAACATTTAGGTCCAGTCCTACTGTTTTTAACCTGATTTTACATCTAATCGTGGTTGACTAGTTTTATTGTCATTGTATAGCAATGTCTAATTTTAGTGTTGGGAATGACTTTTTTCACTGGACTGACTATGCATTTATATGGGATGTTTTTTCAATGTTGGTTGATTTATCTTGAGTGTAGCTTATTATATCCTTTATGCTATGCGATTATCACACTGTTACCTCATGCACTGTGCATTAATATATTGTCAAGTCCCTTTTTATGTATTTATACATGTTTGGGGCTCTCTTTGCTTAATTGGGAGACTATGGTGTTGTATTCTTTAATTTAAAACCCGGTTCAGTCTGAGATTTTCTCTACTGATCACTGATGAAAGCATTTGCACAGCACTGTGCTCTTATCTTTTAACTTCTAGCATATATGCACACTCCCTTCCAACATGGCCGCCCCTGTTCCCGCGCAATTGGTACTAGTCATTGCCATCGACATAGTTGAGGGACCATTATTGATGATGTATTTACACTGTCCAACCTTCTCCCCCTTACGTGATCAAGCGCTCAGTATAGCGCGAAACGCGTTGTTTGCAGGCTGCTACCCTTAGGCGTCCTGTTGTTGTTCTGTCTTCTATGTGCTGCTATGTATCGTGTATTTGTTCTTTGCACGATGCGTTTGGTTTTTAATTTCTCAAAACATTAAAGACATCAGTCATTTCTATACTGTGTCTGCTTGTTTTTTCCGAACCTTTCGAACCTGGCATTCATGTTTGTGCCTGCGGGAGTGCGATTCGCTCTTTCCTCCCTTCTTTCCATATGTATATATATATGTATATATTCAGTAAAAAATCTTTGTTAAAGGGACATTATGGTTAAGTTGCGCTACTAAAAACCCATCAGATTCAGTAAAAAAAAACTTTGTTAAAGGGATGTTATGGTTCAGTTGCGCTACTAAAAACCTATCAGATTCAGTAAAAAAACTTTGTTAAAGGGAGGTTATGGTTCAAAGTAAAAACAAAAAACCCCTGAAATTCGGCAATTATGGTAAGATAAGCAACCAAAACTCACGCCACTGTGCACTGCTAACACTAACACCCAGGACATCAAAGATGACATCACAAATGTAATTGATGACATCACTGATGACATCACATGTGCATTTACTTTTCATGAAAACTCTGTAGGAGGGATTCTTATAATGTTGACCAAAAAGTGTCAAGGATCATTTGAATAAATATAATGAGCTATTTAGTGCATTAAGCAATGCAGTGATATAAATAGCATTCTATTATGAAGTTCTATCCAGTATACTAAGCAACTCATGCAGAAACTTAGGCAGTGTGTGCAGTATACATGATGAAGGTGCAATATTCATAATCTTGCCATGTAGACTAATGAAATGATAACTGCTTTCTTATTAGAGTTTTGCGTACTGTGAAACATGTAATAAGTAGCTAATAAAACCCACTTAATACATAATTACACTTAATACAGAAAAAACACAAAGAGACAACAACACATACAAATATGAGTATATACAGGGACAGAGAAGTAAGCAAAAAAGCAGAAGTAGTAGCAGAAAGAGTTCATAACCTAACTGATTATCTTTATGCAGAGAAATGATTGCTCTGTTTCAAAGCTGCTACTTACTGTATGTATGTGTATCAAATGATGTCAGTGAACCCTAAGGAAAGGAGTGTGAGTACAATGTATACAAATATGAGCATATACAGGGAAGGTATAGTAATAAAAATAAAACTATGAGAAAGTGCTGATAACTCTAATGATTATCTTCATGCACAGAAAGGATTTCTCTCTTTCAAGCCTGTGTCTTCCACTATATATATGTTTCATATGATATGACTTGACCCTAAGTCTACAAATATAGTACCTTTTCAATTTTTACTTCCTGACTGTTACTGAAGAAAACTATGTGGCTTAGATATGTCAGTAAAGGAAAAAAAGGGAGAGCCAGCCATGTGATGTCATCAGTGATGTCATCAGTGATGTCATCAATTACATTTGTGATGTCATCTTTGATGTCCTGGGTGTTAGTGTTAGCAGTGCACGTTGGCGCGAGTTATGGTTGCTTATCTTACCATAACTGTCGAATTTCAGGGGTTTTTCGTTTTTACTTTGAACATTAACAAAGTTTTTTTACTGAATCTGGTAGGTTTTAGTAGTGCAATTTAACCATGACATCCCTCTAACAAAGATTTTTTACTGAATTTCATAGGTTTTTAGTAGCGCAACTTAACCATAACGTCCCTTTAACAAAGTTTTTGTACTGAATTTCATAGGTTTTTAGTAGCGCAACTTAACCATAACGTCCCTTTAACAAAGTTTTCTTACTGAATTTCATAGGTTTTTTGTAGCGCAACTGAACCATAACGTCCCTTTAACAAAGTTGTTTACTGAATTTCATAGTTTTTTAGTAGCACAATGTAACAATAATAACTTTGACTTCATGTACCTGTAATATGGAACATACTGGACCCTTTCTACTGAATTTGACTGTCCGCCGACATGTTCGAACAACAGTACCACCAGCTAAAAACTCTGGGGGGTATGTGTAATTGTTATATCATAACATAGGAACATTTAACAAATTCACAAAGCAGCACACATACAAAGTATATGTAGTAATACTTATGCAATGTAACCCATATATGTAACACACTAACCATTCATTTAAATACAATATGTTCTAAAATGGAATATACCAAAAGAGGATAAAGTGGCTTCCAACATAATTACCTCACAGACACTCCACAACTAAGAGCAAGACCAGACGTACAGACTACTCATCACATACTTTCCTGAAATAGTAAGTGCACTTAATTTTACTCATATATTTATAAACTTTCTGTATTAGATGAAAAGAAATATTACTTTTTGGTTTTCTCACAGAAATGTGTAGTACTCTGGAGTGGCTAGAGGAGCATTTCCCACAAGACGAAATGTCAGAAGATAGTGCACCTAATGGGACACACTTTACTATATTAAGCAATTAATAAATATTATTTTGTATACATTTAACATATACATTTTTTTTACAGACCATACATAAATTGCCACTACCACAGAAAAAGAAGTGGTGGATAACACTCTGGAACACATTAACCAAAAAATTGACCAACTTATGGTAAATTATAACGATTTAAAGAACTTTGTGGAAGATCACCTAAAACTACCAACAACATACCATTGTCCCACCTGTACATGTCCCCCCTCACCATATCCCACTCATTTAACCCCAAACCCTCTCCATGGACCAAAACGTTTTGATGATATTTCCAACCCTTCTTCACCTGATCCCAATTATGTTTAATTCCCTAATTCTCCTGTTTTTGTTTCCGTTTCTGCCTCACCTTCTCAGTCATAAATTGATTATATATGTCAAATAAAGTTACTTTTTTATATTGTGTTGTAATTACTTTCAGTTCTTTGTGTTAAAACCAATTTAGGTGTCCACGGACAGCGCGGTTGTTTGGAAATGTTCATAAATAAACGAAAATGTACGTGTCCTGAGGACACTATATCTGTCCATAATGTTCGCTAGCAAGTTGAAACTGTTCTAAGAACACTCCTAGTGTCCTGAATTGTTCGTAAATAAACAAGATGGAGGTGTGCTGGGGACGCTATGTCTGTCCGTATTGTTTGCAAGTAAGTTAAACTGTGCTGAGAACTGAGAACAAATGGCTGTCCGTAACTTTTAGTTTTACGTGTGACGCACTTTTAATTAGTTCAGGATCCGAACACTGTCCGTAGAACATCAACACGCATGCGCAAAACAATGTCCGTACATTGGGTGTCCTGCGGACGGCCACTTCCTTAGCGAACATGCTCACGAAGCAATCATGTGACCACGCCCATGGTGATCGCGTGTTCTGAATGCAGACACTGTTCGTATCCCCGAACAGTTTAAAAGTACATTTCCAAGTAATCCACAATATTTCTCATTAAAAACTCAACATACCACAAATCCCACATACTAATCCTAAGTTTCCACATAGTTTTTGTGACTTTTTGAACCTTTTTTGGTGTTCGATCTGTCTTGCGGATGGCGCGCATGTCCGCGAACTGCGTTCAAGCACCCCTAGAAAAGACCACGCCCTAGAGCTCATTTTCTTTCTGTTTCTGGCTTTTCCACAGAACACACTGCATTTTGTTGCATACTTTGCAGATTTTGAGATTTCCATCTCCAAGACGATGACATCCATGGCTCCACTATTGCCACCTGGTGCTACATCTGCCTCAGCACCACCCCCACCATCTCCCCAAGGGCCTGAAGAGGGGAACAGGAGTGAGGATACAGAGGAGGAAGAAGAGGATGACAAGAATGAGGTAGAGGAAATCCCTACTACCCACCCTCGGCGTGATTCTTGGGTGTGGCGGTTGTTTACGGTTCATGGGAATGTTCCTAAGGCTCGTGCGAACCGTGTCACCTGCAATTAATGCAAAATGGTACTCAGTCGCGGGAGGCATGGTGCGTACAGCTTTGGGACCATGACCATGAAGCGACACCTGAACTCATTCCACACTGGGGCCATTTGCCAGGTTGTACCTTGCGAAGAGCGTAGTAGGTTGATTGCCTCTACTTCATCCTCCGTTTCTGATCCTGTCACCACAAGGAACACCTCTGTGGGACAGCGTCTTCCTCAAGCTGCCTCATAGGCCATACAGAATTCTGATGACCCTTACCTTTCGAGGGTCACAGTTGTATGTATGTACTGTGACACAGTACTCTGCAGGGGGGAGTGACTTCGGAGTGCTTTTGAGACTATCGTCTCAGAGCACGAGAAGACCTGCTCACCACCCAAATAAACCCCACTCTACATCTTCCTCTCTCAGCTCGCCCTTTCTTATCCCTGTGGTTGGTGTCCCCCCCTTTACCCTCCATTCCCCTCCTCTCCTAGTGTGTCGTGTATAAAAAACCAAAAAAAATACAAAATAACAAAAACCAAAAAAAAAATAAGGCTCTTTTCAGAGTTGCCTTTCACAGTTAAAAAATAGAAGTGAAGATAAACAAAGCAGGGCCATTTGTATATCTTAAAAGTCCGCGGACAGTTCGCGAACATAAAAAAAATTGGGGTGCTACCCTATTGTAACCATTGCATTTTTCTCTGGGAGCAAGTGGTGGCTCTCAAAAGAGCCTTTGGGATGTGTTTGTCAAAAATTATAAATACTTAACACCGACATCAAAATGGATGCTGTATTTCTAAAAAAGGTCGCAATGCATTTTGTACATTTCTCAGAAAAATCTGATTGCCAGCATAAGTAAGATGGACTCCATCTCTGCGAAAAATGTATGTAGTACGAAAAATAATATTTTCATTGTGAAAAGAGGGCATGCCAAAATCTCTTAGGAAGGCACAAACAGCCTTATTGACAGTACGCCTTGCTTTCTCCATTTGTGGACCACATGAGAAAGAACGAAGCCACATTTGTCTCTGCACAATCCGTGAAAAAATTACTTTGGAGTTTGGAAACATGTCCATGATCTTCTGAAGTCCTCCTTTCATTGCAAATTGCAAAGAAATTCCAGACACATGTCCTAAACTGTTCCCTCCACAATGAATTACAATTATGTCTGGATGTTCTTCAAAGTTGCACAGAGAGGTAGCAAATCCAACCACTTCATTCCACGCACTCCATGCCAGTGCACTTCCACATGTGGGAATCCAAGATCTATAGATACTCCACAGCTTTATGCATGCACCTTCAACCAATGTATCCATGAGTCTCCCAAAATCCACTCAATCTGTTTTTTGAAACACTCAGCCATAGCTATCTGTTCTTCTCTCAGCAAAAATAATATCTGAGAAAATCTCTCCTAGCACAACACACTCACTAAACTTTACTGACCAATCCCTTGCTACATTCAATCTCATTTGCATGCCTACCCACCCCAAATTCCCCAGATGTAATATGCGGTGTCCTAGAACTACCGCCATGTCCGCGAACATATCGTAACATGGACAGCCCTTCTACCATTTACACTTCACTCTCTGTACTATTCCCTCATTGGATGTAGCTAAGAAATCACATGACCATCCACCAATCAAATCCAAGACCTCTACATGTAACTGCATCATCATAGATCAGCACTGCAAATGTACGGTGAATCTCTCGGACTACAAGTCTCATACCATTGGCAAGCACGATCTACGAGAAATACTATACAAGTCTCCAAGATTTCTACTTGCAGCTTCGTCCATATCCATATGCATGAACACAAACTACAGGTATGCATATTTTCTATACAGTACATGAACACATTTTCTAACCGACTTTTACGTTGTATAATCTGTAAAATGAATCTACGATCATTTTTTCATTGTCCTAAAATTAACTGTGAATTACAAACATTTATACCGTTTCATTTCTTCATACACACACACACACGCAAATAATGTTAAAGCAACATTTTCGAAATAAAATATATAGACTACATATAATCAAACAAAATGACATGCACACTCTATGATCAAATCTCAAACAATAATATTTGTACAAACACATAATTGGTTTTAATTTTTTCAATTTATATAATTACTTACATTTATATAGGACAAGCAGGCTATGACATTGACTCACTATTACGTGGAAAAGCAGGCTATGACATTGACTCACTATTACGTGGAAAAGCTTAGTTACAGGAATAGTGGTATACAGTGGTACATTATGAATTACACAAGCCATAGTAAAGATATTTTCTTTCCTACAGTTAGTCATAAGATAGTTTTAATGGTTTTGAGGAAGGCGCTGAGCATTTCAATTTAAAACATCTATGTCTAAATTAAAAACAGTGCTATATACAAACCAAATTACTAATTTCTTTCTTTTACAATTGCAGTAAAGACCATTCTCCAGAAAAGAAGCAGCCGAATTTGAAGTACAAAGAACAACTAAGAAGCAAACTGCTCATTTGAGAAAAAAAGTAAGTAAAATGATACCATAATATTTGAATTATTACCTAAACACACTGAAAGGTTAATTCATGCTATTTCTGTGCCTAAAAATAGAGTTTCTGCACCATTCTGACCAAAAATCCCCCATCTTAAACAGTGATTTACTGGCAGAATGGCCCATGACTTCCTATTTTTTGACACACAAATTACCCAACTCAGCCGCTAGAATTTAGATGTTGTAGAACAAACAACTGTTTTAATTGTATAGCTTTAGATATACTATTTATACTTCTCCAAAACACTGGCTTACTTTTTTCTGTCATCTGAACCCCAGTTTAGTAACACATTAATTCAAGAATACTCATCCCTAGTAGTTGTACTTCCCAAAGCACAATCACACACCATTACATACATCTTTATCATCTTATTCAAACACTCATGCACACAACACACATGCATTCCAGAACACCCCAACCCATACCTTCTGTATTTTTTTCAATAGACCCTAAAGAATGCCTACCAAAAAGCAACTCAGTAGAAAGGAATGCAGAAGTAGAGCAAATGAAAAGAAAACTCTCCAACATAAACATCCATCTATAGCAGAATTTGTAAAAAATAAGTTGAAACACAACAGCTAATACAGTCATGTAGTGAAACAGAAGATGTTTCTAGTACAGAAACTTTGCCTCCACTATCAAAAAGTAAAACAAACCAAAAAACCATTAACAGAAAATCAACTATCACTACAAATAAAACTTCTTCTATAAATCTTGATGTAGTACAAAGTAAGCATACCAAGAAAAGTATTTTAGCCAAAATGTTCCGTCACAAAGTCCTTCAAAATCTTATGAAAACAGGAGTGAAACCAGGTTCAACACTTCAAACCTATCGTAGAAAAGTAATATTAGAAGTGTTGATAGACAGTGCAATTCTTCTCAAAAGAAAGTTATTTATTTTAGTGTTAAACAGAATAAAACCACTAACAAAACAAATAACTAAATCACAAAAAAGACTTCTCAATAAACAAAATGTCAACAGAAATAACTTCTTAAATATCTGTGGAGGTGAATGGAGTCACGCTACAAGCAGAGAACCATACTTTAATGAAGAAGCGTACAAAAAAAAGCAAACAAATATAATTGCCATACATAGCAGTGGTCGAGGTTATAAAAAAGTTAATAATATCATAATGGAACAAGAAGTACTCCTTACAAAAATATGCCCTGAAAAGAAAGATTTACCCCTCCATTCAACTGAATCAGAACATCTAGTGTACAAATGGCCATGCGCGTCAATGTGTAACATTCCCAAAAAAATGTTCAAGTCTTTACGCCAATTCCTCAATATATATGTGAAAAGCAAAGACAAAATCAAAATTAAACTACTGCAAAATATGGATGCTTGTCCAGTACGCAAGTACACAGGACTACAAGGACATTCATTGGCCTGCATTACAGGACCTACTTGCAAAACAGCCTTCAATGATATCAAAAGGATATCAACACATTAGACAAGTATTAGAATTCTAGTTTATAAACTGTACTATGCTAAAAGTCCTGCTTTAGCACTAGCCAATTTAAATAACATTCTTCTACATGGTACAGCAAAAGACCTACTAAAATAAATCGACTATATCCAGACAAAATATTTTGGAAGTGAAACCCACTTACAAGATGAATTAGCTGTAAACCAACTTCGCAACAATTCTGCACATGGCAACCTTTCAATACACACATACAAAAAGAAATACTCAAATTTGAAAGTACTTCAGCTGAAGTACCAAACCACGTGTGTGTATGTTGCCGCAGAACTTTTTATAAAAGTAACACAAAAACTGTAGACCTATCATACAAAATAGAAGACAATGAAGAATCTAAATGGTTTGAATTAGCTCTCTACCTTATAGCAGAAAACAAATACGAAATAACTGACCCCATAATACTTTACAGTTACTGCACTACAAAACTTGACAACAACCAAACTCCTTCAGGTGCTATCACAAATAACTTGGAATTATATCCACTACCAAAACCCCTTCAACAACTTAATTTATATGAGAGCATCATAAATCAAACAGTGCACTCATTTGAAGCAATAATACCCCTTCAACCACAAACTGCAAAATTACCTCCCTCTGAATTAGTGAAAGGTCTTCGTGGAAAAGTAGTGTATTTACCATTAGATATAAAAGAAAATGTGCACACTCTAGGAGTGCAATGTCCAATGCAACAATCTTTAATTATCTTGGTAAATGGAGTACCTACGTAAGACAAAATAAATTGGCAACAACTGGTTGATTTACATAAAGTTAGAGAAGCCCTGCAATATCTTAAAGAGAATAATGAATATTACAAAGAAATTAATATTGAAGAAAACTTGAAAGATACAACTGAAATAATTCAAGAGACACAAGAAGCTGGTCAATTTCAGCTCCTAGATCCTGCTACAATATCAAACACTTAAGACCATTATACAATTCATCCATTGCACTCTAATGACACCATAGAAGATGCACTGGAAACGTACCAAATGCGTCAAACAAAAGGATCACCAATCAGCATATGGGAAAAAGTATAGAAGCACGTGCTTTTCCTCTACTCTTTCCGACTGGCAAAGGAGGAAAATACGATGATAGACCTATTCAAATATCAGCATCAGAATATCGCTCATTTCGAATGTATTCTGAAGATCCCAGATTTCGACAAAATGTGGAATACATATTCTACCTACTCTTTGAAAGTGAACTAGCAACTTTATGTTACAGAGTTGCACACATATTAAAATCAGGATCACACTTTCAAAATATGACAGCTACACAATGATTACAAAAAGTTCAACAAAAAGATGAGGTTTTACAAGCAAATCTTACAAATCTATTAGCAAATATGCGTGGTACTAAAGAGTACTGGTTTCGACATTATGGAGATGTACGTTGTATGATCAGAAACCTTGGCCCACCCACTTGGTTTGTTACATTAAGTTGCGCAGAATATGCATGGGAAGATTTACATGCTTTCCTATGCATATCAAACGAAAACAAAACAAACATAGATATACTAACACCTGGAGAACTTTGTTCTCAGTATCCTATTAATGTTTCAAGATATTTTCACCATTGCTTCATTGCTATGCTACATTTTATTTGTAATAAAATTGTTCCTCCCCTTGGAGAAGTGCAACACTTCTTTTGGAGAAAAGAATACCAAGCCAGAGGAGCACCACATGTCCACATGCTTTTATGGATTAAAGCTGCTCCTAAATGTGGTCAAGACAGTGATGCCACTGTTTTACAGTTTATTGAAAAATATGTCACTTGTGAAATTACATCAGAATCCACAAATAGTGATCTTCATGCAAAAACTGTACAATTCCAAAGACACAAATGTGGCAAATATTGTCTTCACAAATACAAAAACAAAGGGAAATACTACACCAAATGCCGATTTGGTTTCCCTAGACCAGTTACAAATACAGGTCAAGTGAACAACCTCATGTCTTCAGTTAGACATATTGTTAAAGGTAAGTCACCTAAAAATACATATTGCATAAAAAGAAAAGAAGAAGAAAAATATATCAATGATTACAATGCAATCATTGCCCACTTATGGAATGCAAACATAGATGTGCAGTGCATTGCAGGCAATTCTACTGCAGTTGCGCGATATGTCACAGCATACTTAACCAAATCAGAAAAGACAGAGCTCCAAGACCTCTGGAATGACCTGTCATCAGATAAAACAGTGTCTCAGAAATTATACAGCTTGGGCATAAAAATGCTGTCCCATGGAGAATGTGGATCCTATGAAGCAGCTGATCGATTAACTGGTACTGCATTGTATGGTAAACCTGCAAATATAGTATGTCTAAGTCTTGGTCCAGCTAAATCTAGAAAAAGAGTTCTAAAATCATACGAAGATATAGAAACAATAGCCAAACATGATCCCAACAGCCAAGACATTTTAAAAAACAATTTATTGGACACATACAACCCAAACAGGAGTACCACTTTGGAAACCATGTGTCTATACCACATAGCCCAAAACTACACATACAAAAATAATATAAAACCTGATGAACAAAACCGTAAATACAAAGTGACAAACTGTGAAGGCAGCTTAGTAAAACTCAACAAACCAAATTTAACTCATCATTATCAAATTGTCATTAAAGACTCCTCAACATAAAGAAGTATATTACATGTCCCTACTACAACTCTTTAAACCATGGAGAAAAGAAGAAGAAATACTAGATACCTATGACTCATATGAAGACGCTTTCAAAGCAAATGAAAGCAGTATAACTGATGTAAACTTTGCACAGTACAAAACAATGTTGCACAATGAACAGCAACACGAAGAAGAACTCCAGGCACATATCGATAAGGACACTCCTGACAGTAGTCAACCTTCTGTCATAGGAAGCCAAGAACCACTGAGAGACCCACTAATAACAAATGAGGCAGAATTAGCTATGATATAAGTAGAAAACACTATGTGTCAGTATGAAGATAAAGAAGACTTAACTATACTACAATCAAAGCTAAACAATGAGCAACGTAGCATTTTTCTAGAAGTAACAAAAGAAATTGCACATGGTGTACAACATGAAAACAAAGAATGCACCTGTCAAAATTACAAACTTATACTATTGTATGTCAATGGTGAAGCTGGTTCTGGCAAAACATTCCTAATCAAAATCATCAGTAAGTTGCTTCAACAATTGACAAACCACAAACTGTCAGCTGTTGTCACTGCCCCCACAGGTTTAGCTGCCTACAACATAGGTGGTGTCACTTTACACCGATTACTACTCCTGCCAGTAGAACACCAAAACAAATTAGATTATTACAAACGTTCTGCAGAATCTGCAATGGAACTACACAGAGTATTGAAACAAATGAACATGCTACTAATAGATGAAGTGAGCATGGTGTCCAAACTAATGTTGGCTTTGATTCACCTCAGATTACAAGAAGTACTCAAAACAAACTACGAAGAGCTCTTTGCAGGAAAACACATTATTGCTTTCGGAGATCTTCTTCAATTGACACCAGTAAAAGGTGAGCCTATTTTTAAAACATTAGGACTCAAACTCTGCCGTAAAACTGTTGGCAGCATAGGAAATGTCAACCTTTGGCAACATTTCCAGTACAGAGAATTAACAGAAAACATGCGCCAATCTGCACATCTCACTTATGCCAACATCTTAAAAAGTATCAGAGTTGGTATACTTTCTAAAGAAGCAGAAGCAATATTGAAAACCCGGCACATTCATGCACTTTATGGTGGTAATGCATGTGCTACGGATGTTATGGAACAATTAGCCCACAAAAATGTCAATTGTATGGCCTTAATGCCAACTCTTGCAAGCTGTTTCAAATTCAATGAAATAATGTTAAGTAAAGAAATGCAACCAATAATGGAAATTAGCGCCACAGACAAACTAGATGTACATGGAATGACACTACCCATGTGTGACCAAGCCACAACAAGACTAAATAGTTTAGAAAAATCAATCTCAAACACAGCAGGCTTGGAAAAGATATTAACATTATCCTTAAATTTCAGAGTAATGCTGAAACGTAACCTTGACGTGGACCAAGGACTAGTTAATGGAGTACTGGGTACAGTTGTTGGCTTTCAAACATACCAACGTGACAACAAAATTCAGTTTGTCAATATTCTCTTTGACAAACTTTCAGAAGTAAAAAGAATAGGACGCTCAACAGCTCGATTCCTTCTCTTCAAAGACATGTATGTACGCAGAGAACAATTTTCTCTAACTCTTGCATACGCAGTCACCATTCATAAATCACAAGGTCTTACCCTAGACAAAGCAATGATAGACATTGGTAACACAGTCTTTAAAGAAGGCATGAGCTACGTAGCACTATCACGCTTACGTACACTTGACGATCTATTTCTAATCAACTGTGATGCAAGTAAAATAAACTCTGATATTCCTTGCATTTTAGAATACAATAGACTTCGTTCACTATACACTCCTCATCTAAACACATATTCTGTTCCACAAAAAGTAAAACATTATAAAAGAAAAATAAATCAAACAGAAAAGCAACAGGATGTCACTGCAAATCCTCCAAAGAGAGTAAAAGAAAGTAATACTTCATCAAGTGCCACGCGCAAAAACGAATCAATTAGGGAAAGTAAACCAGGTACTTCTTCAAAGAAGGAAGACAAACTCCAAAAAAAGCAGTCAGATACAGAACTATCTGGTCCATTTAAACTTGCAAATATAGTTGGTGTAAGTTGCTACGCAAATGTAGCAATGAATATTCTATTTCAATTACCACCAATTGTTGAGAACATTTACTTACACAGTACAGACCCATTGTGTTTGCAAATGTTAGTACTTCACAGAAACGCAGCAAACAATCCTGACAACACGCATATGTGTTTATAGAATAAGACAACAATTGGACTACTGTGCTGGAATGGTGAAATTCACTATAAACTCACAGGAAGATCCACAAGAATTTCTAATGTACTTACTATTAGTACTGGAAAACAAAAACATACCTATAAATGAAATCTTCCAGATTTCATACATGTGGAAACATACATGCACTCTCTGCAACAATGTGACACAAGAACACATCCCCAATGAACGCTTTGTGTATATATCAATACCTAATTGTGAATCTGTTCCATTTCAGCAACTTGTACAAAATGCAAACCATGGTAGATTATGTTCGACCTGCAATTCAGATAATCGCTCCACGTTAGTAATACAAACACATAGTAAATATGTAATACTAATGCTTCTACGTTACAATGCAGATCGTACCAAAAACCACTGCAAGCTGACTGGATTCACACATGGTCAAATATCACTTGGTAGGAAAATCTTCACAACAATAGGTATAATCTACCACACAGGAGCCGCAACCAATTCAGGGCACTACACTGCATATATAAAAAAGAAATGTGGATGGTTTGAATGTAATGATAGTACCATTACTCTAAAGCAGAGATTACCAGCAAATCTTACAAATGCTATTTTAATGTTCTTAAAACCAAAGTTTGATAACTAAACTGTACTTAAACCTTAAGTACACTTGTAGCAAAAAAATATAAACTGTCACAATATTCCAAAAGCTATCTAACCGCCCAAAGATGCTACAACAACTAATCAGATAAATTAATACCACTCAAATAGAGAAAAAAACAGACAGTTAGAATACGCCAATCGGTATCTAACTGTCCCAAAATTTTGAAATATCCAAACAGATAAATCAAAACCACGAAATTATATAAGAAAATAAACAGTTAAAATACGCCTATTGGTATCTTACTGCTCCAAAATTTTACAATATCCAAACAAATACCTAATATCTTACTGCTCCCAAAAACTGGAACAATCCAATGTATAAAGCATTAGCCAGAAACAACAAGTAAACACTGAAAACAAACAAACAAATAAACTGTAGCATAACAAAAAAAGTTTTTTTTTAATCCAACATGGATTTTTTTTTCTCCCACAGACCCAATGATTTTAGCAACAAACACAGAAAATGAGCAAATTGCACAGTACTCTGGTTTGTCATCTGCTAAATATGAGGGTAAAAAAAAAGAAGAAAATGTTGATTGTACAATGTGATAAGTTTTTATAAAATACTAATACTAACATGCTATTTTCTTTTATCACAGAAATGAACAAGAAAAACATGGAATCCCGTTACTAAACCAAATAGTAACCATCGCAGCGTATCACACCCAAACTGGCTTATAACAATGTTCCTTATGAATTTGTTTTTGACCCAAAATTATAAGCCACTATGAGTGTGATATGCTGTGGTGCTTGTGGCCAGAGCATAGACTCTTGGGTGCATGGCATATGAGTGTGATATGCTGCGGTGGTTGTGGCCAGGATATAGAGTCTTGGGTGCATGTCCAAATGGCCATGTACCCAACATTCTATACCCTGGCCACAACCACCGCAGCATATCACACCCATAGATTCAAGCATTGCAACCATTTTAATGTCCGCGGACACAAGGAAGTTCCTAGAATACATTCAACTTGCCAGAGGACGATACGGACAGCGTCCTCAGGACACCACCATTTTCTTTATGTATGAACATTTCAGGACACCGCGAATGTTCTTAGAACACTTTCAGCTTGACAACGAACAATACAGACAACGTCTTCAGGACACCCCATGCGAACATTCCAGGACCCCACAAGTCTTCTTTGAACACTTTCAACTTGACACCGAATCCATTCTGCTTATTTACGAACATTTCAGAACAGTCGTGTTGTCTGCAGACAAATTGAACACAACAAAAGCGTATAGCACAGAAAAAAAATACAACATTGCACCTATCTCATACTCCCCAACCTCCCCAAACACTCTTACACACCAGCACACTCCACTAAATACAATTTTTAAACCAAGTTTCACCTCGCTGTCCGCGGTCGTCCGCGAATGCAAGATGTCGGGCACCACCAAAAATCTGATGCGCCCCACGCCGTCCAATCAGCGAACACGTCGGATGTCCGCGGACATCGCGCAATCCACTCGACCAATCAGGGCACTGTCTGCGGAGCGAACCGGGAAGGCTGTCCGCGAAGCGGACGGAGATATTACTAATTTTTTTGCCTTACATTTTGCTCATTTTAAAAAAAAACTACTGGACGGATTTACACCAAATTTGAAAAACGCACGCTTTCGGGACCAAGCCCCCGCTCCTGCCGCAAATTTGGTGTAGGCGGTTTGGGCTGTAGGCGTGCGCAAAGATTTTTCCTATTATGTCTATGGGAAAAAACAAAAGTTTTGGGACACCCCCTATAACTTTGCCCCCCCTGGACCAAACCTCTCCAAACTTTGTAAAAAAATTGAGAGTGGGCCATATATGCAAAGTTTGGTGAGGATTCATCGAGAGGGAGCGAATTTATAAGCCACCCAGAAAATGCTCTTCGTATGGAAACACCAACTTAACCATAACTACATGGACGCTACCGCGATATATATATATATATATACATACATATATATATATATTACATGGACGTCTTTGGATTTTGGCATTTTGCAATACGGGAGTGCCACTCGCTGGAACAGCGTTTCCTTCGCCATTCAACCTTTGGATATATGTAGAGAAGAGAGAAACTCCCAAGGTTGGATAATATGACAACCTTTATTTTTGCAATACATATAGCAGTTAAAATTGCATTCTCCCAGTGTAAATGCTAGGAGGCAGACCGATGCATTTTCGCCACAAGCTAGTGGATTGTTCAGAGTGAACAGTAAACAGATAAACTCAGCGTTGCCCAGGATTTCATTTCCTCATAGGTACTATTTGTTAGAAATCCCTTAAGTTAACTATACGCTTTTCATAAAGGTTCCGAAAGAAAGGTCAAAAGAAAAATTCAGTAAATTTTGTTTATTATTTGATATTTCTTTTAAAGACTACACAAAACAATATTTTATTCTTCTTAAAAACACATTTTGAAACGTATAACTGTATGTGAGAACAACATGGAAGTTCCTGAGCAACATGATGGGTAACAGGATGCCGACGGTGCCACAAACTAAGGACCTAAAATGTAATATTACCAAAGTACATGTTCATTGTAAGGCTTGTTTATAAAGAAATTTTTTTGTTTTGCCAGTTTTCGGGGAATCCACTCTAGAACATGTGACATATAACTGCTTGTGGGAGAAACATGGAGATTCCAAGTTGGCACCAGTGCACTTGATTGACTGGCCCTGTGCCTTGTTGATCGTGATACTGAATGCCAGCCTGGCCGGTAACTGTAGGCACTTGAAACTCACCTATTTATATAGCAACAATTTGGAAGCTTCAGGAATGCTACCTGTCTTCACCTTCGCCTCCCATATGCCTCACCTTCACCTCGCATATGCCTTCACCTTCTGCCTCTCATACGCCTTCTCCTCCCTTACGCCAAGCCACAAACCCACAAACAAACAACTGACTTGTATATATATATTCAGAGGGCCATTGTGGTTGACTTACTCTAATAAACACCTTTCAATTTCATAGACAAACTTTGTTAAAGGTACGTTATGGTTGCAGCAGAAAATTTAAAAACCAAAGAAATTCCCCAGTTATGGTAAGCCATGCAAACATAACTCCCGCCCCCACCATGAACTGCCAGAATAACAGTCAGGACATCAAACATTGCTTCGCAAATGGCATCATCGATATGAGTCTGTGGACTGGACCGAAATATCACACATTTTTTTTACCTGCATTTTGGGCATTGTACAAAATATCTACTGTATGGATTGACACCAAATCAGGTTCGGGCTGTAGTCACACACAAAATGCGTTTCCCATTCAAGTCTATCTGGATTTTGAAAAGTTTGAGACCATACAACTTTGCCCCCCTTGACAAAACCTCATCAAACTTTGCAAAGAAATTCTTCAGATTCGGGTCGATATTTATTTTGCAAAGTTGTATGTGGATTCATCTAACTGCACCTAAATTACACGCTACCCAAAAACTGATCTTCCTATGGTAAAACCAACTTAAACATAACTACAGAGTGGCAACCACAGACCATATAATATATAAACATTTCACCACCGGTTCAAAGTAAGTTGGCCAGATGAGCACTGCATTGTGGGTATGAAAATAAGCAACCACAATGCAGTGATCACCTGCCCCTAAACATCCAGTGATGGCTACTAGCTGGCTTTACGCTGTATGTGACTTGGCTGAAATGGCTTATTCTGCTTTTACATCTCAGTTGGAATGCTATGTTTCAAGCATTTTAAAGCTGCTTAAACTTGCCATAAATTCTTTGGTTTTTGCTCAACATGCCCCAATTTTCCAACCTCAATTAATCAGATTATACTGCACTGATGAGTCCTAACAAAGGGGAAACATGCATGCAGTTGTCTGTTGTGATGATTCACGTGATCTTTTCACTTCTCCCCAGAGGGGAGCCGTTCCCCATGATGCTAGGGAGGTGAGGTCGCTACGCAAAAGTCCCCCTAGGGGTGGTAACATATGGGAGGACCTTGTAGGTAGAGACTACTCTCATGGGGATAAGGAAATACATACTGTGAATAACCTCCCTAAGCCCTTTCCCTTACAACTCATGACCCTGGTTAAACCATCTAATAACCATCCCGGGAGTACCACTGTGCGCTTTTGTAAGGATTCTTCTGTATCACCTAAAATATTCAATATAAATGTGATGAAGAATATGCAGGGAACATTAAGAATTACCTTAGGATAAATAGCCAAAAGACTGTGATGCAGTGGCTTTAAAGAAGCATGATGAGTACCTTGAAACAACTGGAAAGAGAGTTTGACGTCATGCGGCGGTGGACTCTACTCTATAAAGTAGAGATTGCAGAAGGATTCAAAGACTCAGGGAATAGGCAGCTGGCCTGCAGCCACAGCGAGGGAAGCTAGCGTCTTGAGACACCGACTAGGGAGATTCGAATTTGGAGAAGAGGATTTACCGAGAGGCAGTCAGCCCTCGAGACGGAAAACTTCAAGCAGCAGGTGGAGAGGTTCTCTTTGAGTCGGGAACAGCCTGTCTCCAACATCCATTGTAAGGACGTAGGTGGTTGTGCAATGTCCGGGAGGTGGACTGAGTTGTCCAGAAACTGCACCCAGACCACCGCATTCAGGAATGATCTCTCTCGTCACAGTGATACCCAGAGAACCTAAAGTTAAGTGTTATTCGATAGTGGTCTCCCTCATCACATTGAGGGCACACAGGTTTCAGGAATACAATCAATAATGCAGTTCAATCCCAGTTCCCCCAGCAAGCTTAGAGAGAACAGGTATGATTTTAAAACAGGTCAATCACTCTTTTAAATGTGGTTTGCAATGAATGGGAAAAATGCTAAAAATGACTTTAATTCACTAAAGGAGATTCAGGATAAGTGAGAGTTACTTTGGATTGGTTCAGGTCAACACTAGCAATGATTTATGAATGATTATCAGATTGAAAACGAAATCCAGCAGTTGAAAACAAGAGACAGCTATTTTGACATGTGGTGAAATGGAGCTAAAATGCAATTTGCGGCAATTTTTCCGCGTGCAGGAAACACAATTACAGCAAAACTATAAGAAATCAGATGAGGAGTGGAAGTGTGTGTGTCTTGCCTGTCCTCAGCAGTCCCTATGTATGTATTTCCAAAGTGGGTGGGGAGGCTGATTCTCTATGCCCAACCCTCTAAGGATCTGATAGGTCATAGGATTCCCTGTCCCCTGGTTGGAGAAAGGAGCAGTGTGTCATCCTGTGTCATCATGTGTCATGTTTATGGCTTAGGGGAAAAACCCTCACCTTTGTCTCTGTACAGTATATCTTATTTTTCATAAAAAACATATTTTCAATATTCATAACTTGTTAATATTACATATACACATCACAGATTAATTAAGGTTTATTTCTGTTCAACTCTCATCATCCTAAGAGCTTTGGTTCAGAAATAACCACTTTTTTGTGCTTTTGGTGGGTTTCTCAATATTAGTTCTGCACCAAATTGTATACATGCATGCATATCCCATCTGAGCACATTTCTGTAATTTGTCAAGTTCCTAGCATAAACACAGTAGCTACAATATGAATAAATTCTGGGGTTTAGTCTCAGAACATCGCACAGATTCCAGCTTAGTCTTAAACTGTGATTGAATTTTTAATTTTAACAATCTCAAAGTTTGACATTTTTGTCAGTTCGGTACAATCTTTTAGAAGTATTTTCCTTGAACATATATTTAATCCAATGTTAAATCCACATTTCAGTGTGGTCCAACGCCAGAGCTGGGCTGACTCAGAGGTCACATGTCCTTCTTCCTGCCAGAGCAGTTTGTTGTCAGTCACACCCGAATTAGCATTCCTATTCAGCCCAAGGACTCCATTGTCTTTATTCAGAGCAACAGGCAAGGGTACCCCTCCTAGCTCCTTTTCATACCAGCCTCTCAATCTCTTAGCCAAGGGCAGGGGGAAGTTTCCTTTGTTCAGGGAGGATGTGTGGAATTTGTTTGAAGTACAGTGTGGGAAACATTAACTCTGAAACCCAATGTCTAAAAACTGTCCTGTTTTATAATATAACTCACATTTTTCACAAATACATCAAACCATTTGTTACTTCAAGCCTTTTCAAAATATAGTTTTGAATTGTCTCCACCTCTTAGGCTTCTGATAGCAAGTCTTTCTTTGGCATAGTTTGAGTTCAATGTACAACTTTACACAAGATGGTTTTAAATCACCGGCTTCTGATAGAGGTGAGTAACGGTATTACACCCATTTCTGACAGATTTCTTCAAGCAAGCAATCCTCAAAAGTGGACTTTGTTCAGATAACATGTACTTCTGTGGACCTCATATTTATGTAGATTCTTGAAGGAGAATGATGGTGACCGCCCAACAAGGAGGTTGGATCTTTTTGGGTGGTTTGTGAGCCATGATTTTTGCAAATTTGACACCAAATACACACAGATTTTTGAAACAACTCTGTTTCTTTTGCAATGATTTTGCTCTGTGGGCAGCCAAATGATGTGTTTTGGCAGTGGTCTCCTGTGTTACCACTGACATAGGCAAAAGTGGATGGTGGCCTATTTTTCAGATTTGCACTGCACACTTTCTGGTGATTTCTAGCGAGCAGCATGCTTTCCAGCGGCCGTTATGATGTTTCTGCTGTAAGCAATGCACAGTGATGTTGCAGGGCTTGGACTAGTGGGTTAAGAAATCCCACAGGAGTCATTCTCCTGGTATTAGTCCTTTTAGTAAGACAGATCATTTCACAAGAGACTGCTATTGAATAAATCAAGAGTGGAAGGGTTGACCATGAGAAGGGAGTCATTTACCTGGTGCTTTTGTTAAGAAGAATCAGGACCATTGAGCAGTGTCGTTATTAGTAGCAGGGATAGGGTAGCTGGCTTGGAGATAGGATGGTACCTTTTTGTTTTGATGGACATTGTGATTAGCAGGTATTTTCTGTTGAGACAGGGACAACCCCACTAGATATAAGGAAAGGCAGGTTTACTTTCTTTGAGTTATTAATAAAAGTCTATAACCAAAAGGAGAACACTATGTCAGCCTCCTTACTCCATCAAGCCGCACTGTATACAATAAAAGTTCCTCTGGTCCATCTTCCACTTACCTCTTGCTAGATTGGCCAGATCGATTTGGTACCCAAGCATAGTCCAATGTACATGCCCATGTATCACAAACCAGTATATGACCATGGAGTCTGTTAATCCTGACAGTTGTTGGGCCCATGGACTAAAAGACTGTGTATTTGTGACTACATTGTAGGATTATGGGAGATTGCAGAAATACAGGCTGGAATGGGTGTCAACAATTATGGCATTAGTCATCCTGGAAGATGTGAGTCCGCCTTCACAAAAAAGGGATAGAGCCATGGAAATTAGAAATCCATTTCAAGATGTCACTCATTATAACTCTGAAGAGCAATTGCTGTGATATGGTGGCTTGTATTTGTTTTCTTCTGGATCAAGAGTGGTACTGCATAATAAAATCATCATATAATTTTCTGCTACTTGAGAACATATGCTCATCCAATCACTTGTTGAGTCCCTCCGGGTTCTTCTCTCTCAACCATTTGATTTATTTTTTACCAGGAAATTTAATCTGGTTGATTCAAGTCCATCATTTCATAATTTCACATAAGTAATTGATAAATAGGACCCATCAACATGTAAGAATAGCTTTATATCTCAGCCAATAAAAGGAAAGAAAGCTCTGGTTAACCACTCTTCTCTGACATAGAACAATCCTGCCCCTCACAAGTTTACATCCCAGAATGGCTGGCTGAGCCATTGATATTTTTGAGCTCAGTCATAACTGATCAAATGTATTATCATAGCACTTGGAAGAACAATCAATCTGAAAGGAATCACTATATAAAAAAGCAGATATTTTTGTCAGTCATAATTGGTTATATTATATTGCATTCTTCACTGTTGTACCTGATGAAGGTGATGAATCTGTGAACTTCACTGCCAGATGTTTTTCAACACAAGCAGAATCATTTACAATTGTGTAAGAAGACATTAAAACCGCATACTTCACAACAAATAGTTCTGGTAATTTCAATACCCAACCATAGCCTTCAGTCAATAGCAGGAAGATGCCCTATGTCCAAAATTGTACATGTTATGTTATGTCATGTGTTATGTTATTTGGCATGTATATAGTGCTCTATATATAATGGTATGACCTCAAAGCGCTTGTGGGTTGAACGCCCTCGGGGACCGTAGTTCAGGTCAGTCAAGATAGTAGGGTGTCATAGGGTGCTTAGGTGCACTCAATATGTGTGCAGCTGATGCGATTGGCTGATGTAGCTGCATCCTAACATTAGGTGTGGTGGTATTGAGATCAGTCAAATATGTGCAGTCTGGAGGTTGGGCTCCGAGACTTGATTCTGGCTGCGTTAGGCCTGTGTAGGATGCTTATGTGTGCAGCTAGGCTGATTTTTCGTGGGTATAGCTGCATTCTAGCAGGATGTTGAGGTGTTGATGGAGTACTGTTTGTATGTGAGCAGCTGGCCGAAATTGATCGAAGGTTCTAGCTTCGCTCTGTTTTGTGTTGGTGTAGAGTAGAGAGTGAGCATGGTGATAGGAGAGGTTAGTGGCTGGAGTGGAGGTTTTATTCTTACGAGCTCTCTGTTCCGGATTTCATTTATGCGTTCTGAGGTATTTTCTATCTAAAAGTGGCAACGGGTAACATTCACAATCCTGTAAATATGTGATGCAGGATAATAGTCACGATTATATCTACATGTGGCACGGGCTAACATTAACAATTTTGTCTAGAAGTGGCGTGTGCTAATAATCACAATAATATCTAAATGTGGCACTGGGTAACATTCACAATCTTGTCTAGATGTGACACAAGCTAATATTCACAATTATATCTAAATGTGGCAATGGCTACCATTCACAATCCTGTCTAAAGGCAACGCAAGCCAACATTTACAACCTTGTCTAAAAGAGATGCAAGCCAACATTTACCAGCTAATATTCACGATTATATCTAAATGTGGCACTGGGTAATATACACAATCCTGCCTAGATGTGATGCAAGCTCATATTCATAGTTCTAAATGTGGCAATGGCTAACAGGTTTGAGGCAGGCCAACATTTAGAACCCTGTCCTTGGTATGACGCAAGCTAATATTCACAATTCTAATTAAATGTGGCAGTGGCTGATATGCACAAGTCTATCTAGATGTGGCACTGGTTAACATTCACAATCCTGTCTAGAAGCAACACAGACTAGAATTCATCAACAGTTATGTCTAGCTGTTAAGGGGTTAGAATTAATATCCTGGCCTGCTATGTTCTGAGGTTAGGTGAGTGGCAGGGTGTCCGGAGTAGAGTGATTGCTCTACTCCCCACCCAGGCCACACCTACCTTGATGGTTGCTTGGTTGCTGCTGGTTGACGGCTGACCGCTGCCCTCACCTGCTGACACCTGCAGACACAGAGTGGAGCCGCCTCTGTTGGAGCTGCCCTTTGTCTCGGGCCCTTAGCCACGGGGGCTGCCCTGGGAAGGTGAGTTGAGAGCAGCGACTGAACCAATCAGGGTAGGGAGGCAGGAGTAGGGGATATGGATCAGGTAAGCCAGGCTGCAATCAGGGACTGGGGGCAGAAATGTAAAGAACAAATGCCGGATTCCAAGGTCCAGGAGGGTCTAGGAAGTGTACAACTCACCTGCTATGCATGCCGAGAAGGTGGTGAGCAAGGAGCAGTGCCAGTATTCAAAGCCAGGCGGGCATGTCCATGTAAACAATCAGGGTAGGGGGCGGGATAGGAGGCGGGAGGTGGGGAAATGGATTGGGGAAGTGAGGGTGTGTTCAGGGGCTAGGGGCACAAATTTGAAAAAACAAATGTGTGATACTGAGGCCCGGGAGGGTCTATGCAGCCTACAACTCACCTGCTACGCATGCCGAGAAGGTGGTGCGCAGGGAGAAGTGCCGGTAATCAAGGCCAGGTGGGCAGGTACAAGTAACCAAACAGGATAAGGGGGCGGGATGGGAGGTGGAGGAGAGGAAATGGATTGGGGAAGCTAGGGTGCATTCAGAGGCTGGGGTCACACATTTTAAAACAAATGTGGGAAGGTCTAGGTAGCCTACAACTCACCTGTTCCGCACACCGAGAAGGCGACGATCATGGAGCAGTGGCAGTAATCAAGGCCAGGCGGGCAGGTCCATGTAACCAATAAGGGTAGGGGGGGGCGGGACGGGTTGGGAGGAGGGAAAATGGATTGGGGAAGTGAGAGTGCGGTCAGGGGCTGGCGGCATACATTTTCAAAACAAATGGGGGATTCCGAGGCGCAGGAGGGTCTAGGCAGCCTACAAATCACCTGCTACGCACGCCGGGCATGTGGTGAGCAGAGAGCAGTGCCAGTAATCAAGGCCAGTTGGGCAGGTCCATGAGACCAATCAGGGTAGGGAGGCAGGATGGTAGGTCGGAGGAAGGGAAATGGATCAGGAAAGCGAGGGTGCGACTGGGGCTGGGGCACACATTTTTAAAAAAAACAAATGCAGGATTCTGAGGCCCAGGTGGGTCTAGGCAGCCTACATCTCACCTGCTACCCACACCAAGAATGTGGCGAGCAGGGAGCAGTGCTGGTAATGAAGGCCAGGTGTGTAGGTCCATGTAACCAATCAGGCTACGGGGGTGGGATGGGAGGCAGGAGGAGGGGAATTGGATCAGGGAAGTGAGGGTGTGATAAGGGGCCGTGGGCACACATTTTAAAATACAAAGGGGGATTCCATTGCCCAGGAGGGTCTAGGCAGCCTACAACTCACCTGCTGCGTCCGCCGGGTATGTGGTGAGCAGAGAGCAGTGCCAGTAATCAAGGCCAGGTGGGCAGGTCCATGAGACCAATCAGGGTAGGGAGGCAGGATGGTAGGTGGGAGGAATGGAAATGGATCAGGAAAGCGAGGGTGTGACTGGTGCTGGGGGCACACATTTTTAAAAAAAACAAATGCAGGATTCTGAGGCCCAGGAGGGTCTAGGCAGCCTACAACTCACCTGCTACCCACACCAAGAATGTGGCGAGCAGGGAGCAGTGCTAGTAATCAAGGCCAGGTGTGTAGGTCGATGTAACCAATCAGGCTAGGGGGGTGGGATGGGAGGCAAGAGGAGGGGAAATGGATCAGGGAAGTGAGGGTGTGATAAGGGGCTGTGGGCACACATTTTAAAATACAAAGGGGGATTCCATTGCCCAGGAGGGTCTAGGCAGCCTACAACTCACCAGCTACGCACACCGAGAAGATGGTGAGCAGGGAGCCGGGCCAGTAATCAAGGCCAGGCCGGCAGGTCCATGTAACCAATCAGGGTAGGTGGGCGGGATGGGAGGCAGGAGTAGGGGAAATGGATTGGGGAAGCAAGGGTGCGGTCAAGGGCTAGGGACACACATTTAAAAAACAAATGGGGGATTCTGAGGCCGAGGGGGGTCTAGGCAGCCTCCAACTCACCTGCTGCGCATGGTGAGAAGGTATATATAATAACATAAGAAATACCATAAAAAATACAAATATTATTGTGCTTGAAAACTACCAGAATATGCCAAACCTTCAATTTGGAAAGCTGTACATTACTGTGTAAGTGGAGGCTTATATCTGGAGCATGAACCGAGAGCATCAGTATAGGATATGTCTTTGCAAGATTATTTTTATATTTTCATATGGAATCTTTTAGGTCACAACATATCAGACATGCTGTGAGAAATTGCCATATGGCAAGAGTGTACAAGCTCTGGCTTGTTTACATTTTTATCATTTAACAAAATGATGCAGGTACTTCCATTCCTGAAAGAGAAATCTGCTGATGAGATTGCCCTTTCATCATGTCAATGCCAAAAGAATAGTTTATACCAAAATGATAATGTATACATAGGCTCTTCTACATCGGTATCCTGATCTGCAGCACCTTCTTTACCAGTGGCACAGGGAAGGTTCAAAGACCACAAGAGCCCATGTGACATCCACAGTGACATCCAGGACTCTGCAGCACATGAGCTGCATTTAAGACATGCACAACTGTACCAGAACCCTCTAATTATGACTTTACTGCTCTGGTGGCAGATACATCTTTACATATAAGCCATACCTGTGTTATAGTATGATCTGAGGTATTTCTCATAATCATTATAACCACAGCAATTTGTTATCACACATGTGTTAGGCCTGTGAGCCCAGCTCAGTTGTGAAAGAATCATGTATTCTTCCTGACAGGCTCTTCTTGCTGCTGCTAACCGGACAGTAGCCTTGGGGATTGTCTTTCTTTTTGTGAGAGCAGGTAACACCCTACCCAGAGAGACATCCACTTCACAGAAGGCTGCCCTGGGAACAGGAATCAAAGGAAACTCCCATTCACAACAGGAGGAGTTTCATGCCAGGGTGCTGCATATCTAAAAGGCTTTGATTCTATTGAAAATGGAAGGGGGGCGGGGTTGGTGTACACAGAATGACTCCTTTTCAGTTGGAGGAACATTCCTTCCTGACCCCTGCACAAAGAACTTTGGGTGTGGATGTCAGAGGGCAAAATTCAAGAACAAGGATTGGACATCTAAAGCAGGCTGGCTTTGGTCCAATCACCTGTGGACCTTTATCTTTGAGCGAAGGGGTCTCCTACTCCTTCTTGGATTCACTTTTAGCCAAACACTTAAAGAAGAATTAATTGCCCATCTGTTGTCCTCGGCCAGTGAGTTTGTTATGGTGGCCCAAAAATCCCAGGTAGGCCCAGAAGAAACAGAATCTATCCACACCAGACTCAAAGTTGGAGTAAACAATGTGCACAGCAAAACTCAACTTTATTAGCATTGAAACAAAGCATTGAAATCCGGTCACTCTCACCATACTTATCAAAAATAGTGGCTTAAGTACTACAAATGTGTCATCAATGATGTCATAACATAATATCAGTTTGTGTGTTTGGCTACACATAGATTACATACAGGTTAAACAGTTCATTGAGTTATACATATCTGATGGCTCCACCTGTAACCACCCATATTTTTAACATCTTCACAGAAAGGGGTTGGTTGGCATACTTCTTGATGGGCATCATATCTCTATGGATTTTGATAGGTTGGCACATTGCTTACCAACCTTGGACACGAGGATATGAGCCAGATATACCGTAGGGGAGTGAGGGCCATGGAACATTCTTCCTTCAACTAAAAGTGAACAACCCTCACTGTTATGCCATAAAACCAGGCAATCCCTTTGTACTTGGCCTTGTGTGGTGCCTCATGTCTAAGTTGTTGTGTTTGCTTCTAATGAATGCCCAGTGTTCTACAATGATGAGTTATGTGTAATGGGACTGTGTTTGGAAGAGATGTATCTCTTATTTATTGCGATTTCAGCTAATATTAAGGTGTTTGTCATTGTTTCTATTACCACTGCGGACACTGTTGAGTTACTCTTCAGGGAGTCTTTAGGTTTACTGTTTAGTTGCACCTGGTTAACAAAGGCTGGTTGTATTCTTATAAACATTAATCTGGTAGTATACTGCTTGCGTCTTGGGAATTGCTATCTCGTGCCTTTGCGCCATAATTTTGATCCTCCCTAATTTCACTTTAACCTTGGCATTAGTTGTTAGCCACTGCCTAGTTCTGGATGGATAAGTATGTCTATGCCTTCAGCCTTTTGAGTTTTCCTGATGCTTTAAGGCCTGTGCTTATTCAGAGACGTGCTGTGGCTTCCATTTTTAATAATATTGCTGCCCAACCACACACTTGATTCTGTGTTAAGGAGCTATATTTGCGTGTTGTTCATGTTGCATTCACCTTATACGTTGGCCATGTTAGTGTTCTTCATGTCTGTGGATGCCATGTTAATTTTCTTCATGTCTAAATGCATGTATTACCTATTGTTCATGTTCTTTATGTGGAGTGCATATTTGCTTTGTGTCTCGTGCATGCGTCTGTACTGTTACAACGTTAGTTTGAATGCTTTTGCAATCTTCAGTTAACATTGTTCCCAAATCATGCTGTACCTGGGTGGGATAAGGGCGGAACGGCTGTCTCACTGAGTAACATCTCCAACCTTTGCAGAATTTATGCAGAGGAGCAGCAGCAGCTATGCATGACATATTCATCTGCCTCCCAACAAGTTGAAGACTAGGTGTCCAAGGCAGAGGCAAACTCTGTTCCCTAGCCATCCCCATGGGCCAGTGGGGATGAACTGCTTCTGGAACAAGACCTGCCTCTCTGGCAGCCAAAATGGCATCCAGCACCTCACCGCTTTGAGGGACCCCATCAGTTTTGGGCCAGACTCCACTGTGTTCAGGAGCTCAAGAACAAGGACTAAACATATCATTCAGAGCCCTTGTACTGATACTCACAGCCTCCTGAGAGCTAAGAGAGCCAGGATCCCAGTTGTCTTTGCCTTGGACCGGTCAAACTGTTTCAAACCAGATTCGCTGAATCTCGAACCACAGGACCCATGACTGTTGTCTTTTGCATGCAACCAAACTTTTTGAACCAGAGTACTTGAATCTTAAACCAGCCCGATGCTGCAATTTACCTCGCTGAACCCATCACCTGCTTGACTCGAATCAACTGCTATTGCCAGACTCCGATTAAAACTGATGAAGTGTCACTCTCTGACTTGAACCAGCAGTTACACAAATAACTGAACCTCGCACGATCCTGAATTGTAGCTTTACCAAACTGCACTCCCGAGATTCAGGATTACTGCTTTTGAACCATCACTGTAAAGAAGTGCATCTTAATAAGTAATCCAGATAAAGTGCAAAAAAGTAACTCAAAGACAGTATTACACAGTGCAAGGCAAACAATGCTTTTATTGCAAACATAGCTGTGATAAGAAATGCAGAGAGTCCGGTAAAAATGAACTGGGTGAACACATTCTCAACCGTGCCCCAGACAGTCCCATAAAACTGAACTGGGTGAAGGGATTCTCAACCCTGCCCACTGCTGATGCACTAGTTATACAGAAAAATATGTATTACATTTTTAGGCCCCATAAATGTGTGGTAATTGTATTGGATAACACATTTCCTGGAACATAACACCCCTTTCATGATGTCCTGATTCCCACCTCCTTAAACAGCTTTTAATTACATCACTAAGCTGACCAGAAGAGATAACTCTTTGCTGTGATTGGCTGGCTCAGTTCAATACACAAATAGATAATGGCTGCAAGCTAATTGGACCCTGTGATTGGACACAGCATGAGGCGAGAACTCTCAGAGTCTGACCAATTAAATCATGTGGGAACAGTAACAAGGTCAGAGACACTGTTGCTATCCGTTGAATACCATATCCCAGTCCCCTGATTGGTTCTCCTCCTTCTTCGTCTTATGCACTTGCCAGTCCTCCCTGTCTCTTCCCTTGTACTGTGCCAGCTTTTAGTTAAAAAAAAAAAAAACTATGCAGGACATTGTTGGTGAATTTGTATTTCTCTTATTTAATTCTATTTTGCTAATGTACTTCTAAGGCCCTTGACACTTACAGTGTGGGACTGCAGCTGGTGTCTGGTTTGGGCTCTCTTCCCATGAAAATCTTTTAATTTGGCAACAATTCATTAATTAGTACTGTGGGCTTCTGTGTTCCTCGACCTTGATGAGATGATCCACTGTTTCATCGTGTCAGCAGCAATTACATTTTACACTGTGCTCTAGCCTCTTAAACACTAAATAATAATGGTTTCTATCAAGTCTGCTCTGGGTCTCCTAAAACATAGCCACACTGTGCTTCATTAATATACATAACACTAAACCTTAATATACTCCTAGTTTACTCCTAACACTCCCTCTAGCTAAAAATCCCTAATTTTGCTCCACCTGTAACTGTAAAACAAACAATAAACACAAGCACATATACTATTATTAGTGCTACATTTGTGATTAATCTTCAAAATCATCATGCTCTCACATCCCTATGTTTCTATGCCTCGCAACTACATCTACATTGTGTGTTTTCGCGTGTAAATTCTGCTGCACTGCGCCCCACACTCTAACATGTGGCACACCACGTGTATTGTGCATATGTTATCACGTCTCGAACCGGCTCAACCCAAACTAATTTGGATGAATGCGCCAACCTGCATCACTCGAACGCTGACTTTGAAACCGCCCTAAGCCACCAGGTTTGGACCAGCTCAGCGCTTGGAGCAAGAGGGTCCTCTGCATCCAAACTTGGCTTGAAATGCTCACACAACAGCACGAAACCAGGTTCTGCACTATGGATCCACTAAGAACCACAAAAAGGTTGTATTGACTGCTAACTGCACCCTTGGTCCATTTCTTTGCACTAGAGGCTGGTTAGGTCCCTTTGATCCCTTTTGCACCTATACCATTCGGACATGCCCTTTTTAAGATCATTGTGGCTTTTAATTGCTTTTCACATCTAATTCATTACTCAGAGTGCTGTATCTTTCTATCTTTGCTGATTCAGCATTCTTTCCTGTGCGTTGGGTGTTTGCATTGTTTTCTATTTAGTTACTTTTGCAGATGATGTGTTTGATTAAAGTATGTATATCTTTTTATAAAACCTTGATAGGACATTCCTTTATGCTGCACCTTATATTTGGCGGTTTGGGTCTCTACTGAATCACATTCACACCCCTCGAGATTCTAGTTTTCCCTCGTCCCACCTTACCACAGAGGCCAAGGAGGTATATCTCTTAACTGTGTATATTTCACCATTTATATTTGGGTTGGGTCCTGATTCGTAGAAGTGTGAGGGCTGTGTAGGATCATCCTTCTACTCCTGCAGGGCAGAAGTCAGTTTATCACACAGTTCCCTGCAGTGTAACAAAAAGTTGCCAATGTGGAGGGAAAGGGGTTCAGTGGTGCGACATATATCTGGGTATCCCTATATGTGCCACTAGGAGCAATTATGACTACAAATTTTAATTCTGAATAATAAGATTATTACATATTCTCTCTGGGATGGGTGTGTACGTAACCTGTGTTATCAATCATTCTTAATGGCTCTGAAAATATGCAAAGATATTTCTTTGAACTGTCACAATGGGTTTACGTTTAAAGCTACACTTTCATATATTCAAGATATATTCCATATTTTGGGCCTGTTTTGCAAAAGCATTTTTTAATGGGGAAGCCCTTGTTTTGCTAATCATAGAATAAGTAAATGATGGAGAGGATTTGTAAGACATTTGCAAGACTTACTAGCTGACGAGATGTGCTCTTTAAGTAAAATAAGGCAAATATTTGTGCTTTCTCAGCCTTCAGAGTTGTCATATTTAGGCCTCACACAAAATATAATCATGTAAAGCATTGAAAGGAGAAGAAAATCCCCTTTATCCATAGTTAAAACTTCAAAGTTGACTCTAGAGCTCTATGTGTTTCTAACATTCAGAAATAGTTAATCTCCCGGCATTAGGCCTGAAGGGTTATAATGTGAACCACTTAGGCGGGAGTGGGGATTGGAATAACAGGCTCAAAAGGTAAAACTGCAAAATGTAGGTCATATTTGAGCAGATTAGCGATTCTGGAGCCGTAGTTGTGGACCATTTGAAGCAGAATTGTGTAATCTAGGAAATATGCACAGAGAAATATTTACAGAAATTAAAGGATTTCAAATATGGTTAGGGTCCGCGTTTGATTCGTTCCCCAGGAAGGTGATCTTGTAAATCATTGTATTGATGCGTTTGATAGAAACCACTTTGGAATGAAATTCAAGTTAATCTTGAACTGACTGCAGAGGAGGATGTTACTTGTTTATTTGTTGGTGCCCGAGCTAGGAGCACGTGGCTATCTATGAGGGTGCTGCTAATTTAACATTCTACATATCAGGCAGGGTATGTCAAGGGACTGTGTATAATGTCTTCATTTTTTTAAGTTGTACAAGTGTCATTGTATTTATTATTTAGAGAATAATCTGCACATATAGTGTGACTTTGTGAACACAGCAGTGATTTTTTACGCTTTTGTGTTAATGGTTATCACAAGTCTGGGAGTTGTGAGGGAATATTCCACAGCCATCTCTTTTAAGTTTGCAAAATTAGGTGATGGCGCTTGTGCCAGCTTTAAGCCAAAACTGTTGCATTAAAGTACAGATTGGGAGAAATGGCATATGAGGAGAGGCACTCAACTTGTAGGTGTTGTTTGGTTATTTGCCCTCCCATTGACATCCATGGCTATGCTAACTAATCGCCATGCTCATTCCCACACAGTTTTAATTTTTATCATATTATAATTGGTTATTTATTACGGGCTTAATACCCAGAGATTTATACATGCGGACCCGGGTTGTGTGTGTTGCTCCGTGTCATCTTGCTTCAAAGGTGAGCGTGTTGCCCCTGAGCTATCCTTCTCTGCCCCAACCAAAACATCTCCTCATGGGAACTCTTTAAGCTCACTTTACTCATGCCTTAACATTATCTTTGCACTTGAAGTGGCAGCCAGTGTTTTTCCCAAACAGTCTACTGAGAGTTAATGGCTTAATTGGAGCTGTAAACCTGCTTCTAGTGTAATACAAATGGGCTAACCAGGTGTGCCTTCAGCCACTCAATGTTTTAAGCACAAGGCTTGTCCTTCACTGAAGTCCTGTTGAAAACGACCATTGGCAAAGCACACAGCTTGGGTTTGTATATAAGTATTATGCATTTGCCAGGCACTGCTATTAGATGCCCGGGTACTCGCACCATTTTGCACCTGCTATCATCAATGCCAGCTAAGGCTACTATGGCAGTGCCTGACTAGCGCCTTTCCCATGCCTTCACAAAAGGCCAAACTACTGGCATTGCCAGTGCTTGTTTCAATGATAATCTCCCTGGGCATCATTGCTTCTTCAGCTGCAGGGGACAGCCCATCTACGAGCCAGTGATCCAACACCCTCTCATTACTCTTCCAGTTTTCCAGTTGTTGGTTCTTTCCCAAACTGGTTCCCCCCCTCTGCAGTCATTTCTGCATGTTAGGAATGTTCCCCTCAGTACCATACGCTGGTCCTGTTAACGCTTAAGGAATAGATGAAGCCAGTGGGTTCTTAAGAGCACATGCAAATGCACTGAAATAATAATGTGGATGCGAAAGCATCAGGCCTGCACATTCAATGTGTTAGCAATTATGTTTGCCCCTATGTGCTGAAGTACACTTTGAACTTTCCACGGCATTCAGGATGCACTGCGTGGCATAAAACTAACATACTGGGGATCTCAAGTGAATATATATGTCCTAACCAATTGCATGTTGGGAGGATAGCTCAGCAGCAATGTGCTCACCTTGGAAACAAGTGCAAGCCCGGGTCCGCACTTAGAAACCTCTGGGTATTAAGCACGTTATAAATATGCAACTAAGTCATATTCCTGTAACAGCGCCTCGATGCCCCAGGGCTCTGTGAGCGCTGTAAAAATGCAAAAAAAAAAAAAATGTTAACACAAATCTGTTGTCGAAATAGCTTTAATATTTAGCTCTCGTGTGTTGTCCTTGTGCCCAGGAGATAAGCAGCCACTGGCAGCTAGATGACCTGCACCCACATTCCCCCATCTTCAAGAATCGCCTGAAGCTGCGTGCAGCCGTCAGAGCCAAGGGCACGTATATATGTCTACCTCATTGATTTAATCAGGAAGCGCGCCGTAGAGCCGTACAGCCTCGAGCATTTTTACGGACCTTTCTTCATTCAAATCATTAACAAAAAACTCTGGATAAAATATATTGCAGATATACGATATATATTCGTGTGTTGTACCTACAAAAGTCAGCAACCTTAAATAGTATGGACACGGGGAAGCCTTCCTAGAAGGGGTTAAATAGAAAACAGGCTTGGTAAATGCAGCATCCTCCTATTATGACATTATCTTCGTATCCTTTGGCAGCATATCGGATTGGTCTTTTTCATTTAAACCACATTCATGAAAGAGTCAATGTTAACATCATCCAGATGACTGATCAAAGCATAGTTTCCTAATGCCATCTTGCTAAATATTTTTTTAGAAGACAGCTTTAATATTACAGTTTTACAGCTACAGATTGCTGCTAAGCCTCCATGCCTATTACCAGTCAATCATGGACTTTCATTTTACTCTAAAAGATATGTGCCTGAAACCTTTAGAACTGAACGAGTAACAGAACATCCATGACATGCAGCCACCCTGGTTGCAGTTGCCTTCTCGGGAGAGGTGTATTTACAGTAAAACATTAAGATCTGTGGAATGTTAAATCCTCGAAGATGTGTATGCTCGGGGCTAAAACCATCTGCTGAAATAAATCACTTAAATGAAGGTGGAGATTTGAATTATGTTTTTGTATTCCTTTTTAATTTTGGGGTGCATAAGACATGTTCAACATGATCTTCGCCTGGTAGTCACATACACATATAAAACAAAACATCCCAACATTATATAAATAAAATCCCTCCCTGACCTATACCCCTGCCCTTAACTCTGTGTGCTGCCCTCTCGCTTTGTTCTTCTAGCTGTGCCCTGTTCTCTCTAATTGTATCAGTGTGAGTGAGTCCTATTGCTGCTTCACTTGTTGTGCAACAACACTCTGTTTCTTCCAAGTTAGGTTTGCACAATATAAAATAAGGTTGTGAATTCAACCCAACATTTGGATGGTTGGCTTCCAACAATCCCCTTCCAGCTACCCCAGGAGGTGGAATTTAAAGAAGTTGCCAAGTTTCATAAAGTACAGCACATAAATACATGTAAAAATAAATAAATAGGCACTCAAGTCAGGATGACACAAGCCTGGCACGGCCTTTTGTCTTGTCTCTGATGTCTGTAATGAATTACAGTTACAAAAAAGCCACACACCAAAACAGGAGGGAGTAACCAAAGAAAAGGGAAAAGGCAGCTCAATTCAAGAGAGAAGTATCTGGTCCCGCAGCAAAAGCGCAAAAACGGTCAACAGCCGTGTCTGGGAATCCGCCCTCATCTCTTCCACTATTACATTGAACCAGGGAATACAGAGGCGCCTATTTCCATTAGGAAGCAGTACGCAAACATGAGACGACCAGTTTCAGCACTGGGTGGCCAGTTATCATCAGAGACCTACACAACATGGTTATTTTAGAGTTAGGACATCAGGCACCAGGGGCAGCCAAACGTTACTACGGGGTACAGGGTCTCTCCATTATGTCCCAGGGGGGTTGCATTCTCTTGCCTCCCCACTTTGTCTGAAGGTACTCTTCTTTCGAAATCCCACCCTGCCAAGACACCATCATGCATGATGACCAACTCCCTAAAGAAACCACATCAGGTGGAGATGCCTTGAAGGCGCATCAGCACAATGCTGAAAAGGCTTGATAAGTGGGGATTCGGTATTCAGTGGCAGACTTGTTGATATTTCTAGCTCACTGCATTTGGAAATTCCCTTGGCGGAACACTTGCACATCGGATAAAGGAAGTTTTAGACTAATTTATCAGATTGTAATTTGTCATTCACGTTTCATACTTCCAGTATATTGCCATAAGTGCAGATGAAATAATGGTGACATCATTCAGCAGCACGAGGTTCTTTGAAGCCATGTCCAAATGTTTAACAGGACGGCAACTCCGAGATGGCTTGTTTATATTTCAGCCCTATTGGAGAGCTGCCACCACCCATTAAGACGTCCAGGTAGTCCGCAGCACCTCATTACAAAAGACACGTCTGAAATCGCATAGATCATCTTTGACTCGTTCTGCACCTTAATAGTGGAAAAAAAATGAAACAAAGGTTCCTCATTCAAAATGTGATCTGTGCTCAATGTTTTTATGTTCAGAAAGTGTCTACACACTTTCGGTTTCTTTAAAATATATTATTTATTGTGCAGGTTTCAGCAAATGTGCTTATGTTCCCACTCTCTCGGGGTAAACCACCTTGACTAATGCCTAAATCCAATATTGCTTCTCTTTATGCGAATGCAGTGGTTTTAAGGGCAATGAAAGCAGGAACCCTCGAGTAGTCAGAACATCGTTTGGACATTATTATTCATTACCACCCTCGGCAGGGGAGTCAGACAATCGGGAGGCACGGAACAAAGGCTGACACTGCTAGTGTTAGCCTGTGTTCCAAGCCGCCTGATGGCCGGTTCCCCCGCATGCCATCTTCCACCACCTGACCCTGATTTTTTCCCCCCCTTCGCCAATCTCTTCCTGCCTTACTGCCATTAAGAACTGGATGTCCTCCCGCTTTCTCTCTCTTAACACAGATAAAACTGAAGTCCTTTTCTTTCCCTCCAACTCTCTTCCCCCTCTCTCCCCTCCCCCTATCATTCATTTTCCTCCCTCCAATCCCCCCATCTCTCCCCAAGCTCGTAACTTAGGCGTTCTCTTTGACACCTCTCTCTCCTTCTCCCAGCACATTTCACTCACCTCTCGCACTTGCCGATACCACCTCTACAATATTTGCAAAATCCGTCCCTCCTCACTTTCCACGCTACCAAACTCCTAATCTCCTCTCTCATATTTTCTCGCCTCTTTTATTTCTCCTCTCTACTCTTTGGACTACCAGCATCTCATCTTGCCCCCCTTAAGTCCATCTACCACTCTGTTGTTCGTACCCTTTGTCTCCTCACCTCCCGTGACTCCATCTCTACTTCACTCTCTTACCTTGGCTGGCTACTATTTCACTCGCAGCTAAAATTGTACTTTCTCTGCCTTGTCTTCAAATCCCTCTATTGTCTTGCTCCTCTTATCTCTCCTCCCTTCTCTCCTTCTACTCCCCCTCCCATTCCCTTTGTTCCGCTGACCACTTCCTTCTCACTGTACCTCCATCCCCCTGTGCTTCCTCCCGTTTCCGCTCCTTCCAACTCCTTGCACCCCTACACTGGAACTCACTCCCTCTCACAATCTGCTCCACCACGACCTTCCCCTCTTTCCGCACTTCCCTTAAATCCCTCCTTCTCCACTCTCCTCCTTGAAACCTCGCCCTCTACCATCTCTGCTTCCCCCCTCATTCTTCCCCTTGACTTTCTCTCTCCCCTCTCCTACCCTCCTCTCTCTCCCTTCTATTCCCTCTTCCAACTATCCACCACCCCTCCCCCACCCACCTAATCCCACTCCCCCATTCCCCCTCCCCTTCAGTTAATTGCTCTTTTCACTGTTTTATCGAATGATTCATGATGTAATTTTGCTTCATCTGTTACATTGTTGATGTTGTTATGTATTATGTTGTTCCACTTTACAGCGCCTTGGTGTAAAGCGCTCTATAAATGAATAAATCAAATCAAATCAAATCAATCCCACTTACATGATTGCTGCCCCTCCCCTCTGCAGATCCTGCAGCTCCTGTTCCTGCGCCATTTGATATAGTATGTTGTTCTCCATGAACTGTTTGATGCTAGCGTCCCGTTCATGGAGAGAAAATACTTTCCATTTTAAAAAAAAATGAAATTAGCACACGTGTAGCAAACTACACCAGTGCTAATGGTGATATGACCTGAGGTAGCAGGCCGACTCTGAGGGTAACGGCCCACCACCCTGAGCACTGCCCCTTAACTTGGGCTGCGGTCCGTTATCTACAGAGTTGGCCCTCCACCTCGTGGCATATCACCTCAATAATGCTATCATTATTAAGCACACACCTTTTCAAAAGTACAAATAAAACAATGTATAATTACGGTGTTATGAAGAGAAAGTGAACATGATCCCTTTAAGAGGGACGGACTCGACGAAGTGGGTGGGAGATGGGAGGAGGGAGGAAAGGGAGGGGGAACGAAGGGAAGTTATTTTGGATCTAAGATAGGAATAAAGAAAGTTGCATATTAGCCTGGCTCCTGCGTCTTATGTTGGGAGGGCAAGGAGGGCCACAAAAACTGGCGAGGTCTTGGAACAGCTTGCTTGCGCAGGTACGCAGAAGAAACATGGGCCTGAGATGGGCCTGAAGCTACTTCAACAAGTGCAGCCTGATCGGAGAGGGAGCCATCAAGGAGGGCTGGCAGACCAAATCTGCATGCGAGGAGGGATGAGCACGGCTGGATAAGAAGAAACGACCCAGAGGCAGAAAGGCCCATGAGTGAGGAGGACAGGATCGACGTGGTGATGCTGCATCAGGACACTGAGGTAGGAGGGTGAGGCCCGCTGACCAGGCGGCTGGAATGAAGAGAGAGGGGACCACTGAACCACAGCAATAGGAAAACCCGCTGCACAGATGCACTGAGAGAGCGAGCAAAGGTGTGGGAGGAACGATAGAACACACACCGGCCAAGCCACGTGAACCAAATTACACGCGTATCAGCATCCGCCGCATATGATAAGGACAGGCTGCGTATGACACGTCAAGAAAAAAAGAGAAAACAAATGTATATACACACCAAATATAAGAAAGGAAAAAGTAGTTACTACTGCAAGAACCCTGGTAAACAGACTATCCACTAAACCACCAGGGAAGTGGACCCACATAACAACAAAGAGACTACCCTCACACCAGACCCTTCCAGCAAACCAACAGGATGCACAACCACACACGCCAGTGGTGCACAACATATACCAATCAGGCACGTGCCCACCAGATGGCACAAAGAGGACAATCCATACAAGAAGAAGTGAGTAAACAAAGTGAGCCAACCGCATGCACAAGGACAAACACCATAACTAGACCACCTAAAGACAAACAAACCTACATGCCAGGATGTCGGAAGAAGCACAAGCAGCCGCAAGAGCAGAAGCAGGCGCCCAAGGTGCCATTGGGGCAGGACCAATGTCCAGGGCAACATTCCTATGGCGTCTCAACCCATTCACACTGCAACCAATTCATGACCAGGGCAAGAGGTGGGAACAATGGATGGAGGAGTTTGAAGATTCATGGGAGCAATAGTTGATCAAGAGTCACCCAAAAAGACAGACATTTTCACCAGTTGTTAGGCAGAATCATATGCAGTACCCTTTGGGAACACTACACACAATTAAGACTACAAGTGTCAGTACAATGTTCACCTTTGGTACAAGCCTGTACTATGCAGTAATGTGGTAGCAATGGCTGAGCAGCGAGACCTATCTCAAGAGTAAAGTGAGCAGTACAAGGGGTTACACAAAGGACTAGCAATCACAGTAATTCAACAAAACACTTACTCAAGGTTTCTTGGTAAAATAATGTACATTTATATACACAGTCATTTGGAAAACATTCCACTAGCAAGAGCAGTTCAATATCAAAATCAAATACACTACAATACACAACCAATCCGTTTCTGAACAAGTTCAGCTCCCTTGAAGTGAGAGCAAAATGGCACTTCAGTTACTTTAAAAAGGGGTAAAAAGACAATGTTATAAGAATCAAAAGCACAAATACTTCCAGAAGTAGGGCAAACAGTTTCAGTTCACTACAACCAGCAATTCAATTCAATAGGCCTGGGCCAAAGTTAATGGTTCAGAGTCTTGGATAGGATAGCACAGTTCTGGTAGCCACGGTTTTTAGAAGTAGTTGGTCAGACGAAAAGTTAGATGTTGGTTTAGGGAAGCACAAGCCTTTGAAGTTGGGAAAGTTTCACAAACTTTCACGCGGCAGAAAGGATTTCCTGACCGCGCTTGCATAGTACCTTTAAAATGAGGAAGAACTGTAGCTGAGGCAGTTGTTCCTGGCAGTTCCTGCAATTCTCGCTGTTCCTGAGCTTCAGTCGTGGGGACAAGAAGGAGGACATCGGGAGGTTCCTGCATTGCCCAGGTAAGAGGCCACAAGCTTGTCAAAACGTTGGTTTAAGGTCTGAGTGCCTTAAAGACCACAAACTGCTATCCTTCCAACTGGCGATCTGGTTTTCAACAGCACTCTGACGAAAATTCGACCAGTATGGAGACGGTGTCCAGGCGGCTTAGGAGTTGGTTGTTCCCACCAAACTCAAGGGAAGAAGTTAACCTTGAAGGGCTTCTCTGTCTATGGAGTTTCAGGCAATTCGGACCTGCAGCAGGGCTTCACCGGTGGACCAGGAGTTGCAGCAGTCATCTTCCTTCAGCTCGTCTTCGATTATTTCATTCCAGTGGTCGACTCTGCTTTCCAAGTCGCAGAGGTCTGCTTTTAAACAGTTTTCCCCATTCATTCCAGCCTGGCTATCACTCACACAGCAGGGTGGCTGTCCTTGCCTGATAGCCAGCCGGCCAGTCATGCCAGAGTGCATTCAGGTCTCCTAGGAAACTAAGCCATGGGAGTTTCTGGTACCTCCCTCACATCCTGTCCACCCCGGACACTCAGGCGCCAGAGGAGGGCTTCAGCACTGAAGCCCGCCTAAGGCCAATGAACAAAGGGACCAAACCTGGTTTGGCACGCAGAGTTAAAGACAAGAAGGACCTTTCCTAAAAGAAACAGCGAAAAAAGTCGACCGTAGTCTGTTTTTACAGATAGGTCTTGGGCGCCATATTGGAAAACATGGCTGACGCGAATTTTAGCTACCAGTGTTCGCGGTCGTGAAAAATCATGGTTGTTTGTTTAAAACCACTGCCACCAGCCATTTCAAGTAGAAAAGGGTAACATTTGAATGAGTGTTTAGACTCAGGGGAAGCTAGGCAACCCCCGCAGCACTCTTTAGGAAGCTAGTGTGTTCTGGGTCTGTACATTTTAAAAGACTAGTAAAGTCAATTTAACTTTACATGCTCTGGGATGACAGTAGACAGTCCCAGAGAAGATATTTAAACCTTGGGAAGTCTGAAAGACATCCCTGTGCCACTGCACTGAAGGTGCTGTGTGACACACAGAAAAAGATGATGCCTATGGGGTTGTTTTAAATCTCCATAACCAAAGAACACAAAAGTAAAACACACATCAAAATACATGAAAGAGTGGGAGAAAAGGCTCACACTCTTTCCAGGTAAACATCTAAATCCTAGAAATCCAGCAAAGTTGCTGGGGTCTCAAAAGGTAAAGGAAATTAGCACATTCTTGAGAATTCTCCCTAACACCAATCTATCAGGAAAACAGATCAAGGGGATCCTGAAGATCGTCCCGGCACAAGAAAAGACCACCTAACAGTGCTTAATATCTGCCTTTAACAGTAAACTAATAGTTCTCCCCAACAGGGACTATGAGAGGTACACATTCAACCATTGCAGACAGATACCCCTTGAAGCGATTGGAGAGTTCATACTCCGACTCCAAAAGAAAATCACACACTGTGACTTTGTTAACTTCAATGACGATGAGACAATTAGACTGCAAATAATAGAAAGCTACACCTCGTCACAGTTTTGAAAAAACCTCCTGAAGAAACCCCGCCTACTACAAGGAATAGCTGACCTTGCTAGAATATATGAGAGAGTAGATGTGCACGCTGCAGCCATGGAAAACCCAAAGAAGGCGACACCATTGCAGCACTGACCTCTGGTCCACATATATGCCCTCTACCCAGGACTGCCAGCTTGACAGGAGCCCAGGAGCACCTCACCGGCGACCACAAGCTAAAAAGCAATGCTACAGGTGCAGATTTGAATACCATCACAGAAGACAGTGCCCAGCCCTAGGCCAAATGTGCATGATGTGTGGCCAAATAAACCACTTCTAAGCAATGTGTAGAGAAAGGTCCCTGAACCTTGCGGTATATCGAGTGACTCTGACACTGGGCCCAACCGCGCAACCACGATTGTGACACCCCGAGAACATTCCAAGAAATTCAAGCATGGCAAGGTGCCATCCGACAGGGAGTCATGAGAGCAATCGAAGGCCTCGCCATTGAGTAACCATCATGATATACCAATTCATATGACTGCACACCAGAACCGCCAACTGACTATGGCCTGGAAAATGAAAAGGGACCAAGCTGTGAATATGAGACAAATACATATCAAACGCCATACTACACTCACGACCCCTATGAAAATGTCCTGCCAACTGAAAGAAGTCACTAAGCACTACATGTATGACAGATTCCACAAAGAATGTGTCAGACTGATAAGCAACACGTCAGATGACAGAGCAGTGCCAAATGTGACAGTACAAATTGGAGGCCTAAATAACCCATTTGTTGTGGACAGCGGAATGGTAGTCAACGTCATGAACACAAGCAGCTACAAGGCTATAGCGACAGCCTACCCACTATACCCATCTCAGGCCCACATATTTCAATGGGGAGCAACCCACCTGCTTCAATATAAAGGACAATTCTACTGTGACCTGCTATACAAAGGGAAAAGAGTGCCCACCCCCATTCACGTCATCCACAGGCCAATGACAGGACGTTGCCTCCTCAGCTACCGGACTGCCAGGGCCCTAGCATTAATAGACATTCAATATGACTTTTCCGACATTGTGCAAGGACTACCCCCGGAGCCAAGGTCCTACGCTCCATATCGTGTTGAGAACTGGACATTGAAACACTAAAATCGATCTTCTACAAACTATTCAAAGGAATTGGAATGTTGAAAGACATTGTCATCTCCCCCCACATAGACCCAAACGACTGCCCAGTGCCTCAGCACCCTCGCAGAGTGGGCTTACACCTACAAGCCCAAGTAACACAAGAACTACAGCTCGTACTCGTCAATGATAGCATTGAGAGGGTAGAAGGGCCCACGCCATGGGTATCCCCCCTAGTTGTCCTACCTAATGGCAATGACTGTCTACAGGTGTGCATGGACATGTGCATCCCAAACACTGCAATTGAGAGAGAAAGACACCCAGGAACATCAAGGACATGCTGGTGAAAATCAACCAAGCTACCTGTTTCTCTAAATTACACTTAAACCAAGGGTATCATCAGCTAGTAATAGACCCTTCCTCCAGACCGATCACAACATTTACCACGCACAAAAGGATGTTTCACTACAAGCGGCTCAACTTTGGGATATCATCCGCCATAGAGATTTTTCTCCTGTTCTGAACCCCCTTAACTATTTGGATGATATCCTAATCTTTGGTACTAAGCAAGAACAGTATGATGCCGCACTAAAGGCGGTGTGTGACATCTTTCAAAAGGCAGGGCTCATCCTAAATGGCCCGAAGTGTGCCATCAACAACCGATGCCTATGTTTTTTTGGTCACGTTTTCTCAGACCAGGATTTAACAGCAGACCCAGACAAGATCAGCGCCATTGTCAGCCTAGCCGCCCCCGCAGGGGGCGTTCCATCTTAGGGATGGCCGGTTACATTCCGGACTACGACAGACCCATTTTGAATGCTCCTCAAGAAAGACGCCCTGTTCACATGGGACCGACGATGTCAAGAAGCATTCGACGGTGGTGTGGAAGGTTGCCCAGAGCAATACCAGTGGCTCATATGAATTACAAACCTTCCACCCATCACTTTTTTGGTTTCAGTTTGTCTCCCTATGTGAGAAAGGGTATGCCCAGACATGGGTCCCTTGCTCGCTGCGCCATAGGGAACCAAATTACACCTCACTGAGGTGTTCCAACAATGCCGAAACATGTCTGGGGTGCTTGTGTTTTCCGTGCGGTGGGGACCTGGCCTAGCTGTTTGGGCAGGGCTGCTTCCAGTGGTGGCAGTACCCAACTGATTTGCATATGGCTGGACCCCTTTTGCAATGGCGCAGATGGGCTAAAAAACGGTGGTGTGGAAGGTTGCCCAGAGCAATGCCAGTGTTTCAGATTAATTACAAACCTTCCACCCATCACGTTTTTGGTTTCAATAAGCATTTGACACCATCAAACAGGAGCTCAGCAACAACTGCCAACTCACATACTTCAACCCTCAATGGGAGACCAAACTTACTGTTGATGCTAGCCCCGTCGAACTTGGTGTCATACTCGCCCAGACGATCCCCAAAGTCGCGTATGCCCGTAGAGCCTTATCACCAATGGAACAGGCATACTCCCAAGCTGAATGAGAAAGCCTGGTGGCTGTATGGGTCTGCAAGAAATTCCACCACTTCATCATTGGTAGAGGATTCACACTCATTACGGACCTGGAGATGTTTGGGGAAGCTGGATGGTAAAAATTGGGATGATTTCCAAATGTTGGTTTTGGAACAAAGGCACCCCTCTTCCTAAAAGATGTTGGGGTTAACAGGCAAAATCAGATTACCCAATTAAATTACACTCTATAGTTTTCAGCGCACACTAGGAAATAGCTTTGTTAATTACCAATGTTAACAAAATCACCCTGTGGTGTTCCACCAAGGGGAATTAATAAAATGCATATTTTTAATTAAATAGGCTAAGGATCTACATTGTGTTGACCCCCCCCCCCCCGCCCACTATAAAGGGAAAGGATGTAAGGCCAGTAGATTACCCCACCTTTTGGTTACAACCGGCTCGAGTCTACATACATTGAAAAACTCTAGTTAAAGTTCAGGAAAGGCAGCTGCATTTCAGGGCCCTATGGAAAGATAGGTCAGGGGTCTAGTCACTCCACTCTCAAGGATGGCCCCCAGCTCTCCACCATACGACCCAGTCAGCTTTTATGCCTTCCCACAATAGACAGCTCCATCCAGAGGACATCTCTGCAATATATCCTTTTGGTGTTTCCTTGTGGCTGTCAAATGGTATGTTGTAGGAGCTCCTTTCATAATAGACATTTTAGGAGCTCTTTTGTCTTTCCCCATAGTGTATCCACTTTATATAACAGTGATGCTACCATCACGTTTACAGTCTGGGGCAGCTCCCTGCAAGAGTTCTCACACCCAGGATTGGACTGTTACCCTTCTCACTCCTCTGAAATCCAGTCTCTCTCTAAAGATTGATTTAAGAGTCTGGAACAGGCGTATGGGAATTTCCCTTTGAAATCCCCTTTTGTTTCTAAGTCTGCTTTTGGACACAACTTAGTTTTGTAGCAGAACTTCATACTTGTATTAGTAACTGCTGTAATAGACATATATTCCATTTCAGCTACTCATGGGGATTTTTGATAACATGACAGCCATTTCCATATCATGGTGCACGGCCATGTGGCAATTTTCTGCCATTTACACAAAAAGCATAACAATTATGGACACCGAATTTAATCCCAACATTACCAAATGTTACCCTCCTACAGCTCACCAACTTTTACATTTGGGACATTTTCAGATTAGCGAGAAACCCATTTTAGATGGCCATTACAGTTCCCTAATTCACAGGTGGATTAATTTTATTTCCACCAAATCGTCTGGTAATTATCTAAAAAATGACACTATGGTTGCTGTGAAAAAGCCCTGAGTTACAATAGTCATTTGAAATTAATAGTAAATATGTATGTTAATCCAAATAGGAGCTCTGCTTCCTCCAAGCTATTTGTCTCTCTCAGCCAGCCTGTGGCGAGAGTTTTTATTTGTCTCTTTGTTGTTTGGAGTTGGTTGTTTGAAGTTGGTGGCTGCAGATCATAAACGGGGGATGCATTTGCTGCAGAGAGCTCTCCCACTGGAGATAATGAGCTGGGCCTGCCTTGTTAGGTCACAAGGCCTGTCTTCTTATCTGAAGGGGACCATCATTCCGGTATGAAAGGCTTCTATTTCTTGTATTTCTTGCAAAGTTAAAGATTCCCATGATTGTAGCTCCGGTTTTCACACCTGCCACCTACATTCTGATCATGCACTAGCCAGGGCCAATTGTCCACAGAGACAGCAAGTCTAGAGAAAGTTTGTTTTCCAACACCCTTCAGACAGGGCACATTTTATTGCAGTTGTAAACAGTTGGGATGCACAAAACAGGCTGGCAGTGGAGGAAGACACTTTTGAATGTTGCCCATTGTCCTTGGCCGAAATGAACTCACATACTGCATTTTCTAACATCAGCCTTTATTCATTGACACACAGTGTGTTTTATTTATCAGAGTTCACTTTGCTTTTGCACTGAAAGTGAAGGTCTGTTTCTTTCAGTCATTAACAAAATACACTTTTTTTACTTGCTGATTGTTTTTCTGCTCAAAAGTAGATATGAATGGTCACAGTGCACCCCCTTTTAATGGGTGACAGTTTCAGTGAAAATAAAATTGCTGCATTTATTTATCAGCTTGCGATGTCATGTGCTGTTGCAATCTGCACTCAGGTAACAGTTTTGTTTCAACCTTCTCTGGATTTCCCCTGCAGAAAGACACCTGCATCGTCTGCCTAAATCGGCCCAATTTTTCAGCGTTGAGTTTTCTGAATGCTGGCAGGTCTGTTTCATAGTGGGCACTTCAATACTGTTGGTTTGGGGCCTTTGATTACACTCCACATGACTAAGTGCTTCATTGCTTACTCTTCGGATGAGCGTGTGCTAAACACAATGGACCTGATTTACAATGGCACAATGCCATGCCAAAAGGATTGGTAAATCAGTCCCAATGTGCTGTAAATCAAACATGAACAGACAGTTGAACATTTCTAATCAATACAGCAAAGGAATTTTGTGAATTGTATAGTTACATCAATAAGGAAAGTTATGGTGCAAACTTCTTCTCTAAGGAATTGCCACAATGCTATACTCCTCAAAGTCACTTGTAACCAGGATGCCCTTTAAATATGAAGGCTTCGAGTAAAAACGGATAATGACAACGGGTGCTTATATGTTTGTAAACAAAGGAGACAGGGCCTCATTATGACCCTGGCGGTAAGGGGTTAACGCCAGCGTTAGCTGCGCCGACCCCTTACCGCCAATTACGAGGTCCCCTAGCGCCATGGTGCTTTTAACACCTGCTTTTAGCGGGTGTTAAAATCCATGGCGCTAAGGGACCATGGAGTTAATTACGCCACCGTAATTTACGGTGGCGTAATTAACGCCTTCCCCACTCCCATTATGCCCTATGGGGCAAAAATGGGAATGGGGAAGGGTAAATGGGGATTGGGGACTTACCGCCCCGCCAAGGTCGGAATGGGGCGGTAAGTCCGCCAACCACCATGGCGTAAACGTAGTTTACGCCATGGTAAAGTCACGGCCCAGGCGGTAACTTACCGCCTGGGTCGTAATGAGGCCCACAGTGTTTCATACTGTCAGGTTTGCAGTCGCATATTATCCATGCATGGTGGAAACGCCCCCTTCACTCTAATCCCTCATGAAGTAGCAAAGTGGATATGGCTCTCGGAGGCTACAGATTATCCCTGCCTCCTCATTCCACTTTTCCTATTTATGTAATTTGCATTCAACCCTGAACTTCATATTCTAGGTTTTTGCACCTGTGTCAGTCAGTAGTGGCGGAATTGGTATTTCTGGAATACCTCCTGAGACATTCCTAAAATACCACCTCACCTCTAGTAAACTCTCAATCATGAGGATTTTCAGAAATACCACCAGGAGAGTGTTATCTTCTTCTGGCTGTATTTTACAAAAAATCCGCCCACCTCGAAAGGATCCTCTGAAGCTCTCGCAAAGTCTCTTCTGAGAACTGACTTCAGTTTGACGAACAATTAATAACTACAGCAATGAATGAATGGACACTCAAGAAAACAACTAATTGTGCTGAAATGCATTGCCATCGAACCTGCTATTGGGAAAAATAGACCAATGGGGAAACCGCAAGCAAAAAGCTGAATTTCTCCATGCATGTTTGTTCCAGGACCAAATTTAACTTGGCCAGGTTGGAACAACGGCAAGGGGAGACCAGTGAAATAATGAGCAAGTGATTTGCACTGTTCACCATTCTAGACATTGGTTTATAGGCACGACCCCTATTTACATTGCCTGCCCATGGCCTCTCTTTTGTATGCTTCCATTGTGGATATGAAAAATAGGATGAAAGGGAGGTTTAGGGCCTGATTCAGGGAATTTCAAGCATCCATGTGCGTGTTATCCTCAATATCCTATTTGGAATTGGGCACAATGGGCCTCATCACGAGTTGGGCGGTAACGCCGGAGCTATTAGCACCGGCATTAATAGCCCTACCGCCAAACCCCCTGGTGCTAATAGCGCCGGATCACGGGTTTAGCTGAACCGGTATTGCCCATTCCCCACTGAGCCCATTCGGGAATCCCCCATTCCCCATTGGGCTCAATGGGGAATTTTTGCGCTCTTACCGCCATCGGATTTCACGCCGGCAGTATGAGCGCGAAATTTCAGCAGATTTCCCACCAGCTCAGAGCTGAGGGGAAATCTGCCAAACCCGTGATTCGGCGGACCCTTAAATGCAGCGGTAATAGCGCTACCACCACATTTAAGGGTTGCCGCCAAACTCGTGATGAGGCCCAATGTGTGCAAATGATAATTCGTATTTTGTTTTTTTCTGAAATGGGAAATACATCAAAGTTGACAAATCGCTGGATTCGGCTGAGACTTCCAGAATAAATGCATGATTTATAAAAATGTTTTAACATGGGAAGGTCCTACTGAGAACAGTTTTGTAAATCAGGCTCGAATTCTTAGCATTGATTATTGATTTGGTCGCTGAACACATATATGATTCGTATTGTGTGTGAATGTGGGATCTGATGACCTTGTTAAAGTAACAGAGCTGGACAGGTGTCCAATCACCTCACATTCACTACTGATCACTACTATGGAAGATACGTCCCAGTGTTTGAGGCTGTAAGGTATTACAGCACTTGCTAAATGTACTGCAAAGTCAGATTGGAATGTTTGTCTACTTTGTTATTAGTTCATACTGTGCAGTTAATGTTGACCAGTTTAGTTGGGGGGGGGGGGTTCACAGTGCCAAATCCCTTTCAGATCCGCCAGAGTGCCAGGAGACTACTCCGGTGGTGATAGTGTGCAGTACAAGTGCCCTGTAACACTAACACTAACATATAAGAGAACGTTGTCCTGCTGCAGAAGCATGCTGGCTCTGATGGAAATGTTAACCACTGTACTTACTCCCTGTTTGGCACACAGACACAGAATCGAATGAAATTGGCAGACAACTACGAGGAGGACGATTACCACCATCACCACCACCATCATCACCACCATCACCACCAATCGCCTGCGAGGTCTCAGCACTCCAATCACAGACCTTCTCCAGATCAGGTCAGTCGCATCTCTGACATGCATAGATTGTTTTTACTAGACCGGAGTATGGAAAGTGAAATAAATATTCAGAGAAATAATATACAGGAGAGGCTAATAGCAGCAAAGTTTATTCCAATCACTCACACAGTCCAAATGTTATTCTTCTGACTTCCTTTAAACTGTACTTCCTGGCTATGTGTGTGCAGTTTGCTTTGCTGTGACTCTGAGGCATGAAACCTTGTGGAACTTTAGAACTGTGCAGGAAAAGGCCAAATGATGACTGCAATATTTAATTTTCGGGGCTCATTTTACAGAAAGTGAAAAGTGACTCAGGTTACTGTCTAAGTTTGCTGCTTCATGCACTTTGGTCTTGCTCAAGCAATTTTTGGCATTTGCACTACGAAATGTAAAAAAAGTGCTAAAACTGATGAAAACAGGTTAGCACACTTGTTTACCCTTCCTAATGTAAGAAGATATCCCCCAATTAACTGTTGGCTGGAGACAACCGCAATGGATTCCTATGCAACTTGCCTGTTTTTAGCAAGCGTGAAAAACATGCAGATTCCATTCTCATGTTAATCAAAGCCTGTTCAGTCACCACACACACGCCTGACATCTCAGATCTCATCAACTTCCATAAACTTGATGCGATTATCACCACTGAAACCTGGATCAAGCCAACGTCTACCCCTATATCAATTTCCTCATACCACCCAGTTATTACATTAAATATGTGGTCTGGGTAAACAGGAAGGGGGAGGCATTGCAGTCATTTACAAAAGTACCTAGCCATGTTTGGTTAATACCCGACCACCCCTTAGCACAATGGAAACTATCACATGCAAATGCCTCCCTCTCATTGAGACGCAGTGTCGGGGGGAAATTCTGCCGGGGTCACCTGGCCGTCCACGGACCCCCGGGCAGGGAGGCCCCAACTCCTCCCGCGTATCCCAAAAATGAGTATGAGGCACACGCAAGAAGCAAGGTGGTTCTGCTGTTTATTAAAAAACGGCAGGGATGGGTCAAGGATCGTACGCGTCCGTCCTGACTCTCTCTCTCTCTTCCTGGGGCTCGCAGGCCCTTTTTTACCTCGGTATGACGCGCTACTCGCGTCACCCTGGGAAAGTTAGCAAAAAACCTATCGCCACTCTGGATTGGTTCCTCGAGTGGTAGGGTTAGTATAGCATACGTATAGAGAACGCTGTTAGTGGTTGAGGGTCAGTCAGGTGGTATACTTGGGTTGTCCCTTCAATTAGATACATGAAAATTGTTACATGAAGACCCCTGAGGATTGGCTAATGTTAATGGCGTCAGTGATAAGTGCCCCATGTTCTGATTGGTCCACTCGCGAGCCCCCCAGTCTGGGACCATCGCTGTTCCCAGCTCGCGGTGCACCTGTCATTTGCAACAATGTATACTATGGGTATGTGCAGACAATGCGAGGATTTGTTCATATGCTGGAGGGCAGACTACTCCCACCGCCGCAGATGTCCATTGAGTCGCTTCATTGTTGCTGCCCGTGTCTCAAAACGTGGGATCCAGGCGCCTCCTTCCTCCTGGGTCTGGCACCCTGTCAGGTTCGGCTTGGTCACGTGAGGAGAGACCGTGGTTGAGGCAGAATTCTGCACATTTAATATTGCATTTTCCACTGTGTGTCTGGCTTAGTTTGAAGGTGTGACCTTGGCTTCGGCTTGTGGCATGCAAGTTTGCAACATTGTGCCCTTGACTGTCTGTTCTCGCCGGGCTCACTCTGCAGGGTCAGCAATTGTACTCTTGCTCGTTCAATGTTCATGGAGGCTCTTGCTTGCGGCCTACTTGGGCCTGGTGCATAGGTGGGGACGTTTGATGCACGGCGCTTTAGGTAATGGTATCATATTGTTTTATCCCCAGTATCATGTCTTCGTTATATTTCTCATTGCAATGCATGGGTTAGGAGAAGCGCCAGCAAGCATTTTAGATGAGTTCATTGTGCGTCTTGCGTTTCTGCATTTTGAAAAACCTATGTGAAAAATAATAAAGATGCGCGTCAGTGGGTGTGTCCGTCACCTACGTCATAGCACTGAATATGTTCTTCGTGTGTATTGGTGTGGGAGTGTCCAGTGTGCATGTTTGCACGGGTGTGCTGACCATTGGCTAGGTCGTCATGGCGATGTGTTTATTTACTGTTGAATGGTTCAGTCGAGTTCATCCATGCCGCAGGTGTCGGCATGGGCAGGGCAGGCTGGTGGGCAGGCTGGTGGGCAGGCTGGTGGGCACATCCGTATGTTCCTGTACCACGGTATTTGGTCATCTAGTAGATAGGCAAACTCCTCTCGTGGCGGGTGCCTGGGCCGTGATCCTCTAGGCCAGGAGTGTGAGGGGATTGGTGGGAGCCTTTTGTTCCATTCTCCCACTTCAGTCCCCCCTCTGGTCGACTTGTCGACCACAAACATATCTTTTTCCTTATCTCCTCTTACTCTCCATATTTTCGTTACTCCTCCCAAGTGTCCATAGTAGTTGACATGGTCTTCAAATGACCAATACATATATACACAGGTTCCTCCAGGTGTGCAGTATACCCATTTCCCTATGTAGCTCCTTGGGTTTCTTGGGTTTTCGAGCTTCACAGATGGTGGGTCCAGGTGGTTGGTGATGATCTGTTTGCGCAGTTTTTCTCTTTCTTTTATTATTGTGTCCGTGTGCTGGCCATCATCTGCCGGCATCAAGGGGTGCATAGCAACCATTTTGATCATTTCGTCTGTAGTGTGTGCCTTCCGGGCCTTCCAAAATCTTAGTATGATCAGTGCAGCTCCAGCCAGTATTATGCATCCAACTATAATCTTCAGTCTGTCCGACAGCCAAGATGGCATCCATGACCATAACATTGAAAACCAGCTGTCATCCTTCTTCACTCCTTTACTTTCTTCCATCATTTTGGAGTGCATCTGGGCCAGTTGTGATACTGCTTCTGTCAGTGTACCATTGTCAGCATCGTTAGCAGGAATGAATGTGCAGCATGATTGTCCTATCTTTGCGCAAACTCCTCCTTCCATTGCTGTAAGGAGATCTAATACATATCTGTTCTGTAGTGCTACCATCCTCACTGCTCGCAGTTCCTCTTTTATTGCGTTGAATCCATTTACTGTAGAATAAATTGTCATCATTAGCTCCCATCTAGTTATCTGGAGCCATTTTGCGTTTGCGTAAGTTTGTAGTCCCGGATGTATTATTGACGAGAAGAACATTGCTGCTCTGCTGAATAGTCTGTGTTCTGGTGGGATTGAAGTGAGTGCTGTTTCCGACCTTCCCCATAGGTAATTTCCTGTCAGAGGTTCTCCTTGTGTCTTCTTTCTATTCAGGACATTGTTGTTGTTGTTCTTTTCATTCTCTGACCCCTTCTGAGGTTTTACAGATCTCTTCTTCCTCTTGTTTCCTTCATCCATTTTAGGGAAGTTCGCCACGTTCACATGTTTCTGGGGCACCACTAGTGATGGTACATTGACGTGTACCATTGTGCATTAGCATTCCACAGAGGGGGCAGTGTGTGGTGTGCCTTGTTTCCGCAGGCCCAGTAATGGTCCATTAATACTGCTGTTCCTGCTCCCCCCTCAGGTAACTCCACCACGCTTGCACAGTTGGTGTTGTATCCCACGTCCACTTCTCCTCTATGTTGGTAGCATACCTTAGGTGCAGACAGCGGCAGTATGCTTATTGGGTCTTCATCCTTCTCCATCCATGTCAGCATGGGTACGTACTTGCCCCAAATCGTCCAACATCTGTTATTGTGTTCATCAATAGTTGTAATATTTTCTCTTGTTACCATGTTGCTGCCAATCTCTCCTATGTCCCATTTGTTGTCCATGTACACCTTCCCTGTTATTGTTACCAGTCACATGGTAGGTATTGTAGTGTTACTTTCTTTGTTTCTCCCTTTTCAGGACCACTTGTCACGTATCTGAATGCTTCAGCATGCAAACTGCTCTTGTGGTAACTCAAATAAGTCTTGAGGAAGTTGTTTTCGTATGGATATGTGTCTCGTGTTTTCCACACCAGTTTCAGCACCGTCCCTTGAAATCTCCCTTTCGTTTGGAACAGTGCCAGGTATATTATACATTGTGCTGTCTTTTCATCTATTTCCGTGGCAACAAATGTTCGAGAAGCGCTCATGGCGTATGGGATCAACGAGCAGACGTAGCAGCTGTCTTCTGTTGTCTGCTTACCTATTTGGGTCATGTGTTGGTACCACATGTTGTTCGAGACGTGTGCTGAATCTGTTATGTAATTATCAATACCTTTATTATCTGAGTATGTGCTATGTTTAACTCTATTTCCCTTATGTGGAGGCTTGCTAGTACCACCTGACGTAACACCTGTTGCAGCCGTGGGTGGGGGTACATTAGGTTTGGGTACAGCCAAAATATTGATAGCATAACTTTTCTGCCATACAGAGGCAGCCAAAAACCCAGTGATCATCAAAATCCCTATAATTTTTATTACAGAAGCTAGTCTCACCAGCATTTTACTCTTACCTTGCTGCAGTCCGGCAGCTTATTCTTGCGACGCTAAAGTTGCCCGCCTGAAAATTCTCAATAGGCTTGTTATTAGTGTTAGTTGTTGTTTTCAAGCTCTCCCTATCAAGTAGTCGTTCAGTGCCCAGGCGAAGAGCTGTTCCCACGCCAATCTAAGCGATCTGTCTCTTAGGGCAGGCAAGTGTTGGTGAAGATGGGGCATTGATTGTTCTATGGCCAAGATAAATGCTGTGTAGTAGACACGTACCCTCCTTCTTTTTAGGTACTTTGGCCTTTTTATGTGATAGACAAATTGGTGTGATAGGGCTCCAGGGTAGTTATCGTCTGAGGGTAGCATCTACTCCTGGTCAATGAACTTTGTTAGTTATCTGTTTTCTTAGCAATACAATAATACGCGGTACCTGCATGTGCGAGAAAGAAAGAAGAGAACATTCAAGTGTTTACATGTGTATATGTGGAAGACAATGTCCTTCAATTGGGTGGTTACTGTAGTGGGTAGGGGGTCGATGGGCAGAGGGTTTGGGCTCAACTGGCGGAAGTCTCTTTACTCTTTGATCGTGTGACCATGGGGTGGACGGTATAGGAATTACCAGTTTCTATTTCAGTAGTTGTCTCTGGGGAATCTGGGGGGTGGCAGGGTATGGAGACACTTAGGTCATCAGCTGTGGTAGAAGTCTCTTCCTCCATGGGTGACGCTGTCACTGTTCTTCCAATGGCCCTGTCGGTGACGCTAGGGTGGGTCTGGAGTTTGCAAATCTTTACGTCGTGTAAGTGATTCCAAGCACGCTTATTCTGCAACTTTACTGCTCTCGTAGATGCCTCCTCTACAAGGTGGGGACCAGTGAAGCGTGGGCTGTTCCACTTTCTATTGAAATTGCGGAGTAGCACGTGGTCACCTTTAGCAATTTCGCACAGTTTTTCCTTTTCCGGTCCTTGGTCCTCGTCTTCTTGCTGGTAACTCTTAGACCCGCCCCGCGTGCGCTCGAGCTGTTGAGACACAAACACTACACTAGTAACCAAAGAAGACACATATTGGTACATTTCATCACCAAGAACAGTTGCAGTGTTTTCATAGTCTGTGAATGCCCTTGATGTTGGCGTTAGAGGAAGGCGCATTTGTCGTCCGGTCACCACCTCATGAGGAGTGAGGTGGTGGTCGGAGCCTGGTCTATTCCTCAGCTCAAATAGAGCTAGCGGAAGGCAATACAACCAACTCTTCTTTGTTGTTTGCTGTATCTTTGCAATTGCCTCTTTTAATAGGCCATTCAGGCGTTCGCATACACCGTTGGCCTGCGGGTGATATGCACATGCAAATTTATGCTTGATGTTGAGTAAGGATGTGATGTGCTGGAACATTTCATTAGCGAAATGCGGGCTATTATCCGACCGCAGTACCTCGCACACTCCCCACCTGGGGAAAACCTCCCTCACTAGAAATTTAGCTGCTCTAAATGCATCTGGATGTGAGCAGGGTCCTGCCTCAATCCACCTGGAGAATGGGCATACTACTACAATCATATACCTATTTCCTTGACATACGTTGATCATATCAACATAGTCAATATGGATGTGCAGGAAGGGTCCCTCTGGCCGGGGTATAGTACCTTTTATCACTTTCAGCATGTGACCGGCCGTAAACTGTTGACATGTGAGACAATTGCTGATAAAATTTGTCACATGGGAATTTAACTCGGGACAGAACCAATCTTCCCTAATTCGTGCTGCAATAACTTCCTTGCCTGTGTGGGCTGGGTGGTGGAGTTGGCTCAGGGCGGTGTTCAATAGTGCCAATGGCATTACCATCTTTCCAGTGTTACCCTGGCGCCATAGTGCGTCAGTTGGTGACATTGTACATCCTCTTTTTACCCATATTTCTTTTTCTGCCATTGGTGCAGCCGCTTGTAACTCCATTATCTGTGTGGCTGGGAGATGGGTGTACCCTTCTCTTATCAACATCTCTTTAGCTATCCCACTCTCTCTCCCTCTCTCTGACTCTGGGGGGTTCCATATCTCACCAAAATATGCGGCATACTTCGCATGTGCGTCTGCTGCTGCATTTCCTTTTGAGATATGATCTTCTCCGTTAGTGTGTGCAGTACATTTGACCAAAGCTAATTCTTGGGGGTCATTTATTACTTCAATTAATTCAGCTAATAAGAGAGCATGTTGCACTGGGGTGCCGTCAGCTCTCCTAAACCCTCTTCTCCTCCATTTGGACAATCCTGAGTGGACAGTAGACGTGACATATGCGCTGTCAGAATATATAGTTACTCTTTTGTCAAGGCTTTCCTTCAACGCCAAGATCAGTGCAACCAATTCTGCTGCTTGAGCAGAGTAATGTTGTGGTAATTGTACGCATTTCACCGCCACATACACCAATTCCTCTGTCATTTTTACCACTGCTGCCCCAGTTCTCCTTATCCCATCACTTTGGTCTATTGTTGATGACCCATCAATGAACAAGAGCTCTCCTCCATTTAGCGCGTCCTCTTCAACTTTTCTAGTACATGAGTACATTTCGGTAGTCTGCGTACAATCATGTGCATAGTCTCCTTCCTCAATTACTTCCGCTATAAACCTTGCAGGATTAACTGTGCAGCATCTAACAATTGATAATTCTGGTCTAGATAAGATGATCTCATAACCTGACGCCCTCTGCGTGGTTAGTGTGGACTTAGGCTTGTTCAATATTGCAAATAGTGCATGTTCCACAAATAGTGTGGTTGGGCACCCCATTGTAATTGATGATGCTTTCTCTACCGCGAAGGCAGCTGCGGCGAGACCTTGTTCGCAAGGGAAATGTCCTAACATTACAGGATCCAAGTGACCACTGTAAAATGCTACTGGTTTGTAACCCATGCTTGTTTTTTGAGCCAACACTGCTTTCATTACTGCTGAGTCGCAATGTGAAAATATAAAGAATTGTCGTTCATAATCTGGGGTGGCCAGTACCGGAGCAGTTGATATTGCATCTTTCAGTTCATCAAAGGTCTCTTTCATTTCCATTGTCCACCCCAATTTTTTCTCCCCTTTGTTAGCTTCTCTTAATGCCTCAAGTAGGGGTCCTATGTATGAGCTATAATCAAATACCCATGCTCTACAGTAGTTGTACAGTCCCAGGAACTGCTGCAGTTCCCTCACTGTTTGTGGCAACGGCGTTTTTGATATGGCCTGTGCTCTTTGTGGTGCAATCTTTCTTCCGTATTGGGATATGAGCTGGTCAATGTATAGCACCTGTTCCTGACAGTACTGTAACTTCTCTTTGTCTACCTTGTAACCCTTTTCAGCCACTATTGTCAGCATCTTCAATGAGTCCTCTCTGCATTGTTTTTCGCTTGTGCTGCAAACTATCATATTGTCAACATACTGCAACACTGTGCTTTCCACTTCAATGTTTCCCAAGTCCATCTGTATTACTCTGTTGAAAATAGAGGGTGACTCGCAGTACCCTTGTGGCAATCTGGTGTGTTTCCATTTTGTGTTTCTGTACGTGAAGCTTGTTAGATCTTGTGAGTCTGGATGCAGGGGTATTGAGAAAAAGTCATTTTTGAGGTCAATCACTGTAAATCGTGATGCCTCTGCTGGAATGCCACACAATATTGTGGCCGGGTTTGCTGCTATGGGGTATTCTGCTTCCACTATGTTGTTCAAGGGCCTGAGGTCCCGGATGAAACGCCAAGACCCTTCTTTAGCTTTGCGCACTGGATATACAGCTGTGTTACATGGTGATTCTGATGGTACCAATATGCCATTGTTTATAAGGGCCGTTATTGTTTCATATATGCCCTCATCTGCTTCTTTTGATAGTGGGTATTGCTTCACTCTAGGGAGTATTGCACCTTTTTTCAATTTTATTCGTACTCCCCCTATACTCTTTATGCACCCCACGTCATAGGGACTAGTAGTCCATAATGATGTTGGGACTTTTGCCATATCCTCCTCAAAGAAGGGAACTGGGATGGATGTGGGTGTTTCAAGTGCCTTTGCAATTTTCTGTGCCACTTGTTTGTATGTCACTCTTAGCCATATTTCTACACTCATCATAAATACCATTTCACCTTCTTCCTTTTCTTCTGAAAAGAGCTCCTCGTCTGACACCTGGGTGAGCCTGCATCCCTCAGCTAGGGCTATCACTGCCCTCCATGCTCTTCCTTCCCTGTCTTGGGCATGTACTGTGATATAATCAGCAGTTGCTATAATGCTCTCCATGCTCACTGAAATCACCTTTCCTTCTGGTTCATTGGCTGGTGTTTCTGGTCTAAACAAATAGGCTGTTGGCCTCCTCCAGATCTTTCCTTCCATCCCTGGCATCCATGCAAATGCCATGTCTGTTCCGTATTGGAACAGTTCGCCATCTACTGGCTCAGCCCTAATCACTGTCTGTCCACAATATGCTTGCATAATTTGTCGTGCAGTGAGCATGTTTATTCCTGGAGTGGAGCAAATTATGCCGTCCTCCGTAAAGGAGATCGTCATATTCAACCTGCTCATTATGTCTCTCCCCAGTATGTTTACTGGTGAGGCCCTAGAATATAAAAGCGGGACGGACATGTCATAATCCCCTATTGATAAGGGAATGTTATCAGTAAAGGGAACCAACCCCCTAGCCCCAGAGAATCCTTGGGTGTTCATGGCTTCACCTGACATCTTAAATTTACCTTCCCTTATGCAAGACCGGGTCGCCCCGTTGTCAACAAGGAATGACAATTTTTTGTCACCTATCGTTACCTCTATGCGTGGTTCCTCCGCACTATTAGGTGTTACCGACAGGATGGGACACACCAAGGCCGTCTGTGGGCTGTCCTATTGTGGGTATAATGATTGACCACTTCCTGTGTAAGGGTTGTGTCCCAGGACAGTCACCCTTCCCAGTTGTGTTTGCTGTAGTTGTGTATTGGTAGTGGTTATGTTATGGTCTTGAATTTGGGCAGGTTGCTGTACTTGCTGCACTTGACGTTGTTGTGTTATTGCTACCTGTTGTTGTGGTAGTGAATATGCCTGTGGCTGTTGTTGTGTTACTAGTTGTTGCTGCACATTTCCCGGTTGCAGTGCCTGCTGTTGTTGGGTGTCTTGCTGTTCCCTTGTAGGACCTTGTTGTCCCTGTTCTCCCCATGATGGTGTGCCTGGTCTCTTTCTACATGTGCGTGACATGTGCCCTAGTAATCCACAAATCCAACATACCGGTGGTTCCCTGTTCTGCCATGGAAAGCTCCCTGAATTGTCCTGGTATACTGGTTGCCCGGAGGGGTAGAAATTTCTGAATCCTCCCCCTTGCTGTTGTGTGTTATAGCCGTATCCCCTCCCCCTCATCATTCCTCCCCTTCCCCTGTTGTAATTATAATATCAAGCTCCTGGCGTTGAGTATCCTCCTCCCATGTTAGTCGTGTGTGGTAAGCTGGTGGCAGCTGTTGTGCTACAATCTGTGATGATTGTATTTGGGATGGATCTTGTGCAGCCACTACTTGTGTGGGGTTTTGAGTCATTGTTGCAGGTGTAGTTATTAGTGCACCTTCCATCGTGTATTTAGTACGTTTTTTCTGTACCAATTTAGCCTCTTCCGCTTTTCTATCCTCTTCCTTTTGTTTCATCTTTTCTTGCCATGTCCTACAATTATGTACTATCGTCAGTTGTATTTCTGGCCATGCTTTTGCTTCCATCCCCACTACCTTCTTCAGTTGTTTCTGAACTGCTTCTGGGAGCCCTTGTATTAGTATATGATAGAATATTGCTGGTGTTTTGTCCCATTGTTCTCTAGTTTCCATACGCCACTTCTCTTGAATTTCCTGGATATAATCAACAGGACCTTCGTTCTCACACATCTTGCGTGAGGTAATTGCTCCTATGTCTGATGTGTCTGGGTACTGTACCCTCAGCGCTTGCCATAATGCATGTCTACAGTTTGCGAATGGTGCCCCATCGTGTGATGTGTTTGTTATTGTGACCCCGGGGAAGCCTGCTCTCTTCCAGATGTCATCTGCTGCATCCCCCAATATTGATATTAGAAGGCCTTTTACATCCCCCACTGCCAGTTTCTGTCCTGCGGTGTGTTTTTCCATTTCATATATCCATTTTCCCGCACCTCCACTTAATGATGGGAGCCTGCACTTTATATTTTCCTTGTCTGCATGCTTCCAAGGGACGTATTGTGGTCTAACCCCTCCCCTCTCCAGAAGTGGCATTAAGTTGTGTCCTGTTTGACCCCCTGGGTTCCACAAAATCGAGTCTGTGCACCCCTCCTCTTCTTCCGTGTCTTCTACATCGTCAATTGCGTCCATATTTCCCCTGCTCGTAACTGTTTCTCCTCCATCTCTTCCCCTTCTTTTATCATTTCCTTTATTTAATGTGGGCGTGTGTAATCGGTCTCCCTGCCTGCGTCCAGGGAGGTCTCTAAGCCTGCCTGCTGCAGGGGGTCAGTTCGTGGGGGAAGGGTGCGAGTTTAGGTGGGCATGTTGCACGTAATGAGTGTGGGGTGGTGGAGCATGTTGGACGGGATGATGAGGGTGTAGCTGCACGTGTCTGCCTTCCCGCCATTCCTTGCTCTTCCCCCTCACTTCCCTCCAGTTCTTCCTTTCTCCTCCAGGCCCATGGTGATTCTCTATTTGTCCGGGTGATGTATAATTTATCTAGGCTTTCCTTTCACTATTTCTTCCTTCCTTCTCCATTCCTTCTTCTTCCTCACTACAAAGGTCATCCAGGAATGGCAACCCCCAATCTGTCTTTTTCCCCCTGATCGTTACTGTTTTTAAATCTATTAGATCCGTTCCTCCCGTTTCTTTTTTACCAATTGCTCCCCTTTGTGCTGATGTTGTTTCTACTTCTGTGTCTCTGTGTACATACCTCCTTACTTCACTCTCCCCTCTCCTATCTTTTCTTTCCCCTTCATTTTTCTCCGCTATTTCTCTACCAATTTCCTCTCTTTTCTTTTTCAATTCCTCCATTACTTCACTACTCATCTTTTCCAATATCCTTTCTTCTTCTTTCTTCCTTTCCCATCTCACGCTTTCCCGTTCTAATATACTCTCTATCATCCTCCCTTCTTCGTATTTCCTTGTCGTTTCTGATAGTAATCTCCTCTTCCATATTGCCATTTCTTTTTCTTTCTCTTCTTCCTCTCTTTTCCTGTCACGCACTGCTGCTTTGGATACCCTTTCTGCTACTGCCTTTACCCTTTCGGCTTCTCTCTTTTGCTCCTCAGTTCGTTCCCTCATTTTTTCCAACTCATTCTTACTTTCTTTCCTTTCCCGTGCTCTCTCTCTTTCCTCTCTCTCGAGCTGCTTGATCAGTGCATTCTGCTCATCCCTTAATTCTGCAAATCGTTCCTCCAAAATCTCTTCCTTTTGTCGTAACAGCTCTTCCTCCTTTCTTTTCCCCTCTTCCCCTTTCATTTCACTCTTCCTGGTATTATCCTCGTCCATTTTCCTTACTACCTCCTTCTCTTCTCCTGTTAATGAACCTCGTAATTTTAATAGTACCTGCGCAGCTACCCACTCATCATGTCCTATTTCCGCGATCTGCTCTTCGCCAGTCCTCCCCTCCCCTGCGGGCGTCTTCCTATGAGCTGATCCCATCGTACTAGTCCGCTCCCTTCCCGTGTGGCCACCTGTAGCTGTATATGGTGGCGGGCTGTATGCCGGGTTCGAGTACCCCTCAGCCGCCCTTAATTGTTCTCTTACTATTTCTCCTAGTTCTCTTAAAGGATATAACCCCCTCCCTCTGTTTTCACTACCTTCGCTAGGGGCATATTGTCGCTCTGTTCCTTTTTTATTTCCTTTTCGTTTGAGTTGTTGCTCTTTTCTCCTCCCTCTTGTCCGTTCCCCGTGTTCTGTGTGCCTTCACTCTCTTTTTCCCCATTCTCTCCTTCCTCCTTAATCTTCTTTGCTTCCGTTGTTTCCCCCATAGTGAACATTCTGTTTGGTCCTGGTCGGGACCCTTGGAACATCCTCCAAAAGTTAAACACCTCCACGTGGTGTGTCAACTTCTTCCCCTTGTATGTGTTATGCAGATGGGTTAATAGTGAATGTTGGGTATATGGATCGAAACTGCCATTAGGCGGCCATGGTGTCGTCATTTTGTTGTCTGTCCCCTGTGTCCATTCTATGCTGTATTTCATCAGTTTCTCCCTATGGGGTGACAGTGTTTTACATATATGCTGTAGCGGGGTAGTGAGGGTGTTTCCCCACCCTCCTGATCCTGTCCCGTGTGACATAGTAGCACTTCAATTCTTATCCTCCCTCTATATGGTAGTGGTTATCTTGCTAATAGTGTACGCCATACAATTTCAGATCTTTACCTGGCCCCGTAATTTTGGGGACTTGCGATTGTCCGCTAAAACAAAATAGTAAAATATAGCATTTGCATTTGTATATTCTTTTCTTTCTTTTCTTCCTTTACCGAACACCTTTACGGCCCCCTACGGCCGAGGCGCACGTAGCCCCCTGTGGCTGCGTGCCCTGTGTGACGTTCTTATACAGCCATCCCACTTTGTTTTACCCCTCCTCCTATTCCATCACTTGTCGTGGCCGGCGTTCTCCGTGCGCGGCCACGCCCCCCTTTTCACCTTGCCCCAATCTACTCGTTACCGTTTATCCCCGTCTCCATTCCCTTACCATTATTCTCTTCCCCACCACTCTTCGAAAAATGCCTCGCGTTCGAGATATCCTATGAAAGCCCTACTGGTGACGTCACCGATCTCTTCCAAAACTACTAGTAAGTTCTTTACATGTTTTTAAAAGTTCAAAATCTGCTTGCAATCTACCCCAGTTAACCCCACAGCTGTCCTCTTGTCTCGCCTGGAACAAGGTAATCAACAATATAATCAGATTGCGCACGCTGCGTTACCTCGCGTGTGATACGCCCCTCGACAGAAGGGCTTAACCAGCCAATTATCTTCCGTATTAGGCAACCAGTTAGCTACCGCCTACAGGGAAACGTCATCTATCTATCGAGTTTTCTGCTCGATCAATAGGGATCCTCATCTACTCATTGATCAATAATCACCAAATTGTAGGAAACCGCACACACACACACCCTTACACGTGGTCGCGACCTAGGCCAATCAGTTTCTACGAGCGGCCGCACGTGATGTTTTCGTGCTCCGCCCCCTCCTCTTCCGTAACGTGGCAGACTGCTCTCGCACTTGTCCAGCTACCATTCACTTCACCGTCAATACTAATTTATCAAACCTTCGCCGCGCACCTGTGTAACACCTCCCGCCTCCCGTATTCTATTCGTCCCCCCTCCCTCACAATTTCACATTGCTTGTTGGGTGTGGCATACTCACCAAGTTCTCTTGATGCGGGGCCACTCGACTGCGTGCACCCCTCCAAGCGGCTCGCCACCTCCCGTCGTCTGGACCACGTCTGGACACTCGCCAACCGCGGGCGGGATACTTCTCAACCGGCTCCCGAAGGCCAATATCTGGATTGCGCTGTCCGGTCTTCTCGTAGTTCCGCGATGGTCCTGCAGTCCTCAAAAGGGGGCAGCGGCAGAGGGGGCCGCGTCGCCGGGCCTCCTCGCAACGGGAGCACTGGGAAAAATAAAATAAAAGCAGATCTTAAACAGATCTCAGCAGTGCCTCCAACTTGTCGGGGGGAAATTCTGCCGGGGTCAGCTGGCCGTCCGCGGACCCCCGGGCCGGGAGGCCCAACTCCTCCCGCGTATCCCAAAAATGAGTATGAGGCACACGCAAGAAGCAAGGTGGTTCTGCTGTTTATTAAAAAACGGCAGGGATGGGTCAAGGATCGTACACGTCCGTCCTGACTCTCTCTCTCTCTTTGTGGGTCTCGCAGGCCCTTTTTTACCTTGGTATGATGCGCTACTCGCGTCACCTGGGAAAGTTAGCAAAAAACCTATCGCCACTCTGGATTGGTTCCTCTAGATGGTAGGGTTAGTATATCATACGTATAGAGAACGCTGTTAGTGGTTGCGGGTCAGTCAGGTGGTATACTTGGGTTGTCCCTTCAACTAGATACATGAAAATTGTTACATGAAGACCCCTGAGGATTGGCTAATGTTAATGGCGTCAGTGATAAGTGCCCCATGTTCTGATTGGACCACTCGCGAGCCCCCCAGTCTGGGACCATCGCTGTTCCCAGCTCGCGGTGCACCTGTCATTTGCAACAATGTATAACTATGGGTATGTGCAGACAATGCGAGGATTTGTTCATATGCTGGAGGGCAGACTACTCCCACCGCCGCAGATGTCCATTGAGTCGCTTCATTGTTGCTGCCTGTGTCTCAAAACGTGGGATCCAGGCGCCTCCTTCCTCCTGGGTCTGGCACCCTGTCAGGTTCTGCTTGGTCACGTGAGAAGAGACCGTGGTTGAGGCAGAATTCTGCACATTTAATATTGCATTTTCCACTGTGTGTCTGGCTTAGTTTGCAGGTGTGACCTTGGCTTCGGCTTGTGGCATGCGAGTTTGCAACATTGTGCCCTTGACTGTCTGTTCTCGCCGGGCTCACTCTGCAGGGTCAGCAATTGTACTCTTGCTCGTTCAATGTTCATGGAGGCTCTTGCTTGCAGCCTACTTGGGCCTGGTGCATAGGTGGGGATGTTTGATGCACGGCGCTTTAGGTTATGGTATCATATTGTTTTATCCCCAGTATCATGTCTTTGTTATATTTCTCATTGCAATGCATGGGTTAGGAGAAGCGTCAGCAAGCATTTTCGATGAGTTTGTTGTGCGTCTTGCGTTTCTGCATTTTGAAAAACCTATGTGAAAAATAATAAAGATGCGCGTCAGTGGGTGTGTCCGTCACCAACGTCATAGCACTGAATATGTTCTTCATGTGGATTGGTGTGGGAGTGTCCAGTGTGCATGTTTGCACGGGTGTGCTGACCGTTGGCTAGGTCGTCATGGCATCTCTAACAATGTGTTTATTTACTGTTGAATGGTTCAGTCGAGTTCATCCATGCAGCAGGAGTCGGCATGGGCAGGGCAGGCTGGTGGGCAGGCTGGTGGGCAGGCTGGTGGGCACATCCGTATGTTCCTGTACCAGGGTATTTGGTCGTCTGGTAGATAGGCAAACTCCTCTCGTGGCGGGTGCCTGGGCCACGATCCTCTAGGCCTGGGGCGTGAGGGGATTGGTGGGAGCCTTTTGTTCCATTCTTCCACTTCAGCAGCCATTTTTAATCACATCTACAGACCAATACACATGTGTGGTTTCCTCATAGATGAGTAAACAGAAGTAATCTCGAGTTCACACACAAATACCATCTGTCCCAGAGACTGCAATCTACTTGGAACCTTCCCAACCATGAATACAAGGAAACCCTCTCATCCCGAGCTGAAAATCTAGGCCTGACTCAACATGTGCCCTTCCTCACTCACGTCAAGGAGAACACACCAGACCTAATCGTCTCCTCCACATCCTTCCTAAAATGTTCTGACCCCATCACCCTTGAACGCGTGGATCATGCAGCAATCCACTCCTCTCTAACTCACATCATCCTATAAAGGCCGCGATGATCATTAAAAATCGCCTGGTACACACCATGGAAGAAGGTTTCTCTAACTTTCCATCCTTGGAGAAGCTCTACTCCCTTTTGCACTCCTTTTGTAAAACCTCAAAGGATTTGGCTGACAGCTACACAGTAATCAAAAAAAGCCTGTCCAGGACCAAGCTCTCTACTCTTGGCATACCCAAGAGCTTTGCACTAATAAACAAGCTACTAGGTCATTTGAGAAACAGTGGCATGAGGCACACAAACCAGAAGAACTCCTAGTGCTCAAGGCCTTAAGGTTCAACCGGCAGACCCTCATTACTGAGGCAAAGGTTTTTTACACAACATCATTGCACTAGCCCGTAACATGAGACAAACCTTGTTTTCAGCTGTCAAGCAATTCTCTAAACCCACCCCATAACCAGTGGTACTGGATTCACAAGAAAGATGTGAGTCTATATATGACTTATTCATCGACAATATGAACACCATCTGGCAAACTACCATACTGCCACTAATCTTCCTTTCATCATACAAATCATTGTGAAGGTTGTCACCAATCAACTCCTCGCTAAAATGAACTAACCAACCTGTTTCAAAATAATAGATCTGGCTTTTGAGCCAAATGCAGCATGGAGACAGCCACCATCCTGTTTGTCGATGATGTCTTCTGAGTTACCCTTTTAGTCATCAACCTCTCTGCTTCATTCAACATGGTTGACAATGGCACGCTACTGTCTCTCATACCTATCTGGGAGTCACCAGTCCATCCAGATGGGTTCTATGAGATCAGTGTGCTGACACTTGACCTTGGATCCATCCTCTCTCTGGTCTTATTCAGTCTATCAATGGAACCACTTAGTGCACTCCTAACCGATTTCAAAAGCATAATGCACCCAGACATACCTAATAGTTAGAGGTTCGCAAAATATTGCCTGCCTACGTGCATGACTTGCTACCATTAAAACATAGATATCAAGCAGCTGCTAGAAACTTGACCTTATCAAGACAGTATTAATTCTCCTATGCCCCAAACTCATACGGGATCACACTCAAAGGTGGCTGTAGGTATGCACCTGGATGGATTTATCCTGCAACTGACCAAGTCATCAAAATGTCTCAGATCAATGTTAGGTAGCAAACTATCCTTCCAACAACACATAGCTTTAAAGCCCAAATGACCTAGCAACAAATTACCCTCATTGACACGATCCACTCCTTCTTGCCAATTTAGAATAATGCTGCAAGCTCTAGTTATCTACCAAATAGATGGAAAAAGATTGAAGCATGGCTCCCAGCCACACAGCTACCCCCTATTAAGGTGGCACACAATGCAGCAGCGTGCCTCATCACCGGGGCATGCAAGTTCGACCACAGCTCCCCCACCATATGGTGGCTGCTCTGGTTAACCATACCAGCTTAGATCCTGTTAAAAGAATCATGTACAGCTACAAAGATACCTCAGCTGGCACACCAGCTTACCTGGCTGCTAAGTTGAATTCCTCTGGTGGATTGCAGCATAAGCACAGTAGCACCTTTGCCAGACTTGAGACTGGATAGGCCTGCAAGATGAAAACTGGGAAACAGTCATTCTCATGCTACACCTCAGTCCTGTTGAATTACATACCAGAAGCAGCCCCAAACTTTCCCTTCCTTCTCCTGTTCTCGACAGAACTGAAAACATGGCGTTTTCCATCACATCTTGACATTAACTGGACTCTGAGGCTACTCACTAGCCATTCAACTCACTGCTACGGTGCACATTGTTTTGTAAGCAAACACATTACTGCATAGCTGTATGCCTCACATCCTTGCCTGTTGATGTTAAACAAGCTGTGCTTTACAGTCAGCCGCTGCTTCCAGGCTAGTTTTTCTCTATGTAAATATAATAATAACACTTATTATTATTATCTATTTGTATTAAAATATGTTGTGGTAAAGCACTTTTAAATAATCATTGGCTTAAGCCAAATCTGTCTGACTTAAACAATGTGGGCCAGCATCTGGTCACGTGCTGGTGTTCTTCAGTCTTTTGTGCCAGTAATCAAACATCTTAATAGCATACTTCGAATACTAAACAGGTGCACTCTGATAGTGCTTTGCTGCACAAAACCTATCATGAATTGACAACCTTATCAGATGAAACTGCTAAAGGTGTTCCCTCTCAACTATTTTATGATAAACGTCCATCATTCATTGTGTCCAAAATCACTAATTTGAGAGAGGCAATTGCTGATATACCTGGATGTGTTATATATTGTTGTTCTCGTTGTGCCATCTCGCATGGTGATGCAATATGATTTTGGAGTCTTACGAGATTCCAGAATCATATGATCAGAGAAGCGAGATAAAAGCAGCAACTGCTTGGAAGGGGACCTCGTTATATAAATACAGAAAATAAATGCAGGTTTAAATAACCTACATCGAGATTCCAGTTGATCATTTCACCACAATTTGGCGACAAGGACGGCCCGCTCCCAGGTCATAATTCGAGGTCCCCAGCAAGAGAGAAAGAACTGAGTGTCGTATGTACCAGAGATGTAGTGGGTTCTTCAAGTAAGGACGAACGGGAGTGCAGATTGGAATGGGCACAGAAATTATCAGGAACAGCACAGTGAGTTAAGTGTGCAGGGGCGAGATAAAGATTTGGGAAATTGTACACGCGCATAACAACAGCGAACTGCATCTTTTCAACAGGACACGACTTACCGAATGGATGATGTTAGAGGAAAGGATCTCTTAAAACATCAGATAACGTGCGGCAGCAATTTTAAGGAGGGAGTGTTACTATAGCAACCCATAGAAAGCATATGAACAAAATTACGCTGTGAAACGCAATAAAAGTAGAATGGAAATGAACATTGAAGTAAGTCTTTAGGAACAGTGTAATCAAACAGTGTTGAAAAGGAAGGAGCGTTGTGGACACCAATTAAAAGAAAACAGAACAAAAGAAGAAAAAAAATAAAGGATACTAAATAAAATAAGCGGTTCAGGGCAAAGTGAAATACATACATAGTAAATGACTGTGAGAATGTGTAAATAAAAGTGCTGAAATAAAGAAATTTGTGATTAAGGGATTCGAAGTTCAGGACAGAATATTTACATAACAAATGCCCGTGAGAATATACAATTAAAAGTGCAAAAGCAAAACCCATTGTGAAGAGGTTAAATAACAGCTAATACTTATACCCAAGATGCAAAAATTGCTGCACCAATGAAATTTCTGGCACAGCCTGGAAACCCAGTGTGCAGTTGGGAACAATGGTTGAACAATTTTCAAGTGTACCTGAGAGCAGTGGGAGGTGCAAAATGTAATGATGATTTAAGAGAGGCCACATTATTGTATTGGTATTGAAGCTTTAAGAATTTTTAGAACTCTGACTGGTCAAAACAATGTGAATGAGGGATCTGAAGAAGTATCCACAGGTTCTGGAAAAAATAGGAAATATGAACTGGCAGTGGCTAAATTAACTAAACATTTTGGAAATAAAACTGATATAGTATTGGAGAGATACCATTTTTTTTTTCAAGAAGACAAAACAAGGGTGAGCCTGTAGATGCATACATGGCCGCTCTGAGGGGATTGATATCTACATGTAAGTTTACTGGAGTGGCAGATGAGTACTTGAGAGATCAATTGGTGTTACAAGTTGCCGACCCTAGGAGTCAACAACGCTTGTGGCAGGCAAAAGACCCAAACTTAGAACAAGCCATTGATATTGCCAGATCAATGGCATTAGGAGATAGATGTATGAAAGAAATACAAGATAGGGCACAGGGTGCTGAAGTCAAATGTGTACAAGATGTTCAAGAAAACATTTATGATAGAGAAGAAGAAAATTTGGTTGCAGCGATTAGAATATAGTAACATCAACATGAAGAAAGTTAGAGAGCCTGCCAATAAAGTGCAAAACAGGTGTTATAAATGTGGCAGGTATAGACACAATAACAATGAAAAAGAATGCCCGGCATTTTCGGCGGAATGTTACAAATGTGGCTATATAGAACACTTTGGGAAAGTTTGTCGAAACACCCGAGGAAGAGGAAGGACAAAAGGAACATTTTCCATGAATAGAATGCAAAGAGAAGGATATCAGGTTACAAGAAGTAACATGTCAAGCATAAAGTCAATAGAAGGATATTTGTTTCCAGGCAATTCAATGTCTATGGTTAGGGAAATGGAAGAACATGTACAGATTCTGACATTGACACCATCTGAAGGAGGTGTAGGATCATGGGTGTCCATGTTGGTGAATGGTGTGCCACTGAGAGTGATGATTGACACAGGGTCGCCATACACTATGGTGGATGTACAAACATTTGAAAATGAACTGAGAGGAAATAAATCAGATTTAAGAGATACAAGAGTGAGAGCAACTGGATATGGGAAGACACCTATTAACATAAATGGATACACATGGGTACATTTATGTTTTAAAGAAAGAAAGACTTATTGTAAACTTTATGTGGCCAAAAATGGATTCTCCATTGCAGGATAGTGGGAGCAAGCTTCACTACAGATCAAAATACACCCAGGAGAGGTGTTTCCTATTCTAGGTATCACTGAAACTAGTGAGAACTTAGCAAAAAGTTTTCCAAAAGTATTCAACGAAAGCATTGGCACATTGAAAGGATTTAAACACAGGATTATATTAAAGAGAAATGGAAAACCAGTGGTCCATAAAGTGAAAAATATTCCAATCGGTACAAGGGAGGCCTTACAGAAAGAATTGGAGAGACTATGTGAACAAGATGTTATAGAACCTATAGAAAGTTCTAAATGGCTTTCACCAATTGTCATTGTATGAAAACCAGATGGATCAATAAGGATGTGTGGAGACTTAAGAGACTTAAATGCAAATATTTGGGTAGACAGACACCCTCTACCAAATATAAATGAGATGCTAACAACGATGAAGCCGGCAAAGTTCTTCACGACATTGGATTTGTCATCTGCATATCATCAGGTCATTCTGGATGATGAATCAAAACACCTCACATTGTTTGTTACCCCGTTAGGCCCATTCAGATATTATCAGGATACCTTTTGGATTGGCGTCGGCGGCAGCCGTATTTCAAAGGTTAATGCACCAACTGTTTGATGGTCTCCAAGGGGTCCATTTTTTCCAAGATGATATTTTGATATCAGTAATGACTGAAGAAGACCACAATGCGAAATTGCTAGGCGTCTTATAAGTTATTCAAGAAAGGGGTCTGACACTCTGAATAGAAAAATGCAAAATAAGGAAAACTGAAGTGACCTATTTAGGTCATTCAATAAGTGCAGAAGGAATAAAACCAAAGAAATCCTTAGTTGATATAATTATGGGAATTCCTGAGCCCACAAACCAAGCCCAACTACGCAGCTTTCTAGGGCTAGCAGAGTATTATTCGAAATTTGTATATCAGTTTTCTGACAAGTCATGTCATATGAGAAATCTGATGAGGAAAGGCATGAAAATTGATTGGTCAGTGGAATGTAAAAGGGACTTTGAATCATTGAAAGAGCTGATCAACACTGCTCCGACTCTTAAAATGTTTGATTATGGTGCCAAAAGCTTCATTTCTGTAGACACCAGCGGAAAATGATTAGGTGGAGTCCTTGAACAGTTACCAAATGGCATGGTAGTGCCCATCGCTTTCACATCCAGGATGTTGAGAGGGGCAGAAAGAAATTATTCCACCATTGAGAGAGAGGCGTTAGGAGTGAGGTGGATTTTAGAACACTTTAAAGGTCTTATTTGGGATGCACCGATTGAATTAACACTCGATCACAAACCATTAATTCATGTGTTAAGTTTCAAGATCGTTCAATTAACATCACCAAGCATCAAGAGGTGGATTTTAGACATTATGCAATATAATGTGAAGGTGAAGTATACACCAGGCAAATCAAATGTTGGACAGACTGCCTGTCACAATTGCCTTGGAATAACATTGAAGAAGAAATACAATATGATGAATATCTGGAAGATCAAGATACCGACTTTGTAATAGCACAGATTTCCTCAGGTTTTTCAAAAGAGGAGTGGATCAAGGCAATAGATAAAGATGTGGAACAAGAACATCTAAAGAAAGCTATCAGAAGTGATTGGAAAAATGTTGAACAAGATATCAAGTTTTGGATCAAATCTCTTGTGATGATAAGTGTGTATATAGGGAGATCGTATTGTTCCTCTAATTACATTGAGAGAGAAAATTATGCACATTGTTCATGAAGGACATGTAGGAAGAAGCCTTACGAAAAGGAAGGTAAGAGAAGTATACTGGTGGCCTCATATGTGGAATCAAATGGAACAATTAGTAAGAGAGTGCACAGCATGTGCCAGTAGTGATAATGGGAAGAAGACACAACCCACACCACTACAACCTGTTGAAGTTCCTAAGGATATATGGACCAAATTGGCAATAGACATAACAGGACCATTAGAAACTTTGGAGTCTCAAAAAGGGTACATTTTAGTTTTAATGGACTATACATCAAAATGGGTAGAGTGGGGTGTGGCAGAGGAACAGGTAACTGCTGACAAAGTAGTGAGATTCCTGGAGGAAATCTTTAACAGAGAAGGAGATCCTCAAGAAATAATCTCAGATAATGGTGCTCAATTCATATCCTTGGAAATACAAAAGTTCATGAGAGAAAGAGCCATTGAACATAAAATAACAGCCTTATATCATCCTATGGAAAATGGAAAAGTCGGGATAATGAATGGATTCATAAAGAGTATAATCCAATTAGCAATTGCCAATAATTTACCATGGAGGGATACAAAGAGGCATTGAATACCTAGGGCGTTACCCCACACAGACAGGAAAGTAGAACCATTCACATTGATGAGAGGCAGAACAGCTTCCAATAGACTAAGGCCGGCTTGGCTTATGTTGAAGAAAACCAAAGAGATTAGTATGAATGAAATTGTGAAAAGAGTAAAAAAAAGCAGGCCAAATACAAAAGATACTATGATGACAATAAACATGTGAAAGAGAGTTCCTTCAAAGAAGAAGATTGGGGTTGTGTGAAAGAAGCAAGGAAAATATTGAAAGGAGAATCCAAATATAGGTTTCCACAAAGAGTAGTGAAATGTTCAAATAAATCTGTAATTCTTGATGATGGAAAAAAATGGCCTTGTGATGACATAGCATTGTCAAGAGCAAAGATTCCTGTGGATGAAGAGCAAGTGGAAAAGGACACCAGGAATAGTAAACCAAATAATATGTCTTCAAGAAATAGAAGAATTATACAGAACTTTGAAAAAGATTTTGTATATTATTCAATCCACAGGTTATCTACAAATGTACAGTCATACCAAGTAATGGATTCCAGAACATATCTTTTTCAGTTGTATATTGTTATTGTGATCATTTTAGTGTATAAGTTATATGCTATTACTTCTCAACCTAATGTTCATGTGTTCATGTGTTTAAATATGTGGAGGGGAAGATGTTATATATTGTTGTTCTCGTTGTGCCATCTCATCACCAAGCGAGATTGATTCCAGAGATTCCAGAATCATATGATCAGAGAAGCGAGATAAAAGCAGCAACTGCTTGTGAGTGGACCTCGTTATATAAATACAGGTTTAAATAACCTACATCGAGATTCCAGTTGATCATTTCACCACAGAATGTCATGCTACTTCATTGTCAGCACCAACACAAGCATTATTTTGTTTTAATTCCTTCAATTTTCTATCCAATGCTGATTTAAGACAGTTGTTATGTTCAAGAGGTTGTGCCAGGGTTGCGTGTTTGCCCCATATATATACATTTCGGATTCGGATGCTTGTCTTTTAATTGCTCATGCTCTTCTGCCAATGCAAGCATCTGCTCCTATCCACTGGTTAGTTTACACGGTTAATTTACTCATCCTTCACCAAACCCTGATAGGACTGCAAAGCTGCCTAACTGCACTGGATAACTACATGGGTGAACATAATTTGGTAATGAATATCCCTAAACGAAAGTGATGTGTATGGCATCTTCAAGGAAAAGGCTGTCTCTTTCTTGGGAAATAAGACTGACTAAGGTAGAGATGGTGGATCACTTTGGGTATCTGGGCTACAATATTTCTAATACATTTAATAAAGCGTATTTCTTCAAACGCCTTAGGGTAAAAGCTATGGCGTATGCATCACAGGTGAATAGGATTGATTTTAAATATGTAAAGAATTATACAGACAAAATGATCCCTTGTCTGTTATATGGAGCTGGAATTCTGCCTATTAAACTTGTGAAACAGTGGTCCTGGACTACCAAGGGGTGTACAAGCAGCCGCAATCAGATATGAAGAACTCTTCCTGCTTTCATTTGAAGCCATATTAAGTTGGAAAATTGTGCAAATTTATCACAAGATATTGGCTCCTCCTATTAATTCAGGTTTTTCTCTTTTTTATATTTTATTTTTTTGTATATGGTTTACATATGACACATTTACATTCATATTTAATTAATAACAATACAGATGTTCAAATTGAAGTAATATAAAATTATAATTAAAGCATAAAGCACTTATAACATTGATTCAATACATACAAAATTCAGTATATATTTTCATTATAAGCAAGTCAATTTAGCCCAAATTCATATATAGAGTAACCAGACTGGGCGTAAAAAGACAAGCAGGGGAAGTAAAGAACCCATCCGTGGAAAGGAAGTCCAAGCATAGTAACCCTCTGGGGCACCCAAACCACTCTCAAGCCAAAGCCGGGGCCAGTTCCAAAGATTTAATGAAACTGGCCACAGCAAGCCCTTCTGATAGGTTATTTATAGATACACATCTAGATCCTATATAATCATCATCTCCCAAGAGCCCCGAAATATGAAATTTCCTCAGGTATAAGTTCCTGTTATTTGTAAGTTCGAGGCAGTCTATGAGAAGATGCTGAGCTGTTTCTAAGACCCCTATCTTATTGCAGAATCTGCAGTGACTGTTGGAATCATCAAACAGGTTCCTTCTCTTCAGGACCTCCTTAGTTAATAAAGAGTTCCACCTAAGTTTCGGGAGAAGAGAACGGTAGTACCGATTGGGGAATTGAAACATCATGAAAGAAGGAGTTCCTCTTTTTCTATGTTCATCTTTGATGTTACACATAGAGGGGTAAGAATGTAGATGTTCAATAGTTTTAGACCAGACTAGTGTATAAAGCAGTTTCTTAACCTTATCTGGGTTGGTCATGAGTGTTTCCCTATCAGTAGAGAGGTCATTAAGGGTTTATTTATTTATTTATTTATTTATTTGCATTTATAAAGCGCACAGAACTGCCCTGGGGCATCGTGGCGCTGTTACAGCAGACTTAGTCATGAACACAAGCATAGGAATGTGTTTACAGATGTAAACCGAGTTACCGAGTACATTTCACATTGGTAATAAACATTGAGCTTAGAGGTTATGCTATGCTGTGGTTACAATGCAAGCATGAGAGTGCATGCAAGGGTTCTATCACATAAGATCTTAAATGTATTCAATTAATAATTCCCAGCATTGCCCTCCTGGGACAGGAAAAAAGTCCCTAGGTCCCCATATAAGGAATCAGTAATGGGGCAGAGAAATGAGCGAAATAGGGCCAAATACCGCCACACGGATTTGGCTTTAAGAAAGACCAATCCCAGTTCATATCTGATAGCTACCACCGGGATACTGTTGGAGACCTTCAGAACATTTTATTCTTTCTATGGCATCCCAAAACGGATGAATAGCCCTAAAGTGTAACTCCATACCATATAGTAATTTAGGGACTACCATCCCTTTATAGAAATCCACAACAGTCTTTACTGAGAATTCTCTATATTTTCTAGTCTAATTTGGTCATCTGAATGGTAAGCGAGATCGCTTTATGCTTAATCACGAGTTTGATTTTAGAGACTGACGGTTGGGCCAGAATTGGGAAGCCTAAATATAAAATTGTTTGGGCTCTATGAATAGATTTCCCCTCTATTTTCCAATCTAAGGCTTTGGTCTTTTTTCCTTTTGAGATGACCAAAATACGGGTTTTACCAGGGTTGATCTTTAGCCCATTAAGTTTGGCATAATGTTGGAATTTGTTGATCAGCCGTTGGAGCCCGATTTTGGTATGATCAAACACTAGGAAATCATCAGCATAAGACAACCATGAGAAACTAGTGGCCCCAAGCTTGGCACTCGACAGCCCTGCTTCAGAAAGGAATTCACCCACGTCTGCCAGGTAAAGGTTGAAAAGGCAGGGTGCCAAGGAGCAACCCTGACTTACCCATATCCAAGTTCTAATTCTTCTGGATAGGTCCCCTTCCGTATTAAGCCTGACGTGAATCCCTGAGTTTTCATACATAGCCATTATTAGATTCAAGAGACCTTCAGGAATGCCCCAATTTTTAAGTTTGGCCCAAAGTCAGCTTCTAATGACCGGGTCAAAAGCAGTTGACAGGTCAATAGAGGCGACATAGAGAGTTCCCCCAAATTTACTCCAAGTGGAGGTCTGAAGAGCCGTCACAATCAGACCATTTAGATTCATAGAATGCCTAACCGTAAGCCCAGTTTGGCATTTGTTAAGGATGCGGTTCTTTGTTATCCAATCATTAAGGTGGGAAAGGAGCAGAGAGGAGAATAGCTTACAATCAGCATCAATCAAAGCAATTGGTCGATAATTTTTAGCCATCTTTCATAAATATGGGAACAATATGGGCAGTCTGTCAGCTAGTGGGGATAATGCCACTAACAACCACATTATTAAATAGCTTGGTAAGTATGTGGGCCCATATTTCTGGCTGCCCTTTGAAGGTATTATTCGTAGCTCTCTTTTTAAATGTTTGAGGTCAATTGAACTCAATCACGGACTGGGTAGAGGAATGTGAGTCTACATTAGGAATCTTAAATAATCTAGCTAATATTTTAATTAATATTCCTTTGTTGGTGAAAAATCTACTCTGGGACTCTGATTGATGTAAAATGAGAGAAGCTAATACTAATTTAAAAATAAATTATTTCAGGAGTTATTTTAAAATAATCGATTGGTTTTTCTGGGCTATCTTGTAAAAGTACCATGTCGATAGAACACTTATTTTTCACTTTTAATTCTTTTCAGAATATAAAGTAATTGCACTTTTTGCATTTAGCACATGATTCAAGTTATCTACATTCAGTAGATTTTTGGTACAGAATTGTAGGTGGGTGCCGGATTTCTTTGATAATTGCTGCTTCTAAATGTACTACTCACACTTGAGCTTTTGTACACATTTCCTTTATATTAATCTTGAGGTTTTATTTACATGTATTAGGTTTTTATGTGTTTGGAAGATTTTACTTATTTAGTTTGTGTGAAAGGTTTCTTTGTAAACTAAATTGCACAAGGTATCTATTTGTGCCAAGGGATTTCTGGTTATGGTGCAGCGCTGTATGCAGGATAATGACTGCATCTAAATCGAGATAAGTCTGAGTCGTTGCATCTTGGATGTCCTACAGAGTCTTCCCTCCCTTTTCAGTGTGCTTCTTATCTTGGAGTTTCTCCATCACTCGTGGAAGACGTCAGGAACCTGTGGGCCTTGTGTACAGTCAATTGTCTTTTGCCCCACAGGTGGATACATGTGTTAACTGTGTGCATTATCAATGTTCAATATGAGCGATGTAATATCTTGCTAAATAATAAGCATTTTAGGATTTTAGTTACAGCATTGGTCCTCTCAATAGTTCATTACTATATTGGCCAGATTTACAATACCATTGAAAAATGCTTCGCAAATCAAGCCCCATGTCTCTTAATGTAGGTGTTTCCAAGAAATCACTGTAAATGCTTAGAGCTTTTCAGAATCAGGTAGTGCATGTGATCTCTCTTTTGAAAACGTCCACATTTCATAAGCCCTTCTATCTCTAGGTTGGCTGGCCATAGAAGAGCAATTCCTGCCCAGGTTCTTCTTCAGATAGAGAATATTCTCAATAATCATGCTCCTGAGTATTAATCTAACCTATTTCAGCAATGTTCCGCTACTCAGACCCTGGGCTCAAGTCGAGGGTACACGCGGGTGAACAGAGTCCCTCCACTTTTTTCAGAGGGCACCTTGATATGCTCATTTCTGGTGATGTCACATTTAATTGCTATGTTAATTGTTAATGAGTCGCCCCACTTTTTTTTACGACTTGAACTCTGCCTGAAATTAAGCACTAAGTATTTGTTGGTACTGAGAAAATGTACCAGCACTTATTACAGTAGAAAAACAGCATACTTTGGAATCAACTGTCAAATTCAATCAGAAATTGACCTATATCTCAATGTGTTTTTCATTTTAAGTTTCTTAAAGCAAAGGGAATCGTTTTTTTAGCATTTTCTAATTCATTTTGCCTTTATTTCTTGTTTTATGTTATGTTCTCAATGTTATGTGCTTTGTTTGTACAGCACATTGAAACTAGTTTGGTACTAATGTAAAAGGATTCAATTCAACACTACAGCTAAGTCAATGCCTAGTCTGGGATACTGAATGGAAACCCTTATTGATATATCTTTATGTCCAGTTCATGAGTTCTGGATGACTACCCCTAGATAACACCCCTCTCTTAGAATCCCCCTGACCCCACTGAGCCAAGAAGTAGTTCTGTTTTGCAAGTTTAAAAGGTTTATTTGAGAAATAAAACAAAATATAGATACCACGCTTTTATAATAAATTAATAATCGATATCGCCCTTATAAATTTAATGTTAATCAACAATGGGTAATCTGACACTAGCACACTTCTTTATAATCAATGAGGAGTGGGTATAGGATGGATAAAGTAGCAAAAATACTTTTATGATTTCAAGGGAAAAGCAATGGGGAATAAAATGCAGTACAGAAATACTTGATATGATTTTAGCAAAAGATAAGATAATCACTTTTTCTTTGGCAATTCACCCCCTCCCCTATGCAATGTAAGAAATGGAAGGAGATGGAAGTAACACACACAGTTCTCAGGAATGCAATCAAATACAATACGAAATTCAATTCCCACCCCAGCAAGCTTAGAGAAAACCGGTATGAGTTTTAAAACACAGGCCCAAGTTCTTTGAATGTGGTGGCAATGAAGTGAGAAATATGCTGAAAATGCTTTTAATTCCCTTTAGGAGGTTCAGGGTGAGTGAGAGATACTTGGGATGAGCTCAGGCTCACTTTAGCATTGATTCAGGGATGGTTATTAAGAGGCAAACAAATGTTTAGCAAAGGAAAGCAAAAAGCTGCTATCTTTTTACAGGTAAAGAAATCAGGCCAAATCGCAAATCGCGGCAAAATTCGCGAGTGCGTGAATCGTGATTACGGCAAAAGTATAAGTATAGGTTCATTGGAAAGCTTAGATTCTAAGCTTTCAGCTGAAAGTTGAATTTTGTTCCTAGCCCAAACGGTTCCAGAGACACGGACGATTAAATAAAGGTAGTTTTTCGGATTTAAAGTAAACTCAAAATGACAGGTGACAGCTTGCAGCTGCAGAATTGACAGGTGACAGTTGTGCAGCTTTAAAAATGACAGATGATACGATTTCTAGGAGGCAGTTCTACTTAGGTTAAAATAGTTTGGATTAGATTATTTTAACTAAGAGGTTCTGCACAGTTCTGCTAGGTACTCACAATATAAATTTGAAATAGGCCTCGCCAGGGATCTGGTCAGGTTTTGGACTGGACTCCGGTTCTGGTCTCGGCACTTCACAGTGATCTGGTCCAGCTCTCTGGTTCTGCTCACAGTGGTCTGGGTCACTCTGGATCTCTGGTCTGGTCTCTGGCAATTGTTCTTGGCAAAATAATTCAAACAGCTCGCCCGGCTGTGGAATAGTTCGCAAATGATTTTAAGGTTGCTGAGGCCTGCTGAGAAGAGTTCTCCGTTTGTGGGTTTAGGCCCTTGCTTTAAGTTCTGAAGTAAAGTTCTGGTCTTTGGAGATTGATAGATTTGAAGTCTGGATCTCTGGATGTGAAGTCGTCGGTCAGCATGCTCCGCAGCAAATGGAATTGAATGTCTCTACCTGTCCCAGCAGTCTCTTTTTATGTGTTTTGAAAATGGGTGTGTGCCTGGGCCTAGCTAAGCCTGCCCCTCTCTACTTGTCATTGGCCCAATTCTCCCCTCTCCCATGATTGGGGGAAGGAAATGGATTGTCAGCATGATGAAGTCTGTTTATGGGTCAGAGGATCCTCCCCTGGTCAGTTTGCCCACAAATCTATATTTGATTCAAATACATCCTTCCCAGATATACAATTTGTTGAAATTACATGTGCACATTATATATTCCTTATGGTCCATGCTTGTCCGCCTCTGATGCATTCAAAAATGACAACATTTTGCGCTTTTTAACAGCTTTCCCCATATCGGATTTTTCTCCAAATTTATACAATTGTGTGCAAGGCATGTGGGCATTTAGATAAGGAAGTGTCAGATTTTTAACACGCATATATTTAGAGCAACAACCTCATTTCCGCTCGTAACCCCCCAGAATACACCACAGGGTCCTAACGCCTCTCAGAATGTTCACAGAAAAATCACAAAAATAATGATATTACTTATATAATTCTGACAAGTCCGCACTATGAGTTATCTATCTTTTTAAAATGATGCTCTGGTCAAAAAGGGGTGTGGCTTCCCACATCACAGGGTGGAATAACTGGTTTATCCACTTCCCCCAAGCTCAGCTGCTAACAGAGGCACTGCCCCTCCCAGTTTCCCCTAAGAGGAAGCCACTTTTACGACGCCCCCAATATAACATTTGCCTGAGTCCAGGACAGGCCTTTGTTCAACTCCCTGTAGTCCCCAGCTGCTCCACCCCTAATCTAATCAGAGAGGTGACAACTCCTTTTGACCAGGGGCAGCAGGATGCAGCTAGGCCTGGGAAGAGTGGCTGAACAGGTTTCTCCTGTCGGGGGTAGTTGTCAGGCAGAATCCAGTTTCACTAAGCCAGGTTTCAGCTAAATGTCACTTTTTGTTCCCATTTTAAATCACTTACAATTTTTACATATACATTAAATAATTACTTCCTTTAAGTCATTTCAGAATATAGTTTTACATTGTATCCACCTCTTAGCAAGTCTTTCCTTGGTCTGGTTTTGTTTCATTTGTACAGTTTTACACAAAAGTCTGGTGGTTTTAAAACGCCGGCTTTCTGATAGTGGTGAGTACTGGTAATGCAACCATTTTTGGGATTAAGAAAATGAATTCCCCACAGTTCTGAGTTGCTTTTTTGGCAATCAGCATTGCCATTCTCAATGGTTTCAGGCTACTGTGTGTGTAGCCCAATGGTGGTTTTAGGCAGCGCCCTCCTGTGCTCACAACATAGGCAAAAATGGGTGGCAGCCTATTCTTCATGTTTTCCCTGTGCACTCTCTGGGGAGTTCTGGCCATCATGATGTTTTCCATTCCAGTACTGCACAGTTTTATTGCAAGGCTTGGATGCATGGGTAAAACATCCCACACTGATGATATGTTTGCTTTTAATAGATATTTTACTAGTAACACAAAAATACAAATGTACCTTTGAAGAATTTGAGTAAGTCAGATTCAGCTTGCAGATTTGGCGGGAGGGTTTTCCAGAGTGTGACACCCTGACAAGTTAGAAAGTGACCACACAATATTTTGTACCTGGCTGGTTGGATTCTAAATATGCACACATCCCAGGCATCTGAAGGGTTAGTATGGTTGAATTTTCCTGGAGAGGTAGCCTGCTTTAGTGCCATGGATGGATGTGACCTCCACATGCAGGTGGAGCAGGAGGGGGAAGTGAACTATATTTTTAATTCAGATCCAGAGTAAGGCATTCAGTCATGTTGTAATATGCAGTCCAAGGATTAAACAGGGAACGTCATTTTGGACTCCATGTTGTTGGGATAATCACTTTTCAGGTAGCACAAGATGAGAAGAGATCACTGCAAGTACAAGGATGAGTTTATGTGGGAGATGAATGGGAGAATAGCTTTTTAACCGGTTGAGTTGGGTAAAGCCTTTCTCAACAATCATACTCACTTTCAAATCAATGACGAGGCCACTGTCAAGAATCACTCCCATATTATGTTTTTTTAGATGTGTTTAAAGAAGTGCCCAGCTTGGTGGGCAAGACCATTTAAAGTGAAGATTCACACACAAGTCCTACGAGCAGGATATACATTTTCCACTGACTAAATAACAGCAATAGCTTTGCATCCAGTGTTGAACAAGAAAGAGGCCATTAGCAATCTGATTAAAATTCCTGACGCAATTTCAGATGAAAATGGGCATCATCTGCACACATATGGAGGCCTATAAAGTGATCTTAAATAGGATAAGCAAGAGGGGCGATCAAGGGGCACTCCACATGTAATGTTGGCAGGTGTTGATAGAGTAGGTCGCAATTTGATTTGATGAATGCACTGTTAGAGTAAAGTCACACACCGTGTGAGATCTGTTCCTTCAATTCCCACCCATGTTAAAAGAGAAAGAGGTTAGAGTAGTGCATTATGACCTATGGACTTTACTACTGATGAAAGATCTAGTAGTGTTAGAAACCCCATCTTTCCTTGGTAACGATTTTGATAAGTTCTTTGATTATATTCATTAGTGTAGGTTCTGTAACATGACGTTGTCTGAATCCAGACAAGAAGTCACTTAGAAGATTATGTTATTCCAAATGGGACAGTGAGCTGTAATATGCCAGCAGTTTTGCCAATGTTTGCCATGCATTTGTAGGCTGGAGCTTGAATACTAGTTTCAGGGCACATCAGGGATAATAAATTGATTATTTAGTATTGTTTTGATAATGGCATGTCTCATGCTTATTGGACTACACCTGTAAAGAGCAATGCATCTATACGTATTGTGATGACGTAGGAACATGAAGGAAGTAATGTTTAGGTTTAATGATCTTTGCACTGTAGATGTAGAGATTTTTGAATGTTGGCTTCCACAACAAATAAAGTAATGGAGATGTGTTTGTTGAAGGAGCATTATGCGGAAGGCAAGGCCAATGCATGATACCATATTTCTGTTGGTTACTCTTTCAGGAATCAATATTCGTTTTTAAGGATGTCATTATGTCCTCACAGTGACTAGTAACAAAGGCAGACTAGAGCCAGATTATATTGGGACTACTAATGTATTACTGATAAAGAAGATTGGTACTTAGCCCCAGTGCACTCATTTTTGTAGCCATATTTTTGCATATGACAAGCATTGCAATCCGCCAGGATTGTGTTATGGTCCGATGGCATTCGTGTAGGAGGCCCATGTACCTTAATTGGTGGAGATCATTAGGAATCCTATTGTTCTTTTTTTATGGCTAAGGTTGGATGGATGGATTAGTTTTTTAAAGAGTCAATGTATCGGGGGCATTAGTGACTTTCATTTCTAGGTACTTCTAGATATCTGAAAAGCGGTCACATATGGGATCTTCAATTGTCCGTAGTGTTTGGGAGTGGGCTTTACCAGGCAGTGCCTGTTCCTATTATTTTACTGGATCCAGGCTGCAGTTATGTGCAGGGGCGTTGGTAGGGGGGGGCTAAGGGGGCTATAGCCCCTGGTCTTTTGGTTGTAGCCCCGGATAGAATCTCAGGAGCTACAGCCAAAAGACTAGCTAGCCCCCAGTCCCAACAGTTCCAACATCAGCTTAGCCCCGGGTCTTTTCCAGACTTAGCAACTCCCCTGGTTATGTGTAACAGGTTGGAATTAGGGCGAAGCTTGTCTCTTATGATGAATCTGGAGCGAGAGTGGTCGGATCAGGAGACAAGCGGTTAACTGAAGATGATTAGCTGTGAGAAAAGAAATATAGCTGATGCTGTGTCCCTAGAGACAATTGTTTTGAATGTTTGCTTTTATTATTTATAACGCTGATTACGAGGGTACGCTTTGATTGTCTTAGATTGAGAGATAATACTGCTAGGTGCTCAAAATAGATCAAGGAGGGGAGCTATGTTGCTATTAGAACATTGCACACGATGAGGATAGAATGTTCAGTTGACAATAATGAAAGATAAAAGAGAAACTAGAATGTTGGGGCAACAGCCTTATATCAGCCATTATTGCACCCCATTATCTGCAATGGAATTGCCTACATTCCAATGGTGTAATATTATTATCTGGATTGTGTGTCTCTTTTGTGTGCAGTCACCATGTTATTGTGCAGATTGATTCTCCATCTCAAATGTGCAGATCTGATCATGTGCTTCTACATCATTTACAGTTATGACATTTGAAACGATGGTGTGGAATAATTAACCACTTGCCTTTATTTCAAGTTACCACAATAATGAGAGTGACACCTTTGAGAGCACATCCCTACGGCGCTTATGTACAATGGATCATAATTTAATTTGTGAAGATATTGTGTTCGAATGTTCATTGTTGACACAATGCTAAGTCTAACGGAGGTGGCAGCAACATCAGTCTGCATTGCCCTTTAATAACATTCACGCATGTATCTTGCTCTTGGTAGTTTCTATACATTATAATATTACACAACCTCCAGGCCAGCAGTTACATGTTTAACAAATCATCAGCAGTCACAGACAATGAGTAGAGATGAGAGAATAGAAGGGTTCCAAAATCTACTTCAGGTGCTATTTTCATGTTCTGCTGCTGAGTGCGCCGCTGCCAGCTTTGCTTAAGACCAAGTTAAGACAGCATTTCAGGCTGCGCATGCAGGCACATGAAAGGCAGCTGTGCAGTGGGCCTTCTCGAGAAGGGCCTTCTACTAACGTTAGCTTAACTCATCACGGCGGCGCAGAATGCTCTCCCACTCACTGTGTGCGGGATGCTAGCGAAGCATCAGCACCTGCAGGCTTGCACCCACTGCCCTTGTCAGAATGTCAAACCACAAATCTTCAAAGTCAATCTGTATCGGTGACTTAACAATATATGCATGCATAGCTTCTCTGATATGCCTAGTATCTGTACTTTGATTGAACTTAAAAAGCATGAATACTAAAGGAACGTTTGCGTGTACAGTAGGTGGCATGGCATAGCAAAGGGTATATGCAATTCGGAAACGCCAGAAGTGCCATCCAGAACAACACAATCTGTACATCATTCTACACCTGCTAAAGCGATAACATACACTTTTTCAAAGAGTAGTCGGTTCCAGGTGGTAACAATGACAAATGGAATTCCTATCCGTATCCACAGAAGTGGATGCATCTATAGCAAGCAGTGTGCAGTGAATACAACACAACACTCTTGCAGATTGTTAATCGTCAAATTCGGTCTCCAGGTGTGGCAGCACCAAATCATGTAGACAGTCAAAATGGGAGCCGTGCAATCCTTATCGCCTTTTTAGTGCACTGGTAGCCCATGGATATCCCTAAGAAATGGGCAGCAGAGCTGAATTGCTTACACATCAATCAGATGACCTGCAGCATTTGGAATACTCTGCAGTCACCTTATTTGGTGTGAAGAAAGGCCAGCCTGTAGAGCGCAGGCATAGTGCAGTAGGCAATTCAATAGGGCACCATCTACTGCTACATCATTTTTGCTACATCTTTTTAAAAAAAAATAAGTGGTAGTATTTTCTCAGGCTGTTAAACTGCTTGCTTGATGAGTGTTCCAAACTGTGAATTTAGCGACAACCCCACCACTCCTAGTGTATATCACTTTTGACCTAATGGAAATTGTGGTGGCATCTTAAGTACAGCCAGGTATATAAGGCTGTCAGATCAGCATTTGTGATCTGGCATAAGGTGCCCCCAGATCAGCATTTGAGACCTGGGTGTCCCCAGAGCCCTGTCCTGCTGTGTGGTCATAGTGCTGCTGCTAGTCCGGTAGCCCCTGGCACCTGATGTATCGCTGTGTGACCACGGCAAGCAGGGTGATTCCTGCAACAGTAAGTGTGTGCTGGGTGTCCCTAGTACCCCATGTGCCCTGCAGCCAATCCATATCAACATCTACTGAACAGTATGCTGGGTGCCCCAATGCTGGTCTGACTGGCCTGTGTGACCACAGGTCCAGCCACAACACCATCCACACATAAAGCCTCTGCTGTCAATCACTTCCTTCCCTGCTTCTAGTGCCGCTGAGGGCAGTTTAGGGGCAAAACTGTGTCGGTGGGAGATACATGAGGCGGAATTGAGACTGTAAGAAATACAAAGGGGCAGAACTTGGGAAGCGAGAGTGTGATAGGACAGAACGTGAGCAATGAGAGCTACGTGGGCACAACTAGGGAAACTAGAGTGGGGTGAGCACTGGCCTATTGGTGGCTAAATGGGGGGTCACACTGGATAACTCACACGGGCCAGAATTGGGATGGTGAGAGCAAGATTGGTGCACACAATGGGATGCATAGAGCTAAACCGCGTCAGTGAGTACTACATGAGGGCTAATGGACCGGAGCCCGGAGAGTTGCATGGAGCAGAGATGGGAGAGTAATGTGGGAAAAGTAAGGGGGAGTACTATTCTCTTTTTCTTATGTTCCCCGACATAATTTAAAGTAAATCCTTTGGATTTAGAACATCTAATTTCAGGCAAATATTGAGCTCTGCAATATATCATTTTGACACATTTTTTAAAACATGTTTTATTGGGTAACCCTCCTCAAAGTTCCCAGAGCGGTTTTAGGCTTGCTTGCCGTGCATGCTCTGTGGGCAAACTAGGAGGATAACATGCCACCATTTAATAAGCCGCCAGCCTCTACTGAGCAGAGAGGCAAGCAGGGAAGTATTCCCTGACAGGTTTTAACGTTCTTTTTGATGTGTCTTTAAATGCCGGTGAAAACTGTCTTGCCTTAGGCCTAAAATACCCCTTCATTGAGAAAGTCTTCCTACGTAAAAAATAAGCAGTTCCCACTGCCTGAAAAAAAAACAGAAAGCTACCCAGCCAGGAAACTAATGACATTTCTAAATATTCAATTTGGATTCCTTCACCGGATCTCTTTTATGATCCTTATATTATGTAATTCCTAACTGCGTTTTACCAAATATTTGCGTAATATGTTATTCTGAATTTGAGTGTGTTCATGTTTCTGCTTTTTTGAAAGAAATGCACTGGAAGTACTGTATGGTGAATTGTTCATACTTGAAGTGTCTTACGCCAACAATCGGTCTTTGCTTGGAGCATGTGGCACCCCACACCACCTCTGCTGGCTACACCTAGATCAATTTCTCTGAACGTTTTATGCTCCCACCGTACCCACGTTTTCACCATCTTGTCCCTTTCCATGTCCTCTGCTACATTCTCTTGTGTTGGCTTTTTCTCACCCACCCCATTTCCTCTTTGGCCCCACTTTTTCTGAACTTTCCACTCAGATGTATTTATGACCCACCTATCCATGTACTCCCAGCTTCCCGAGTCAGACCGACCTTTCCCTACATTCACGTGGGCTGTGTGATGGCAGCTGCCCTTTTTCTGTACAGTTCTAAATAACAGCTAAACGTCTGTGAGTCGCATTTTGTTGATTGATCCACTTTTCAATTTTTTTTTAGACTTTTTAATCATGTATAAATTCAGTGCAGGGGCTTAAAGGAAATCCCCGAAAGCCCCATTGCACATTGGTCCACCACCATACAAATGCCTTACTAACCTTCAACTTTCCATCTCTAACACTCTGGATATCCTTGCCCCTGCCATGAGGATCCACATGAAGCCTGACTCCAAGCACAACACCTGGTATGACTCGGACCTGGCCTCTCTGAAAAACAAGTGCAGAGCTGCTGAGTGAAATTTGAATGCTTGGAGCACATCCTCTGACAGACTGGAATGCCTCCTGCTCCAAAGGCAATACATACTATCCATCAGTACATAGAAGAGGGCCAATATCCAAGGCGGCATCTGTGGGTCCACTTACAACACAGCTGAACTTTTCAAAATCTGCAAGGAACTTGCCAATCCTACTGCAGTCTCCATTTCTCCTCTGCCTTCCCTAGCCCTCTGCACTGGCCGCTCACTTCATTACGAAAACCCAGGACATCCTGTCCTCTCTCTCCTCTACACCACGCCCTTCTCCCTCACCTGCTCTCAGGCCTCCCTTGGCCCTCCTCTCCCCTTCCCTCCTTCTCTTCTCTTTCTCTCCCATATCACATGATGAGGTCTCTAGACCAGTCACTCTATGAAAGTCTCATCCACACAGGTGTTCCTCTGCTCCTCTAGAACTATCAAGGACAACATCGCCTCCCTTGCTCCAGCCTTGGCTGATTTCTGCAATCACTCCTTTGCCAATGGATCCTTCCTGTTATTCTTCAGGCATTCCCTTGTGCACCCTCTCCTCAAAAAGCCTTCTGCTGACCCCTCCTGGCCAGCTAACTACCGCCCTGTTTCCATTACCCCTTCCTGGGTAAATTCTTGGAGAAGCTGGAATTATCCCATCTTATCCAACACACTGAATCTGCTGGTTGTCTCCACGACCACCAGTCTGTCTTCATAGCAGTCAGAGTCACAGAAACTGCACTCCTGAGCACCCATGAAGACTTACTTTTTAATCTCGATCCCAGCTCTCCTTCCGTTCTCATCCTTCTTGAGCTTTCCTCTTCCGTTGATACAATTAATCATGGCACCCTTATAAATTTTCTCTGTCATACCCTTGGCATTACGTCCTTGCTCTGGACTGGTTGACCTCCTTCCTGAATGACCGACCTTCCCAGGTTCAACTGGGCCCTTTTCTCTCCTCCATCTCACTCGCCACCTGTGGTATCCCTCAGGGCTCTATCCTCTCACCATGCTTTTCAACATCTACCGTGCCCCTTCGCCTTCTCTCTTACTTCCAGTGTGATGTGGGTGACACACAGATCCCCTTATAGCTTCTCTAGACTGCCTCCTCTTCTTCCTCTCCTATTCCTGACTGTCTGTTGGCTATTCAGGCATAGTGCACTGCTAACGATCTCTGCCTTATTTGTCAGTAAGACTTGACGCATTAGTCCCGCGGTTTTCATGTTACAAGACTTCAATGGAAGGACCTTTTTCTCAATGAGAAAATTAATGGAGTAACTGAAAACAGCTTTTTGTTTTTTTCTTAACTTGAAACGTTTGACACATTTTCGATACAGTTTTAAGTTTGGAGAGGGTCTTGCCAAACTTTTTCCTTGTAAAATTTAAACCAACACAGTCCAGTGAGTCACATGCAATTAGCAAAAGAAATGCTTGAGGGCAAAACAAAGTAAATAAATGTACACTGATTTTATCTTATCTATAGGGCGGTGATTGTCATATCGAAAAATGTATACCTTTATAATATGATTTCACATATATCTGGAGTGTGCTTTTTTGTATTGTATTGGCACTACCACATCAGTCTACCAATCTTCCTGGCTCGGATGAGCGAAGCCTGACTGCCTTGTCACAGATAGCCATAAAGAGAGCTTGCTCTATCTTTTGGTTGTAACCACATGGGTTCCCATCCCTCAGCGGGCTGTGAAAATGTACTCCCAAAAGAAAATGAAGCTGAAAAGATTGGCAAAGTGCTCAGCAATGATGCATGTAGACCTCACTGATGCCCGCATGTGTTGAGCAGTTTCTTTTTGTTCATTCACAAGCCATAAAAAAAGCTTAAACACCATATATCCAGCAACTGATTCATTGAATGCCATCAACTGGGCACATTGAAATGGTAAAAGGGGCACATTGAATAGATTGAGGGGGAGAAGGGATCGTAGAAGCAGGAAAGAAGGGAACCTCAGTCTTGGAAGGATTGAGGTGCTAGTAATGGTTAGGCATCCAGGATTGGATAGAAAGCAAGTAAACCGAAATGGAGGAGTGGATAGAATCAGAAAAGGAAGAACAAGAAAGAAGAATCTGGAAGTCATCAGCCTAAAGGTGGTTGGAAAAGTCAAAAGAGCAGATCATAGATGAAAGAGAGTTAGTACAGAGGGAAAAAAGAAGTGGACCCAAGATAGAACCTTAGGGCACACCGTAGGAAAGAGGAAGGACCATCTCAAGAAACTGAACAAGTACTATTAAAGGGATAAGATTGAAACCAGTCAAAAACAGAATCACAAAAACCAAGATGATGAAGAGAAGAAGCCGAATAGACTGTTCCAGCATATCGAAAGTAAACAACAAATCAAGAAGGACAAGAAGGCAGGATAGTTTTGAGTAGCAGGAAAATAGAAGAGAGTCAGAGACAGCAATAAAGGCAATTTCAGCTGAATGACATGAGTGAAAACTGCATTGTAAAGGAGCAATACGTGAGGTATGATTCATGCAGCCAGAAACCTGTGAATAGACAATGCATTTGAGTAATTTAGAGAGAAAAGGTTGAACAGAAATAGGGCGAAAGTTAGAAGGAAGAGATGGGGCGAGTGAACGGTAGGAAGGAAAAGAAGAGGAAGATGACGAAAAGTTGAAAAGAACAGCGAGAGTGGAGAAGAGCAGGCTATAAAGTGGGGATTAAGAAAGAGGGAAGGGATCAGAAGAAGAAGCAGCAGAAGGTTAGTCTGAACAATCAAGGAAGCAATATCAGCGTCACAGAGAGGGGGAGAAGTGGGTTTCAAAGATGAAGGCTATTACGAGGATTTAGTGAATTTGAAAAGAGGGTGTCAAACTTAATCATGTTTCCTTTATTTATTGCTCTTCATGTTGGATCCCCCTTGGCACTGTAATAATGGGTCTTACGTGTGTGCAGCATAGCATATTTTTCACAAAAAAGATATTAGTTGTGGAATACAGAATTCCTGAAAAGCTAATTTCTATTACCCCAGTTACTTTAACAGGACAACTGCTTTAGCCTGTCAGATAGCTCAGTGTGTTTAGCATTTGTTGTGAGATGTTCAACCTGCAGATGACAGGTTAAAACCCAGTCAGTGGGTGACTCTAAGGCTGATAAATTTAGTGCCAATACATTGGACCATATCTTTTGTATGAAACATGTTGTTTAGAGCACTTGAAACAATGTCATTACAATAGCAAGTGTTATATGCACACACTACGTTTCTATAAATAAAAATATGTTATGTTTAAAAGTGGTCAGGGTACATAGCGGAGTTGTAGGTTCAGCTTTATTCTTGGCTAGTGCCTACTACATAATGGCGTTTTGCCATGAGAGTGAGGCACGGGCTGTGCCCCTTCCTTGAAGGCTGCTAAGGATTTTGTGGGGGCTAGAGTCTGTGTATCAGACAGCACGCTTCCCGGTGCCAAGACAGGAACAGCGTGTGTGTTAAGCAAACAGCGTTTCCTGGCACTTGCGCAGCCAGTGATTATAAGTTAGCTTCAGGAAAGCTATATTTGTACATAATTTGATAGGCCACCGACTGACCTATCTGTCTCAAAATCGTTTTATTTTATGTTAAGGTCGCATAAAATAACATTTTAACATTAACTAAACTCCATAAATTGGTACCATAAATCTTTCCTCGCACAATAATTGTAACAGGTTAGAAAAACCAAAATAACCACGTTGGGTAACCTTTGCCTTCTCAAAATAGGTCTGTGGCACTCTTCTTTTCGACAACCGCAGCATAAAGCAGAAGCCTTCTGTTAAACTGAGCTAGTGCAGGAGTAAAGGCAGGATGGCATGATGCGCTGCAGGCACTAGAGAGGGCACTGGCACTGAAACACATGCCTTAAAGTTCACGCTAAGCATTTTAGGGAAAGTGCAGCATAATACCGATTACACAACCGAATGTTGCAATGTGGAATGAATGCATGTCAAAGGGAGAGGCATCGGTAATGCTCAAAGCAAAGACATTGGGTGACTTGGCAAAGGTTTATAGGTGTGAGTCTGGTCGCATAAGAAAGCAGTGGTCGCAACAGGTAGCTCCCTAGCTACTGCCAGACACCATTTGCTAGTCAATCTCTTGTCAGCTGTCTTAATCAGTGCTTAATCATGCCAGGGCAAGATAAAAAAAACGAATGCAAGATACAGGTTTTAGGCCACAGCATGTGAAGTCCTCTGTCTTTGCTGACCTTTAATAATGTAAAGAAGCCCCTCCTACATTTCAGACAGGAATTGAAGCTCAACCAGTAACATCAAAACGACTAAAGATTGCAAGTTTTTTTATGAAAACATCCTTTCAAATCCCATACCTCCTACAGCAAATAGGTACAATTTGCACCTGTGCAGCACGTCCCTACTCTCTAGCAAGTCTGTACTAAATAAAACAATTGTATAAATACATACACTTCTGCTGAAGAGTCATCTCTCTACATTCACCATGAATGTGTTTAGATCCCAAAAGTCAATCCAAGGCAACAATAATGAGAGGCATGGGTTGCAAGGAAACAGCTTTCATGCATGTAATAACACAGCCGGGAGAACCAGTCAGCTCCATGGAACTGAAAAACGGAAACCGCAACCCAACCACTTTGGGTTACAGAATTTATGAACAAAAACCACAAGATTAACATACTATAAAAATATCAGGTGAATTATAATTCCTTCATCTCCATTGGCTCCCACCTATATTAGTACCTAAACACAACAAACATGATCACATTTTATTGGTTACTGAAATCCTAGTGATGTAGTCAGTACAGACACTTGCAGACTCTGTAAATGCATGATGAGCAGAGCAAGTGAAACCAACCCCCTGTGGCAACAAACTTAAAACAGCAATCTTCTCTCCCATGGAATCGGTCATCTTGCAACCTCCTCATTTTTCAGGCATTGCAGCCAGTCAAGCTCTAACATACTTTTTGCAACTATCTTAATGTAACATGTTGCTGTCTCAGGCACACTTTCTTCTAGCCAAGAGCCTGTATCTCTTAGGAAGCAGGTGGCCTCATGAGAACTGTAACTAAAGCACTGCTCTTGGAGAACTAATTCTTCAAATGCATGTGTGTTTCTAAACTACCCTTCCATGTACCAAGCAGTCCTAAAACGTGTTAGAGGGCAGTAGAACCACTTGCCTGGATTAGTGTTCTTGCATCATCTCTACCCAAGGTCTTTGTTCATATTGAAAAAATGCCATTTAGTAACTCTTCTGTTTGTCTAGTCTGCGCCAAAGACAGGAACTATTATTTGTGGAAAGCTCAACTGCTCTGGGAACAGCTTTATGAGAAGGAGCAGTCACTGTCTAATTCTCGAAACATTAGCAAGTGCATGTCCTGCCTCTCCACCTCGTGTTCTGGCATAAGGATCAGGTATCCTTATGCCAGAAGTAGTATCATTTTGTTCACATTCATTTCCCATGAGGCCAGGGAGGTGAGTCCACAATCTGATAGTCTACCTGGGTACTCATTTGTTAGCAGTGTTTTCTTGCTACCGGGCCTCTTCTGCTCAGAGAAATTGGGTAGAAGATTGTTTTTTCATATTAGCAAATGTTTATTTATTTATTTAATTTATTTATTTAAACTTGCATAGCGCGCAAGCAGCCCAGGGGCATTGAGGCGCTGTTACTTGCATGAGCTTAGTTACAGGCATGGTATCAGTAAGAGGCATTTACAGATAGGAAAAAGCAAGGTTATCAATACAGATTATGCGGTTGGTCAATACAACTTAAGCAGTGGGTCCTATGGTTGGTGTTCATGCTGCTGCGAGGGACCTTATGAGAAGAGGGTGGTTTTCAGTGCTTTGCGGAAGGCTAGGAGGGAAGGCTCAAATGCCTCAAGTACCAAGCTATAAACTATTTCAGGGTTACAGATGGATTCTATTTTAGTTATAATTGATTCATATAGATGTTGTTTCCCATTTTGTAACATTAGCTTTGGCCACTTAACTGATTTACGGGCATGGCCTTCTGCTTTGGAGTTTGCTAGCTTTTGTATCCTACTATCAAATTGAGCACACAGGGGAAGATGGTTGCTCTCTATTCTGTGGTGGACGTCAAAGTCTATGACCTTAGCCCAGACACCCCCTGCTACTAAAATGTAATCAATGAGCGATGAGCCGATGTGGCCCTTATATGTTGATTTTGCTGGCTGATTGTTTGAAAAACACCCGTTGCAGGCTCTCAAATATAAAGTATACAAAAGGCCAGTTGCTTCCACAGCAACACGATGCAGCCTTGCTGGCGCCGGAACTATTGCATCCGGGATGTCCCAGGCAAGATCATGGTCTTCGTGTAGATTGGTCAACAGAACCACTGGTTCGATCTGGAGGTTGAAGTCTCCAGCTACTATAGTCATACCCCCCTATTGGTCATCCTTGGGGTTGCCTCAAAACACTTCCTTAGGGCATGAAGGGTCTCCAGGTGAGTTTTAAGGGAAGGACTGTTGTAGATGTAAAATAAGTCTAGTTGTTCCTTATCCTGGGTATGAGTAGATAACCATTGCAATTTAACACAATTAGTGGGATTTGCCTTAGACCTCTAGCCCAGACCCACATCTACCCAGATTAGCAATTCACTGCTCAGGCTTCCTTTTTTTCTTTTGTTGCTGCTTCAAAGAATGTTTGATATCCTTGAAGATGTGTCGGGGCCAAACACCATGTTTCCTGGATTAAAATTACTCTGTAGCCTCGCACATAGGATACCCAGTCCTCATTGTCCATTAGTCTATTCAGTCCTGCAATATTCCAGGACACCAACGAGAATCCCCCCAACCCCCGTGAAGACCTCCCCTTCCCACTCCCAGTCAATCTCCATCCTCTTTATTGCCTCTTTGGCCCTGATATTGACCTGGGGCCACCTCCTGCCTCAAGGGACCAGAAGGAACATGTGCTATTTCCCAGTTTCCCCTCACATCCCTACTAAAGCATTTGTTAGGAGGTGCACCATTCCCTAGTGTTTCTAGGTATTCTGGGGCTCTTAGTGCAACTACAGATGTTCCTACTGATAGAACCCTGCAATCAATACTTAGTAGGCCCTCTACAAGGGACCATGAGCGAAGAAAAATCTGTATGTAGTCTAGATTGGAATTTGGCCATCTAGCTCTTTGACAAAAGACCAGATCAGCTCCAATGACTGAGCAACAGCCTTTTGCATGGCACAACCAATAAATACATTTATTCTTAAGGCTCTTCTGGTCCTCATACAGGTCGTGGCCCTTTTGTGGGGCATTCACCTTCAATATTTATTTTATTTATTTATTTGCATTTATAAAGCACACAAATGGCCCTGGGGCATCGTAGCGGTGGTACAGAGTGCTTAGCTTGCATAGGTAGTACGACAGTATTGAATACAATAGTATAGACAGGTATCAGACGATGACAAAGAAAGACGTGCATACTATACTGTTGCTATGGTTACAGTGCAACAGCATGAGTATGCAGGCTAATTAGTTACATTTAGCAGAACAGTAAGGATTTTAGTGTTTTGCGGAGGGTGGTGTAGGATTGTTCATTCCTTAGTGTGGTAGGCAGGGCATTCCAATTTTTTGGTGCAAGGTGATGAAAACTGGACCCTTCCACTTTGGTTCTTTTAAATATGTGTATATAGATCTGATTGGAGAGGTGGGATCTAATAGGTCTTGGAGGAGGAGTAGGGGGTGATTCTTTCAGATAGATAGGGTGGAGCATCTGATGAGAGGCACCTGTGTGTGATGGCCATAGATTTGAAGAGTATAAGTTCCTTTACCGGTAGCCAATGAGCTTCTTTTCTGGCTGAGATATGTTCCCTTTGGGAATGCTCAGCGCTGCCCTCAGTGCGTTATTTTGAGTGACTTGTAGTTTTTTTAGTCTTTTTGCAGAGGTGCCCAGGAATAGGGCATTGCAGTAATCCAGTTTAGTGCCTACTGTGGCTCTGGCTATGGATAGGCAGTTTTTTGTGGAGAGAAAGGGTTTAACTACGTTGATCACCTTGGTGGTGAGTGCAGCTGAGGAGGCTATGGCATTGACCTGGCAGGACATAGTTAGTGAAGCGTCTAGGAAGACACCTAGGGTTTTAAAAGTTGTGGAGACTATGATGGTGGAGTTGTCAATGTTATAGGTTTTGTATTGCGGTGGGAGTTTGTTGAGAGTTTCATAAGTACCTACTAGGAGGATCTCAGTTTTGTCCCCGTTTAGACAGAGTCCATTGGCAGCCATCCATATCTGGATGGCTGAGTAGATTTTGGTTAGGGCTGTCGCATCTTTTTCATAGGTCCCAGTTAGTGGGAGTAGTACCTGAGTGTCGTCAGTGTAATTAGTGTACACTATGTTGCGACAGTCGAGATCATTGAAGAGTGGGAGGGTGAATATATTGTAGAGTGTAGGGGTGGTGCATGAGCCTTGAGGGACGCCACAGAGGATGGTAGTGGGGGAGGCAGATTCTGTGTCTGAGAAGACTTTCATGAGTCTTCCGTTTAGGAAGGAAGCCACCCAGGCGATGGCTTCTGTGGAGAAATGCACTTCGTTATTTAGGTGCATGCCTAAAATATCATGGTTGACAAGGTCAAAGGCAGCGGACAGATCCAGAAGGAGGAGAAGTGCTGGTTTGTCTTTGTCCATGATGTCGCCAAGTTGTATTTTTAGATGGAGTAAAGCTGACTCAGTCCCGTGTCCTGGTCGGAAGCCTGACTGTCTTTTGCCTAAGATGTGGTTTGCTTCTAGATTTTCCTGAATTTGCGTGTAGGCAACTTTGTTCAGGATCTTAAGCAAGAATGGTACGGTGGTGATGGGCCTATAGTTATTTTCAATTTCTTGGTCCAGAATCGTTTTTTTAGAAGGGGCGCACACAGGCTTCTTTTAGACTGCCTGGAACTGTGTTGGAGTTGAAGGAGGCGTTAATTAAGAACTTGAGAAATGGGGTGAGTGTTTCTTCACAGTCTTTAATTAGTTTATCTGGGCAGGCGTCTCCTTTGCAGTTGGAGTGCTTAATCTTATTCATTATCTCAATAACTTCGAGTTCAGTTATTTCCCTGAATTTGAACGGAATTATGGGGACTTTGGTGGTCGGGGGCATTGCACTGGGGGTGGTCATGTGTTCTGTGCTAGTGGTTAGTTTAATGTGCTGTGACAGGTTTTTGTGATGCTCCTTGATTTCTTCTTGCAACAGTTCGATTAAATTTAATAGGGCAGATTGTATTGTGTTACACCAGGTTTGGTCTTTAACGATTTCTTGAGATTTGGTAAATGGTGTAGTAAGTTCTTTGAAAATGGCAAAGACTTCTTTGGATTCAGAACTGGCAATAGTAATGCTTTCATTATAGGATGCTGATTTAGTTATAATTATAGCTTTTTTGTATTGTGAGGTAATTTTTTCATACAAGGATAGTGTAGCTGGGGAAGGTGACCTCTGCCAGATGTTCAGCACTCTATGTTTCTGAGAGCGGAGCTCTTTTAGTTCAGTGGAGAACCAGGTGTTGGAATGTTTCACTATTTTGGCTTTTTTGTTTTGTAGAGGTGCAATGATATCTATTGCGGAGCTTATAGTGTGTTTGTAAATATCATCTAGCACAGATGGGTCTGAGGATTCGAGATTTGTAGTAAGGGTGCTGAGGTGTGGTGTGATCTTGTCTTTGGTGAGATTTGTTGCACTTCTTGCCAAGGCTTGGGGGTAGGGTTAGGCTTGTTGGCCTTAGTGGTAGCGGTGGGGATAAGGAAATAATGAGGCTATGGTTGGACAAGGGGGTGGGGGTGATGGAGCTGATGTCAACCTCGCAATTGTGGTTGACTATCCAGTCAAGGATGCGCCCTTTGTCATGTGTGGGTGAGTTAATTTTGTTAGTCAAAGCCTAGTTCCTGTAGGGCTAGGGAGAGAGATTTGGCTGGTTTGTCTTTTTTGTCTTTGAATCATCCAAGGCTGAGATCTCCTACAAGGATGCTTTTAGATGTGATTTTTAGGTTTTCTGCCAGGAGATGTGTGAGGTTCTCCTGGAACTCCAATAATGGGCCAGGTGGGCGGTAGACAAGGTTGATGGTAATGGTGGAGTTTGGGGAGAGGATGATTTTTATTGCAAGGGAGTTGGTTTTGCCACCCAGGTTGGATGGGATTTGTATGGCCTCTAGATGATCTTTCATGATGAGTGGGACACCTCCTCCTACGGTGGTGAGTCGGTCTTGCCTGATGATGGAGTAGCCCTGTGGTATGGCTAGGGTAAGAGCAGGCCCTGCTGTACGTTGTAGCCATTTCTCGGTAATAGCTAGAATATCAAGGTCCAGGTTGGTTATGAGTTTGTGGATTTCAGTGGCATGTGCAGGGATGGATTGTGTGTTAATCAAGGCACATTGCAGGTTGTGGGGGGTCTGGGTTACAGTTGGGGTGGTGTTTGGCGGTCCAGGTGTGTCAGGGTTAGGGTGTGTCATATCTGGTGTGGCTGAGGCTGGCTTGGATGTGTTTTATGGTGGGTCCTTTACCTTGGAGGAATTTGGTAGCCCTTGGTTCAAGGTGCTGGAGTATCTTAAGGGGAGACCTAGGAGTTGATTTCTGATGTTGGTGGGTCTTGGGCGTGAGGTGATGGTGGGTGTGGGACTGGTTGCTCTGATGTTACATTTTTTGAAAAATGAAGGTAGGAAGTAGGTGGGGGGAATGCTGGAAGCGAAGATGTGTGGGGCAGCTGGGATGTTGGTTGAATGAGGGCATTGCATGGCGGGTGATACTGACAGAGAGCAAACTGCAACAAATTGCCCGGGGAGGTGGTAGATAAGCAGGCGCAGGGTGGAGGAGTTATAGGGCCTCATTGCGAGGTGGGCGGTAAAAGTTAACGGGCACAGGTAAGGAGACTGGGGCCGGTAAACCCTTACCGCCATATTCTGAGGTCCCTTAGCAAGTCCCAGCAGGAATGGCTGGTCTGACCAGCCATTCTCTGCGGGACCCGTTAAGGGACCCTGGAGCTAAAAGCGCCTTCCCCATTCCCATTGAGCCCTATGGGGGCTCAAATGGGAATGGGGAATGGTATTTGGAATGGGGACTTACCGGGTCCGCTAAGGTTGGAATGACCTGCTAAGTCCCCATTCCGCCTAACCGGACCCGGGTTTGGAGGCAGCCATGGCACTAATAGCACCATGGCTGCCTCCAAACTCGTAATGACCCCCATAGTGGCAGGATTATATAAGGGAGTAACAGATAGGCAAAGTCGCAGGAGTCAGATAATAGCAGATGTGGGATTAGATAGAGGTAACAAATTAAACAAATGCAAGATGGCAGAATTACAAATGGCATCCTACACAGAAGAATAGTATAATGCCAGTTGTGAGCATGAATGAGCATGGAGGTAAATGCAGTGGGCTGTAGATCAGGTGAAAGACATGAAATGACATATCAGTGCAGCTATGGGATGCTCCACAGATGGCCACACCGTACATACAATAGTAGGCTAAGTGGGGCGCATCGCTTCGGGGAGGTCAGACACTACTAGGGCTTAATAGATCATCATAGTGCACAGTGGGGCAGTTAAAACGGTAAATGCATGGATCACAGGAGGCTGTGGGCAGTAAATGTACTTACAGGATGCGAGAACCTTTCCTGGCAGCATGCGGTCCGTCAGCACGTCCGACACAGACAGGCACAGACAGCCCTGGCCCTTAATGCTCAGCCCTTGGTGCTTAGGCCTTGTTCTGGCTGTCGCCTTCCAGCACAGCTGATGGCTGTTTGTCATGGGTTTCAGCCAATCCGGTGTTAGTGTGGGCTGGAGTAGATAGGGGTTGCTTAGCAACCAAACATAAACGAAAAGGCGGCCATTTTCATAGTCGCCACGCTGGATTCGGGCAAACTTTGTAATAAAAATAAGGCAGGTAGATTGCGTACGTCGCCGGGATCCGATGGGTCTGTTGCTCGTGGTGCTGTACCTCCACTGGTAGGCGGCGATGGTGCAGCTTCTAATGTGGATCCTTTTTATTGCAGTATCAGAGAAGGAGGGGGGCTCCAGCCCTCCACTCGTCGGGAAGTTGGCTGGGTAGAGTGGAGGGCACAGACAGGCCTGGCCCTTAATGCTATTGAGGGGCAAGGATCCCTCCTTGTTAATATGTTCATACTATTCCTTTTATACTCATATTAGACAAATAGTTCACCAGAGGTATAGAGTTTGGGTTTGTCAATGGGGGAGCCATAGCCATAGACAAGCCTTCCAAAGCCCAGTTGCTGTTCCTGTAACAGATTATCAAATTATCATTCCCACACCTCCATGGATTCCTATCGCCTTTCCCTATATTGGACATATTATGTATTGAAAGAAAGAAGGTAACACTTGGGTGTCCTATGTTACTGATTTCTTAAAACACTTGATGGGCTGGGTTGAAGGCTCTAAGGTCTCCATCTTTGAGGGTATATGTTTAGTCATGCTTGAACATATTTTTGCATCTTTTTCTCCTGAGCTTAAGCAGCACATGTCTGATTCAAAGGAGTTAGATCCTAAGAAGCTGGCCATTGCAGTAGATGTATGGATGTCACACGGAGTGTCCCATAAGGACAAAGCTCCTCCTGGTAAGCAGGAGGAGGTGAAAAAAGCACAAAGAGAAAAAGGGTGGGGATCTGATAAAATGTCGTCCCAAAAGAGCCACAAAACGAAATTCTAGGGTATGTCCCAAGAGAATGTGCAGGGTAATGGGAATTATACTCCCAAACAAAACTCTGGTTATAGTAATCCTCCCTATGTCCCAAGACCCACTGGATTGTCTGAGGCTTGTGGAGAAAATGACCATGTGAAGGGGGGCCTCAGATGTAAGGTCAAAACTTTGGGGGTCCACTCTTTGAGTCTGGCATTTCCCCTGCTATGAGGAGGAAGGGAACACAGTGGCATCCTTCTCCTCAGACTCCTTCCCCAGTGCGATATATTCTGAGGTAGTCCTAGCTTTCGTGGGTCCTGGGAGCCTAAAGTCTCAGAGGCGTATTCTAGCATAATAGACAATACCAAGCACTACTTTAGGTCAGTGTGCTAATCAATGGAGTAGATAGTCCTGTAGTGTGTTGATGTATAGTCCACACAGGACGGTATGCTGTAGAAAAATGGTTGCCCTTGCACTGAGGTTTTCTTGGGTTGGTGCAGGAAAAATTGGATTGAGATTTAAAAACACATGTTGTAATTATTACCATATGTGTATACTATTATGACAAGTGGAAAGTGGCAACTTTATTTTTTCCTATGTCATATAGTATAGTGAATAAAAAAGTGCTGGTGGGACTTCCTGTATCTAATCAGGAGTTCCACTGGCAAATAACCAAGCTGTACTCAGATTTTTGGAAACCCCTACTTGTACTAGCACAGAGTACAGAGTTTCTATTTGTTCTCTGTGTCTAGCAACATATGGAGTATCAAAGAGATTACAATATCCATTTTAAAGTGTGTCATCAAAGGGTAAATCTGCCTTTTGTCAATTTTTTTGGTGATTCCTAGGCCGAGGGAAGGCCTACCGGTTTCACTGGTAAAATGTGACATAAACCACTTTCATCAGGGCCAGTAAGGTCAGGGATCAGTGTATTTCTTAAAGACTGCTCCGATGTAAATTGAAAGAAGGCTGCTTGGATTGGTTGAAGGACGCCACCATAAGCATGGTCCTTCCCGCGCCTACGCAATCAGGTAAAATAGGGCAACATCACCTAGATTTGTGTTTTTAAGGTTGGACGCTGTTAGTGGGGTGTTCCAGATGGACCCCACGCCGTAGTGAGTAGGTGTGGAATTCTTGTCAACAGGTCCTGAATAGTGTTGAGAAACGTTTTCCTCTGTGTGTCTGTGTGGCGCGGGGAGTGGGGAGCTGCAGCCTCACGGTATGTGCTAGAATGTACAGGCAGCTACAAGGACCCTAAAGAACCCAACCGAGGGCTAATTAATTAAAATTATTGTTTACATTATTTTCTGTATAATTGCATTCCCAGAGTTTTTGATATGTGTGAAAACACTGAATAGGGTACATCTCAGGTGCATTACCAGACACGGTCCAACATATATATGTACATAGATACTCCTGCCCATACGGACAGTAGAGCCAGCAGAACTGTGGTGGATTCCACATTGGTAAATCCAGAGGAACTTGCCAGAGTCCCTTTGATGCCCACCAAGTTAGCTGATACCCTCCCTGTCAAATTCACAGTAATGCCTCAAATCTTATAATAAATGGTACCATGGCCAGGATTCCAGTGAGCATACATAGGGACGTCCGGGGAATTATCTCAGAGACTTAGGTCTTCTGGGTGACACAGCATAGAGACCATGCACAAGGTCATAAACAAGGGCTGCATTGGCCAAGACTAAAGCCAAGCCCAAGCCAAAGGGAAAACCCAAGGCTAATGGAGTCACGAAATACATGAGTGGGAAAGAAAGAATTCCCTCTAACTCACCTACCACTGAAGTGGAGGCAGTTGGCCAAACACCTGAACCTGAAGAGGTAGAGGTTTTGCCTGAAATTCTTAATACACATGACCATCCTGAACTCCAATGTTTATGGGTTGAAGGTGGTCCTGATAGGGTTGAGTTTAGTAAGGGCCAATGTGAGTACCCGTCTTTGGAAGGCCTAAGGAGACAGGCCTGCTCCTAGCTAGACGGTGAACCTCCTGGGAAGCACAGGATTTATTGGGAAGGTGTGCTCCTCTACAGTGATCCCACAGAAGGAGACCTTAGGAGGTTGGTGGTTCCCCTTCATGTAAGACCCTTCCTCTTGCAGCTGGCGCATGAAGTCCCCCATGCTGGTCACCTTGGCATCAAGAGAACTAAGCAAAGGTTAGCCACCCACTTCTAATGGCCCAAGATGGGGGTGCAAGTAGAAAGTCACTGCAGGAGTTGTGCCACATGCCAGTTATCTGGGAAAAGTGGCACAACAATCCAAGCTCCTGTAACTCTCACCTGGTATCCACAGGGACGTCACTCAGCCTGTTCTGACCTCTTACGACCTCGAACCCTTCCCTGGAGCCTACTCGACTGGAGACGGCCTGAAACACAGGATTGGTAGAGTTTAACTCCCGATTGTCTCTGTGTGCTTGAACCCCTTCTTCCCCGGGATCCAACCCCTCCGTTTGATCCACAGCTCACCTTGTTTTCTTGGAAAGTGTGCTCTCCATCCTGCTTTCAGCACAGGGGTGCGTTGATTGATGCAGGCTTGTTGCTGCCTAGTTACTTCACTGGCAAGAGTCCGACAGGTAAGTATAATGAGTCTTTTGAACAGTTCTCTAACTTCATTCCTTTCCTTCCTTAGATGATGAATGGCGTCCAGGGATGGCGACGTGCTGCTGAGATGAGTAGCGCTGAAGGTGAGTGAGAGCACGATGCGCGATGCGACCCTTTTGTATTTGTATTCAACGGAGTTATTTTTCTGTGTCTTTTAGGTGCCGCTACATTTTCAGCGTGGATGGCGGTTATGAAGAATAAATGCGGTGAGTAAGCACGGAATGCGGCGCCTCTAGATGTTTCCACACTAACCTGGAGTGTCTTTTCCCTCTTGCAGATGGATGAGAAGTTCCGGAGACAGAGTACCCCAGAGCGGCTGGGATTCAGGTAAGCGTTTGATGTTCTTACAGTCTTTAAAAAATAAGCGAAGATTTGCTGAATGCTTACTAATGCCTTTTTTCAGTTCTTTTCCCTTTTTCTTAGGAAGCGCTGTGCCGGTATTGGAATGACACCGCCAAAGATGCCAGCAGAACAGAAGGAGCGATGAATGATGGGCAGAAGCGCCGCAAGGTAAGGCTGTTCCTAACGGTGTTCTTGTTCTTGCAGGAGCTGAGCGCAGAAGAAAGATGCAGGCCTACTGGAGACCGATCCGAACACGGTGAGTGTCACGCTGCAGGTGCAGAAAACACGAAGCATGTTTCTCAGCCTGGGCATTGCATAAATAGTCTCTGGGTATCTCAGGTGTCTCTGGGCTGAACCACACCCAAAAGACTAGACTGTACATGCAGTTCTGGGAACCGAAATATGTGGGGGCATCCATCTTGTCCCCATCAATGCACTACAAGTCCAATCCCCAATGTTATCCTATGGGAGTGAGTGAATTTGGTGCCACAAGCGCCAAGTCTGACTCCAAGTGGGTCTTTGGAGGGATGGAGAGGCCCTGAGGGCCATGTAGGTGATTGGGGCCTGGCTCCAGCCTGTCATCTTGGAGGGCTGGGGACATGAGGGGCAGGAATCTTGACAGCACTCCCCCCTAAGGCCCCTCTCAAGTTGGCTCTTCTGTCTGGTCCTCGTTTGTTAGGATGGTTTTGATGAAATCGTCTAAGCAAGCGAGGAGCATGGATGTACTCACAAGGCTCCCATGTCCTGTCTTGTGGGCAGAAAGAGCAGAGAGAGATTTACACAGAAAGCAACCAAGCGTGGCAAAACAAGCGGAATCAAGGGAGCGTTGCAACGCGTACGCGACCCGGAAGCTGAGGGTTAAAAGCTCCCGGTCGCGTACGCGAGTGGAGAAAGACTAGAATGACTAGACCTGCAAGCACGTTGGGGAGAAGAACGTGACGGAAATCTCTATGGCGGGCCACGGCGATAACGATTCCAGACTCGCCATCTTCCCCACAATGTGACAGTATGCCCCCTCCGAAGGCCCACTCACCCCGGTTTACCTGGATGGAAACGGTGGAACCGACGTAACAATCGAGGGGCGTTAATGTGGGATTTGGGCTCCCAAGTATTTTCAGAACAGGGGTACCCCTTCCATCTTACCAAAAATTCCAGTCTACCCCTATGATACCGCGAATCGCATATCTGAGCGACTTCAAACTCTTCTTGTGCAGGGTGAGTAGGCAGAGGATTGGGTTTAGATTTCCTGGACCAGATATCTTCTACAAAGGGTTTTAATTGAGATGTGTGAAATATGGGATGAACCCTTCGTAGACTAACAGGAAGTTGAAGATGAAATGCAACAGGATTTATTTTGTGTGTAATCTTGTATGGACCTAAGAACTTGGGAGAGAATTTAGAGGGATGTACCCACCGGGGTAAATATTTCGTAGACAGCATGACTCGGGATCCTACTTCCCACCCTGGGACTTGTCTACGATGTTTGTTAGCCTGGGTTTTATAACGGTCTTGCGCCTCCTGGAGACTCAACTTAGCCTCTTCATGAACCTTCTGAATGTGAGAAAGGGAAGAATCAACCGAGGGAATGTGAGAGGAGGTTAAAGAGATGGGTGGAATGGAATGTGGATGATAGTCATAGGTGCAAAAGAAAGGACTTATACCAAGTGCAGAATGAACGGAATTGTTATATGAGAACTCGGCCAAGGGTAAAAGGGGAACCCAATTGTCCTGTTGTAGGTTTATGAAACATCTTAGGTATTGTTCGAGGGTTCCATTAAGTCGCTCCGTCTGACCATTGGTCTGAGGGTGGAAACCCGAAGATAAGGCTCTCTCAATGCCTAACTTCTCACAAAAGGCCTTCCAAAAGCGTGAGGTGTATTGGCTTCCCCGATCAGAAATGATCTTAGTGGGTATTCCGTGTAGGCGAAATACATCCTTCAGAAACACCTCAGCCATTCCAGCAGCGGAGGGAATACCAGATAGGGGGGAGAAATGAGCCAGTTTGGAGAAGGAGTCTACCACCACCATGATACAAGTGCAACCCTGAGACATGGGTAACTCGACGATGAAATCCGTGGAAATGGTGTACCAAGGACCTGCAGGAACGTCATCAGACTTCAACAATCCTATTGGTTTTTGGTGGGACACTTTGTTGCAGAGACAAATAAGACAGGACCGTACATACCCTTCAGCGTCCTCCTTCATGTTAGGCCAATAAAAGTGCCTTAGGAGGTATTCCTGGGTTCCTTTGATGCCTCTATGTCCTGCAATCTTAGAATCGTGACACCATAACAGCGCCGTCTTCCTCTGGTCTGACGTGGGTAGATACAATCTATCTTTTACCAGATAGAACCCATCCTTGATGTCGTATGTGGTATCTATGGGGTGGAGATCCCCTTCGAAGTTTCCTCTAGAAGTATCTCTGACTTGTTTAAGGAACGTAGAAAGCTCTCCGATCTGCTTGGTCTTGGGAAACATCAATTCTCTGGTGCCTTCTGTCTCTGCTAGGTAATCACTACGACGAGAAAGTGCGTCTGCCACCAAGTTCTGTTCTCCAGGAATGTACGTTATGTTGAAGTCGAATTGCGCAAAAAAGTGTGCCCATCTTGCTTGCCGGGTATTGTAACACTCGAACTGTTTCAACACTTGCAGATTCTTGTGGTCAGTCCTGATGGTAAAGGGAAATATGCCTCCTTGCAGCAGATGTTGCGACTCGACACACGCCAGCTTCATAGCAAGTAGTTCTCGTTTGATGACTGAGTAATTCTTTTGACTAGTGTTGAGTGTTTTCGAAAAATAAGAGACAGGATATTCGAGATTGTTATGTGCTTGAAGTAGGACTGCCCCAACTGCCGCTGCCGAAGCATCAGTCTCCAGAATGAAAGGAAGACTCTGATCCGGTTGTCGTAAAACGGGAGCGGAGCAGAAGTCTTCTTTGAGAAGACGAAAACTCTCCTCGGCTGCTGCAGACCAAGTGAATGGCATAGAAGACTTCTTGAGTAAAGATGTGATAGGTAACACTCTTTGGGAGAAGTTTGGAATGAACTTCCAATAGAAGTTTGCAAGACCTAGAAACTTCTGTACTTCCTTTACTGATTTAGGCGAAGGCCAGTTTAGAATTGATGAGACCTTCTGTCGGTCCATCGAGATACCCCTGCCGGAAAGGATAAACCCCAAATAGGAGATAGAGGATGCAGAAAAAACACATTTGTTCGGCTTGACGGAAAGATGATTGTCTTTTAGACGTTGAAAAACTTCTCTGACATGTTCTTTGTGATCTTCTGGTGACCGAGAAAACACTAAAATGTCATCCAGATAGACGATGGTAGTATGGCATAGAAGATCCGAGAAGAGGCGATCCATGAAGCGTTGAAATATGGAAGGAGCATTGACTAAGCAAAAGGGCATTACCTGATATTCAAATAGTCCGAATGGAGTCCGAAAGGCCGTCTTCCACTCATCTCCTGCTTGGACTCAAAGTAGGTGATAGGCGTTCCTTAGGTCAAGTTTGGTAAAGATGGTGGAACCATGCACCGCTTGAATGATCTCTGTTATGAGAGGCATGGGATATCAGTCTTTGATGGTTACCTTATTAAGTCCCCGGTAATCTATGCAGGGACGTAGCTCCTGTGACTCCTTCTTGGGTATGAAGAATAAAGAGGCCCCTGCCGGAGACTTCGAAGGTCTGATGAGTTCGTTGGCTAGATTCTTGTCTAGGTACTCCCTGAGATAGCGTTTTTCTTCCAGAGACAGGGGAAACATACGACAAAAGGGGACAAGAGCCCCTGGCATGAGATCTATACCACAGTCTTCAGGGCGGCGTGGAGGTAATTCCAGAGGTATCTTTTCTGTGACTATCTCGGTGTACTCCTGAAGATAAGCGGGTAGACAATGAACTGTTCTGGACTCACAACAACTTGTTGTCTTGACAACCTCGAATCTAGGTTCCGGTAGGCATTCAGCCTTACAGGTCGCAGAGTAGAAACTAAGAAGATTTTTGGTCCAATCAATCTTGGGATTGTGTTTCCGTAACCAGCCAATCCCAAGGATGATAGGGAAGTGGGCAGTATGGATAAGGACGAAGGAGATCTTTTCAGTATGTTGTTGGACCGTCATAATTAGTTCTTCCGTGGTGTGGGTTATTAAGCCAGAGCTTAATGGTTCGCCGTCGACACCCCCACCTTCTGGTCCTCCTTCTTGGCAATGCGAGGCACACACTTCTGAGTGGCCCAATAGGTATCCATGAAATTGCCGGCGGCGCCACAATCCAATAGAGCCTGAGCCTGAATCTCCGAGTCGCCCAGTAATAGGGTTGCCGAAAGAATCATAAGGCGAGCATCTTCTGGGATCGCTGGAGAAGAAACAAAAAGAGTGACATCAGGACTTGCAGAAGCCCCTCGGAAGTTAGTCCTGACACTCACCGAGGGCGACCGTTTCCCGACCGTCTAGGAGGAACGTCTGGGCAGTCCCTAAGTAGATGATTAGAAGCCCCGCAATACATGCACAGGTTTCCTTCTCTGTGCCTCTTTCGCTCTTCGGGTGTAAGTGGGGCTCGAGTAGTCCCTATCTGCATTGGTTCTTCTCGATTGGATCTCGAGGAAGATGTAGGGATGGGAGGTAGGGGGTCCAAGGGAAGAGACACATAGGGTTTGGATTTCCTCTTCTCAGCCCATCGTTCAGTCATACGAAAGTCGATACAAAGTGTAGCCGTAACAAGATCATCAAAAGTTGTTGGACGAGCGATCCGGGCCAATTCATCTTTGAGGTCCTCCCTCAACCCACGTCGAAAGATAGCATACTGAGCTTGTTCCTGCCATCCTGCTTCGGAAGCTACCTGTTTGAAGTTCGTAATGTAAGTAAGCAAGTCTGAATTGCCCTGTCGTATATCCAGTAAATCTTCAGACGCCAAATAAGTACTCTCGGTCCGTAAAAAGGTTTGTTGTAACAATGTTTTGAAGGCGTTATAGTCTCGGTTCACAAGAGGGGTGGCCCAGGCAAGGGCATTGCCAGTCATATGGGTAATCATAAAGCCAATTTTGGCGTGGTCAGAGGCAAAAGTCTGCGCACGAAAAGAGAAGTGAAGATTACAAGCGTCCAAAAATTCTTTGACCCTTTTGGGAGCACCATCAAATTTGCCGGATACCAAAGGAAGAGGAGGCAGATCTGTTGAAGGACGCTCTCTTTCTGTCAAACGCTGTTGTAATGCAGCGTTGGCACTCTTTAGGTTCTGAACCTCTAAGTTCAGGTTCTGTACCGCGGCTACCAGTTCTTGAATCTGTTGAGGGGTTGCCATTTGGATATTTGGGCGTTGCAAACTATCACAAGGGTCAGCTATGTCCTCTTCTTCAAATGAAGTTTCAGTCTCAAAACCCTCCCCCTCCTCCTCACCTCTGTCTTTTCTCCTGGTTTTCTTTTCTTCCTTGTTTCCTGGTTTCTCCTTTTTTTATGGAGGTATGGACGGCCAGGAAAGGACGCCACCGCGACACCGTATAGGTAAGGCGGTGAAAGATCTTCTGTGACCGTCGGATCAGGGGAAAAAGCCCAAGGCACAAAACACCCCTATAAGATGATTACAGGCTGTGATCCATTAGCAGGCTGGGTCGGCACACAGGAAGGATAAATGTCCACAGAAACAGAAGGCGAAGGCAGTCCAATGAGCAGGCAAGGTCGGTACACAGGAAGATGAAAAGTTCACAAAAAATGGGAGGCAGAGGCAGTCCAATAAGCAGGCAAGGACGGCACCCAGAGGAAGAAAAGCTTCACAGAAAAGGGGGAGAAGAAAGAGGAAAGAAGGAGGGAAAAGCAGAACGAGGGTGGAGAGAGGAAAAAGGGGGGTAGACGGGCCGAAGAAAGAGAGAGAGAGACAGACGTGAAGAAAAGGGAAGAGAAAAAGTCAAGCACGAAAGAAACAGAAAGAGCAGAGAGAGATTTACACAGAAAGCAACCAAGCGTGGCAAAACAAGCGGAATCAAGGGAGCATTGCAACGCGTACGCAACCCGGAAGCTGAGGGTTAAAAGCTCCCGGTCGCGTACGCGAGTGGAGAAAGAATAGACCTGCAAGCACGTTGGGGAGAAGAACGTGACGGAAAGCTCAATGGCGGGCCACGGCGATAACGATTCCAGACTCGCCATCTTCCCCACGATGTGACAGATTTGTCCTCTCAGTTTGACCATCCGTTTGGGGATGGTGACTGGTGGATAGCCGGATGTCGATCTGGGCCATAGAGCAGCATTTTCTCCAGAAGCTAGATACGAATTGAGTACCTCGTCTGAGACCAAAACTGAAGGAAACCCATGGAGCCGTACGATGCCTTCAAGAAATGCATTCGCCACAGTAGAAGCATTTGGGAGCCCCTTAAGAGGAATGAAATGTTCCATTTTTGAAAATAGGTCCACAACCACAGGAATAGTGTTAAACCCTTGACTGGGTGGTAAGACAGTAATAAAATCGAGGGAGAACGTGTGCCAGGGTGCTGGTGGGATTTCCAATGTTTGTAATAGCCCAGCCAGTTTCTGCTTAGATGACTTGTTTTGAGCACACACTACACAAGATAGGATTAATTGGATAATTTCTTTACGCCACCTGGGCCACCAATAATTTCGTTTTACCTTGGCTATTGTTTTAGCGATTCCGGGGTGGCCCTCGATCAAGGAATCATGATAACCGGACATGACTTGTTCTCGTAGTTCTTGATTTGGTAAGAATAAACGATTCCTGAAGTAGGGCAACTGATCTTTTATCATGTAATGTTCTCCTTGTGCACGCCACGCTTGTAATTGCTCCAGACTCACCAGGTTTTGGATTTCTTCATGTAATTCTTTCTGAGTTATGGTTGCTGTGATTCCTAGGAGCTTGTCACTCGGGATGATTGCTATTGGGCCAGGGGTCTGATACCCTTGCTCTTCCACCCCCATACGGGAAAGGGCATCGGCCTTCCCATTTTTCACCCCTGGTCGAAATGTAATCACGTAGTCATATTCAGCAAAAAAAGAGCCCAACGTAGTTGTCGTGAGGATTGGGCCTTTGCTGTTTTTAGCTACTGGAGGTTCCGGTGATCAGTTATTACGGTGATTGTGTGTCTGGTGCCCAAGAGGTAGTGCCGCCATGCCTTAAAGGCTGATTTGATGTCCAGGAGTTCTTTGTCTGTGATAGCGTAATTGAGTTCAGGGGGTGTGAATTTATGCAACCAGAAGGCAACAGGGTGTAACTGGCCCATTTCAGGGTCCTTTTGTGAGAGGACGGCTCCCATAGCCATGCTTGAGGCGTCCGTTTCCACCAGGTATTGGAGATCAGGGCGAGGGTGGTGTAAGATTGGGCCAGATGTGAATCTTGCTTTGAGTTCCTGGAAAGCTTCCTCTGCTTCTGTTGTCCACTGGAACTTTTGTTGATTTTCCTTAGCAATGATGTGATAGGATGCACGATTTGTGAAAATCCTGGGATGAACCGGCGGTAGAAGTTTGCAAAACCCAGCATACTTTGAACCCCCTTGAATGAATTTGGGGATGGCCATTTCAGGAAAGCATCTACCTTGCGTACATCCATTCAGATTCCATTCGGGCTGAGAATAAAGCCCAGGAATTCCACCTCGGAGACGTGGAATGAGCACTTTTCGAGCTTTGCATAGAGCTGGTGTTGACAGAGTCTATCCAATACAGATCGGACGTGTTTAACATGGTCCTGCTTTGATGCGGAATATACTAGAATATCGTCGATGTACACTAGAGCACAGACATCAATTAATTCCCGTAGGACATCGTTCATGAAGTATTGAAATGCTGCAGGCGCGTTGCAAAGGCTAAAGGGCATTACTTGATATTCTTACAGGCCGTATTTAGTGCGAAAAGTGGTATTCCATTCGTCCCCCTGTTTTACGCGAACAAGGTGATATGGCCCCCTCAGGTCTAGTTTTGTGTAGATTTGGGCATCTTTGACTTGATCAAGCAATTCAGGGATCAGCGGGAGGGGGCAGCAGTTTTTTATGGTAATCTGGTTCAGTTCGCCATAGTCGATGCACGTTCTCAAGTCCCCCTCCTTTTTAGGTACGAAGAATAGAGGACTGGCTGCTGGAGACTTCGAGGGACGGATGAACCAGTTGGCCAGGTATTGGTCAAGATAGGCCTTCAAGTGCTGGATTTCTGGTTCTGTGAGTGCGTAAATTCGCCCACAAGGGATTTGTGCGCCGGGTATCATGTCGATTTGGCAATCGTATGGTTATGGGGTGGCAGGGTATTAGCCTGTTCTTTGTGAAAGACATCTTTAAAGTCCTGGTATTCACTTGGCAAGCGTGCAGTTTCTGGTGTCTATTGGTTGTTTCTCTTGGCGATAACATGTGAGGGCACAAGTCCCGGCAAAGGCCAATTCTTTTGCTCGCCAATCGATTCGAGGATTGTGAGCTACCAACCATGCCATTCCCAAAATCAACCAGAACTGTGGTGTCTTAATGAGGTCAAAAATGATAGATTCTTGGTGTCCATCCTGGCACAGAAGGATTAAAGATACAGTGCATTGGGATACTGGACCAGAAGCTATTTCCGTGCCGTCGACAGTGGTAACAGTGTCGGTGGTTGATTTAGGGCGTATTGGAAGCCCCATCTTTGCTGCAAGATCCTGGTCGATGTAATTCCCAATGGCTCCACTGTCAATGTACACTCTTACTGCGTGCATCCGAGATGGTTGTTGGTGATTGATCAAGACCACAGATAGTGCAAAATGGGAGGTCTGTAGTTCACTTTCTTCGCTCGACATGTGGACCCCTACACTTGCGGGGCTGGGGAGTTTTCCGATTCCTTGATGGTATCTTCCTTGTGTGTGGCCCCTACCGTCCTCCTCAATGGCTTCACAGGGCACTCTTTAAGGAAATGACCTGACCTGCCACAGAACAGACATAACTGCTGCTGTCTCCTTTTATCCCTTTGCGATTTAGTCAAGGGGGATCTGACCCCCACCCGATTTGTATTGGTTCTCCTGAACCTTCCGTTGTTCGGGTAATATTGTCCTTTGAACGCACATACATAGGGCGAGGGTACGGTCTGGTTCGATCTGCTCTTTGGTCCTGCAACCTATTATCTAGCCGAACAACAAGGTCAATGAATTCTGAATAGTCTTTCGGGGGGTTCACTACTTGTGCGAGAACATCCTTGAGCTCCCCCCGCATCCCCTGATGAAATAACTTGGTTCTCTTCTCCACTGGCTATTCTGCTTCAACTACGAGTCTATTGAATGTGGCTATGTATGTTAATAGGTCTTGATTCCCTTGGCGTAGGGACAGAAGTTTGTTGTCTAATGCCTGCCCATGAGTACGAGGGGGGAACAGCTTTTCCATCTCCTGATGAAAGCCCCTGAAGTCATGCAGCAAAGGATCGTCTTGGGCCACAAAGAATACAGACCAGCCCATGGCGCTACCACTCAGGTAGGATAGCACAAAAGCGACCCGTGATTGGTCATTCAGAAAGGCCCCTGGTCTACAAAGGAAGTGCAGGCGACACTGGTTCATGAACGTTGCAAACCTCTTGGGATCCCCCGTAAATCGTTCGGGCGGGGCCAAGGGAACTGCCCCAGGAAGGGTTTTCTGATCGGGATTGGCTGATGGTGCTGGCATTGAGGGCACGCTTCCCGGCAATGGTGCATGCCCTGCTTGTGACTGGAGAAGTTGCCGGCTTAAATCATCAGTGCGTTCTTTGGCTACTATCAGCTCTCTCCTCAGGGTGTTGGTCTCCTGCCTGGCTGCATGTACTTCGGAACGTAGCTGCCCCAACATGTGGGCTAACTGGTCGGTTTCTGATGTTTCCATGATGCCCAGGTGGATTTTGATGTGAGGCTTTGTGTTCTGTAACGCTCACCTGCTATCCACGGGGACGTCACTCAGCCTGTTCTGACCTCTTACGACCTCAAACCCTTCCCTGGAGTCTACTCGACTGGAGACTGGGCCTGAAACACAGGATTGGTAGAGTTTAACTCCCTATTGTCTCTGTGCGCTTGAACCCCTTCTTCCCCGGGGTCCAACCCCTCCCTTTGATCCACAGCTCACCTTGTTTTCTTGGAAAGAGTGCTCTCCATCCTGCTTTCAGTGCAGGGGCGCGTTGATTGATGCAGGCTCGTTGCTGCCTAGTTACTTCACTGGCAAGAGTCCGACAGGTAAGTATAATGAGTCTTTTGAACAGTCCCTAACTTTGTTCCTTTCCTTCCTTAGATGATGACCAGTGTCCGGGGATGACGACATGCTGCTGAGATGAGTAGCGCTGAAGGTGAGTCAGCGCGTGATGCGTCCCTTTCGTATTTGTATTGAACTGAGTTCTTTTTCTGTGTCTTTTAGGTGCCGCGACGTTTTCAGCGTGGATGCCGGTTATGAAGAAGAAATGCAGTGAGTAAGCGCGGTATGCGGCACCTCTAGATGTTTCCATGCTAAGCTGGAGTGTCTTTTCCCTCTTGCAGATGGATGAGAAGTTTCGGAGACAGAGTTCCCCCAGAGCGGCTAGGATTCAGGTAAGCGTTTGAAGCTCGTACAGTCTTCAAAAAATAAGCGAAGATTTGCTGAATGCTTATAATGCCTTTTTTCTGTTCTTTTCCCTTTTCCTAAGGAAGCGGTGTGCTGGGATGGGAATGACACCGCCGAAGATGCCAGAAAAACAGAAGGAGCGATGAATGATGGGCAGAAGCGCCACAAGGTAAGGCTGTTCCTAACGGTGTTCTTGTTCTTGCAGGAGCTGAGCGCAGAAGAAAGATGAAGGCATACTGGAGACCGATCCGAACACAGTGAGTGTCACGCTGCAGGTGCAGAAAACATGAAGCATGTTTCTCAGCCTGGGCGTGGCTTAAATAGTCTCTGGGTACCCCAGGTGTCTCTGGGCTGAACCACACCCAAAAGACTAGACTGCACATGCAGTTCTGGGAACCAAAATATGTGGTGGCATCCATCTTGTTCCCATCAATGCACTACAAGTCCAATCCCCAATGTTATCCTATGGGAGTGACTGAGTCTGGTGCCACAAGCACCAAGTCTGACTCCAAGTGGGTCTTTGGAGGGATTGAGAGGCCCTTGAGGGCCATGAAGGTGATTGTGGCCTGGCTCCAGCCTGACATCTTGGAGGGAGGGGACATGAGGGGCAGGAATCATGACAGCTCCTCTGGTACCACTCCCAGTGTTAGGGGTACCATTTGAAAAGGTAGGGATTGACTTAGTTGGTCCCCTTGACTCTCAAACATCCACAGGCAATAGGTTTATCCTGTGCTGGTCGACCATGCCACCAGGTATCCTGTGGCCATCCCATTGAAGACTTTAACTGCCAAGTCAGTTGCAAACGCTTTTATTGGCATATTCACTAGGATTGGCTTCCCTAATAAAGTTCTGTCTGATAGGGGCAGCAACTTCATGTCCAAGTACATGCAAGCCATGAGGAAGGAGTGTGGGTTACTTACAAGTTTTCCTCAACATATCACCCCAAACCAATGGCATAGTTGAAAGGTCTAATGGAAACCACAAAAGCATGATTAGGGCTCTGGCAGAGCCCCAGAGGACAAAATAGGATCTCCTTTTACCATGCTTGTTGTTTTCCTAGAGAGGTACCTCAAGCAGGAGTTGGCTTCAGCCCCTTTGAGCTTCTTTTTGGTCACTGTGCAAGGGACTCTTGGCGATAGTCAAGGAGGGGTGGGAGATACATACTAACCTTATAACTATCAATGTAGTGAACTATGTGCTATGTCTAAGGAAGAGAATTGTTCTCCTGATGGCTCAGGCTAGTGACAAGTTGAAGGCTTGGCAGGCTCTGGTGAAATACTGGTATAACTAGAATGCTACCCTTATCAATATTACATCAGGCCAACAAGTCCTGATCATGAACCCTATAAGGCATAGAGCTTTACAGGATAAATGGTCAGGCCCTTGCTCAGTAGTGGAGTCACTGGGTGAGGTTAACTATTTAGTGGACCTTGGAAGGGCTGGACAGGCTCCAAATGTGTTCCATGTGAATAGACTGAAGGCTTTCATCCCGAGAGTTACAATAGCTGCACTGCTGTTGGCTTCAGATGTAGAGGAGGAAGAGTCAGAACCTGTTCCTGATCTGTTCCAAGGCAGTCCTTCAGACATCTCCATTGAGGGTGTCAAAGTGGCCCCTCGCCTGACTTCTGTTCAGCAAGATAAGGTAAGAGGTTTTCTGAGGCAATTCTCCCCCTTGTTTTCCCTAGCTCCTAGTTTGACACCTTGCTGCAAACATGATATTGACCCAGGAGTACCAAAGTTAGGGGATAAAGGATGTCAGAATAAGTGAGATCTTATATCAAGATGGAGGTCAACAAGATGTTAGATCTTTGGCTGATTGAACTCTCCAGTAGTCCTTGTTCCAGTGCTGTGGCTCTGGTACCAAAAGCAGGTTCCTCTGAGATGTGGTTCTGTGTGGATTACAGGGCTCTGAATGTTGTCACCAAGACAGATGCATGTCCCTTACCTAGAACTGATGAACTGGTGGATACTTTGGGTGCCTCCAAGTACCTCAGCACATCTGAGTTCACTGCAGGGTATTGGAAAATAGCCCTAGCAGAACATGCCAAGGAGAAGACAGCATTCCCAACTCCAGAAGTCCTTTATGAATTCAGGGTAATGCCCTTTGGATTGAAACAATGCACCTGCCACTTTTCAGAGGCTTGTGAATCAGGTCCTTAATGGGTTGAATTAATTCTGTTTTGCATATCTGGATGGTATAGCAGTTTCAGTGCCACCTGGGAGGTTCATGTGCAACACCTTCGAATTGTGTTGCAGGCTCTCCAGAAGTCCCACATGACTATAAAGGCAAGTAAGTGCAAGATTGGTCAAGGTTCAGTGGTCTACCTTGGACATTAAGTAGGTGGAGGGAGGATACAGCCTCTACCCAGTAAAGTAAAAACAGTAAAAGACTGGCCTGTGCCCCCCTACACAAACCCAGATGAGAGTATTTCTAAGTCTCACAGGGCACTATAGAAACTTTATGGCAGACTATGGCACTATAGCTGCCCCTCTGACTGCTCGCACAACTCCAAAGAAACCCAAGAAGGTCTCTTGGTCTACGGATTGTGAGAAGGACTTAAATGGTTTAAACAACTCCTTGTGCCAGGTCCCTGTTATCAGGGCCCCTGATTACAAAATACCTTTTATTGTGCAGAAAGATGCCTCTGACACTGGGATAGGTGCTGTATTATCACAAGTAGATGAAAAGGGTAAGGAACACCCTATTGCATTCAGAGGTCGCCATCTTAAGGAAAGAGTGATCACGTGGTCCACAGTAGAGAAATAATGTTTCTCTATTATGGTAGGCCCTAGGGAAACTGAGGCCCTACCTCTATGAGACCCACTTCACTGTGAAAACTGACCATAAGCCCATAAAGTGGCTCATGAACATGAAGGGAGAGAACCCTAAATTGCTGAGGGGGTCCATAATCCTGCAAGGGTTTGACTTCGCCATTGAGCATAGGCCAGATGTTCAACACAGGAATGCTGATGGGTTGTCCAGAATGTTTAACCAACCTGAACAAGAAGCTCATCCAGATGTGAATAAGTTCCCCCTGTCCTTGGTCTGGGAGGGGTGAGTGTTGGGAAAGATTTCCATTTAGGTGTATTTTTTCCTCCAGCTTTGAACCCCTCAACTTTTTGCTGTTGTCTGACCATCCTAGCCTGACTTTTTCAAGTGGAGCCCAGCCTTTTGTTGAACTCTGCTGGGCTTTTGCTCATTTTGCTATGTGGAAACTTACATTCCCTTAAGACATTCAGTACTGGGAGACTTTGTTTCCCTTAGTCTTTCACTTTGTTGCTATTTCTTAGCAACATTTTATCGGTGCACAAAGTACTTTACATTACTGTGCGCTGGGGTCCTCTTTTCATTTTTAAGGCCCTAGACACCCTCAAAGGATGTTTTGGTGAATGTTCAAATGTGCCTTGGACAGAGGTGGTCGCAGCGTTTACTGTTCATGTATTTGTAACCCTTTTCTGTGGTCCATACAGCATTTAACACATTTGGACAAGGGCTATGGCCAGTGCCTAAAAAGTACATGCCACGAGGTCCTTTGTTCTGTCCTTTGCCCATCTTTTCCATTTGCCTTCCCTAGGTCAAGCAGACCCGACCCAGGAAATTCCTTATTTGGTCATGCAGACCCCCGCACAAACTGAATCTTGCGCAGGCTTCTGGTTGCCTTGTGTGTGTGCCACAAGGATGTGGGCTGGACTGTCTATTTCCAATACACATTCTAGGTGCAAGGATGTCTGGTGTGCTGGGAATGACTGGGACCACTGTGGTCCGTCATTGGTCCTCATCTGAGATGGCTGTATGTGAGCAGATCTCTCATTAGGTTCTCTTCATTTTGGTGCGAAGGACATTCTGGATAAGAGAAGGCATCTTACACCCATTACAGGTCAATCTTCGAGTACACACCAAATTTAGTACAGGAGCCAAGTATCATGAAACCAAGAAGCAGAGTTGAGGAACCACTGGTGACCAGCAGGGAAATGTAGCACCCTGAGCTCACTGTCCTCCCGTTGGACCACCTGTTTCTGATTAAATCTACAAGGTCTGCAAAGGAACTTCAACCCATTGGAATAGTGAGACTAACTATTCTCGGTACCTCCAACTTAACCTGTAAGCAAGCCTTTTTGAAAGTATTCCTGGACCGCCCAGTGAACTAAACAGCTTGTACAGGACCTTTGCCCTGGAACCGCCGCCGTCTCGAGTTGATACTTGAGCATTTGGAGACTGTAAGCACTCGGTATAAGTCACTCCCCCGCTGAGTTTCAGACATGTAGCATTACTAGGTTTGGAATTAGGAGGGTACGCCTGAACCTGAGCAGACACTGTCACTGTGATGCCCAGTTGTGGTGATGAACTTCGTTGTGGCCTTGCTGCTGTGCCCCTCTTTGCCGTCAGACTCGCTGCAGCGGGAATTGGCCTGATCCCTTCACCAGGAGCGGAGAAATCACCACTGCCCTACCACGGAATCAACCCTAGAACTCAGCCCCTGAAAACCGCATTGCCACGCAACTGCAGGATTTAAACTTGTGGCCAAAGTTTGGTCCGGAGTGTGCTGTGGGTTGGTGAGTACTTGCACCCCTTACCGGTGGCCCATGTTGCATCCATCCATTTTTACGCACAAGTGTCTCCTGATGGCCACTCTTCTTTATCAAGGTATCCTGTGCTAATTAGCTATTCCCAACTCTTCGATCCTGTCCTGCCCTCTTGGGGAGATACTCCTTGAATAGTGGGAACTTATTCTTCACTGCCTCACCCACCTGCCGAAGTCGCAACAGCCCCTGCAAGAGACCCTGTTTTGACTTAACCGCATGATTGCATGCACCAGAACTTTTGAGCTCAAGGTGCCACTCATTTTATGCACAGTCCTGCCTCTCAGTTAGGGTTTGAATTGTGAAAGACTGCCTAAACAATATTTGCAGTTTATGCTCCCGTTCTTTGCAGGTTGTGGACCGCTATTGTGTGCTATTCCTTTAGGCTATTTGTGACTGTATATATGTTTAATAGTTAGTGTGGTGTTGGTTTGGTTTTTACTACCGATATTTGCTTTGTGCTTGATTTATACGGCCTTTAATACATGCATATGCATTTTTGAAATATACACCTGACTGAGAGTAATTTGTAGTGACATTTACTGTGTGTGCTCATTGTGGGCTTTTGATCAGACTCACTGCTCCTGAGAGATAGTCTTGACCGCCGCCAATGCTACCTTAACTTGTCTGACTTGTCCAGAAGATTACCCTGTTCCAAGAAACTAGGCGGGTCTCCTGAACCTCTGCCCACTAGGTCAGAGTTCAGAAATCCATCTTAACACCCCCTTCCTGTGGAAAATGCTGGAGAAGCTGGCCTTTCCCCAACTAAACTCACACACTGAACTTGTCGGTGGTCTGCACAATCATCAATCTGGATTCCGAACTTCCAGAGGCACAGAAACTGCTCTTCTGAACACCCGTGAAGAACTTCTTGCATCCCTGGGCTCCAACTCCCCAGCTGTCCTCATTCTACTTGGTCTCGCTTCTGCCTTTGACACTGTAAACCTTCCCATCCTCATACAAAGGCTCCACAATACCCTTGGTATCACGGAACATGCACTGGAATGGCTGACCTCTTTCCTAACTGACCACTCTTCCCATGTCATCTTGGGCACCTTCTCCTCTAATACTTCCTTCTCCGCCTGTGGTTTCTCCCAGGGATCTATCATCTCCCCCTGGCACTTTAACATCTACCTTGCACAGCTGGCACGCCTCATCTCATCCACACCGACTCTTTTTCAGACTTCCACCTTCCTTCATCCCTGACTGCCTGGCTGCCATCCAGACTTGGTGCTCTTTCAATGATCTTTGCCTCGATGCGAGCCAAACTGAGATCTGTCTGATTGGGACCCCTGCTCCCTCCTTCTTCCCTTCTCTCTGGCCAGCCACATTAGGCTCTCCCCCTGCTCCTTCTTCTGAAGCCAGAAACCTTGGAGTCATCTTTGAATCCTCTTTATCCTTCCTCCCTCACACGCAGGACATTGCCAAGAAGTCCCACTTCAAACTCTTCCTTTTCAAATGAATTCTCCCATTTCTCACTTTCCCCTAGAAACTCAAAGTTTCCTGAGCCCTGTGTCTCTCTAGGCTTGAATATTACAACAGCCTATTCCTCAATCTAACTTCTTGCACTCTGCAACCCTTTCAGCTAATCCAGAATAGAGCAGCGAGACTTATCCTTGGCCTTAAGCAAAGTGGCCACACCTCTCCTGCCCTAAAAAGCCTCTATTGGCTCCCGGTTGCTACACAGATCAAATTCAATTCCCTCTGCATCATCCACAAGGCTGTCTGGGGCCAGGGACCACAATATATGCAACACTCTCTTACCAAATGCTCTCCTTCTAGACCTATGCTCCTCTGGCCCTAACTCTCTGTGTGTAAAGTGTTTTGCTAAACAGAGAGCAGGAGGCCTATCGCTTTCCTCAGCTGGATCCCTCCTTTTGAACAGCCTCCTCCACCCTCTGCACCTTGAGCAGGACTTTCTTAAGTTGCGACTCTCCTCTTTTCCTACTCCTTCACTTCTTCCTTCCTCTGCTAACCTCGCAGTTGCTGTGATTGGTGTCTTGGACTCTTATGCATCCTCAGGTCCTCTGACCATTCACACCCAATCTTCTCAGCTTCTGTCTTGCTTCAGCACTTGCCTTGGCACACCCATTGCACTAGAGATTTGCACTTTCCACCCAACGCAGCTCCTGGCTGCATAGTACTTACTATACATTGCACTTCATCTCTGGCTCGCACTCAAGCACGGACACCACAGAACCTACCTCACTGCCCTCTTCATTGCTGCCCTTGCACGTTCTGAATACTCACAAGGCATAGTAGGTTCAGCCGTCCATTTGCCCACTCTATTTATTTTTGGTGTGTGTATTTATTTGTACTTCTTTCCCATCGTCCCTACCTGCTACCCTGTGGGTGCTTTGAAACAACATGTATATCCTTTATAAATGCCTAACAAGCAAAGAATAAATTAATGCATAAATAAAATAGTTCCTGTTAGGCCTCTCAGGGTTCCCTTCCCCAAGATTTAGGCCTCTCTTCACAATGTTCCTTGATGTCTTAGGTGGGACTCTCCAGGTTCCCTTCCCCAAGCTTGGCCCTTTCTTCTTCAAACTCAACAATGTCTTTTGTGGGCCTCTCAGGGATGCCTTCCCAAAGCATAGGGCCTTCTCCTTCAAACTCAAATAACGTATTATGTGGGCCTCTCACGGTTCCCTTCCTCAAGCCAACGCCCCTCTGGTTTCACACTAAAGTTCACCTTGTCAAGATGCACTGTTTTAACACACAGTTCTTTCCAAGGGGTAGTGTGTAAGTGATTTCAATCCGGCACTCACCTAAGTGAACACCTAGCGTGTAATGGACAACAGAAATTCTTATTTATTTGTGTCTAAAAGTTATTTTATTCTGAATGATGTACCACTCATATCACGCCCCTCTCCTGGAACCCCACCCCTCCCCCGGTCACACTGAACCAGGAATCAGGTTGGTTTGCAAAGATAAAATATTTATTTATGTAGTTACAATTCAATCACACTATGTTTGAATGGGTACACAACAGGTTTCAGGAATGGAAAAATTCAAACAAAATATCCATCCCACATTCCCCCCAGCAACACAAGAGAAAAACAGAATTGATTGACAAGCGGTCAGAATGGTTTTAAAGTTATCTTGGGAATGGATTGGGTAAAAACACTAAATATGGTTTAAATTGCTGAAATGGTTTAAATTCTTATGGGAGCCGCTTTGGATAGTTACAGACCACAGTAGCAATGATTTGATACTAAGAAACAATGTGAAATCTTGAAATTAAGGTCTGAAGCAATCAAAAGCTGTTTTACACGTGTCAGAATTTCCCAAAACAAAATTTGCGGCAAACTTTTCAGTGCACGATAATTGCGATTAAGGTTGAAGCGTATGGATTTGGGATGCGGTTTTAGATGTGAATTAAAGCTGTGGATGTTAGCTACAAGCAGAAGTTGAAATTTTGTTTCTAGCACAAAAAGTTATGGACGTTTTAGTGGAGGTTGTTTTACAAGTTAGGTGCAAGAATGGAAAACAGGAATGGAATTTTAAAATGACAAAAAGGATTTCTTACACTATGTTAAAGACTACCAAAAAGTATAATGCCACACAGGAAGGTCATTCAGCGCCGATCATAACAGTTCAGGTGTGATCCTCTACTTTCTGTTTGGGTTTGGAATTACTTTCTTAATCAATCAATAGGAAGTTAGGGTTTAGGAACACATATGAGAGAAGAGTCCATGCAAAGATAGTTCTAACAATACTGGCTGAGAAAGAAATAGAGCATGGGTTTAAGATAGGGATTAACTAAGCAAGGTAGATAGGCTAGTGACACAGTTATATCTATAGATACTCACTATATGTGTTTCAAATGGAACCATCAGGATTCTGGTCAGGGATTCTGGTCAGGGATTCTGGTCAGGGATTCTGGTCAGGGATTTTGGTCAGGACAGACTGCTGGGCATATCGGGTTGGCATCGTCAAGACGCTCGGGACACCGCACGGCACAACTGGACTGGATCTGATCTGCAATGGCTCTGGTCACAGCACGGCACAACTGGATTGGATATTTTGGTTCTGATGATAATTCGTTTTAGCAGGCAAGCAGTACAGCACAGCCCGGCTGTATATATTTTGATGCTCCCCTTAGATTTCTGGGGTTGGTTCTGGTTCTGGAAATTTTTAATACCTAGCTGAAAATGGTTCAGCTATATAATGGCCATTTCTGCTTTGCCAAGTTTCTGGTGTCTGGAGCAAGTAAGATGGATAATTCTGCTGCAGGGTGCTCTGCCAGCATCGGGATAGTGGGTGAATCTGTGTGTCCCTCTGAGTCCTGAGCTGTCTCTATTTATGCTTATGATAAAGGGGTGTGTGTGCTGGTTTATCCTAAGTTCACCCCATGGACAGGGATTGGTCAAGATCTCCTCTCTGCCTTGATAGGAGGAGAAAAACAGGGTGTCACCTTAATGGTGTGGGTTAATGAGGCCTAAAGTCCACCCCTAGCCTCTGGAACACAAAATATACTTTTGGTACAATACATATTTCCACATGTGCGACCTCTATAACAATCATATATACAGATTACATATTTTGTATAGTAGATACTCCTCAAAACCCCATCGCTGTAGGATCTTCTGTCTGCTTTCCACTGAATTTCGCCCTTTTTATCAGGACCACAATGTCCAGTTTATCAGCAAATTTTTACAAGTGTGCACGTATAACATGGGCATAAGTGTATAACGTTTCATACTTCTATCAGAAATGCATTTTGTGTATTATCACATTTTCCACCGTTTCTTCCCAGAACATGTCACAGAGTTCTGACACCTTTTCACCTGTGGATCCAGGAATTACATTAACAATGCTGTTATTTCTACATTTTTCACAATTTTACATAGTAGGTTATATGTATTTAAACAAAATGTTCTTTGTGAATGTTCAGCCACAGGTGGCTGTTTGTCTCTGCCTCCTTCTGTCTCTCTGCAGTTCAAGAAGCAGTCTCCTCCCTGTTGTTCCTGGCAGAGGACATTTTACGGCCCTTCACACTTAGCCTTTCCTTTAGCTGGAGGAAGTTTGTTTTGTTTGTTTGTTTATTTATTTATATTGCGCTCCAGACCCTTAGGTAAGTCCATTGTCTTCTTCCCCACTGCAGACCAAATTCTCCCCCCACCCTATAATCATCACATAGGTCTCCTGGTGGAGAGAAGCTGGAAGGGGAGCTGTTATTCCAGTTTGGGTGGCTTTTAGCCAGGCTTACATTTAAATGTTAATTCTCTCAGGAACAGGCCACTTAGATTTTCAAACATTTGATTTTACTTTATACAGGTTTTAAAGTTTATCATGCAGGATTCTGACAGCTGTCATTCAGGCGGCCGAGGGTACTGCACCCAGATTTCGACAGATTTCACAGGCAGGCAACTTTTGCTGTGGATATTTCTTTGATACTTTCAGCTTTTTCAGGACATTGTATGTTCATAATGATTTCTTGAACTAAGTGAATTGTAGTACCCAGCAAGAATTCTGGATGTTTGAGGGAACAAAGTAAAAATATTTAAATCAAGATTTTGGGATTTCCTTTAGCAGAGCACTGCTTTCCCTCTGTACTACATTTTCACTTGTTGTGGAGTTCAGTGATATGTTTCAGGAGTGAGATCTCTGTTCCACCACTGACAACATGCGTGTTAGATTGGGCAGCCCACCACTGACAACATGCGTGTTAGATTGGGCAGCCCTCTTTTTGTGCTTTGCAGAGTGCGGTTTTCAGAGGTTTTGGCGCGCACAAGGGTTTTGCAGCCATTTTGATGTTTCAGGCACCATCAGAACACAGGGATGCCGCATGGCAGAGCAAAAGTCGGTTAAGACATCCCACAAGTGTCAGAGACTTTAGAAAACCCAGTCTTTGGCTCCTTCCTTGCATGACCACTTGACTGCTGACCCCTTTCTTTGTACTCTGTTTCTTCCTTTTCGACACCTTTCCCTCTGTTAGTCTTTTCCACTCAGGCTTTGTTTCTCTTTCACCTTTCTTTCCTTCAATGGTGCACACTTACACTCTTCTCTCTTCTTTGCTGTGCTTCTTGCACCCTCCTCTTGACATTATGGTGCCCCTGGCACATTCTGTTATTTGGCCGTGCAGCCTTGCACCTTCCTTTCTTTGTATCGTGTCTCTTGCACTTACCCTTTTCAACCTGTGGGTCTTTTGTGCCCCCTTTTCCTGCTTTTGGGTAGCTCGCACCCTTGTTGTTACTTTTGCTCACTTTGATTTTCAAGTTTGCAATCTGTCAGATTGCATGCACCCCCTTTCCTGCTTCCGGTTGCTTGCACCCACACTTTACTGTCTTTCACTTCGTGCTCCTTGCGCACCCGGCATTTTACTTGCATTCTTTTCCTTTCCACTCACTGCTTTACTTTCTGCATTCAAGCCGCTGCTCCAGCCTTCCTCACGCACCTGGGCTCCTCTCCTTCACCTAGCGAGACTCACCCAAACAGTGCGGCACTGGAGAGCAGCTCCACAGGATACAAGGAGTAAGGTTAGGGACTCAAAACCTACCCCTGACACACTGCTGGGGTTTATTTCACAGGGGAATGAGCACTGGCCTGGACACGGCCAATAAGCTTGCAGGACCACTGCTTGCCATTGCTCCTACTAACCCCTCACTTGTCATACTAGGCTGGCCTCTTCGCCTGCTATCCGCCACTTGACATTCTGCAGTTCTCTGGTTCATCTGATGGAACTCATACCAAAATGTCACCCTCATTTGTGTTCCCCTGCAGTCACTGCGACTTTGGGGGCGCACAAAATGAGGGCGTTATTTACTGTGCCAAGCAGAGCAGGGGTTTCCCCCGCTCTACTTGAGCACCGTAATGGGAGTCGGGGGTGGCAGGGGTGTCCCCCATTTGCCAGTATGGTATGGGGGGATAAGAAAAAAAAAGGAAAGATAAGCACCTTGCAGGGTCAGCTCTAACCCATGTTAGTGGGAGAAGCTGGCGCCGCAGGGATAGCATGGTGTAGGTGGCACACACAGAAGTGTGCTGCCATCAAAGTAAGTGGGTATGGGGTTGGGAAGTAAAATGTGGGCCAGGGATGAGGGCACAGTGATCTATCTGATCACTGCACCACGCCGTAATTATCATCGACATTTTCATCGGCGCAGTTACGGGCGGCGCAGTAATCACATAGATTCCATCTGCTCCAACACCTTCTTTCCTTCTTTGCTCGCTTGTTCATTACATGAACTGTTTTCTCCTTTGTCTATGCTTCCACTTTTTCTTCCCAATTTCCCAGACAAGATTGGAGATTGAGGTTTTGTTTGACCAAGACAAAGAAAGAAGAAGGATGAGCCAGAAGAAAAATCACCTGAGGATACAGGTGAGGAGGTAGAAGAGTGATTATCTTCAGATTCTGAAAGTTTGCAAATCCCGGATCCAAAGATGGCTAGCCTGGGACAATAACAGGAACTAGTGGCAGCACTTCATGTTCTTACTCTATTCTATTTAATTTTTATAAAGTGCTAAATCACCCAAAGGCCTCAGAGTAGAGCTACAGAACCTCTAAGCAGAAAATGGCGCACTAAGACAACAAGTTGTCTTCCGAGAATACCGAGGAGGAGATCTACCACCTCCAGCATTCCCATTTGGGAAATATGATGGCGTTCCATGATGTCTGAAGGAGTTCCTTGAGGCTTGTCTTGTATACTATACTTTTAGTCCCAGGTCTTATGAATCCGACAGGCAAAGTTTGTCTTTTTGATTTTCAGTCTGGTGGGTAATACCTTGACATGGGCTACACCCATGGTTACGACATTGGATCCTGCCTTAAATGACTACAGCCACTCTGTATGCCTGTTTAAGGAGCGCTTCGAGAGACCTGAAGTTCTTTTTTCCTTCTTTGAGAACTTGCTGGACATACGACAAGGGTCATCAGATCTTCACACTTATGTCTCGGTCTTCCAGAAGATGGTTGCCAAGGCCTGGTTGGCTGGAGATGGAAAAACAAGCCATATTTGTGAGAGGACTGAAGGAGGAGATAAAGGATGAATTAGCCCGGATTGCTAGACCAGCTTCTTTCCAGGAATTGGTTTCTCTCTCATTAGAGATTGAATTCTGTTTGGTTGAAAGTAGAACTGAAAGAAGGAGGACAAGGGGTTTTCAGGCTATAGCCCCACCTGTTCCCTTTCAGGCAGAGAAGCCCGTAGCGGGTGAGCCGATGCAGATAGAGTCAGCTAGAGGTCCTTTAACTCCTGCTGAATGAAAGAAGAGAAGAGATCAATGTCTCTGAATGTATTGTTAATCAAATAAACAACTTCTAAGAGATTGTCCAGAAGTTCCCCCTTGTTGTCAGGGTAACGAACCACCCGACCTTAATCAGGGTTAACGACGGGGAAGTGTTCACAAGTCCCTGCAACCACACCCAAAAGAAGGACTACTCTGAAGAGACCCATCTGATGGTTTTGTGTCTGCAATTAACCATTGATAACAGACCACCCTTGATGCACAAGCCATGCCAGACTGTGGTGCACCTGAAAATTACATGGATGTAGTCTGGGCTAAAGAAAAGGCTATAACATGACAATATTTGCAAAACTCAACCTCAGTGGAGCCTATCATCTTCTCCGAATCAGACAGGGAGACAAATGGAAGATGGCATTCCGGACACCCCTGGGCCACTATGAATATCAAGTCATGCTGTTTCGGCTGGCTAATGCCCCAGTGGTTTTCCAGCAGTTCATGGATAAGATATTCACGGATCTCCTGTTCTCCTCTGTAGTGGTGTATTTAGACGAAATCCTGGTGTACTCCTCTTCCCTAATAGAACATAGACGGCAGGTCACCGAAGTCTTGCTTCGTCTTCGCCAACATCGATTGCCAGCTAAACCAGAAAAGTGCGTCGCTGAGTCATCTACAGTCTCCTACCTGGTATTCACCCTCTCGGAGGAAGGAGCCAAAATGGATCCTAGGAAGACCAAGTACATCATTCAGTGGCCTGAACCAAGGTCCGTCAAGGAAGTACAACGGTTTTTGGGACTCGCAAACCTTTATAGATAGGTTCTCAGACATCATCCTACCAGTTACAGCTTTGCTCAAGAAGGGAATTTTCTTTGAATAGAATCCGGGGGCTAATTCTGTACTTCAGGACATCAAGACAGCCTTTTCCTTGGTTCCCATTCTCCAGCAGCAGATCAGATGTCTCCTTTTGTGATTGAGACTGATGCCTCCGGGGACGCACTAGGAGCCATTCTTCTACAAAAAGGAGACAATGGTATGGGAACATTCTGTGGCATATTATTCACGGACACTCAACTCTAGTGAAATTAAATATTTTGTCCTTGAAAAGGAGCTGCTCGCCCTTCTCCAGACATGTGAAGAATGGTGTCACCTTTTGCAAAGAGCTACATTTCCATTTGTTGTCTGCAGGGACCAGCAAAACCTCTGTATTCTCCAACAGATGGAGTGCCGCAACTCGAGACATGCTCACAGAAAACACATGGTTTTAGACCTGAGGTAAACCCATAAAGTTCAGGTCCTATTGTCATCCTACCGGGTTGGGGTTTAAAGTGGCTGTGCTTCCCAATCGTGTCCTTATCCCCAGGAGGATCTCCAGCATATGACTACCCCTAGGGGACTATTGGTTAGAGGCCTCACTAACCTTACGGAGAATGGTTCTCCCCTGGGGAGAAGTGACGCCATCTGTAGGATCATCACAGTGGGCAGTTGGATTCTGGCTTCCATATGGCACACCCCACTCTCAAGGCTTAGTACCGCTGCTCCTGTGTGCCTCCCTCCTATGTTCTAGTCTATTATTGATGACCTCTCTGGAACAATACATTCCCATCCTTGAATGCATCCTCACGAGCATGCGCATGTTGTCTGTGGTGTCCTTGTACGTAGCACAGTCACTGTGTCATTCTCTTGTACTGACTCTGCGATGAATGTAGGATTGACAGTTTGACACCTCACTACTTGTATAATTATAATTATAAATATAATTGTTCATTTATAATGCGCTTAATACCAGGATTGGTTTCTAAGCACTGTATCAGGATTGAAACCTGTGTTGTGCTGAGTTATCTTACTTCCAAGACAAACGTGTTGCCCTGAGCTATCCTTCTTCCCCCATCCCCTCTCCTGGAGCGGTTAATCAAATGGGTTCATAAGTTCATATCATGACGCTCATTTTGTACCTTAGTGTGGATTTTAATTTTTTCTAGTATTGCAAAAACAGCATTCTCTACGTAGAGTGTCACTGGGCATTCCAAAGTGATGGTGGCTGATTTCTGTATTGAGAAGGCTACGGTTGCTAAAGCCTGCTCACATAAGCTGTAATAAGCCAGGGGCTTTCTTCTGTGTGAGAATTCCTGTCATTACCTGATAGTTTTAATGCGGAAACAGATAGAATAGTTTTTTGTAATCCAGTGTGAATACAACAGGGGCATTACTGATTGTTTTTTTGAGTTTCTGAAATGCCTCAGTCATTTGACCTGTTCCAAAATCAACAGGGCCTCTTACATTTTGTAACTCTTTAAGCCCTTGCAGACGTGGTTTGGCATAAAATAAATAATGAAATATCCAAACTCGACATTAATTACATAATCCCAAAAACTGCTGCAACTGCTTTATCAAGGTAGATTTCTGTGTGTTCTGCACTAATGTGGCCTTCTCCTGGGCTATTATTTTCCCTGCTGTTGATATTATCTGTCCCAGGTATACTACCTCGTTTTTACAGTACTGCTACTTCTTTTTGTTCACCTTATAACCCTTTTCTGCCAATAACATCAGGAGATTCACTGTGTCATTTTTGCACTGCTCCTCTGTGGTGCTGCACACTAAAAGGTTATCTACATATTGGTCCATCTGTAGTAGTCTGTTAAAAATGCTCTGGGTTTTGCCATACCTTTGAGGGAAACAAGTGTGTTGGACTCTTTGGTCTCTATGTGAATGAAGTAAGGGGCTGGGAGTCGGGGTGTAGTGGGGTAGAGAACAATGCACTCTTAAGGTCTTCCTCAGTGAAGCAAGTTGCTTCCATGGGAATATTGTAAAGGATGGTGGCAGGATTGGGGACAACTGGGAATTCTCCAAGATGACCCTTTTGCTTTTTTGACTGGGTACACAGCTGTATTAAATGTGGATTCTGATAAATGAATGACCCCATGCTGCCACAATGCTACAATGGTCAGGTAGATGCCTTCTTTGGCATCCTTTGACATGAGATACTGCTTTACTCAGGGTAGGACTGCACCTAGCTTTAACCTGATGCTTACTGCTCCTATCCTCTTCAGTAACCATCATATGGGCCACAAATAGCTAGGTACTCTCTACAAATACTATTACAAGTGTGATGGTAGATCTTTGGCTAGTAGCTGGGTGTGGAGTACTTCCCTGTTATCTGGTAAGGTTTACCTGTATCTAATATAACTTCCCCTTTCCTCTGGGTGTTTTCGAACAGGTGTTCATCAGTGACATCCCTCAACCTCTGTGTCGAATTCAGTGCAGATGATGGTGCACCACTCGAGGTAATCCTCCTCTATACCACACACAATGACATGGTTAGCCCTGGTGATAACTGTGGCTAAATGCATCATAACAATGGAACCTGTTTCTATTTCTTGTTGAACCTCTGGTCCAAATACGAATTCAGAAGGTATGCACAACATCTTTCTTCTAACCCCTGAAACCTGCCCTAATAGTACTGTTAACCCCATAGAGTAATAACTCTGGGTGGAGCACGTCCCTCTCAAAGAGCTGTGTACACAGAATGCCTGGATGACACCCCCCCACGGTATAGTACGTGCCTGATGTGCTGCACACTATGCCCTTTTCTGAAAGCGAAATGATCATGTTAGGCTTACTCATGATATACCTACATAGGAAATCTACTGGTGTGTCTTGTGAGTACAGCAGTGGGGCTGACAAGTCATGTGTGCCTATGGTGATCAGTAAATCTTCTATGAAAGAAACCACCATAACAGCCCCAGAGGATCCCTGCATGTCCATTATTTTGTCTGACAGTGGAAACAAACTCTCCAATGCAGGATTTGGTGGCTCTCGTGTTGACCAGAAAATAAAATCTTCTATTCCCTATCTTCACTCCCACTCAGGGTTCCCCTATGGGTTGGCATTTACTGATAGCACTGGGCACATCAAAGCTCTATGTCCAATTGTGTTTGTGGTGGCAATCCCTGGGACCGTGAAAGGATTGCCCCCACATGCTCACCCCAGTGTAATGCGTCATCATGCCCAGACATACTGTGTTCTTGTCCCACACCGGAGCAGATGCCTTGGTGAAAGTCTGTGCCTGTGGCTGCATTTGTTGAAGAAAGCACCATCATGTGCAGTATCATGCAGCGTCACTCCCTTGAACCATGCCTTTATATAAATCTTGCCTGTCTGCTCCCTGAGCAAGGAGGCGAGCAAGCTCTTCATATCCCCTAGCGCTAACTTGACTCCTGCTCTGTGTTTCTCTAAGACGTAGAGCCACTTGCCTGCTCCTGCTGTGAGGGAGGGCAAGGAATGCATTAGATTGTCCAGATCCATTTGGAGCCAGGGCACATTCTGCAGTCTCCCCTCCCTTCTGTAGCAGCAGGAGCTGTGCTCCTCGTGTTCTACATCGTAATGCTTTCCTTTGTTTCCTGGTCTTAGTTAAGGCTAGTCGACCGAACTATGGTCAGAGTCTGTTGCTCGAAGGGGTTCGCTTCTCCAAGCCATCTAACTCCCACTGACTGTTGTCTTCATCTCGTCCACCCACTGCATACAATGAATCCCACTCTGGTGCCCCTTGTCCTCATTTGTATGTTCCTCATCTTCACGCTCCCCTGTCCCTATCCGGTGGACTTTTACCACTTGGCCTTCTATTTTAAAGAATATCTGTTCTGCTCTTCACTTGTCAGTCCGTACGGGTGTGTTGTGCTCTTGGTTGTTGCTCTCACTGCAATGTTTCCTTTAATTCTTGTTCCACCTCTAGTAATGCTTTCTCCACCTGCCTGTGCACCCTGCTCCTGATGGTTACGATCACTGACTCTGTGGGTTGCACTCCATGCTTTTCCTGGCTTCCCCTTCCCTCCCTTCAGGGGAGAAAACTTGGGGTTTATGTATCCTACTTTGGGCCACAATGGTAATGACCCATAAGGGGTGGAAGGGCAAGAGCTTGTGCACTTGCAATGGCAGGCCCCTCCCTCCCACGCTCGGGGGCACTGCCTTCTTCTACAAACATGTTCCATAAATCTAAAATACTCTATTTTTCAATTGCTTTCCCTTATAAGTTGACAACAAATAGGCAAGCAAATGTTCCAATATAATCTTATCATGTATGCCGTCTTCAGGCCATGGTGAAAACAATTTCCCTACAGTTTTTTTAACCCATTCCTGATTATATATTAAGATGTGTTAGTTATACTGTGGTAATGCTTTACACGTATGCTCTAATGGCATGTCCATATTATCACAATACTTTGATCAACAACATCTTCAAAAATAAATTCTCATTAACTTCCGGATCATCGGCTGTTCTCAAACCAAAAAACATAAAATCACAGTTACCTTCAAAGCTCCCCCTCCACCAAGGGATTATTCAATTCACACTTGTCAAAACCTTACAGCACCAGCCACCTTTGGCTTTTACCTCATCACCAACAGTGCCTTACAACCAACCTCTGGTGCTTACCCAACTGCTAGCATCACTTATATACACAATGGGCCTCATTATGAGGCTTAGCGGTAGCCGTGCCTGTAGTACAGGCACAGCTGCCGCTGGTATTCATTTTTTTCGGCACCCAGAAAAGGCCAATTTCTGGGTCATTACGACCTTGTCGGACCCGGTAATTGCCCTTTTCTGGGCACCAGAACACAATCTTCCCCATTCCCATTGAGCCCAGTAGGGCTCAATGGGAATGGGGAAGGTGGTAGCACTGGTACCGTTAATAACAGTACCGGTGCTACCATCATGTTCTGCTCCTGGGTGCCGGTACGGCCACCAGGTCAGACCTGGTGGCTGCAAAGGCACCCGCGAGCAGAATTCGTAGTTTGCCGGTCCGGTAACAACGGTACCGGCAAGCTTACAGGTAACTTTGTTACTCTACTGGCAAACTGGTAATGAGGCCCAATGACCAACAATAGCTATCTAAACTCTGGCTGGCAAAGCCGACAATAAAAACACTTTTGTATACAATATACCTGCAGGGAAAGAGACAGAAGAGAGAAGAAAACAAGTAAAAGAAATATGTGCATTTATACAATTGCCTGTATTAAGTCTTGCAATAAAACACATATATGTATACAGTGTTCACCCCTCTGCTTCTGCACCAGGGAAGACACACAATATTTTAGATTCTTCCTCTGTCCCCATACCTCGGGACGAGGGAACTCAAAACCTCCAAAAAAAATTCCATTCTCTCTAGAACTGAGGGCTAATCAGCTACACAATGTTGTCTTTCATCTGTCACAGGAGCATTCCCATCCCGTTCATTAGTTCATTAAAATATTAAAATCACCATATGGCTTAGCAACCAAGAGAATAAGAAAATAAAAACAGCAAAAGGAAAAAAAGCATTTTCCCACACAAAACGTGCTCTCAACTTAATATGTGCTTCAAATGCCATCAAGGCCATATCCCCCTCGAACTGCATGCACAGCCCAGCCTGGCAGTGCCCCGTCCACCCTCTCCGGGGACCAGAAAGATGTTTAGACAAAAACGCCATCTGCTCACCTATCCATTGGTTGTGCACAGAAACTTCTCTCAGGGGGTGGGGCACCCCAACCCGGGGTGTGTGGCTCAAGGAACCTTGGTTTCCCTCGGGAGGGCTGGAGATCATGTTGGGGTCACCTAAATGTGGTTTAGACCCAGGGTTGCAAGGGAAAAAGTTTCAATGCATGTAATAACATCGCCAGAAGAATCAGTCAGCTCCATGGAACAGAAAAACAAAAAACTCGACCTTCCCACATTGGGTTAAAGAATGTATCAGCAAACACCACAAGATTAACATACAATGCAAAATATCAGGTGCATTATAATTACTTCATCCCCATTGGCTCCCACCTATATTAGTACCCAAACACAGCATGCATTATCACACTTTATTGGTTAGTGAAATCCTAGTGACATAGGGCCTCATTACACGTTAGGCGGTAAGGGTTTACCGGTACCGGTAAGGGCACCGGTACCTGTAAACCCTTACTGCCTTACTACGAGTTCCCTTTGCGGGACCCGACCTTAATGGCTGGTTTTACCAGCCGTTAAAGTAGGGTGCCGCAAAGGGACCTTGGAGCTAATTACGGTACCGCAATTTGCAGTACAGTAATTAGCGCCTTCCCCCTTCCCATTATGACCTATGGGGGCAAAAAATGGGAATGGGGAAGTGCCTTGGTGAATGGGGAATTACCGCCCCCACTCACCTTGGAGTAGGGCGGTAATTCCACCATCCACCAAGGTGGACACGGTAAAATACCGGCGGCAACCATGGCGCTAATAGCACCATGGTTACCGCCTACCGTGTAATGAGGCCCATAGTGAGTACATCCCCCTGCAGGTGCCCTAAATGCCTAATCAGCAGAAAAAGTGAAACCAATCCCCTGTGGCAACACACTTGAAACAGTGAGCTTCTCTCCTATGGAACCTGTCATCTTGGAAACCCCCTCATTTCCAGGCCTTGCAGCCCCTCAAGTTGTATGTTTTGCAACTATCTTAGTGTAATATTTTGCTGACTCCGGCACAAAATCTTCTAGCCAAGACCCCATATCTCTTGGGGAGCAGGTGGCATCATGAGAAGTGTAACCAAAGCACTTCTCTTGATGAACTAATTCTTCATATGTATGTGTGTTTCTTAGCCACCTTACCATGTACACAGCAGTACTAAGATTTGATGGAGGGCAGTAGAACCACGTGACTGGTTTAGTGTTGTGGCATCATCTCTACGCAAGGTTTTTGCTTCATATTGACAAAAAGCCCTTTAGTAATTCTCTTGTTAGCCTGCGCCAAGGACAGAAACTATTACTTTGTGGAATGCTCAACCGTCCCAGGAACAGCTTTTAGAGAAGTAGTAGTCATGGTCTAATTCTCAAAACAATAGCTAGTGTGTCTTCTGCCCCTCCACCTCAGGCTCTGGAATCTGTGTTTTCTCTGAAGGGAAGCAGGACGGCAGTTTGATGTTGGTAAATGACAGAACATTCAAAAATGTGCCTAGTGTTGTGAATGGCAAAACCTATCACCTTAAAGTCAATAGCTACCTCTAAGCAGCAGACAACAGACCTTGTCATCTTTTGTGTTAGACATTAGGCCTAACGTGAGAGAATAGTGGTGTTAAGATGATAGTGAAATGCGTGAAGGGTCTGGTTCAGTAAAATGGCCTAACTGTGGTCAGTTTGTCAGGGCCTCTAGGTTTGGTGTGTTGATAGTGCATCCCCCTTTTTACACCCTGTGGACAGGATTTACAATAATAGCACAGAAAGGCATTCAAGTAAGAAGCGCCATGGAAAGGAGATCCACTTTGGGAGATCCAAACCTACGGCCGCATGGTTGACTTCTGATCTCCGAGAACAGAAACAGGCTTGCTGTTGCCTGGAAAGAAAGTGGCATCTTAACTATGCTGAGGAAGCTAGCGGTGTCCTGCTATCATAAGATGATTGTAGTGGAAAAATCGAAATATTATGCTAACCGGATTACTGATGCATCTTGTTCCTCTAGGGAACTGTTGCTAGTGGCTAAGGAACTGTCTGTTTCCTCCTCTCGGAAGCAAGCTATATTGCCGGATGCTCAGCTACACTGCAATGCTATCAGCGCTTTATTCTCAGAGAAAATCTGTGATATTTTCGCCAAGCAATCATGAATTATCAATCTGTTGATGGGGCTAGTCAGCTTTTGGCTGGACAGGCCGACATGTGTTTGGCCCTTTTCCAGCTAAGAAAATTCTACCTTGATCCTGTGGATGATGAAACTGTACTGAGAGCTTTGGGCGGCCTTAAATCAGCCTCATTATATGACGCTGTCCCGCTTCAGATTCTTAAAGCACTCCCACAAAGAGCAAACTCTTTATTTACAAACACCCTTTAAAACTCGTTTGCCAAAGGGAAAATCCCTGCTTCCTTGAAGCATGCTGTTGTCACCCCTTCTTTTGAAAAAAGCTTATCTAAACCCCCAGGAGGCTGCAAACTATCACCCCATCTCCCTTCTATCATGAAACTGATGAAGGCCATGATCACTTCTAAGTTTTTGAGATTTTTAGAAGACAGCCACTGCTTACATCCTTTTCAGTCTAGTTTCTGTCCCACTATGGGAACTGAATCTGTTACGATATCGTTACTGGATGACTTAGCTCTTTGCCAGGACGGCAGAGAGTCAGGAGTTCTTATTCTCATTGATCTCTCTGCTGATTTCTATACTGTGGATCACACTTTGCTAACCAGACTGTGGCAAGGTCCCCTGTTGGCCTGGTTTGGGTAATTCCTTGAAGGGCAGTCTCAGACCATTTCATTTCAGGGCTGCCTGGCACCCACCATGGGTTTGACTTGTGGGGTTCCACAGGGCTCGGCCCTCTCCCCGCTTCTCTTCAATCTCTATGTCAGCCTCCTTGCCAATCTCATTGCTGATTGTGGAGTCCTCTTCTATACTTACGCTGATGACACACACTTAGTGTTTCGGCTGGACTCCCCTGAGACCGACCCTCTAGGAAAACTCTGGTACTGTCTTGACAAGATCAGTAAATGGATGGCAGCGAACTTGTTGAAACTAAATGGCAATAAAACAGAGGTGATGGTGTGCAGCCCAAAAATGGCTGATAACCTTTGCAACGGCCAATATTGGCCTGATTCTTTGGCCCATGCCCTGCTGCCTGTACATCAGTGAAAAGCCTGGGAGTGAAGCTATTCCTGCATGGCTCACGAGAAACGCAGATCTCTGCAATTTGCAGTCCACGGTTCGGGAAGCTCAAATGTTTGAGGAAAATTCTGCCCTTGCTCCCTCCTGCTTGCCGTACTATGGTGGTTACTTCACCCATAATGGGGTCTCTGGACTACTGTAATGGTATCTATTTAAGTCAACCAAAATACCAAATTCTTGCGGATGCAGGTTCTTCAAAATTCAGCAGCCAGACTGGCGCTAACCACACCCTGGATGACTCAGTCTACAGAGCTTTTGCAGCTTCCTTTGGCGACAAGAAGAGAGTTTAAGATGCTTTGCGTCACTTACCAAGCTACCAGCGGGCCCAGCTAGGGGGCCGGTCTTTCTGCCTTTTGGCCCTGAGACTGTATAATTGACTCCCCCCATCAATACGAACCATCAAGGGCTACTTTTCTTTTTGTAGGACTCTAAAAACACATCTGTTCTGATCAGCCGACTGGTCCTACTTCCTACTGTTCTGGTGTTTCTTGCTATGCTGCCTCCTTTGGCTTCTAGAGACCTCTGGGCATTAGTTTGCGCTCCATAACTGTTAAATAAATAAATACATACATAAATAAAGCACTCTGCCATGAACAAGAAGCGAAAAAACATAAGAACACGGATTTAACCGGGGAAAGCTAATGTTGGAAAGTGCACCCAGGGGTTGCAAGTCCTCACTGTGACTCCATATCGCGGCAACAGTAAATTATGAAATAGGCGACTAAGTTTATTACTTACTGCAGTTTGGCCAGGGATTCCCACAGGCTTGTACATGGTTCGAGCTTGGCCTAGGGTCTTGGAGCAGGGTTTGAGTCCAGTGGGACATTAGGGAGGCTGGAGCCTGATTAAGCTGTGCAGCCCACCATCTGCCAATTTGTAGATCCTTGTAGCACATACGGTCAAATGTATCTATGACAGAGAGACACAGAGAAAATGAGAGAGAGAGAGAGAGAGAGAGAGAGAGAGAGAGAGAGAGCAACAGAACATGAGACAGAGAGACTGGTAATAGGCTAGTTCTAAGAGCATGAAGTGGAGACCAGATTGTAAGTCATTTTCTTGTTAGACTTATTACAATCTGCTGTATGTGCTTTCAGGGTTGTCTGTCCATTGAGGTCTCTGACATGTCCCTGCACTAACCCGCTCAAATTCTACATTCAACGCAAAATGTGCATACAAACTATGCCAAACACACATGGTAGTTGAACACCCCTCCAAGTTACATGCCACACCTCAAGCATATTAGCACCACAGGCACATGAGGTTCCCCTTTGGACAAAAATGCTTCTATGTCCATGACACAGAAAATATAGAAATTGACCATCATGAAGAGCTCAGGTACTTCCAGGCAGCATGCATCAGAACAACAGCCAAACTGTGTAGCATTGTTCCCTTTCTCTAACCACCTACACTTTAGTTCTGTCAGTATGCCCAGAATATCATGCATGTTATAAATCCCACTTACCAAACATAACAATAGGTGGACCCTAGCCATCACAAAAGGATGTTAATGCCTTAAAGGGCCAACTCACATTCTGCTTACTTTGAGGGTTCTGTTTGGCTGTGGAGGGAGAAGTACATAGCATGTTCACAATTTGGTGGTGTGTTGGAGGACTTTTGTGAGTTTATGTGAGCTTTTGATGAGTTTTGAAGGAGTTTATCTATTTTTAGTGATTTGTATTGGTGTTTCTTGATCCCTGTGTTATCCCTTGTCACGTTGTATGTGTTTATTAGGCCTCAACTCTTAACCTCTTTTTGTACTGGTACCCTTTTTGAACATTTTACAGAAGGCTGTTTTTTTACTTTACCCTGCTTTTTTTCCTCTTTGTGTTGACCACATTATTTTGAAAAAAAAGGTGAAATTTGTTTCCTAACATCTTTCCTTCACTATATTTGTTTTGTATCTATTAAAGAAGACTTCCTGTGTTTTTCCCAAGTCTTGCATGAATCTACTTGTTTGTGTTTGTCACTGTGTTTTCGTTGCATATTGCACCCTAGGCTACACACTCAGCAACGGTTTACAGTGGTGGGAGGGCCAGGGATTGCTGGGTAGAAAAGATGAGAAGCTGTACTACTCCCTAACCAATGCACCAGAGGATGACGCCAAAGAGGTGCAGGAAGACAATGGGGAGAAGGGAGAGCAGGAGAAGGTACTGGTGCTGCAAAAGAATGAAGGGCACCAGGAGGGCGAAATGGAGATTGTCCCTCAACGGATGGCGCAAGAGAAGGAGTCTGTAGCCTCTGTATGTGTGCCTGCTCAGGATGTGGTGAGTGGGGCCACTGCACTTTTGCCTGCTCAGAAGCAGGCAATAGTAGATAAATGGTTATCCCACCTGTGGTATCCTCACCTGTCTGGACATGGGTGTGGCAGTTCTTTAGCCTGCCAAAGAGTGAGACTGTCAGGGGGGCCAGCAGTGTTACCTACAACCTCTGCAAAAAGACAGTGCATCAGGATGACCGTAGTAAGGGAGTCTTAGGGACCTCCTCGATAACCAAGCACTGCCTAGGTGGCACAGGATGTGTTCAAGAAGAACTTATCATGTGCCATAGGCACCACTAGTGCAACACCATACTTGAGCGGAGTTGGCAGCAACAAGGGAGTTTCAGATGACATTAAGCACTAATTGGATCCAGCTGCGGTGCTTGAATGTGATGGGAAAAGAATGTTAGTTGGTAGAAGCGCAGGAAGGGATTAACCCTTTGAAAGACAAAATCATGAGAATAGGGCACGAGGTTCTGTGATACCAAAGAGCCAGGCAAAGATTTAGAACACTACTGCCACCCCCCCAGGGCAGACATTCTATATGAAATACACCGCGATAAATAACTTAAGCACCTCATAATGCAGACTCAAGAGCAATGCCCTAGTCACGTCATCTCTTGACACCCGGAATTGGGCGGAGGTAAGGGGGGAGCCATGTCTGGAATGTCTTGTGATTTGGGACAGAAGGCGAAGAGACCATGCCAATACATTTAGTACAAGGTTGGGGGTGCAGCTTGTGTGTGCCATGGTGTCTGGTTAATGAGGAAGCTTATTGTCTCATCAAAAGAAATGGTGGCCTCGCCAAGTTACTTTGATCATGTCTGGCACAGGAAGGTGCACATCATCTGATGGTCCCAAATGTATGAACCTATTGATAAGAACCCACCAATCATATGCCTGAGTTCAATAGTGAGGATGTAGCGGACCACGTGTCTACGGGTATGGGGTAGCATAGATGTGGCCAATCGGTCAAGGACCGATAGGGGGGGATTTCATTGTTCTATAGGTGATAGCCAATGAGGGTGGTGGGATTATGCTTTACTCTTTATTATGCATGGTATTGTTCATTTGCAGTTTTTTACGCTATAAAAGATCTAACGTCTTGAGATAAGACGAGCTCTGTGTCAGTTCGGTTCTACGGGACCGTTTGAGGCCCTATTTGCATGTAATAAACCTTACTTTTCCTTACGAAGAGGTCCATTGATTATTTTGGCGTTTGCATTGTTTTTATTCCCCCGTTTTCGGGCTGCCACTTTCTCCCAATCTTGACTTGCTCCACCCAGTGCAGCTTTATAAAATCAGTGCCAAGTTCCTAAACAGAGTCTCTATACCTGTCTTATTTTGTGCAACCTAAAAACGGAGCAGTAACCCGCACTTTCACGAGCATTACCCACGCAGTTTATGTGAAACATGTGACATTTGCATTTCATTTTCTCAATTTCTCTAAGTAGTATAGCAGCTTTCAATAGATCTATCGTGACATCTGGTTTTTAATCACAGTTGACATCTGGGAGCTCTTTTTATTTCTCGAACAGTAGTGGTGCTGGCAGACTTAAGTTCCTGTCTGGTTCAATCATAATCAGGAACTTTTTCGTTTATTTATTTTGTAAATGTAATAAAGTGTTAGAAATCTGAATTGTACGGCCTCAAAGACATTTTTTAAGTGTTGCTTATTGAAAAATTACAAGTTAAAGAACATACATGTAAACGGAATGGCATGTAATTTTGAAATGGTAATGGCTGGATAATTTGAACGCAGCAAGGCAGCCTTGTGATATGCTCCCCAAAGATTACTCTGTCTAAATCTGTTCATCTGCATCACTTCGCGGGGGCCTGCTTTACACAAGTGTTTTACAATGGTGCAATCCCTTTGTAAATTATTCTTAAAACAAAAGCAATTAGTATTAAAAGAAGTGTGTGAGATGCGTCTACCGACTTCTATCGTCCTTTTATTCCTACAAGAGGGGGCCCTCATCGCCCTCACACGAACAAATGGGGATTTCTCAAAATATGCTGCTTTAGTGTGATAATGTTTTACTCTCATCCTCTGGCATGATTCGTATGCACACAGGACCCTGATTCACAGTGTGGCCCTGTTTGCCAAAGGTGACTGCTCTTCCAGAATGATATCATATGATATGATACGACATTTATAGCGCGCCTATGCACAAGTGTTTCAAGGCGCGACGAGGCAAGGGAGGGGGACAAGACAACGATCTTATTAGGCCAGGTGACATTGGGACAGGGAAGGGGAAAAGTGTCAGAGTACCCTCTTAAATCTAAATCTTGGACCTACTGCGCTGCATGCACATACAGCGGACGGCCTTTGAATTGGCGCATCCCCAGCAATGAATGTTTTACATTCCCACTCCTATTTCAGGTGTAGTGATATAATGAGTATAATTGAATTAACCCGCCTGTGCATGTGTGTTGCCACTCTAGGCATAGAAATGCATGCAGGGGTCTTTCCTTTCCGCTCAACATGTCTGGTGCCAGTGCAGGTCTTCCATGCAGGCCTCTAAATATAGAGCACATCCCAAAGGCTAAGCCTTTAGGACTGTGGCATGTGCCATGAACCCACATATTTTGCTAGTGGGAAAAGCAAAAAGCATTTTCTCTTGCATTGTCACAGACCATTTAGAAAGCTTGTTTATGAAACACGCTGTCAAACATTTCCTTTGCACAGGAGCTATGCAGTATTATGGAGGCTTTCGTCGTATGGCACAATCAGTTGTGTATTTTCTTGAAAGAGCAACATCATTCTGTCAGTCAGCTGAACTGTGCACAGAGTTAGTGGGACCACACAGTTCTCTTTTCCGGGGATGCGTATGCGTGCTCACTGTGTGAACATTTGTTAGGCATGGACAATGGTGAACCTATGGATTGGTTGCATCCACTCAATAGGGCCCCAGACGTACCCCAACCTCTTTTCACTGAACTGAAATTCTTCATAGCGTTTGCCAGTGGCTCTTGTCAGAAGATTACCAGTGACTGCAGTGTGGTTTGGGTTGCACTTCTTTTGGTATCATGCAGGAAGAACCCCCAATTGAGAGTTTCATCTCTGTAATTGAATTACAATGTGTTTCCTCTTGCAGCCGTGCGGCATTTGACCCCAAAGAGAATGCTAATATTCTAAACGTAACACAGAGGTTACCCTTCTTTTGCCCCTGTTAAATTATTTATAATCAAGTTACTCATTGGCTTAATTCACCAGTAGCAAAGATATTTGAACTGCAAGTCAAAGATCTGATCCCAGGTGGTCCCACTTAGCATGACTTTTCTCGGTATTTTTGTTTTAATAACATGTTTATTTGTTTCTTTGTTTATGTATTGCTTATGTGTAAATCATTCCTGCTTTCGACCTCAATTGTGAAGGTCACGTGACCTTAGACCGGTGATGTGAAACACGAAGAAGGAATTTATGTTTTCAAAGTGGGACATTTTATGTTAAGTCATATTCACACTTGAGAGAGAGGTAGCAGCCAATCAGGTGGCCTGAAATTCTGATGGTATCTGCTAGTATACGCGTGTTTTCCATGCTAGCCACCTCAGCCTCTCCGGCGAGTTCATCATTTTCTTTGGTTAGTCAATGCCCTCAGTCCTGTCCTCCCTAGCCACAATTTATCTGTCAATGACCATCTGATTGGCCATTCCTCCTCATCGTGTCACTATCAGCTCAGCAATGGAAAGGGTAACAGGGCTCCCTTGGTGACGGCAAGGACTGCACGGGAGTTGATTCTAACATTGTGCCTCTGGTTAGTAACACAAATGGGCAATAATCCCCTAGAAGACACATAATGCCCATTTCCATGTTATGTACTGGCCCCCCAAGTGTGTCCTTTACTCCCAATCCATCTGCTGCACACACTGCCAATATAGTTGGCTGGAGTCAAATGCAGCCAGTGGATGTAAATGCAATATAGTTCTGGCTGAGTTAGACACACTGACAAACCTATTTACGTCCTTCCTTGAATTCTATTTGAGAAGGGTCCTATTGGCGGAACCACCATCTAGTGTGGAGGAGGACACAGGGGTCACTAAACCTCAGGAGGAAGTAGTCGTCAAAACCTCCATTGCCACCACTAACACAGATGGTCTGTGGCCCAATCTTGGCAACATACGCACTATAGGGACCGCCAATGTTAACCAGCAACATCTGCACACTGTAGGGCACCAGGCTCCAATTCTTTCAGCCTCCTCTCTCCATAATACATAATAGTTCACACCACACAATCCCACCACTCTTGTTGACCCTGACCCAGTGGTTGGATCATATATCAAGTGTTAACATCATAGGGGGCAACTTAAATCATGGGAATGTTAGAGCAACACCTAATACAGCGAAACCCTTGTGCGTGCCAAAACCCCTGAAAATCACGCTTTGCAAAACACAGAAAGATGGCTGACCAATCTTCCACGCATGTTGACAGTGGTGGAACAGAGATCTCATTCTTGGAATATGTCACTTGGCTCCACAACAAGTAAAAATGGAGTACAGAAGGAAAAAGCAGTGTTGCTATATGAAACCCCAAAATCTTGCTTTAAATCCTTTTTTCTTTGTTACTGAAACTGCACAATGCCGGTGCAAAACACCCTCAAACAACCAAAATTCTTGCTGGGTGCTACAATTCACTTAGTTTAAGAAATCATTGTGAACTTGCAAGGTCCTGAAAAGCTGAGAGCATAAAGAAAATTCCACAGCAAAAGTGGCCTGTCTGTGGATCTGTCAGAAATCTGGGTGCAGTACCCTGGGCCGCCTGAATGACAGGTGTCAGGAGCTGGCCTGATTAAACTTTAAACATGTATATAAACTAAAATCAAATATTTGCAATCTAAGAGGCGTGTTACTGAGAGTAACCTATGTCCTAATTGTTTTGATCCCATGGTTTAAAACCTTGAATAAGTATTCTAGCTACTACTTTGAAATCACAAGTTTGTTTTAAGCTAAGGGAAAATGCAACAGAATTAACAATTAAATCAAGCCTGGCTAAAAGCTACCAAACTGGAATATCAGGTTTCTCCACAGAAGGATGGCCTTTCCCTCACTAGGAAATCCCACCAAAGTAACAATTATAGGGTTTGAAAAGAACCTGGTCTAGAGAGGCAAAAGGGAACAATGAGCAGCTGCCACTAAGGAAATGCAGGGTGTGAGGACAGTCATAAATGGCCTCTGCCAAGAGCAAACAGGGAGGACACTGCTTCTGAACTGTAGGGAGACAGAAGGAGGCAGAGCCAAACAACCATCAGTGGCTGAACCTTCACAAAGAACACATTTTAAAAGACTTATAATTTGCCAGTGAAAATTGTGTAAAATACAGCAGTAACAGATTTGTGAATCTAAATTTTGGCTGCACGTTTCAAGAGGCGGCAAAATTGTGTGACGCTCTCGAAAGAAACGGCAGAAAATGTGATTTTACACAAAATGTATTGCTGCTAGAAGTATGAAACTTTATGAACTTATGCCCATGTTAAACGCGCACACTTGTAGAAATTCTCTTATAAATTGGACATTGTGTTCCTGATGAAAAGGGCAAAATTCTGTGAAAAGCCGAGACAAGATCCCACCGCTACAGGGTTTGGAGGGATAGCTGCTATATAAAATATGTAATCTGTATATGAGATTCTTATAGAGGTTGCACATCTTTAGTAGTAGATTTTGTGTTCAAGGGGCCAGAGGTGTATCCTCAGCCTCATAAAATCACACCATAAAGGTGACACACTGTTTTCTCCTCCTATCAAGGCAGAGAGGAGACTCTGACCCAATCAACTGTCAAAGGGGCAAGCTTAGGATAAACCAGCCCACACACCCCTTTATCATAGCATAAATAGAGACAGCTCACCACTAAAAAAGGACAGACAGATTCACTCACTATCCCGATGCTGGCAGAGCACCCTGCTAATGAACTTTACATCTTCCTTGCTCCAGACTCCAGAAACTTGGCAAAGCAGAAATCCATTGCATAGCTGAACCATTTTCAGCTAGGCCTCACATTCCAGAACTAGAACCCCACAAACCTAAGGGTAAGCATCAAAATACAGCTGGGCTGCGCTGTACTGCTTGCCTGCTGAAAAAATTATCATCAGAACCAAGAAGGGCTGATCCACTCAGTCGTGTGCCGTGCTGTGACCAGAGTGCATTGCAGTTCCAGTCCAGTCCTTTGCCGTGCTGTGACCAGAGCGCCTTGCTGATTTCAGATCCAATCCGATGTGCCAAGGCGTTTGTCTTGGAACCAGATCCAATTCCCTGACCAGAATCTTGACGGACCAGAATCCTGACGGTTCAGTTTAAAAACAAATCTAGTGAGTACCTATAGATAGAACTGTGTCACTAGCATATGTACCGTGCTTAGTTAATCCCTATCTCAAACCCATCCTGTCTTGTATTTAGAACCTGTAATGTTAGGAGTATTTTTGAATTGTTTGAATCCTCTATTCAATCCCTCCTATCTTCCTCCTGTGCTAGTATTGCTAAAACTATCTCTGCGCTGATCTTTTCTCATCTGGAAAAGGTGAGTTTCCTCTGCAGGCATTCTAATCAAGTGGCTGGGTTCCTGTGTGGTATTCGTTTGTTCATAGTCATCCTCTAGTGTAAGAAATCCTTTTTGTCATTTTAAAAGTGCATTCCCGTTTTCCATTCTTGCGCCTATCTCGTAAAAAATAACCTTCACTAAAATGTCCATAACTTCCTTAGTTTATGTGCTAGAAACAAGATTTTACATCTTCTGCTTATAGCTAACATCCACAGCTTTAAGGACATCTAATACTGCGGCCCTCATTACAACCTTGGCAGAGGACCATGGTGCTATTAGCACCATGGTCCATGCCGCTAAGGTTACGATTCCACCATGGTGGATGGCGGAATTACCGCCCCATTACAAGGTGAGTGGGGCGGTAATTCCCCATTCACCAATGGCCCCTTCCCCATTTTTGCCCCATAGGGCATAATGGGAATGGGGAAGGCGATAATTACGGCACCATAAATTACGGTTGCCGTAATTATCGCCAAGGTCCCTTAGCGGGTTGGTTTTTAACGCCTGCAAAAAGCAGGCGGTAAAGTCACCATCCCGCTAAGGGACCTTGTAATCAGGCGGTAAGTGTTTACCGGCGCCGACGCTCTTTACGGCGCCGTTAAACACTTACCGCCTGGGTTGTAATGAGGGCCTGCATCTCAAATCCATACAGTTCTCCCGTTATTGCGATTATTGCACAGTGAAAAGTTTGCCGCAAATTTCATTTTTGGGAAATTCTGACACGTGTAAAACATCTTTTGATTGCTCCCGACTTGAATTTCAAGATTTCAAATTGTTTCTTGGTATTAAATCACTGCTTGTGTTTAGTTGCAACTATCCAAAGTGGCTCCCATAAGAATTTATACAATTTCAGCAATTTATTATTTATTATTCATTTATTTATTTATTTACTATAATAATGCCGGTCAAGTGGCAGAGCGAGTAGAGCGCTCGCCTTGACATCAGTGCAGAGCCTGCTAACGCAGGTTCAAATCCCGGCAGGGCCAAACTCAGCCTTTCATCCTTCCGAGGTCGATAAATGAGCACCACACACCGTGGCTAATAATAAACAGCGCTCAGATACCTGAGGGTTCGTAGCGCTATATAAATGCCAAATTATTATTATTATTATTATTTGACCATATTATTGTTTTACCCAGTTAATTCTAAGATAACTCTGAAAGCCATTCTGACAGCTTGACAGTCAATTCCGTTTCTCTATTGTGTTTGCTGGGGGAAAGTAGGATTGATATTTTGTTTGAATTCTGCCATTCCTGAATACCTGCTCTCTCCTCCTATCTCTTTACATTGTCTAGTGGGGGTTTTCGGGGTGTGCAGAGGGAATCTTTAACCTCAGTGCTATCTGATCTGCACACACGCACAAAAGTATTCTTTCTGTGCTGAATTGTTTGCTCACTATTACTCCTTGTGTATTAAAGAGATTATTCTGTGTTACATCACCCCATTGGTCATTATTGTATACCCATTAAAACATAGTGTGATTAAATTGTAAATATAAAAATAAATATTTGAACTTTGCAAACCAGCCTGATTCCTGGTTCAGTGTGACCGAGGGGATTCCACGAGAGGGGCGTGATATGAGTGGTATATTGTTCAAAATAAATAACTTTTAGACAAAAATAAATAAGGATTTCAGTTGTGCATTACATGCTCGGCATTGACTTGGGTGTGTGCCGGATTGAAATCACTTACAGCTTGGGGGCTCGTCACAAGATCCTGAATTAGACATACCACTTGTGACAGTCTAACGCAGCCTGCTAATTGATGGGGTACATACACCTTGTTAGCCTATAGTGTGCTACACTGTAAAAACACCCTTCAATAGAAATACTCAAAGGAGTTGGGCATGTTTTGCAAAAATAAAATAACCCTGAGATAAGTCAGAAGGAAATTAATATTTCCGGAATGGCGACCCCAGTGGAAATCATATGGCAAAAGACGACCTACTGCACAAGTTGTTTGTCGGGGATGAATGGTTAGAGCAGGATGAGAATGTCTGGCTGCAGGAAATCAAACAACAAATCACTGCCATAGAATTATATATATGGCAGGACCAGGGCCCATTACACCAGGCACTTAGTGAATTGTATATGGCCCCAAGAGTAAAAGAAGAGCAATGTAAAATTGCCAAAATAGCGGCTTACCTCTACCTCCACATTGGAGTAATACAGGAAAAATATGCCTGGCAAAGAGGCCAATACAATCCCTAGAGAAAATCCAGACTAATCTGGACACTGCAGAGGCAAAGGCTCCAGAGTTACCAAGAAGCTGAAACAGAGGCTTAGAGGTAGGCCGCCAAACTGCAAGAAGAACTGACGTTCTTACTGCAAAAGAATGCAGAGCAAGATGCCCAGATACAGACACTGCAAAAAGAGTTTCAAGAAAGGTTGGACTCCTTAAAACAGAGCCAACAAAAGCTGGATCAGCAATTGAACTATAATAGAGTCTGTACAGAGCAGATAGTCACCCTGCAAAACCGCCTAGAATCCTTTAAAGAGGAAAATAATGAATTGATTATCAAAGACCTAGAATCACAAACAGAGTTTGATGAAGAGCGCTAGAAATGATGTGCCATTAGAAAACAAAGGGACGACCTGGCTGCACAGAGGGGTACTCTAATTCAGGAAAGGGACGCTTTAGGCCAGGAAGTCAGCCATTTAAAAACCAAGGTGGAAGAAAATCACCTGGCCCTTCAGGGACTGGATGAACTCAAAATGGGCTATGAAAAGCTGTTAGAGCATACCAGGAGGGTAGAAGATGCTCTGGCAAAGAATAATCAGGCCACTCAGGATCAGACTCAGGAGGTGAGTCTCCTGCAGCAAAAGTTGGCCCAATACTCCCAATGCAGATAGGAAGCACAGAGAGACAATGAGGCTCTCTGTGAAAAAAATTAGAGGCTCCATAGACAGATAGCCATGCAGGATTAACTAATAGAGACCAGTAAGGCCTTAATAGAAGAACAAAAGAGTCACATTCATGCATGCCATCAGGGAGTAGGGGCAGAGAGAGATGAGGTCAGATGGGAGAGGGAAACCCCTGAGCATAACCTCAGGAACCCTGGCACCAGATACTTTAATCCTTTCAATTCCATGGACTCTGCCACCCCCATGTCCACTGGCTCACATGAGCCAAGGGCCACAGGGATGGTAGACTTCAACCCAATGGGAAATATGGGGCTAATATGTCAGCGCCTCCCAGAAATGGATGGGCGGGCGGAGCCTATGTACAGGTTCCCAAGTGCTAGGGCCATCCTCTCTGATCAGGGAGACTCCAGTGAGGTGAGAATCAGAGAAATGGATCCTCAGAAATATAACTTACCAAGAGATCAGGCAGTGAAATTTGGTGGGGAATTCCACGAGACCAGGCCCACCAAGAGCATACTAAAAACCTCTTTCCAGCTAGGACAGTGGGGGGGGGGTACTCAACCAATCCTGGGAGCAAGGAAGAGTCTGAAGCCTCTTCTGAGCGCCACAGGCCCCCACATTCTGCCAGCCATTCTCAAGCTCACAGAATCCAGGAGAGTCTAGAAGACCAGGTAGCCACCTCTGGTAGCAGTGCCTCTGATTCAGAGGATGAGTGGACCAGGGTGACCGGAACTAAAAAGGCCAACAAAAGTAAGAGGGCTTTACCCAAGGATCCCATGAAGCAAATAAAAGCTATTAGGAGCTTCATTACGCCCTACCACAAAAATGCCAAATATTCAGTTTGGGAGCACCTTGAATTATTTGAGCAGATGATGGAGAATTTCCATCTGAAGGACAGCCAAAACTGTATTCAGTACGCAAAGTGGACATTTTCTCCTGAGTACTCCAGCTTCTTTGTGGGGCTGGAGATTCAGAACCATTCCAGATGGTCCACCTATAGGGCGGCCATCCTGAAACATGTTTCCATTCATAGGAACCCTCAAGAGGCTTGCAAGGCTGCCTACAACTTACAATGTGGGGAAGACCAGGCCCCACAAGAATTTGTTCAGGAATTGAAACGCGCCTTTGTGCAGACCACTAGAAGGGTGCGCACTGACAGTAAGGAATTTGTGAACACCTTCTTTCATGCTCTCCCAAAATACATTATGACCCAGCTAGTGAGGGACTTTCATGAGAAAAGATCACTAGACTGGGTCATTGAACAAGCAATGCGCATCTATGAAGTACAGAAGCTGTTGGAAAATAAAAATATTAACACAAGCCCCAAACCAACCAACACCTCTGCTGCTGCTAAGGTGGCAGAGGTCAAGGTTGCCCCCATTTTAGATCTGAAGATGGGGGCCTAAAAACCTTCCTGCGCAAAATCCAACCAACCCCAAACCCAGAAGGCCCTCGGGCCAATCCCAAACTGGGAGCCAGGGAGGTACCCCCACAAATGGGATCCCTAACTCCTCTGACTACATCAGCCCATGCTACAAGGGAAATAGACCCATCCTGGGCTATGTATGGACTCCTCCAGCCCAAGGGGGTGGGGATCCAACCAGGCAGCTACCAACCCAGGGAACTTCCCTCCGCACTTTACCCAGGAGGGCAGTAATCCCCCAAATGCCAGACCAAATTTCTTTCCCCGGTACCCGCCAAACTTCAACCCCCAAAACAACCCTTCTATCTTTCCCCACTTTCCTGTGCCTAGACAGCCCAATCCGGGAGAGGGGAGGCCAAGGGTGGAGGAGTACCTAAACTTTCCTAACCAAGGGTATTTTGCGAGAAGGGATAGTTAACCTTCCCGGGATCAACACAGGGTAGACCTGAGGACCCCGTACCAGCCAGAGCGGGTGTCCCAACTAGAGCGCCAGGTCCAGAACATGGCACAGGATCTGGGTCGCATGCTGAGGGCTCAACAGAACCCTCAGATTAGCATGGCGGCTCAAAATTCCTCAAATCCAGGGTCTGTTGCTCCAGAACAATGACAGGGGAAGAACCCTGACAACCCACCGGTTCCCAGGGAGGCGGCACAAGGGGAAGGGGGTGTAAAGCCTTAGAGGAAGCTTCCTTCCCCACTTGTGAAAAGCCCCTGGAAACCCAGGAACCAGAACCCAAATCCCCTGCCCCCGAAAGTCTGCAACCCAAGGAGCAGAGGGTGGGGAGGAGAAATAAAGACCCTAAAAAGGCCCATTTGGTGGAGGAGGTGCAAATCTTCCAGTTTGAAGGAGACGGGTCTTCAGAGGATTGTGGGAAAAAGATCTTCTCCTTCAGGGATGGGGGAACTCCTCCCAAAGAAAAATGGGTCCCAAAGGATCCAAATCCAGACTGGGTAGATGTGGGGACCGAGTTAAAACCGCCCATCATCAGTACCCAGAATGACCAGCACGAAAATCCCCTGGTTCAAACCCATCCTGGTGACTGCCTCTAAAAAGGGGGGGCAGCTCAGAATCAGAACCAGGGGAACCCAAAACTTCCCCCATATCTAGATGTCACCTTTTTCTTACAGATTCCTGAGATCCCAAACAGAATCCTGCCCAAATCACTTCCCTGTCAGTATCCAAATCCAAGAAATTAACCCACCAGTTGGCCAAAAATGTGCATTATCTTTGCCCACTTGAGGAAAAGGAGGGAATATTTTATGCCCCAGTCCAAATACAGGGGCAATGTACAATTTTGACACCGATGGACACTGGATCCCAAGCCACCCTTCTGTCAAAAAGGGCCTTTGATCAGCTGAATTTCGGGAAGGGGGGAGAAATACCAAATTCTTCTCACCCCTCTTCCTGGACAACTTCAGGACTTCGATGGGAAGGAAATTCCTGTCGAGGGGACTGCGGATTTAGACATTAAAATTGAGTGACACAAGGTGAAGCACCCGGTTATAGTTGTGACTCCAGCGGGCACACCATGTTTACTAGGGAATGACATCTTGCATAGATTGTCTCCCCTCATAGATTGTGTAAACAAGGTCTTCTGGACCCAGACCAACCGACCAATAAAATTTAAGCAGAGTGTCAATCATGTTAGTTTAAATGGCACATGCCACATGGTTGAACAAAAACCTGACCAAATTGAGTTCCACTTCCAGAATAATCAAATCCCAGATGGGACAGTACTTGCAGTAGGACAACAAACTGGTGATGGGGAGTCCTCTCTATTTCTGAAAATCAACCTTCCTTCCAGTCTAAATTGGCATTCCACACTGGAAGGAAACACTCTGAAATTCTATACAAATTCACAATCAGAAAATCCCATTCCTATAGTCCAAAAAGATGAGATGTCAGCTCAAAGCTTGGCTGATATTCAGAAAATTGGAGAGCAGTTGTTCATCCCTATTCAGTAAATGAGGGGAAGGACTCTGTTCTCGCCTGAGTATATGTGAACAACGGTAAGAGCTTCATCAGCGAGGCCATGTTCTGAAAACTCCCAAAAGATCCAGCCATTCCCACATTTAAACTGTTAGACAAATGGGAAATGGGCCTGAAAACACCCAATTCCAAAATCTCCTGCCTAGCAGGTGTATGTATTTCCATAGGCAACAAGAGCATAGACCATAATTGTTGGGTCGTACGAGATGTCCCTGCTGGATTTTATTTAGGCAGTGACATTCTCAATTGCTTTGCCATTAGTTTGGACCTAATGAACTTCAAAACTTGGTACCGATTACCGGGTAATCCCATAGACTTTGATGACCGAGAGAAAGCATATCGGTCAGCTCAACTGCTGCCATATGCAATTGAAATTCAGATTGGAGAGGAAGTCACCATCCCAGAACGGACCCGGCAATTCTCACTGGATGTAAAAATTAAAAGAGGACAGAAACTGAAAAATCCTGACGCCTATATCCATCTTAACGCTCATTTCCAACAGCAAGGGCTGGGGGTAAACCCAACACCACTAGTCAACACAGAACACAACACTATTCCAAGAGCGGTGGATAACAGCAACCTAAAGAGTATGACTCTGGGCTCAGGCACCATTATTGGAATGGCGGTTGATGACCGGCATTTTTCCAGAGATTTAGGTAACAAACTGTTAGGACCAATCCCCAAGAACTGTTTTGACGGTGATAGCGACGAGGACACAACACCAGACAGGATCTTCACCCGGCATGGGGGGAATTTCCTGGTGTACTCTTCCTGCCCTTATGGTAAGGAAGATGTGACCTGTGACTTCAGGAGGGATGAGGTGATATTTCAAGTCCACGAGGACTGCCTTCCCCACCTGAAGCCATCTGTCCAAATCAACACTTTGACCAGGTACTTCTCCACCCAGCTGGAGGAGGCTGCTGAGATAGCCAAACTGGATGTCTTTCCAGGCTTCAGGCAGATGGTTGAAGAGAGAGTCAACCTAGCTCATGCCTGTGAGACTCCAGAGCAAAAGCAAAAATAGAAACAAGTTTTCTTAGATTTTCAAGATCTCTTTGCGGTGGACTCATATGACTGTTGTCGCACCGACATCCACACAACCATTCCCACAGACCCTGGCATGACTCCAGAGTTTGTGAAGCAAAATTGCTTGCCTCGCGCATCAATGGAGTCCCTTACTGAAATCATTAAGAACCTTGAGTCTAGTGGGATAATTCGTCCAGTCCACAGCACCTTCAATAATCCGCTGCTGGGGATATTGAAACCTAACGGCCAGTGGAGACTCTGTGCTGATCTGAGGGAGCTCAACAAACGGGTCCATACTTCCCGATGGCATCTTCCCTACATTGACCAAAGGCTTGCCCACATCCAGGGGTCGAGGGTATTCACTGCCATTCACCTGACAAATGGGTACTGGACTGTACCTGTCAGCAGGGAGGACCAATACAAGCTGTCCTTTACCTTCGGGGACAGCAGTACACTTGGACCCGGACTCCATTCGGATACATCAACTCCGGCAATGAATATAACATCTTTCTACAAAAGGCCATGCCCAACCTGGGTGAAAGGGGTAACCTGGCCTATGTAGACAATGTTCTAGTCAAAAGCTCAACTGTGGAGGAACACATAGCGGAGATCCGTTATGTCCTGACACAGTTGAGGGCTGCCGGAGAAAAACGTTCCTTTCAAAAGGCACAGTGGTGCAGAACCCATGTCAATTTTGTGGGGTATGAGATAACTCCTCAGGGTCTCTGTCCCCAGGAAAATAAAGTAGAAGCCCTCCAGAAAATAAAAGACCCCACAACTCTGCGGGAACTAAGGAGCCTCCTTGGACTAACTAATTACAGCAGAAATTTCATTGAGGATTACGCAGAGATCACAAGACCCCTGATCCATCTTTTGAAGTGGGGGTCAAGTGGGAGTGGGGTCCAGAACAAGCTGAGGCAGTAAGACAACTCAAAAGAAGCCTCTCACAAGCACCTTGCCTAGCTTACCCTCTCAAAAACAAGGAGTTATTTTTGGAGACAGGGTTCTCAAATACATGCTTGACTGCAGTATTATATCAAAAGCATAACAAGGTCAATAAAGTAATCTCCTATGCGAGTAAAACTTCATCCTCTGTGGAGGAAAAATTCAACGATTGTGAGAAGGCGCTCCTGGCAACAGTGTGGTCATTGAAGAATTACCGCCCGTTTATCCAAGGGGTATACATCATAGTGGAGGCTCCACCCCAGCCACTGCAATATCTTCAAAGTGACAGAATCCGGGCCGGAAATGTGTGGAATTCCTGAATTACTTCCTGGATTCTTTCAATGGAAGACTTTTCTGTGGAGGTCAGATATGGCCAAAACAAGAAGAGTCCCCTCGCGCAAGATCTGGCTGCCTTACATGATAGTGCTAGAGAAAACTGTCTCGAGGGCGAAAGTCTTAAAATCAACATGGTCGCCTACCTTAATTCCCTACACAAAGTCTATGAAGAAGACCAGTGTGAGGGAATGCCCACTGTCTATGTGGATGGGTGCTCCTACTATGTTGACAACAACGGGGAAAAGGAACTTGTGGCCGGCGTAGGGAATGCATCGGTGAATGATGCCCCAGAACCCTCCACTAGGTACAAAATCAGTCCCCAAAGTAGTCAAGTGGCGGAGCTAATGGCTGTGCATCAAGCCATCCTCACTTCTGTCCAACACCAACTCCACGAACTGGTCATAATCACTGATTCAGATTATGTATGGAACGGGTTTGTGGAGCAACTGGTTAATTGGAAAACCAGAGGCATGCTATGTGGTAATAATAAACCTTTAAAACATGGAAAATTAATACAAAACATTGATGATCTGGTCACCTCGAATGGGATGACCATCTACTGGAAAAGATCAAGGGTCATTCTAAAGTAGAGGACCAGACAAAACTGGAAATGACCTAGCTGATCAGCTGGCCAAAACCAGAGCCATCCAAGGGGATCTACTTGAGATCGAGTCCCTGGTGGGGGAAATCCAGGTCACTGCTATCACTAGGTCCCAGACAAATGCTCACAATGAACTCTCAACTGCACAATGGAGTAAGGAGACCCCAGATGCTGATTTGATTATGGCTCAAAAAGGGGATCCAATAATTGGTAATTTTATCAACACATTGAGGACCCTGAGAACTTTTCCCTGATGGATACCGATTACATTGGGAAAGAAGACCTCAGAGTGTTGATGAAATGTCCAAAAATTTTCTGAATCCAAGGCGGTTTGCTGGTAAGGAGATCCATAGCTGGCCATGACCAGTGGGTGGTCCCTACCTAATTCTGAAGCCTGATGCTAAGTCACGCCCATGATGCGGCTACAGCCGGTCATCGGAGGTTCCATACGACACTAGAAATCTTGCGAGAGGTTGCATACTGGCCACAAATGGGGCAGGACCTCGACCAATACTTGAAGGGGTTTCTTGTGTGTGCACAATTTCAGCCAACATCACTCACACACCGTGCTCCCCTCCAAAACAGGGGGATGACACTGACTTGGTCAGATTTACAAGTCGATTTTATCAGGCCCGTGATTCGCTCCTCTGGAGGGAACAAGTACATGTTGACCGTAACATGCTTGTTCACTAAATGGGTGGAATGTCTTCCGGCCCCAAATTGCAAGGCAGAAACAGCAGCTGCCCTGATGATCAATCAAATCTTCTCGCGTTTTGGACTACTGCAAATGATTGAGTCAGACCGAGGTAGCCACTTCACTAGCGAAGTGATGACAAAGATGTGGGAGATAATTGGGGTCAAAAGGAAACTACATATTGCCTACCGGTGTCCTCTAGTGGTGGAGTTGAGAGATACAACAAGACTATTGTGAGCATATTAAAAACGTTTGTGGCAGACTCTGGGCCAAGTTGGGACATTCGATAACCTCTTGTCATGATAGCCATCAGATCTACCCCTTCTTCTGCAACAAAAATGTCTCTGTTTGAGCTGATGACTGGACGAAGGATGGTGCTTCCCCAGCATCTGCTCTACAGGACCCAAGAGCAGACCTTGATAAATGCCTCCACAACTCAGTATGTTGAGAATCTGAGAAAACACCTTCAACATGCTTTTGCCTATGCTCAGCGGAATCTAGAAAGATCTGCGCGCCAAAACCCCTGATAATCGCGCTTTGCAAAGCACAAAAAGATGGCTGCCCAATCCGCCATGCATGTTATCAGTGGTGGAACAGAGATCTCAAACCTGGAATATGTCAATGGCCTCCAAAACAAGTAAAAATGGAGTACAGAAGGAAAAAGCAGTGTTGCTAAATGAAACCCCAAAATCTTGCTTTAAATCCTTTTTTCTTTGTTACTGAAACTGCAGAATGCCGGTGCAAAGCACCCTCAAACACCCACTATTCTTGCTGTGTGCTACAATTCACTTAGTTTAAGAAATCATTGTGAACTTGCAAGGTCCTGAAAAGCTTAGCGCATAAAGAAAATTCCACAGCAAAAGTGGCCTGTCTGTGGATCTGTCAAAAATCTCGGTGCAGTACCATGGGCCGCCTCAATGACAGCTGTCAGGAGCCGGCCTGATTAAACTTTAAACATGCATATAAACTGAAATCAAATGTTTGCAATCTAACAGGCCTATTACTGAGAGTAACCTATGTTCTAATTGTTTTGATCCCATGGTTTAAAACCTTGAATAAGTATTCTAGCTGCTATTTTGAAATTACAAGTTTGTTTTAAGCTGAGGGAAAATGCAACAGAATTAACAATTAAATCAAGCCTGGCTAAAAGCTACCAAACTGGAATGTCAGGTTCCTCCACTGAAGGATGGACTTTCCCCCCACCAGGAAATCACACCAAAGTAATAATGATAGGGTTTGGAAAGAACCTGGTCTACAGAGGCAAAAAGGAACAATGAAAAGCTGCCACTAAGGAAATGTGGAGTGTGAGGACAGTGTAAATTGCCTCTGCCAAGAGCAAACAGAGAGGAGTCTGCTTCTGAACTGTATGGAGACAGAAGGAGGCGGAGACAAACAACCATATGTGGCTGAACCTTCACAAAGAACACTTTTTAAAAGACTTATAATTTTCCAGTGAAAATTGTGTAAAATATAGCAGTAACAGATTTGTGAATCTAAATTTTGTCTGCACGTTTCAAGAGGCGGCAAAATCATGTAACATGTTCTGGAAAGAAATGGAAGAAAATGTGATTTTACACAAAATGTATTGCTGCTAGAAGTATGAAACTTTATGCATATATGCCCATGATAAACGCGCACACTTGTAGAAATGTGCTTATAAATTGGACATTGTGTTCCTGATGAAAAGGGCAAAATTCTGTGAAAAGCCGAGACAAGATCCCACTGCTACAGGGTTTGGAAGGATAGCTGCTATATAACATATGTAATCTGTATATGTGATTCTTATAGAGGTTGCACATATGTAAATATGTATGGTGCCAAAAGTAGATTTTGTGTTCAAGGGGCTAGGGGTGTATCCTCAGCCTCATAAAATCACACCATAAAGTTGACACACTGTTTCCTCCTCCTATCAAGGCAGAGAGGAGACTCTGACCCAATCAACTGTCAAAGGGGCGAGCTTAGGATAAACCAGCCCACACACCCCTTTATCATAGCATAAATAGAGACAGCTCACCACTCACAAAGGACAGACAGATTCACTCACTATCCTGATGCTGGTGGAGCACCCTGCTAATGAACTTTACATCTTTCATGCTCCAGGCTCCAGAAACTTGGAAAAGCAGAAATCCATTGCATAGCTGAACCATTTTCAGGTAGGCCTCAAATTCCAGAACTAGAACCACACAAACCTAAGGGGAAGCATCAAAATACAGCTGGGCTGCGCTGTACTGCTTGCCTGCTGAAAGAATTATCATTAGAACCAAGAAGGGCCGATCCACTCAGTCCTGTGCCGTGCTGTGACCAGAGCGCCTTGCTGATTTCAGATCCAATCCGATGTGCCAAGGCGTTTGTCTTGGAACCAGACCCAATTCCCTGACCAGAATCGTGACAGACCAGGATCATGACGGTTCAGTTTAAAAACATATCTAGTGAGTACCTATAGATAGAACTGTGTCACTAGCATATGTACCTTGCTTAGTTAATCCCTATTTCAAAGCCATCCTGTCTTGTATTTAGAACCTGTAATGTTAGGAGTATTTTTGAATTGTTTGAACCCTCTATCCAATCCCTCCTATCTTCCTCCTGTGCTAGTATTGCTAAAACTATCTCTGCGCTGATCTTTTCTCATCTGGAAAAGGTGAGTTTCCTCTGCAGGCATTCTAATCAAGTGGCTGTGTTTCTGTGTGGTATTCGTTTGTTCATAATCATCCTCTAGTGTAAGAAATCCTTTTTGTCATTTTAAAAGTGCATTCCTGTTTTCCATTCTTGCGCCTAACTCGAAAAAACGACCTCCACTAAAACGTCCATACCTTCCTCAGTATTTGTGTTAGGAACACAAGCTTTAAATCGCACCTAAAACCGCATCCCTAGTCCATACGTTTCTCCCATTATCGTGATTATCGCGCAGTGAAAAGTTTGCAGCAAATTTCGTTTTTGGGAAATTTTGACACATGTAAAACAGCTTTTGATTGCTCCCGACTTGAATTTTAAGATTTCAAATTGTTTCTTGGTATTAAATCACTGCTTGTGTTTAGTTGCAACTATCCAAAGCGGCTCCCATAAGAATTTATACAATTTCAGCATTTTATTATTATTTATTTAGTTATTTATTTATTTATTTATTTACTGTAATAATGCCGGTCAAGTGGCAGAGCGAGTTTAGCGCTCGCTTTGACATTTGTGCAAAGCCTGCTAACGCAGGTTCGAATCCCAGTAGGGCCAAACTCAGCCTTTCATCCTTCCGACATCAATAAATGAGCACCACACACCGTGGGTAATAATAAGCAGCGCTCAGATAGGGTTCGTAGCGCTATATAAATGCCAAATTATTATTATTATTTGACCATATTTAGTGTTTTACCCAGTTAATTCTAAGATAACTCTAAAAGCCATTCTGACAGCTTGACAGTCAATTCCGTTTTTCTCTTGTGTTTGCTGGGGGAAAGTGGGATTGATATTTTGTGTGAATTCTGCCATTCCTGAGAACCTGTTCTCTCCTCCTATCTCTTTACATTGCCTATTGGGGGTTGAGGGGTGTGCAGGGGGGACCTTTAACCACAGTGCTTTCTGATCTGCACACACACACAAAAGTATTCTTTCTGTGCTGAATTGTTTGCTCACTACTACTCCTTGTGTATTAAAGAGATTATTATGTGTTACATCACCCCATTGGTGATTATTTTATTTCTTTTTGTTTTTGTTTTTTTTTGTTTGTTGCAAAATGGAACTTTACAAAATGTTGTTCCTTTATTTCCGCAAGTCCTCAAGGGCCTATGCCCAGGATTTTCAATGTTTCTTGGATGATCTTTACCAAGGAGATTTGCCCCGTTGTTCGATCCCCTCCAATCAGTCTTAGCCACCATTGGTCCGCATCAAAGTGTTTGTTTGCGAGTAGGTGGTCGAGGTAAGCTGATCTTATTGCTTGGTTTTTTGGGCAGACCATTAGTAGGTGGCGAATTGTTTCCTTTTCGGCGCCGCAGAATCGGCACTCGCTTGTTTCTGAGATACCTCGAATGTGGCCAATCTCGTTTGTTTCGATTAAGTTTAGTCTTATCCTGAGTAGGTAGTTTCTGGAAGCTCTGTTTGGGAATTTTTTAATGTACCTCTGAAGTTCATTTACTTTGCACTGGGTATGAGGAAGATGACTTAAAAGTTTATTTGCTGTAGCATCTGCTATGGTGATTGACCAGTCCAGATTTTTGAGTTTTTCGGTCACTCTGACCGGGTTTGAAGACAGGTCAGCTTCTGTACAAGCTACTGAATCCAGTGATGCTAAATTTTCCATTTTCCATTTTGTCAACATTTTCACTGGTGATTATTGTATACCCATTAAAACATAGTGTGATTAAATTGTAAATATTTTAATAAATATTTTAACTTTGCAAACCAGCCTGATTCCTGGTTCAGTGTGACCGGGGGGGTTCCAGGAGAGGGGTGTGATATGAGTGGTATATCGTTCAGAATAAAGAACTTTTAGACAAAAATAAATAATGATTTCAGTTGTGCATTACACGCTAGGCATTGACTTGGGTGTGTGCCGGATTGAAATCACTTACATACTGCCCTCAATGGTGCTCTCTTTGGAGCCCCTACTCATCAGTATGGGTACAAGGCCACTAGTGTGCCTGGTAAAAGATTGGGATGGGGATGACGAGTCGCACAAGCATGGTTTTATTTTTGCATACGGTTGAAAAATGGGCCACTAATCGAACTGAAACTAGGGAAGGCCACATTAACAAATGTACCCACTGGTTCCGGGCAGTGCACGGTTGCATGTCTGTCATTCGAGACAACATTCTCTGCTGCACCAGGTTTATTTAAAAGGAGAAAGTCCAGTTGATTTCATAAGGATGGAATTCAAGGAGCTGAGAGTGGCAAACAGCCTCCCGGGCATCAATCTCATGTCATATCCACCACCTCACTGTATGCTAGACATGAGAGCCCATCCCCTGCTCGGCTTTGTCCATTCCTCCGAAGTTAGACATCAGTATCCCATGCTATCTGTAGCTAATATGTCCAATTGAGGACTATGAGAATGTGAAGTTTACCCACGTCTAACTAATTAGGGATGCTATCTGCTTACAACCCTGTCACCAATGATCGAAGTGAGCGGGAACGGTTGGGAGCGGTGTTCCACTACTTTTTTTCTGTTTTTCATTTTTCTACTTTTTACGACCATATTCACCATTCCATACAGAGGTTTTGTCCATTCATGTCCCTGTACAAATGTAAAGTTGTAATAGGAGCCTAGTTATGATATGATAATGTATTTATATCGTGCTCGTACACAAAGTGTTTCAGAGCGCAAGTGTTTCAAGTTACTAGTTACTTAGACTGTTGCAATGCCCCAGCCGCACCACCTTGTTACATGTTGCACTATGCTTCCACCTACCCTCTCCCTTGCCGAGACCATAGTCCACTACTTTTTTCAGTACACTTCTACCATGCCTGTCACGGTTGATATGCATTGTGTGCTTAGGAAAGGATGATGTTTTTATGGTCTCTTTCTCATTTGGCCCAAGAGGCTTTTAGCACATTCTTAACGGAGTATTTAGTCTTTTAGTAACTTGACCACACAATTTGATTTTTTTTCGGAATTGCATGTTTCTGTTGTTTTAATTATTGCCATGTATTAAGGTTCCGGCCATTGTCTTAAATGTGATGTTGGTCGACATGTTTATATTTCATGATGTCATTTTATAGCGCCGGCTGAAATAAAGTTACTGTTGATGGTTATAATAGACTCCTCTAAACCCCATGTCAAATAATTAAATGAGCCCTAGAAGGACACTGTATGGGCCTGATTTACAGAATGTTTTCCTATTGCAGTGCGCCATTATAAAACACTTGTACGAATCAGACCCTATGCCTGAGGCCCGGTCTGCTCAATACTGACAGGGAGCCCAAGTTTGGTAACTGACTTTCTTTGGGATTGTACTGTGAAATGACTTGGAAAATCATTTTCGAGGATTTACTATACATAGTAATTTTGCGTGGAAATATGAAGGAGGACACCCAACTCAGGTCTGCTTTCCATAATGAAATATTTAAGATTATAATAGGAAATTGGAAATATTAGGACTCCAGTAACAATTGGCACTATTTATCAAGGAATGGGCATGTCTTTTCTAAGTATCTCCAAGTTGGTGATATGACCTGCCAATAAAAGCAATTGCCCAGTTTAGGATTGAGGCAAATTAATAGGACGCATGTTTCTCAGTTTGAGGGGAAAAGGCAGTGTGCTATGGGACTGAATTAATTGGTGCTATTGGTCTCTCATCACCACTGTCAAGTTTAGTGTTGTACATGTGCTATATTTGAAATGTTTAATGCCGAAATAAACATGCTTTATGTATATTGTAGTATTTTTTGCACCTAGAAAAACAGAAAACAAAAACATGAATCGTTTTCTAGCAAAGGAAACAACCAGCGACTACTCATAGCACCACAGATGGCATCACAATTGGCATTGGCCTCCTGTCAAGCCCAGCACTCTCTGTGCCCATGGTCATCCTTTCTGTGTACGTGTCTCAAGCACAGTGAACCTATCTACAGTCCACTGTGAAGGGTCTGGTCGCATGCCAATCAGGCACTGTATCCAGATCATAGCCTTTGGCCATTGCCCAGGCACAGTGAATCTAACTACACTGCCTTCTGGGTGTGGTTTCTGGTCTTGTCCAGCAAACACCGTGGTCAGGGAAAAAGCTGACCGTTCCCAAGAAACAATGACATCATTTCACAACTTGTTAATTTCGCAGTGTTTGTGCTTTAATTCTGCAACTGTTCCGTACAAGACATTGGGCCTCATTACACGGTAGGCGGTAAGGGTTTACCGGTACTGGTATTTTACCGGTACCGGTAAACCCTTACCGCCTTACTACGAGGTCCCTTTGCAGGTTGGGGAATTTAACGCCTGCTTTTTGCAGGCGTTAAAAACCAACCCGCAAAGGGACCAGTGGAGCTAATTACGGTACCGCAATTTCCCCATTCCCATAGAGCCCTATGGGGCAAAAATGGGAATTGGGAAGGGCAATGGTGGAAGGGGGAAGGGGGAATTACCGCCCCACCAACCTTGGAATAGGGCGGTAATTCCCCTTTCCGCCAAGGCGGTGCCGGTATTTTAACAGCGCCATGGTTTACCGCCTACCGTGTAATGAGGCCCACTGAATGGTAAATGTTTTATTTTGACTGCCGTTACCGCTTAGCCCACTGGTTGGCCGCTCACAAACCTTTTCAACAATAACCATGTGGTCTGTTATGGGAACCACTTGTTTTTGGACTTCTTCAATAAATGTATCTCACCATTAATCTTGGGTGATTCAGGGTGAAAGGGATTCTCTAAACTGTTAACAAGTTTGATGGAGGAAATCTTTTTTTTAAGTACTGTAGAGTGAATGTAACCACCCAGAGGGTAGTACAACTTAGTTTTAAAAGCACCCTCCACCCTGGTTCACTTAGGCATTTTCTGAATGCAGATGCGTGTACAATTGAGGCAATGAATATAGATGTAGAAGCTTTGTACCATAGACAGCGGTGGAGTTAGTCCACCTTCTATGTTTACCCTCATGTTTAACCCTATGGTGATGTTTGCCACAAGTAACCTGGCTGGTTGTGGGCGGGGCTCTGGTCTCCCGAACATTGCTTTTGAAAAGACATACAGATTGGGTGGAGGCTTTTGAATAATTTGTGGACATCTAGCACCAGCAAATATTTATGCTTCACACTGAATTTGAGAAAGAGGGCGAGGCCCACAACATTTATGGCTGCATTTTCAGGAGATGTATACAGGATTACCCCTTAATCCTCACACAGAACTTCTTGAACCTTGAACCATCCCAAGGTGATGCATTTCCGTCCCTGGAGTCAACGTTATACGAGACTGAAAATGACCATTTCATGCTGTCAGGACTCACTTAAAGTTTGCCTGGAGATTTAAAAATGTGCATAGCCCTGCAGGCAAATTCTGCTATCCCTTTGATCTCACCAAGAACAGAATATGCCCCTGGTGGTGGCATATGCCCATTTCGATTATTTTCTACCGCTGTACAAGATATACATTTTAGCTTGTGACTGGCCATACCTTTTCAGCCTAACTACAGCAAATAATATTCGTGAATTCATATTTCAATTTGTGTTACTTTTGGTCCTCTTTTCTCTTTTTTCTTTAAATCGACTGTACAGATATTTGAAAATGTAAGCAAAGCATACATATGGGTTCAGTTGCCAGCTTCTCAAGCATAATTGTTGTATCCTTATATTCTTGCTGCAGGTGACAAAAATGTCCATATGTGAGTATGATTAGTAAATGCATCTTTTGGGACCCCCTATATAGCGCTGTCACCATTGGATGAACCTTCACAATACTCTGCTGTCACAATTAGAACCCTTCACAATACTATTAAACAAACCCAGAGCTAAAGGATTATGTGTTTCGAAAGTATCATGAAGTTTCACCCAGTGGTACCAAAATGTTTAGGATTTTAAAAGGTGATTTTCCTATGTGGAGTTGCACTTAATGATACCAATAAAGTCTCTATTGATTTTCTGGTAATGGGGCAATAGGGCAATACCCTATGATCACTATGCTCGAAGCCGAAATGCAAACAGGTCATCATGACCTGATCCCAGGCCTTTTGACCACTCTGCTCAGGGATTAGTGCATATTGTTGTAGTTGTGTGCTCTGTAATTGTGATGTTCTAGATTACGTCTCCTAGCAGCTGTTTTAGAACTTTTTGTAGAATCATCGCATTCTGCATAGTGTTTTAGAACGATGTACACTTTCTATGACACATTAGAATAATTCTAGAACTGTTTGTGGTGTCCTAGATCTATTCAGAGTGTTCAAAAAGCAATATGGGTGTTTTATATTAGTATGAAATATTCTAGAATTGCATATCAGATTGTAGAACAGTTGTTGATGTTCTGGAATTGTTTGTGAAGTTCACACATATAGTTGGCTTTCTATAACCGTTTATCTCAAGTTACTGCTCTTGAACATGTTTGTGGTGTTCGCCAAAGGCGTCGAGTGTTGCTTTCACAAATGTACACTAATTTGGAATGAATACCTAAGCCCTTGATTTTAATAGGCACATCAGACCTGTCCTGGAAAACTGTAACTACATTTTTCTCCAAATGGGGGAATTTCGTACACATTGGATTCATGGCCTCACACTCCCTCTGTTGGCTTTGTTAATTTTACCTTGAGCATATAACAAACAGAAACTATCAGCCATTATATTTTTAGCACGGCCAAACTGTTCTAAACGGAAACGTGAAAGAATTATTTGCCGGAAAATACTTCCTGGTGTAATAAATACCATGCGACTGAAAAATTAAAGTAAATTTGCAATTCCAAAACGCCACTTTCAGGGTCTGAAAAATATTATCACATAGAGATTGTTATTGACCTCCTCTCAGCCAATCAGAATGTTCACAACGCAGTCAATAACTAACATTAGTACCGGGCACATGCTGCACACCGGGAATACGTGTGGATTGGCTCTTTTCCGAGCCATACCACATGGTATTCACGTGTACGCCACTGCGTCCCGTGCATGCCGGGTACTCTGTTCCCGACATGGGGGGTGGCAGCCCCTTAGCTAATGAGGAGGCTCGAAATGGGGCAATCCCCGCTCTGAGCCTCCCCATGGCTGGAGGCTGACTATGTTCCCCGTCGGGGACTCAGATATGTTTTTTTTCCTCCACACCCACTCCCCCGCAAACTATCCCCTAACCGCCCTCCCAATCCCACTTACCTTTTTTTTCTTTTCTTGGGAGCGAATGCGCTGGAAACACTTCTGTTCCCAGCGCGTCCGCTCCCGATGGCTGCCATGGAAAGGGAAAACGGACTACGTTTTCCCTTCCTGGCGGCCATTTTTTTCACCTTTTTTTTTGTTTCGAGCGTTTCGAAAGAGAAAAAAGTCATCAGTACCCCGGTCTAATGGGCCGGGGTACTAATGGCTATATCACCCTCGGCGGCGGGACAATACCGCCCACGGTAATGCCCCCGGGGCTTCGTTAACTACGGCCTAGGGGCATTACCTGGGGTGGTATTGGCACACCGCCTCAGGTTTTTTTGCCACAGTATTGACTGTTTTCCAGAAATTCTAACTTCAGGAGCAGCCAGGAAAACTACTGAAATATTTTTCTTGTATTTAAGAAACACCAATGCAATTTCCCAGAAAGATTTCATTCACCATTTAACTCATACCTAACTTAACACACCAAAGTGAAGGCTAAAATACTTAAAGAAACTTTCATTTTGTAAAGAAAAACTGTTCCCTTTAACCACGCACCTAAAGGAAGCTCATTCTAAAAGTTTACAATTAATACACTTATATTATAAAGGCAACCGTGTGATTTAAATATTACACACAAAAAATACTTTTAATTTAGTAACATGTTTTTTGTACTTTCCACACTATTTAAAGAACAGGTTTTATTTCATTGCCAGAACTCCAAAACATGTATTGCTATTATAACCATGTGCTAATACTCTTGTAGACCTCGGGAGGAGTCATTACCGCTTGGAATTACCCTTCCGCAACTCATGGCTCTCAACTTCGCCTCGGCCATAACTTGGTGGTGGATCATTACCTCACGATAATGACCCCTCCTTCGGTGTATAAGGCTATCATATTTCAGTTTTTATTGATTACAGGTTAGAATGCTAATGCTCCTTGCAGAGTGATCACTGATTGTTAAGCAGTGTTTGTGTTGTTTTCTTAATTGCAGTAATTGAAGAAAAGCCTGCTATGTCCTGTCGTGTTTCTTTGTTTTGAAATACCAGCCATTCACCTGTCTGAGGCTAACAAATGAAGTCACCTTAATCTGAGTAAAGATAAAATCTGTTATTACATCCTTTCTGATAAAAAAGAATCGTTGATGAAGCACTAGATAACATGCGATATTATTATTATTATTAAAAGTCAATAAGTACAATCCACTTAGTTGGTAATAGCATTACCTGCATCCATTCTAAGGTTAACAAAGCTACACTAAGTTTGTCTAATTAAGTGTTTTTTAATGTTTTCCGCTTTTATTCCAATGCCTGCTACTTCCCTTGATTGACGGACGGCAGGATGACGAAGAAGGTATATGGGCATAGCCAATGCCAGAAACCAAAGTTCCAGTTTCGTGAGGGGTGAGAAATTGCATATGCAATTGTATTTCACATTGAAATGAATCAATATTATGTGTGTGTTATATGTAATAATAGAATCATAGAGAATTAGTTGAGACATCTCATTGCATGACCTCCAAAATGTACAAAGCCCTAAAATAAAGACAATGCGACAGACATCAGGTAAATGAATGATGACGTTCTGAATTATAGTAAATGGGTATATTCTATCTTTCTACTGGTCAGAGTTGTCAGGATTGTTTTTTGCAGTTCCTGTTGGGTTTAGGAGTCAATACCCCAACAGGCAAGGTTTTGTGCCAGCATGGATTGCTTCAGTTCTTGTTGAATATCAGAATTCAGACTGCCAATATGCAGCACCTAGCCAATCAGTCTCACTCTTTGGAAATGTGGGTTCACTTTGCCAGTGTTGATGATTTTAGCAACACAAGTTCTCCCGATTTGCTTTATCCCACTAATAGAATTGTTCCGCACAGTGACTTGTCTCAGTTTGATCTTAGCCCTTCCACACAGTTTCCGAGCAGGCATGATTCGGTCAAGGTTGTCTGGATTGCCTTCTACAGGCCCTGTTGGGATTCAGGAGTCGGAGTCACAATGGTCAATGTTTTACTGTGTGTGGATTGTTTAAATGTGAATTATTTTCAGAGCTCAAATGCCAGTATGCAACAGCTGTCAAATCAGTAGAGGTGCACTGACGTGTGACAGGAAGCTAAACCTGCACATCATTCTGTGTGACCAGAAATGGAGATTATGAGCAAGCTACATTGTATTCACAATATCAAGCAGGATGTGAGACTATTGACGAACATATACATCTCTAATCACTATATAAAAACTCCACCAAATTCCAAAGTAAATAACTGATGCAACAACACACACAAATAAATGAAAACAGAAAACAGTATAGAAAACACATCAGGACCAGATTTAGAGCCTATCTCAGATATTCAAAGCCATTTTATTAGACTCCAATAAAATAAAAAAAATAGGCTGTTAATAATCATTAACTGGCTTTCGTGAAGAATAACATGATCAGTTCTTGGGATTATATGACGTGCCTGAAATATTGATCATATGGTTAGTTATTGGAAGTACATAATCAATGTATGGCCACTGTATGCTTTTTTATGTCCATGGTTTGATTTGATTTGGTGTAAACTATCTTCTTCAGGACCAAAGCACATGATATATCAGTAAAGTTCTGTATTTTAAGGTAAAATAAATGACTGTCCTAAAACACATTTCTACCTCTACTCTAATATTGTATCACTTTTTCCAAAGAATAGATAGAAAACCTATAAAGAAACATACAATCAAATTGTGTGATTTTAGCTCCGGTCAACAAACAGAAGAGGGGCACATTTAATTTGTCGTTTTTCTTTTTAGTTTAACAGCAGCAGCTATTAGTAGCTATTAAATGTATTCAGTTTCGATGTCGTATGTCATATTGTTTTCATATTTTTATCCTGAACCAAATCAACACAGTAGTAGTATCAGAGCACCTGGGCTTGTCTATGGACTGGTGAACTGTGCCCCGCCAGGTGTATCCAGACCTTTTTCTGCTGAATGAAAGAAAATGAGTGAGAGGTAGACAAGAAGATGAGGAAGAGAAAAGAGGATTCTACAAACCCAGTGAGGAAGAGATGCAGAGAGAGGTTAGAATGTTTTGTGACAGTCATGTTAAGTGGGCCATGGTTCTGCAAAAGGAAGGAGGTGGATTTCACCTAACGTGTTCTGATAATTGAGTGCCATTAATAAGGCAGATTTAGAGAATTGTGAGATAGAATACAATGTAATGTTGGATGCATGAGGGGCTCAAGGGAGTGTTTGCACATCATGACATTTAAAAAAAAAAAGTTGGAACCTTAAGTGACAATGCAGTGGTATAGGTACTTGAGGAACTACACTATCCATAAGTATAATTGTGCAGAGACCTAACTCTACATATGATAATGGAAGAGTCCAATATATACTGCAATTGCAAATCACTGTTTAGAGAAGACATTTTTAATCAAATAATAAAACATTTAATCTCTCAAAATATTTCATGACTGAAGATTAGTTTTCTATCCTGATTTAATGATTATCATGTGTTCCTACAAAAGAAATTGACTGGTTTCATAGGAAGATTGAGATCCACCAGCTCTTTTGCAAAGCCATATTATGTGGATATACTACAGGATGAAAAATAAAAGCACCTGGCCATCACACAAAAATAAGTCAAAATGTACTCTAACGATGCCATAATAATTACTTTTGAATGTTCAGCCTTAAAAAAACTCGCCATTCTAAGGATGGAACCCAGGTGCCCATTAGGCAACGTGAGACCAAGTGAAAGGATACTTAAAAATAACCTCTGACTGGTAGTCAAACCAGAAGACAATGGTGGTAGAATTATCTTGATGGTTCAAGATCAAAATGAGACAATTATGCATGACTTATTAAATGAGACAAATCACTATATCAAATTACAGAGGGATTACACACCAGACAGCAAACAGCATATATGGCAATGTACAACCCAGTGTAAAAAAATACAGTTATCTAGATCTGTGAAGGCATGCCTCTTGACCTATGGTACAAGCAGTTGATAACTTTGCTGAAATGTGCATTACATGCAAACATTGCAGAGCTTGAGGAGATTCAAGGAATCAGATATATATACTAACAGTTACACGCTCTGAAGGAGATGTTCCAACATATTTTAATTAGGAGATTATGAGTTATGTCAGAATCCGTGGTAGGAGAACACAAGGTTGGACCAGTAGTGTAGCTGTCGAGTTCTTCCTACCAATGTAATCCTCTGGACACACAACGTAAAATAAAGAGGGATCTATTAGTCGAAAGATATGGAACATCTCAAGAATGACCAGGCACTGCAAAAGGAACAAGGGCAAGTTACTTGGAGAATCAATCTCAAATTATGGAAAGAATAGCGTAAGAAAAGACTAAAGCACTAACGAGACACTTCACTTTAGAAAAGACTAAAGCACTAACGAGACACTTCACAAGCACTAACAACTCTTCCTGACAGCTCTGAGTCAATTCGGAATAAAAGACTGGATTGTAGTATGCAATCTAATGAGCCATAATGGGTAACATTAGACAAGGATAGAATAGAGGATCAGGAAACAAGGAACATCAATTATAGAGACTTACCAATAATCCTCCGGATGGTATTCCTACACCAACGTGTCACCCAGCGTATTCTATTCCTAAACCGATGGCACAAGGACGCCTAAATGAATTGAGCCAGTCTAGTCCCATTTCTATCCAGCTGCCACGAGGACGCCTAACGACTTCAGCGCAGATGATGGCAGTCTCAAGTTCCAGCGCTTTCTGGTAATACACTCGGGTGTTGTTGGTGTCCTGGCAATCCAGATATGAAGTTGCTGTGTGTTCCTAATCAAAGGCAAGTGGGCATGTCGGAAGCAGAACGGGTTTGATACACAGGTAAGCAGATAGTTCCAAATCAGCAGACAAGCGGGAGTATCAGAGAGCAGACCGGGTTCGGTACAAAGGTAAGCAGACAGTTCCAAACTCGGCAGGCAAGCGGGATGTTAGTATAATGGTCCGGGTCACAAGAAATACAGGGGAAAAGGAAACAGGAGAAACTCAAAGGTTCACAGGAAAAAAGGAACGAAACAAAGCAAGAGCTGCAAATGATTCAAAATCAGAAGCGGCAATATGAGCAACCCGGAAGTGTTATATAGGTTGCCATGGGAACAAAACTCCACCTTCACCGTCACACATTGTAAAGAGAATGTAATGGACATGAGGGTCGCCATGGTAACCTGTGTCCCTTAATTCTATGGAATCGGGAACAGCGTATATGAAGCTGGGGATTGGACGACCGTACAAGCAAGGGTTTTCTCCAATCCAAGTACTATTTAACACCCCGATATGTATGTTTGTAATTACGGGAAGGGTTTGATGTGGAGTGAATCCTGACAAGTTAGCACAATGAAACATTCAACAAGTAAAACAATACAGCAATGGGGGAGGCTTTGGTCCCCAATATAGTCAACTTATTTATGGCGATATATGAATTGAAAACATGCTATCAGAAATGTATCCCTTTCTCCAAAACATAGTTATTTGGAGACAATACATAGATGATGTGATAATGATTTGGAATGTAGAAGCAGCAAGTGATTTCAGTGCTGGAAAATAACATTGAGGCGGTCTCTGTATTTGTTTAAAGCCACTATCCAATGCTTTCCCCAAATATTCTAGGACTGGCGTTCATTTATGTAACTGCACCAGTTCTAAGATATGTGGAGAAGGCTTAGAGACTTAAAAAAAATATGGAGTCCCCCTCCATGTTTTTTCCAGCAATTATATGTCATATTACTGAATGGAGATAATAGTTCCTATATACAATTTTTCAATGGATGAATGCAAGCAATTTACACAGTAAGTGTACATACATATAATATGTGCACCAGATAGGTTAACCTTAGGGACTTCCTCATAAAGAAAGATGAAAGGAAATGTGTATGTTCTCTGTTGGGCAAAGATGCTATGTACAACTGCTGTTATCACCTTTCTTTTGTATTTTAAAGGACTAACACAGGTTGGAATATCAACAGCTCCAGGCAGATCTGGTAAAACTCACAGAAGGCCAACTTGTCACAGTAGTTTTGCTGCATTTCTTAATAAATATTTATAGGGGCTAGCTCCCCATAGCCCCCTCTATGCCCCCATCCCTTCCCCACCAACCAAAATTAAAACTAATCACACCCTAACCCTGTACCCCCACCTTAAAAGGTAGTGAATAAATGTGGCCAAATGGCTGCAAAGGGTTAGCCTCCTGTGATTTGTGCAGGTACCATCTGCTCCTAGTTCAAAATTCCTCTCAGGCAATCTGGTTCTGTCTTGGGAAAGGTTTTCTGCATGGGCTCCCTCTGGAACAGGTCTTATTAAGGGAGATTTTCACCAGGGACATGTAGGTGGAATCCCAATAAGCACTTCTCCTATCAGCCGTGCTCCCTTTGTAGATTTCCCAATAGCTCTCTCTATTTCCTGTGTGTTAAATACTTGCCAAACTCCACCCATGCAGCATTGATTAACACAACATGTTCTCATCTGGGGGCCTATGAAAGGCTCTCCTTCAATACTAACACTACCAATTATCCTGCTCTTTATTCTGATGAGTCCAATGTATTTTGCAATGTGACCAGTGGTGTTTTCTCTCATCCATGCAGAGTTATGATCACATTAAACTGTACTCTATATGCTTTCATATTTTCTTTTATGGACCTATATGCAGGAGAACTGCAAAGGTTATAAACGAAAATGTGTTCATTATATTTAGAAAATCTACAGAAATTCAACAGAGACCACTACCCAGCTGTAACCTGGTATTCTGGCTATTGAAAAGACTACTCGGAGACTGTAAGTAGGGTATTCTGTTTCAAGTAAAACCAGTGACTTTTATTAACTTTAAACGTTAACATTTCTTTCTCTATAAGTAAAAGGATACGTCTTGAATTTTCACTCGGCTGCCTTGAGGAGAAAGTAACTTCATGTAAGTCTCTCAGGTATAGTTGAATACTACAGTTCTTTTCTCATAGTCCAACTTATCTCTAGACTTCTTATACTCGGTCTCCTCCGAACTGCCCCTCCCCTATCTTCTTCTTTCTACTGTCTTTGGGTTCTCAGCTGGTCTTCCCTCAGCATTTCTTTATATCTTTGACTCTGTAGTTCTTTTGGCAGTGTAAACCCACTTAATTTCAGTACTTTCTCCTTTCTATCTTGACTCCCTTCTCCTCCTTGTGATGTTTAATTTGTCTTTCCCTTCATCTTCTCAGGCTTATTTTTATCTGGCCCACCTCTTTAATGTATATCCTTTCCTTCCCTTGCTTAGGAGATTTGCACGCCCCTTATTCAAATGTCACTGTTCTGGGGAAGATGAACAGGCTCCTTGCTAATATTGCTCTGCTCCGCCGGTCATTATAGCACATTCACTGCATCTGGTCAACGTATAGTGCTTTCGCCTTTTCTCCCTTTCGTATAAGTCGTTTTCATACCTTTACACAGCTGCTCCCTGTGCGTTGGTTCCGTCGTCGAAATCCCTCTGCCTCTGTCTGTTTTCGGAAGACCGTCAAGTCTCTCCGCCCCCTCTCCTCAGCTGACTTCTTCACCCGGTGATGCCGAGACGGGTTCGCGTCGAGTCTCTCCGCCCCTTCTCCTCTGCTGACTTCTTCACCTGACGACGTCGAGACGGGTTTGCATTGAGTCTCTCGGCCCCCTCTCCTCAGCTGACTTCTTCACCTGATGACGCCGATACTGGATCGCGTTGAGGCTTCCCCGCCGAGCGATCCCCGGGACTTGGGAATTCCCACGGGCAGTTCCGTTGCCTCCGTCCCTTCGTCGGACGATGCACTCCTCTAGTCGGAGCGGCGCCTCCTTTCCTCCCTCACACAGGGGTGGCCATCTCACATTCTTCGCCTCCAATAACGTTAATAAAGCGCAACGGCGCCTCGCCTTCTTCAAAACTGCCAATATAATAAAATAATCTTGTTTATTCGTTATGCCACAGCCGGGCTTCTTAATACGCCCATTCATAACTGTCACCTTCCAGATCCGCCTCTCCCGTTTCCTAGCAACCAAAAAAAAATTAAAAATAAGAGAAAGCACAACACTTGAGCTTTCTCTGTGATTGGTCAAAAAAACTGTCACTCCACCCACCCGGTTTGACAGGATTTTCTTAACCTCTTGTTGCACTGTTTAGCCTTCTCCAGCTAGTTTCACCAGAGCCGGTGCCTGATAGGTGTTTTGTGCCGTTCTGAATGGATTCCTCACACCAGCATTGCCAATTCTCGTTCTCGTTAAAAAATATAGAATATGCCTTTCATCAAACAGAAGAGCTAGGAAACATCCCTGTTCAACACCATCAGCTCACCCAACATGTCTGCTGCCTTCACCACTATCAACATTTAAACTTCCTGGAAAAAAACATGCCTGCCATTCTTCAGAAAAGATGACTTTAGCAATCTAACAACATGGAGACTCTGAAACCCGCCTTTCAGCGCAACATAAATGCCAGGGAACTTAAGCATTCCATTACTGCCTTGCTGATGAGACCAACATCAGACCCTATTGGTTTGACTAACTACCATCCCATTCCCATGTTATCGTTTCATAGCAAACGACTTAAGGATTATGTACATTCAAATATTATTTGGCATTACAGTCACTCTGGTTTAAACAATGTAGGGGCATGAAATCCACAATCAATGACATGAAGGTTTACTTAAATCTGATGACTTGGGACAACCTGTGGACCTAATACTCCACAATTGATCAACTGTTTATGACACAGTTCATCAAATGATTCTTCTCAGTACGATCAAGAGTCCTTAGACATATTGCTACCACTCTGAAACTAGAAATGTAACATGCAGTGTCCCCAAACTTCGCCTCATTCACTCCTACTCTTCAACATGCATGTGCATGCACAGGAAGTGGCAATCTCCTAACATCAAATGCAGCTCCATATGCATTCTGACAGCAGCAAGCACCACCCATAAAGAAAGATTATGTAGCTCAAAATGACAGGGCACATGCATTCGTATTTTATTATTTATATAGCACCAACACAACCAGGCCCGGAGGTATAAGGGCATTAATGTGAGATATATACCTCTCAATGAAGCAAAGATAACTTTGTTTGAATTGCTTTTCAATTGAGTTCATGATCACAGACAGACGGAATGAGATGACAATCTTGTTCCATTAGCAGAACAACTAAGAACAGACCCCTGACGCCTGCAAACAATTGGAGGACATTAGGATCGGGTTGTTACAAAACTTAAATCCATTGCACATCACATTTCCAATATTGTGTAGAGCAGCATCTTACAACGCTTATAAGGGTATTCTCAACCCTACTTTGAAATCACCTGATTCAATTTATCAGCTTTCTGACATTATTACAAGTAGAATATTGCAAAATAGTGTATGCTTTGTTATGCAGAGAGAAGACACGAATATGTGTAGAATTCCTCAACTGGTGTATAGACTGTATTTGCCAGAAGAAGTCGGACTACATCACCATAGAAATACAAGACCATCTCTGGCCCCTGTAGTAACAGTGCATTAAATCCAGGACACTGACTCCGCCTACAAAAAGTGTCTGGGTAAAGACCAAGAATACCTGTTCAAACTCTAATCTCTGTCTGGTCCCAGTTTCAGTGTCTAGGCAGACCATGTGCACCTCTTTGTGCAACATGATTTAAATGAAAAGAAACACAGATGAAAAACCATAAGACTGCATAGGACGGCATAGTTCCCCAAACCTAGAGCTCTAGCGTTTTCCAGTATTTCACAAAAGCCCTGGAAACCACTAAATTGAAGGAGGCTTCTCAGACCGTTGTGGAAATTCCCCCTCCCACGGAAAGGAATTCAATCAAGCCAACTACACAAAGGCTTACGAAAGTCCTCCTGAGCTGTGACTGGAGAGACTGTGAATCAGGAATAAAGGAGTTATTGGAGGCCCCCTACCTTACCACTTTCTCCTACCATTCACCATACCCATTACCTTATTCACTACCTGTACACATTGGTGATCAAATGTACTCCTTTATTCCTGATGACTCTTTCAGGGTATCATGGTCTTTGTTAAGGTGTTCCACATATCACACCCCCTAAACCTTGGGTGACCCATGAGATGCTCCCATGTGCATGTTGCTAAGAGTATATGAGAAACAATGATCTAACTTACACTGATTTTCATTTCATATCTTCCATCACATTGGATCTTTCTGCATTATGATTACTTCATCATTTTTTGACAACATCTCCCGCTCGCCTGGACCATGGTATTGTTTCCTACCTTTCTTTCTCGATATATTTCTGAACTGTGACATCACAATAATATGATAAACTCCTGTACTGTGGTGAGTGGCCAGTATAAAAACTCTTAACACAACATGGTGTGGCAATATTCGTAATTCATTCAAGTGTTATGAACTAGCACAACCCCCTTCCACTGATCCCGCTCCCAGATCACCAAAATGGTGTATCTTTTGCAAGCTCACCCACTTTCAGTGTGTCGGGAAAGATGGAGCCACACATCGACCATACCGGTCCAATAAGGGCTCTAAGTAGGGCACATCTGTTTTTAATTCTACCAGGAGCATGCATGCATGCTCATATTGGAAATAGAAACTGCACTAGGGCAATCGATTTGCTTGTGCTAGAAACACGAACAGTATTTTTGCTACATCTAATGCAAGCGGGAGACACACTTTTTTATTGTTTTCCTGTTCCTTGTGCGCCCTTTTATAATAGAACTAAAACATGTGTTTTTTTCAATTAATTGCATGAGCAGGGACTCACGCCAGTAATAAAACATGCCTTATTTCCAGCATCTAGTGTGCAGCACAGGTAGAAAACATGCACGCTGCCATGCGTGAGCCTAACATGTTTTAGGGCCTGGCAGGGGATCGAAGCCTTCCCTGATATGCAAGAACTTATCTACTTCAGGGTGTTGCTAGGTCTGGAAAAGAGCTGGGGCTACCCTAATGTCGGGTGTGTTGAGACTCGGTGCTAGCTAGCCCTTTAGTGGTTTCACCTGAGCTTCTATCAGGGGCTGCAACCAAAATCCCCACCCTAGCAACGCCTCTGGCCCTACTTTATCCCTCAATACATTTTCAAGTAAATAGCATAACCGTACGTACTGAGGATGAGCAAGCTCGTCCTATTTGCATAGACATGCACAATAGCCCAGCAGTTAAGGGGTTAAAAAATATGCAAATTCGAGTGACCTCGATCTAGTTGGTGGTGTTACATGTTTTCCTCGTGTGAGCACGCCTAGCAGTCAACCTGGGCACCCACAGTATCACTTGTCCAGCTGCGATGAGTGTCTGTGATTCCTAGGTCACGTTGCGGGGCTATCTCATTGCAGTGTGCTGCAAAACAGAACCATTTATTTCAGCTAGCCATGCATTTTAGAATGTTTGCTGTAACATCCTGCCATTCAGAGAACTGATGTCATGAATTTGAAGCACGTGTTGATGTTGCACCCATGAATTATTGTTTTTTGTGTCTGGGGCACTTGCCAATTATGTATACTTTTGAGATACTGTAATGCAATAGTTCCAAGAACATAGCAGTAACTGGGGCCCTCGCAGCATGCAATTACCTCGCAGAGGGATTTATGGTAGTGGCCCAGTCCCTACGCGCATTAGCTTTCTAAAACATTGAAAGGACGCGTTAGAATGTACTTGGCCATCATTTACAAAGCAAAGCATTGAAAAATGTAAACAATATAGTGTACTGCCGACATTAACGAATTTTCAGTGTATGCAGCGTTTTTGGGAACTTACCATTTGCTAGATGAAAGGTGAAAAGGTTACCCAGGCTTTGCTTTTTTGTATGCCTTAGTTACAGTCACTAATTACTGTTTTTTCTTTTTAAATTGAAAACCTGATCATTGACCGGGGTCAAGCTGGTTTAATTGTTGCACATTACATATATTGTGTGAGGAATTAAAAGTGACATAGCTGAAGTGGGATAAAGATGTTTATTTTTTTATTTTTAAGAGCGCACTGCCTGCTGAAGGCATACGGATTTTTATTTTTTTTACAGCTTGGCCTGGCCATGTGCTTGGCTCTCCCGTTCATCATCCTGCTTTTGTTCAAAAAGCTCGCTTTTTTCTCCACTCTCTGAGGCCATCATATTTTCCGCTCCCTACTCTTCTGTCCACGTCTCCACATCTCTGTGCAAGTTGGTTGTGTCCGATCCAAACACTAGAGGCAGTGTTACCTACATTGAGGCTACGAGTAATAATGTGCTTGGCACACAAGTTAATGAATCTGTCCAGCACGTTGCGATCAATGGGGAAAAACCAGAAACGCCAGCAGGATAGGGACGCACACCTTCAGATACATCTGAACCGCGCTGTAAAGCCCACTGTTTGGCGATAGGTTCTCCCAAGAATATACAGGGCAGGGGCGTTGCTAGGGGGTGCTAAGGGGGCTATAGCCCCTGGTCTTTTGGTTGTAGCTCCGGATAGAATCTCAGGAGCTACAGCCAAAAGACGAGCTAGCCCCCAGGCCCAACAGTTCCGCCCCGGGTCTTTTCCAGACCTAGCAACTCCCCTGATGCAGGGGCAAAGGGACTATAAACCCCTCACTTGTGGGGTGGCAAATCACACAGGCATAGGGCAGCATTCCATTCTACTGCGGTGTACCGGCTCCCGGGCAACACCAGACTTCTTATTGATGGCCGTGCCCCCAAATGAACTCACGCGCAGAGGCCTCACATGTGCACATCTCATCTTTTCCCATGAGAATCATGAGAGAGCACTCTTTCATAATTGCAGTGGAGATCTGCCATGTTTTGGTCCCGGAGTTGTGACATATTTCGGATAGATAATAGGGCCCTACTGTAATTGCATAGCAGGATCCGGAAAGTCGCTTGTGAGCTCAACTCCCTGTTATATCATCTACAGGTGGGTTTCTCACTGGCACCTCGTCGTTCCAGCACCAGTAAACATAGGACCACCCAGAGTCCTCTCTCTTTACATGACCCATGTGTCTGTAATGAGCTGTGTTCATATTCCACCTCTCACCTCCAGCCATGCGCTGGCAGCAGAAATGCACGTGCATTCACAAAAGCGTTCTTACAATGATGCTATTTTAACGAAGAGTGTTCTTATATTTTGTTCCACAATTGACAATGTACCTCAGTGGTAATCCGAATGTGTGATCTCTGTTGAGGTTACTGGCCTTGTTTACAAAGCGATGTCCACTGAAGAAGATTGATCAGCTGGCGACCTTCACAATGACACTTCTGTAATGGCCCAAATTATGCCTTCCTGCTTATACTTCTCTCAACTTCTCTGAGAGCGACCTTTTCTGATCACCATATCAACATCCCCTGCTCTCCCTTGTATTAATGTTACACGATATAGAGTGTTGCACAAGAAAAGTATGTTTGTTTATTGAATTTTTTTTAGTAAGTAAAGTCACCACTAGAACCCACTGCACGGGTGCTAATTGGTGAAGGGGCAGTGAGGAAGCAAAGGGCGGAGGAGCTGCCCAACAAGGCTACTCAGAATGCAGATTTCCACTATATACTACAGCCAGCGTTCTGGGCATCCTGATTGGACCGCGCCCCCTCCCGAGTTGCTAATGGAAAATAAAACCACTGGGTTTGTTGATTTACTTTCCACATTATTAAAGAAACGTTTTTTAATTCACCACAAAAACTCCAAAACGTCATTTGCTATTGCCACCATCCTTATCTCTTGGGATAATGTGTAACAGTTTATTGAGTTCCTTCCCTCCCCACTGAAGGTGTTATGCAACAAACTGCTTAATTATTTTCTTGAGGCCTACTTCGGATGCATATCATGCCCCTTGGATCCCTCCCTCTGAGCTACCAATGAGCCAAGAACCAGGCCGGTGTACAGGAAATATATTTGTATTTATTTAAATGAAAAGTAATTGAAGTCACACTGAACTACATGCGCCATCATCTCTGTGGCTCACCACTAACTTCTTGTTATTCAAATGAATTCCACAAATGAGTTAAACAAAGGCAAATCACAATTCTTTACTTTCTACAAATTTCACTTCAAGAAATAATTAAACTGATCAATAACCAAAACAATTATAATTGTACTGTCGTGCAATTTTGACTTTCCTGCGGGCTTACAAGGCTAGCAGTAGAGATTGGTACAAATACATAGGGCAATTATGATTTCAGTTTAAAATAAACACAGGGTGATTTAGCGGTTTGTTTTTCAGACCCTCGCTACTTTGGCCTGTGTTGGGGAAGTCAGAGAGAAAAATGGGAATGATTTAGGGAATTTTGGATTTCGGACCCCTCTCTACTGAAAGGCCTGTTTTAGGGGAAGCTGGAAAAAATGATTGGACTCATTTAAGAACAAAGACACCCATCTTCCTTAAAGAAGTTGGGGTCAACAGGACTAAAAGGATTACCCAATTAAATGATAGGCTATAGATTTCAGCGCACACTGGGAAGTGAGCTTTGTCAAATTTTAATAGATGGGGAATGAATTAAATTAGTAATTTTTGATAAATAGCCTAAAGTTCTGCACAATTTTGCACCACTCGCCCACTATAAAGGGAAAGGATTTAAGGCAAGCAGACTCCCCACCTTTTTATTTTACCAGGGCTCAGTTCTACTTACATAGAAAGCCTCTGTTTATTGTTCAGGACAGCCAGCTGCATGTCAGTACCCTCTGCAAAGATAGGCCAGGGGTCTGGTCAATCGACTCTTAAGGATGGCCTCCCACTCTCCACCATAGGACCCAGTCAGCTCTTAATCCTTCCTGGAAATAGAAAGTTCCACCCAGATGCACTCTCGCCAATCTCCTCTGGTGTTTCCTTGCAGCTGTCAGATGTTAAATTTGATCAGAGCTCTTCGATGGGAATGTTCAGCAGCTCTGTCCCCTCCTCCTAGAACAGTCCCCCTTATATAGCATCAATGACACCATCAATTTTACAATCTTGGGGAAGTATCCTGCAAGAGGTCACCCAAATAGGATTGTGGACAGTTACACCTCTCTCTCCTCCCAAACACAGCCTCCCAGTCAGGATTGGTTTAGGTGTCTGGAGCTGACATATTTCAGCTTAATTTACAAGCCCCATTTGTACTCAGGTCAAATATTTGCAAAAATCTAGTTATGTGGCAAAACTTTAGAATTGTACTAATAACTGCCATAATATTCATATTTACTGATTCTGCTAATCATGGGGAATGAAATTAGATGACAGCCAAGTCTGCATCAGTTATGAATATGTAGCTAATTACCCATATTCCCAATGTCACCCTCCACCTGTTCGCCAACTCTCACATTTGGAACATTTTCAGATCCACCAGAAACACATCTTAGATGACCATTATAAGTCCCTGAGTTGTAGGTGGATGAATTTTAGAACAGTTGCTAATGGAATTTTATGTCTCCAAAATCGCCTGGAAAATGGTACATAAATGAAGGAAATCCGCCTTATAGTTTCTAGGAAAAAGGCCTACATGATAATAGTGCTTTTAAGTTAAGAGTAAATCTTCATGGGCACAAATGACTATTATCCTGCCTTCAGGCAATATGGTCTCACTGAGTTAGCCTGAAACCAGAGGTTTTATTATTCTCTTTGTGTTTGCAGCATGCTCTTTGAGGTTGGTTGCCTGTTTGAAGTTGTAGCCCCAAATCTTCACACCACACATTTTAGTCATGCTCTAGCCAAGGGGAACTGTCCAGCTCCTAAATAGCTTCCTTATAGTGCTCTTCGCTCATCCTACTCAAACTCCCTCAGGGTCAGTCGCTTTTCCAAGAAATTACTTGGTGATAGATCTCTTTCTTCGGCTGGGTCCTCCCTCTGGAACAGCCTGCCTGCCTCTCTGAAACTTGAGGATAACCATATCTTGTTCCGGAAGCACCTCACGATCTTCCTCATTGCTTCTACTTTCTCTCCTCCTCTGCCCTGTTGATCTCCTGGATGAAACTGAAACTGCACTGGTTACCTGGCTACCCTCAGATCTTGGGCCCAGGTCCCCTCCCTGCCAGTTGCACACCAGCACTGTACCCCTGGCAGCCCTTGCACTCGGGGGCTGTTTCTGTATCCCTATAGCCCCTCACCAGCACTTGACACCTGTTGTCTGCACTTACCCTTGCACCTGCCAGCAGCTGGCTGCACTTTTTATTTACAGGTTTATTTATTTTTACTGTTATCCTATTTATTGCACTGACCCCACCCCTGCACTTGTGCAATCTCAATGTCACCTGGCCTAGTAAAATCGTTGTCTCTGTCTTCCCTCTGTTCCCCCTCCCTTGACTCGTCGCACCTTAAAACACGTGTGTATAGGCGTGTTACAAATGCCATATCATATCATATCATAACTGCCGTCAGAGCTAACAATTCTGGGGAGCAATGGGCTTTCCACACCTTTAGCAGGACACACATTATTGCAGTTGTAATTAGATGGGGGATGTCACTTTCCAGTGGGGGAGTTGGTGGTGAAAACAAAATGGCTTTTCAAATGTCATTGGTATTTTGTATATGAAACATAATATACATTACTATTTGTCAACACGCACAATGTCTTTTCCCTGATATTTTTCTGGTTAGCAGTGGTATATTTTCACATATAAACTGCAGATACACATGTTAAGCCGTTTTTGGGGTCAGTGTTGAAAAATCCTGCTTTCCAGGTGAGCAGGGCCTTCAGTTTTCACTTGTAGCCACAAGCAAACGGTTTCTGTGTCAGTGTTGAATCATCCTGCTTTTCATGTGAAAAGAACTAACCTTTAAGAATACAGCATCCTTCTGCAATATTCTGGGTAAAGGACAGACTGAGATGTTAAGCTCAGCAGGACTTGTATGCCACACTAACACGACTAGAGTAGGGATGCACGGCCCAGCCCTCAGCTCCAAAAAATGCCCACCTTGTTACTGACAAAACAAGCATCCCTTGCATGATCTGATTCCTGAAAGTGATCCTTGGTGGACTTAGATCTGCTATGCCCTAAAGTGCAAGACCATGGGGAGACTGACACCATAGTGCCAGCCAGGCATAAAAGCTACCATAGTGGTGTCACTAAGTTCTTTTAGCGCAGTTGCTAATGGTGCGTCCATCATGCAATTGTTCTCGAGATGACTTTCTACAGTTCTAATATGCAATACTAATACTTGTAGAGGCATCAATTATATATTTTGGATCATACCCTTGACCAGCTCTATCGCTCAATCTCTCTTTAGTCTCTTTCTCCATCAGTCTCTCTTTCTCTGTCTCTATCTGTCTCACTCTATTTCTCTAATAAGTGGGCAATAGACGCATTCTCTTGTTGGCATTTCCAATGCCACCCATACCGTTGCTGAGTCCAGAGAACTATATTTTACAAACTGGGTTGAAGGTGGATTATGAATCAGGGATTATATTAGGATTGTTTAAACTCACAATATGCTGGGGTTAAATTTTGCAAACAGGGAATATACTGACAATGTGAAGCCATACATTAGCGTTAGAGAAGTATTACATTTATGTGGAAATAGGATACAAGCAATGCTCCTTCTAAACTATGTTCGTGTGTGCTTGCACAGGTTCCCTCTAGGTGCCGCTCAGAAGAGTTTTAGAAGTGAACACAGACAATTCACACCTTATCAAGAATTAATAAGGTACAAGCCATAGCAGTTACCTGACATTTACTTTCTTACTAAAAACTAAATTACATTAACTAATCTTGATGTTCTAGTATAGCCTATTTACATTACCCTACTGTGCAAGGATGGCCTTTAAAAACCTAAAAACTGAATATACACTCAAGAGGCTAAACGAATAAGCAAATCTGGCTCCATAAACAGAAGATCTAATATATGCCTGCACACATTAACCAAATATCTTTCCCTCCTACCCATGGCTCCTATACTTGACCCTACCACACTTATACCTCACAAGTAACTTCCATCCCAGGCCACATGTAGCTATTACCGGACAACCTTGAATCTACCTAGCGTGGTCCTGTGAAAGGTTACTGACTTGCACCTACAGCCACCTGTTTTATGTCTGTTGTAATATGAATGATGTTCATGCACCAGCATTTCTGTTACTCATGGTGCATTAGTGAAGGTGTTAACCGTCCTCTGTCAGCTCAAGCAGGTTAACACATTACAAAACCTCAAATATTAATTTTCCCTAAAAGGATTTTGAGAAGGAAAATGTCATGCCCAGATACACCTACTTTAGTATTCCTAACATGTCCCTGTAAGTGAAGAGCAACGTTGTAATCTAAATTACTTGGCCTGCTGGGGATTATGGGCATGGAATATACCTGGCACCACTCCTACATAGCATTAGGGCAATGGATGTTCAGATCGTTGCAATGCTTTTTCACACTCTGTATCCTTTCCAAGTTTTCAGAGTTACATTGGGCATAGACCTTAACAAATGATATGGTGACTCTCTTCTACACAATAATTGGGTCCACTGAGCACTGGTATAGTTCTTCCCAGCAAAATGAAGGTGGGGGAAGTTGCAAAATATTCATGTATGCAAAATAATTGTGTACGTACAGATTTATGACATTTTCATAAACTGCCCATAACATCATGTTGAGCATTTAAATATGTTTTGCTTGTAAAGCACTGTGGGTATGCAAATATCTCACTGAGTGTGTTACTGCTACAATCCCTAACTTTTTACAGAATCCTGTCAACTAGTATTATATGCTAGCACAAGAGCCAGGGATGGAATGAGGGGGAAAGAGCACATGAGAATACTCTTTGGGGTGAAGAACAAATCAGACGTTTTGGCAGCACAGTGGAAGAAATATGTTTGCACTAAAGTGTCAGAAACTATTAACAGGCTATGAAACTGCTCCTTCTGTTTCTTTCTATTCCCAGCTGCCCATCACATTTAAATATAATCATGTGTTCTGTGTTGAGTGCCTCTAGCATCCCCATGTATCTTGTTTAAATGATAACAGTGAAGTACAGAAGGGGGCCATGTTAAGGATGTTGGCACTCCATCTATTGTACCTCTGAGCATTTCTGCTATTAACTCAAAAGGCCAATCTAGGTAATTTTCTTCAAAACAGCTCCATAAGAAGCCTTAGTGAGGCTCTTGATGAATTTCATCTACACTGTGGGTAGGAAGGTTGGGCAAAAGTATAGGCTGTATTGTGTGCACTGTCATTGCATGTCTTATTTCAGGGTTACAAGCATGCCCTACTTGGAAACAAATAATTTTTCTGGGAATAAAAAAATAAATAGCTTTGCCAATGTGGAATCTTTACGCTTATTACAAGCAAGGTGTTCTTCCCCCCATACATTTCTTTTGAGATTGTGCAGTAGTATCATTAGAGTCTCTTCTCATGCCAATGCTCTGGTGGTCACTAATTTGAAAATATCCATGGAACTTTTCTGGGAAGAAGCAGGGGATGGGCTCCTGTGTGTTCATGATTTTCCATTTTTTTTATTGGGCTTATCTTTACTCCCTATTTTTGGTGGGGAGATGTTCCTGTTCTTAGGGAGTTCAGATGGGTGATATGTATTCCTCTTATCTGTAAGGCTGGCTTTGAGTATGTGCTGTCACTGCACTATTCACAGGACACTGTACTGTTGCTGGGATGCAGTGGCACAGGAATTCTGATTATGACACTGGGGTGCAGGTATTCTGATGCAATTATAACCCTGACAGTAATTCTGAGAGTAATTCTGTTGTCCTTGCCCCTGAATTACTTAGTTAAAGTGGCACATTAACTCTTATCTGCATATTTTTTCACACACTCCTTTTAGTTGCCATCATCCCATCTGGTAAATAAGGTATCTGGTAAATAATTCAGACATGATACATCAGTTATATTTGGCAATATATATCATATTTTTTTTGTAATAGACATTTATGCATTTTTTCAGTGTCATAAACGCATTCTGTGTTGTCGCTGAGCAATATCGACAAATAAATAGCTACAACTAAATCTATTGTTTAGATTAAGAATACAGTGCTTTTTTCAAGACTACACATATTTCACTACATAGGAGTATTTTTGCTCAGTACTTTGGCAGTTCTTGAAGTTGTGGACGGGTTGACATGCTCTCTTTATAGTTAATGTATGTATTTGTTTTTTTGGCCTATTTCTTTGTAAAAGGTGCTTTAGGAATCACCTTTTACAGTGGTTGGAGAAGGGGATATTTCCTTCCAAAATATCTTCCAAAATGATACCTCACTAACTATTCATACTCACAAAGTGGCTTACCTCGTAAATCAGTTGCGCACATGGAAAACAATGTGCATGATTGAAAACCAACCATTTCTGTATAATTGTGCAAATTGCATATATTTTGGCATTGTACATACTGTAAGTATACTATAATTGTGTATATACTGAGTAAAATGGGAAAATACTGGAATTGTCAGACTGGTACTGTAATAAACTGGGGCTATGCACTAACTGTAATCAATATTGTTAGTATTGACTAACATGATGTGTGCCTGCAGTTGCTATATGAGACAATGGGCCCGATTTTCAAAGCCGTTCTCAATGGGGTTTTTCCATTTAAAAGTACTTTTGTAAATCAGGCCCCCGGTGTCTTGGCAAGAAGATTGAACACATCTATGTCTTTTCTCCCCATCACTAAAAGGTCTAACGACAAACTACCTGCTCCACTCCACTCCCCAAATAGCTTTCTACTAGATACAAACCACACCGCATAGGTTCAAGGTTTTTAGCCATACGCAATATATTGCATTAGCAGCCTGTAAAGGGGCGCTGGCCAATCAGGATTCTTGGAACGTTGGCTGTATTGTATTGTACAAGACCATGTTCCGAGCAGCCTGGGTAGCCAGCGCCCCATTAGCTTCCCTTCACTGCTCACCCTTGCACGCTCAGCTCTTAGCACCTGCGTAGTTTTCTACATGGGTGCTAAGAGGGTGATTTTATTGTTTAAGAAAAAGATGTACCTTTGCTGCGCAACCCGTTGCAAGGCAGTGCTGTCATCTCTGAAGTCTATTTTCAATGTTGATGACAGTCATCAACAGTAAGAACGTACTTCAGGGATGACAGCACTGCGCAGCATCGGGCCATGCAGCAAAATTACATTTCTTTTGAGAAAAAAAAGACACCATTAGCACTTGCGTAGATGACTAAATGGGTGCTAATGGCTATATTACCCTTAGCGGCCCTGTCGGAAATGGCACCGCCACCCGTGGTTTGGCTTGCCACTTCGGGTAATATCGCCTCACTATCTTCTGTCTTGCAAAGTTAGCATTTAAGGCATTTACCCAAATGGCGCTGAGCACATTGTTATATACCTTGCTGAGCTTATGCTTAAACACATTGCGCATGTATGTGTGTCACTCTTCGTATTGAAAATGTGCTTGGAAAAGTGTTGTTTTTCAAATTAGAACCCTGGGAGAGTCCACTGGCCAATCAGGATACTCAGAACATGGGCTGTATTGTATGGTACAAGCCCCCGTTCTGAGCAGCTTGTGTAGCGAGTGCCCCTTTAGCTTCCTTTCCCTGCTCTCCCAACCCCCTCACCTCTTAGCACCCAAGTAGTTTCCTACGCGTGTGATTAGAGTGTGTTTTTGAAACGTACCTTTGTGCATGGAGCAGTGCCATGCAGTGCTGTCGTCCCTGAAGTCCGTTTTCAATGTTGATGACACATCAACATTGAAAACGGACTTCAGGGACGACAGCACTGCATGGGGTCTGGCCACACAGGAAAGGTTTCTTTCTTGTTTTTAAAAGAAAGACACCATTAACATCTGTGTAGGTAACTTCATGGGTGCTAATGGCGATATTACCCATGGTGGCGGGCCAACCATGTTGGTAGCAGCACCGGCACCCAATTTTAGGGCCTGAGAAGCGAGTGGCCTTAACTTGGGTGGCAGCCCGTTACAGACAGGGTCGGGCCACCACCGAGGGTAATAACGCCTCATTAATGTTATAGTGATGAAAAGTCATGCACAATGCACCTTATTTAGTAACCATGTGTTACCGTTATATTAGATAACATTGACAGTAATGACCACTTAAATAAACAGGCAGGAGGGTGGCCGTTGGGTTTAAAGAGTATTTTAATGTTCTTCTACAGTGCTTTTTAGTGAAATTTTGTCTGTCAAAATGGCATGCTCTAGTGAAGACAGCACTTTCATTCAATCAGTGACAACAATGCACATGCCCGACTAATATTTAGACAAAGGTAATAAATAACATAGTGATTTAATGAAAGCGGAACAGTAACAAAACAAAATCTTGCCCTAGCCAATGGTAACATAACAGATTCTTGCCCCAGCCGACATTTGTTTCAACCCTTCCAGGTCTTTCTCAAGGCTTCACAATGGCAGGTATATTAACATTGGTTAACTACACATGGTTTAATAAAGTTGTTTTGACGATCTCAGAATGTAAAATAACGTTGAAGAACCAATGTAAAAGAGGAAGGAGATAGAGAGAAAACGTAGTAAATATCTTGCGCTGCACGCTCTAATTTAAGTTACTTAATTTCATGTCAAAGTTTCGAAACAGTAACTGCTGAACAATGTTCAAGAAATATAACTGACTTCACACTTGTAAGACTTTCACACAGCAATATCATGCTTGCTTAGCTCTTCAAAGCTATTGCAGTTTGCAGGACACAATAGCTGAGTAGATTAGCACAGGGATAGAGGACTATACCGCCCATTGTTGACTCCACACACGTCAGACAATAATGCAGTTGTAGCACGGCATTAGAATGTTTTCCAAACGGTTTAATGTTGCACATCGTGCAGGACACACTAGTTTAGTAACGTGTTATTAGCACAGGGTTAGAAGCTCATGTTGCCCTTTGTTAACATAAAATGATTGACATCATAAGTGCAGAACAGTTTTACGTCATCAACCATAGGGCCCAATTCATGGAAAAGTGTGAAGAGATCTTGCAAAGCCTGCGCATTGACACCGACACTGCACAAGCCTGCACACAGAAGGTTTTTCTGTGTGCTCTGCGTATTCATAGAATTGTTCATGTAAAGTAAATGTATTCGCAAGTCAAGGCCAGAATGCCCCTGACACGCCCCCATACAAAGCAAAAACAGCCAAAACAGCTAACTTTGCGTGCTCCACCGGTTGCGGATACATGAACCATTCCAACAGTGCGTGGGGTCCCTCGCAAGCAGGCCTGCATCTTGTGGACCCTGCGTGGGGTCCCTGTGACTGTTACCGGCACCCCGACAACATGCGTACGTTTTATTGTAACTCAGGTAAAACTGCACCCCGATACACTGCGTACGTGCACACCTACGTCAGATCGGATCCCCAGCTACATTCATGCAACCCTAAATCCGACACCTGACCGTACCTCTGCACCGTGAATCCTATGCGCAAGTGTCTGTAAACCTGCCTTCAGGTGGTGGATAGTATAAGAGCTTTGCTTGGCCATTTCCGCGCTGAGAGGTTGCACGCTCGGATCGATGAATATGTATTCTTCCTTGCAATAGTGGGCGTGCAATGGACTGCCTGCGGGCCGTCCCTCGTAACACCCTCATTTTCCCTTGTTCCTCCTAATTTTCCAAGTTCTGCCCTCTTAGCAAGACATGCCATGCCCATGCTCTGTGTGGTGCTCACACAAGTCACTCGCCCTCTCGCAGTGGCGTGGTGAGCCTGCGCGAAGTACGAAAAAGTACTGCGCAGTCAATTCCATGAATCAACAGACAGGATTTCACGTGCGGTTTGGCACAGATTATTCCATGAATCGGGCCCCGAATTAGTAAAACAACATGGCAACCACAGTGAAAACTCACGCAACGCTGAGCACGGCAAAGATGGTTTGTAACCAGACATCCTTCATTACATTGGAGGCAAGATATCCTGGAGTTACAACATTAAGCAAATTCCGCCTTTATCAGGCACATTGTTATAGGCATGCTATTTTTTCAAATTTTCTCTATTAATGACACTGGGATATGTTGCTTTTCAACTATACATATTTAAAATTCCTGTGGGCACATTTTCACTTTTTATTAAACATTATCCTGATTCTCACCTACGCAATTTGGCAATTCATATTATTTGTATTTTGCCATTTTGTCATTCTTGCTTTTTGTATTATATATTTGAGGTAAATGTTTCAATATTAACGACTTTATTTTCTCACACCTGTATTGTGATTTGCAATCTGGCGAGTTTACTATGGAATCAAGCTATATTTCAGTGAGATAATATGTAAAAGGTGAGCGCATCAGTGCTTTACTAAATCTCTTTTTAAGACTAGACCCTTTTTAGATCACGGCTCAAATCAAAATCATGCATTAGACACAGCATTCATTTCTTTGGTGAGGCCGCATTTTGGTGCTAATGGGATGTAATTTTCGGACAGTGCACTGGTCTACTTTGCTTATGGCCTGCACTTAATCTGACACACTTATTCACTGGTATTGATCTGCCAATTCAGATTCAAGCAGAAACTGGGCAGCCAATGTGGTATTTACATTATGTTTTTACTACTGTTTCGGGGTGTGCAGTCATAATGTCGACATCAATAATGTCGACAGTCAAAATGTCGACAAATTAATGTCGAAAAACAATAATGTCGACAAACAAAAATGTCGACATTATTCGATATTTTTTCGACATTAATTTAGTGTATGCATAAATAAATAAATAAATATATATATGATGTGTTGAGTATGAGGGGTGGTTGGGGGGGGTGTGGGGGGGTGGCAGGGGGGTGTTGGGTGAGGGGGGGTTGGGGGGGGACCCTGCATAGTAAATACAATTTTTATTTATTTAATTATTGAATAAATAAATAAATAAATAAATAATTGGTATGTGTTGAGTATGAGGGGTGAAAGGGTGGTTGGGGGGGTGTGGGGGGGTGGCAGGGGGGTGTTGGGTGAGGGGGGGTTGGGGGGGGGACCCCCCCATAGTAAATACAATTTTTATTTATTTAATTATTGAATAAATAAATAAATAAATAAATAAATAATTGGTATGTGTTGAGTATGAGGGGTGAAAGGGTGGTTGGGGGGTGTGGGGGGGGTGGCACGGGGGTGTTGGGTGAGGTGTTGATAGTTTTAAGGGTTTATAGTCATAATGTCAAAAAAAAAAAATGTCGACATTTTTTTTTCGAAAAAATGACTTTTTACATTATAAGTATAGGATGTCGACATTATTATTTTCGACATTTTTTTTTCGACATTTTTGTCTGTCGACATTTTTTTTCGACATTATGACTATAAACCCTGTTTCTCTCTATCTTGTCTGAACATTAGTTATGCCCATAGTTTTCAGTGTGCACGTTGTGGTTGAGCTTTACTGAGTAGGCGCTGGGCATAGCCTACAGCACACTTGTACCGACAGGAGCCTTTCAGCTGATTGGCAAGTTGCCCATGTATCCATCTTTTCTAAACCTCAGGCATAATACAGCATGGCCTGCCCTATCCTTTACTGTCCTTATATATTTTGTTTGTTTGTTTATTGAATTTATAAGGCGCACCAGCATTGGGCGTAGATATATCATCTCCATAATGCCTTTAGGGGTGACTTCTTTAAAACAATGATTTGCCTTCCCTCACTTGTTACTGTGGTTGACAGCTCTCTGACTTATGCGATTTTTAATTTCTGAGGTTAAAACCGGCTACATTCTGTTTCGAAGGATTCTCATGCAAGTAATGATGCGCTTTTAATCATGGGGCTGCCCCATCCCGTTGTGAGGGCAATGCAGTCAACTGGATTTTATCTAGAAATAGCTGCATTCATTAGGTATCTTCATCTGAATTAGCCTGCTCAGATCATATGGCAGTTACATGTAACCTACATTTCCCAATAAACAAAATGCATGAGCTCATTCAAAATCACTATGCATAGCAGGCCTTTTAGACTTCTAAACGAGTTTGCATCCGCCCCGAAATGTACATCTGATTCAACAGTGACTTCATCAAGCAATTAGAAACATACAATAAATTACTGTCAGATATTACATATAAGTTGGTTCCTTTGAAAACAGTTTAAATCCCTAATAAACCCCTTCGCCAAAAGTGGTACATGCTCACATTACAAGCTATGCTAATCAAATTACACAGTGCTCTGAAGAAACGGTCAAAAGATAAGAGTGCTATAAATAATTCTTTGTGGTTAGATGACTCTCACAATATAGAGTAGAGGTCATACAAGCCCAAACGTAACGTGTTAACAATTCTGAAACTTCTACTAATCACGTTTTAAACAGTCTCTATCACCTTCATTTCAAATTGCATTACAAATATTATACTAAATTCACTCCTTTTTTGACATAGATTGTTTGCTGTACTTCATTTGAGACTTTTTTTTAACAGAACTGCATTTTAAGGTAGCATTTTAAGCCAGAATGGAATTTTAGGTTGCATTTTAAGGTTTTATACCAGTGCTGCTTTTGAATTCTGTCAATTGTTTTTATTACTATTTGTGGGCTTTATATAATTATCCTGCTGTGCTAAAGAGCTTTTGAAGGCTTAAGTACTTGCATATATCTGGTGGTGGCTTGAATCAGAGCCAGAGCTCTGCACACGCACCTTAGCCAGGAAAACTACATTTCCCAGTGGTATTGTAGTTCTTTGAACTACAAATTTGCAATCCAGGCGCCAACGTGCCGGCATGAACGAGAGAAGCTGGTCTGTGGTGGTCCGTTGTCCTCCAGTGCCGTCAGTGCTACTCTGACCATTCCTAAGTAAGTACACATGAGCGCTGCATCTGTTAATGCAATGATTGAGAAAGCAAAAGCTGACTCTAAGCTAAGATCCCTGCATTTGTTGAATAAGGTAACTCAGGCTTGCTCCCGTCTGAGTAAATCATGTGACCTCCTTTCAAAAAGAGATAGCCTAACACAGACTAATAAAGCTAACATGGCCGGAGCAGTAACTGTAAACTCCGACCAAAACTCTGAAAAGCTTCTTGGTAACAAATCTTTAATCCTTCAATATACAGAAGACAATATTGACATCATAGTTAATGATGTGAGGTCTAACGGACCTGACACTAAAAACAACCTGGAAGACACAGATGACAATTAGTAAACTACCCTCCGACACCATCAAACTCACCTTGCTTAATACAAGGTCCTTACCCAAACATTCTCTGGATATGCACGAGTATATTCTCGAGAATGAGATTGATATCTTATGCCTCACCGAAACATGGTTACAAAAGAGCAGTGGCCCCAGTATTGTACTATCAACACCACAAGGATATAAAATGCTACACAGGAACCATCTAGAAGGAAAGGGGGGCGGAGTTGCTATTTTTAGCAGAAAGGAAATAGGAATTTTTGAATCACATATTGAATATTCAGGATGCCAAGCCCTTTGTGCTAAAATAACAACGAAAGCAAACTCCTGCATTACTTTTTATCTACTTCATAGACCTCCCATTGACATGCCTTCATTTAATGGAGATCTCTTATCCATTCTTAATGCCTCAAATCGTCCTAATACTTCAACCATACTATTAAGTGATTTAAACCGTTAACAGATAGACACAAAAAACAAGGAAGTCATAGAGTTGAAAGAATATCTCACGAATGCAGGACTTACTATTCAAAACGATAAACCAAAACACATTGGGGGGCACATACTTGATTTGGTGGCAACTCGTAATGTTGAAATCGGCGATCTTTCCACTAACCCATGTGTCTGGTCCGACCATAGCAAAATAGAATGTACTATCAGCTCTGCCCTTACCCAAGGGGTTATCATGTGGACCACCTAAGAATATTTCAAACCGAAACTATAATAACATTAAGGCAGGGGATTTGGAAACATGTATACAAACCATCATGACAGAAACCTCTCAATCAGACTCTTCAGACATATTAGGGGAAAGGTACAAACCCCAAATATCCCAAATGATAGAAGAGGTTGCACCAATTAAAACAAGGATAATTAGAGACTGCCCAAACCAACAAAAATGGTATACAGAAGATTTAAAAACTCTCAAACAGGACAAAAGGAAAGTGTAGCGAGCATGGGATAAAGACCCCTGTGTGGAAAATAGAGACAAATGGAAAATCACTGAACGAAATTATAAGAAAAGGATTCTTGAAGCCAAATGTACAAACTATGAAGCTCGAATTGAACAAGCAGGACATAGCACCGAAAAGCTTTTTGTATATTGTAAGTGGTTTCAACCCAGCACTCTTTTATTTCTGAATGATGCACCCTTATATAACGCCCCTCTCTTTGAATTCCCACTGCTCTCACTGAACCAAGAAGTAGGTTGTTTATTTTATTAATTGAACAATATATATATATATATAATGTGGATTTTCTTATGATGAAATGTGCTTCTGTTGACATTTGTGCTTAGGTGGATTCTTTAAATAAAGTGATGTTTAACACCCAACAAGGATGTTGGATCTTTTGTGATGTTTGGGAACCATGATTTTTGCACTTTCCACAGCCAAGGAAAAACAGATTTTTAAAGCAGTTCTGGGTTTCCTTTGCAATGCAGCACTGCTTTTTCAAGTAGTTTCATTTTACTCTGTGGGCAGCCCTATGATAGGTTTTGGTAGTGGTCTCCTGTGTTAACACTGACATAGGCAAAATGGATTGGGGGCCTATTTTTTAGGTTTCCCTGCACATTTCTCAGTGATTTGTAGCGCATTCTGATGCAAGCAATGCACAGTGATGTTGCAGGGCTTAGACTAGTGGGTTAGACCATCCCACAATATATCTTGGGAGAAACCTGGTGCTCTTACCCAAGATATTAATCCCAACAAGGAAGACTGTGAGAATGTACAAAAGGCTTTTCACAATAAAGTCTTTTTTAGCCCGTGAAATAATTCACAATGCACAAGGGGTCACAAGGACATCCGTAAAAGCAGAAGGAGAGACCTGTAAAGAGGAAGATAGTACCATACCAAAGATTAACTTTCAAGAGATAACTAAGGCGGATACCTTGCTCATGCTTGCTAATGTCAGACCCACCACTTGCATCGGGGACACCCTCCCCTCGAAAATCATTCTCAAGCATAATAACATCTTTGCTCCATTTCTCACACATTTTATAAACACCTCTTTTGCGCATAACAGTGTGCCAACTGCCATTAAGGAAGTGGTGGTCACTCCTTTTGTTAAAAAGCCTGGGCTTAGTGAGAAGGATCCCTTAAACCTACACCCAATAACAAACACCCCTTTCCTTTTAAAGATACTCGATAAAGTGGCCACTAAACAGCTGCAGAAAATTTTTGAATCTACCTCAGTGTTTCACCATAAACAATCATTACTAGATCTGCAAACTCAAATATTAAGTCGCTTGGATGAGGGGAAACTGGGCCTGCTCGTCTTACGGGATCCCTCGGCAGCGTTTGATCTTCTTGATCATGCCAGACTATCAGAAACCTTAGCTAAAGTTAGAAACTGTTCTAAACATACCGTAGCATGGATTGACTACTTTTTAGGTGAAAGAACATCAAACATATGCTGGGGCACGGTATGGTCAGACCCCATTGAAATTAAGTACCGAGTACTACACAGAGCCTGTATTTCCCCAATACTCTTCAGTATCTATATACGACTCTTGTGTGACAAACTGTAAAGGATGGGTTTCCATTTTACAAATTACGTGGACGATTTCCAATTGGTCATGGAACTCAGTGGGGACTGCACTAGGGAAAACAAAACACTCTACCACATCTACTCGGTCATTCAGGAGTGGATGACACACAACTGGATGTGTTTAGACAGCTGTAAGACTGAGTGTATGGTCTACCGAGGCTAGATCAAGTTTTACGATCGACTCCTGCAACATAAAAGTGGTTGAAAGGGTGAAACCTCAGAACACCATTTTTGAATAATCTTTAACTGCAGATGCTCATGTCAAATATGTAAAAATGCACATTACCATCTAATAATTCTATGACAGATCAATTCTTTAGTATCTCACAAAAATCAAGAGACTTTGGTCTGGGCCATAATTATTCCCCACTTAATCCAGAACGATGCGGTCAGAATAATTTTCAATGCAACAAAAAGAGAGCACATCTCCCAGTATCGTAAGAAGCTTCACTGGCTACCAATAGAAAAATAATTCAATTCAAGACACTGACCCTTACGCATAAGTGTGTGCATGGAGAGGCCCCACTATATCTGAAGCAAACAGTAAGAACATACTCACCAAGCAGGTCTCTGCACTCTAGTGCTTCACAGCTCCTGATCACACCACAGATAAAATGAGCTAGAGGATACGGAAGATATTTCCCTACTTCTGCAAACTATGAGGTCTTCAGGAAAAGCCTGAAAACAACCATGTTTGAGTAACCAGTCATCAAATCCTAAAAGCCTATATGTCATAACTTTTGTGCCCCGATGCCCGTGGGCTATGGCGTGGTATAAATAAATAAAATAAAGGGAATCGGCAGTATACGATAGAATAGTGCATCCCAATTTTCTGTTTCAACCTGCATAGCCACTGACAATATTCTACAGTCCCACTTTAATTTATCGTTTGAGTGTGTTAGTATTTTCCCATCAGGTGTTAAAATGAATCCAGGTGAATCAATTAATTCATTATAGTGTGTACTGACAAAATATTGCCATTTTGCCTTATTTTTATTAATAATTATCTTAATCGGTTGTATTCCTACAACTTTAAACCAGTCTTGATAAACCTATTTACGGAAGTAGCCTTAATTGAATCCGGCCATAAATGATGGTCGAAAAGCAGATATCTTTTGAGAAAAATATTAAGAAATTAAGAAATTAATTTGGAGGGTGGTTACCCTTCAGCTATGGTCTGTCATGGAGACTCACAACTTACTGGACAATAGGCAGTCAGATGTAGACTGGTTCGAGGCATTGTAACAGGTTTGTTAGCTGCTGGGGAACACATTTTATGGAATGTTGATGATCAGGAAAACTCTTCACACATCACACTTGAACTGTTGCCTGCCTTCGACACTCTAGACCACAATCTAATCATACATCACTGGCACTCTGTTGCTACAGAGCCAGAATCCTTTATTGATTGGTCGAAATTATTTTTGTCCAAAAGGACCACCAATGTTAAATCCAATGGTTTTTCAAATCAGTCATCTCCAGTGTCATAAGTGTTCCACAGGGATCTGCACTCTTGTCTCTATTTCTTAACATATTAACATAAACCTTTCCAGTATCTGCTGGAAAATAAAAGTACCATTGTTATGCAGATAACACTGAACTGCTCTCCAAACGTACGTGTAAGATTGTTCAGGACAAACACCATGTGCTCATGTTTGCTAGAATTAAAGAATTGATGCAGAGCAGCCGCCTATGTACACGTTGCTCAGAAACAAAGCTAGCTATTTTAAGTTCACAACACAATTCCGGGAATTTTTGAACTCACCCCACCTCCCTGATTTTGGATACATGATGTATTCCTATGCATTAAGAAAGAACAAGCCTCAGTATCATTCTCCACTCGCATCTAGGTATGGTGGTTTAGGTGGACAGGATGTTTAAAACCTCTAGCTACTGCATTACATTATTCATATCATGTTGCCACTATTTACAGGAGAACCACATGAGCGTTATTGCCTGGGCCATTATTGGTGCAAAAATTGACTATAATGGCATGGTTGGATCTAAGTATCTGATCCAGAGGATCAAGTCAATCCAAAACTGTTTTGCTCGATTTGTCATGGAAACACATTTTTGAACCAATGTTAGTCCAGTTCTCCACCATCTGTGCAGGCTCCTGCTGCGAGCTAGAATTCATTTCAAAGTTGCCAACATTGTTCACAAATGCCAGCATGCTACGGTGCCATCATATTTATTAGCAGAAAATGCCCTGCTAGATACTTTTTAAAACCTTTAGGTCATCTAACTCTCATACAGTTGTGAAACCCAGATTTAACGTGATGTCTGCTAGTGGGAGGAGTTGTTCTGTCCAGCGGACAATTTTATGGAATTATGCCCTTCTCCTATTACTGGATCTCTCAGCCGCATTTGATATTGTGGATCATAAGGTCCTATGCAGTCACCTGGACTCAGAAGCTCACTTCTCTACTGGGACCATCAGATGGATAGAATCCTTCTTGAGTGAGAGAATCATGAGGGTGTTCTCCCCATCGGCAGCAGCGGACCCCACTCCGTGTGTCCGCTGTCTCCGTGTGTGTGGTGTACCTCAAGGCTCACGCGTCTCCCCTACACTATACAACATATTCAACAAGCCATTGTTCGATGATCTGTACCATCTGGGTATCACCTAAACTAACTATGCAGATGACACACAGATTCTCCTCCCTTTTTCTGGGGATCACAGTAAGGACTAGGCGCTGGTGAATAGGGTATATCTCATCGTTCAGGCATGGATGGCCATGCATGGTCTAAGCCTAAATGATGACAAGACAGAACTGATTATACTGGGTTCCCATTCTAATATCAACAAACTAGGCCACAAATACTCCTCTTTTACCATCGATGGAAACATCATTACGCTATCCAAGGAGGTAAAAACACTTGGTTTCTACCTTGATTCAACTATGTCATTTGATAAACAAGTGAAATCCTTGGCCTCTACCACCTCTTACACGTGTAAGCTCATCGGAGCGGGTAAGCCATTCCTATCCAACGACAGCTGCATGATACTGGTGAGAACACTGATACTCTCTAGGCTAGATTACTGTAACGCTCTTTACAGTGGTGCCAGCAAAGCCATCATTCAGAGGCTACAAACACTTCAAAATAATGCCTTAAGAGCTGCGCTAGGCATAAACAAAAGAGATCACATTTCCTCCATCAGACGCCAACATAAATGGCTCTCTACCCGTAATAAAATACTACTAAAAATGATCTCTCTGACCCACAAAGCCTTAAACAAGGCTGCCCCAGCTACCTAGTAGATAGACTAAACAAACGAACATCCATCAGACCAACTAGAGCTAGTAATGCCAACTGCCTTGTGATACCGAGATTTAGACTCACCAAGATTGGTGGTAACAGTTTCCCTGTAAAAGCCGCTAAACTCTGGAATTCCCTGCCCCATGAGTTAAGAGCAGACCAACCTTATCTCCATCTCAGAAAGAACTATATCACCCTGCTTAACTCTACTGACCATTAGTCACTCCACAGCTATTTCCTCCTCACCTCACCTAAGCTGCCGTAGGCCTCTTAAGCTAATAATGTACTACCCGGGGTACTATCGGGTACTATCCATTCAAACTTGTACATGTGTATATATATAGTGAAATACTGCCTTATTGCATCTGTAATATTACCTGTAAATATATTTTACTGTACTGTGAACTATTATTGTAACTTGTAAGCGTTGCACCTCCTTTGTGTTGCGCCCTGTCACCTCTGGGTTTGGTGCACATTACAAATAAATAAACAAACAAACAAACAAACCCTCTCACCCCCTGTCTTTTTGTTCCAACACAATTCTTTGGGTTTTAAAAAGGATTTTGTCAAATTCAGACTATTTCAGATACCTTACTCCTCATGTCTTTTCAATTCAGTACCGGCAGCACTTTAAGAGCTATAGAAGAAGTTATAACATAAAATAACCCCTATTAGGATCCTAAGAAAAATGTGATATATCTAATCAAAAAATACAAGAAAGGTTATGGCAAGCAAAATCCCTGCTTTACAGGATGCATTAGCAATTGCTAGGGGAATGGAGTTAGATAACAAGTGTTTGTTGGAGGTGAATGCAAACAATGGGAAGGAGAACATTCAGGAGAACATTCAGGTGGTGAACGAGAGGGGTGATGAAGAGGAGTTGGATAAAGATGAACCCGAGGTTAGTGCGATGAAAAGATCTAACAAACCAAGTGGTAGCATTTTTAATTTCCAACAGAGCATACGTAAGGTGCATTTTTCAAGGTATGGGTTACAAAAACATGCTCCAAATCCCATGGAATGTCCGGCAATGAGAGGTAAATGTAGGAAATGTGGTATTATGGGCCGTTATGCCAGATTTTGCAAAACGAATACTAGTCCATCAGCGGGAGAGGCGGGTGTCAAATGTGTCATGGAGGAGAAACAGGAGTGGTCTGGTAAGAATGTTTATATTGTGGGGGATGTTGACGATGATGATGGGGGCACAATCCGCCCGAAGTGGAGATTGTCATGACTGGATGTGCCATTAAAGCTTTAGCAGATTCAGGATCACCATATACTATTATACCTGAGGTGAAATACAGAGAAATCTGGGGTGACAAAAAACACATGTTGCATAAAACAGATATTCAAACCAAAGATACACACATTTGCTTGAAAATGCTAAACCTAAAGTGCATAAGGTGAGGAGGAATCTACCCTTCAATATTAGAGAAAAGGTAAGAATGGCATTGTGCAATCTTTGTGATCAGGGGGTCATTGAACCTATTGAAAGCAGTACATGGCTTTCCCCTATTGTGGTCACGCAACATCCTGATGGGAGGATCAGGTTGTGTGTAGATTTGCATGATTTAAACAGAAAGATTTTGGTAAATAGACATCCTCTACCCATGGTTAGTGATATGTTCACTACCATGGAAGAGGCTGTGTGGTATTCCACTTTGAAACTGATCATCTGCTTATCACCAGGTTGATCTGCAACCATCATCTAGGGTGCTTACTGCGTTTGTTACACCCATGGGGGTCTATCAATTTAAAATGTTACCATTTGGATTGCCATCTGAATCATCAGTGTTTCAGCAGATCATGGAGGATCTAATAAAGGATATTCCTGGTTTTCGGTGCTTCTAGGATAGGATCCTGTTTCATTGCGCCAAGTTAGAATTTTAATGTGTTGTTTATAGTAACGTTGTTTTTAGATCTTTACAACTACACTTTATCATACTTAGCAATCTTAATGTGTTTGAGGTGTTCTCATTATACTTCTGTTTCTCCAAAAGCACTTTCTTTTGATCAACTTTCTTTTTATTAAATAATGTTCACTCCATTATTGAATTATGTGCATTCAATTTTAAAGACCTAAAATCAACGGTACTATAAACAAAAAATGTAAATTCTAATTTGGCGCAACAAAACAGGATCCCAATCTTTATTATTGTTTAATATCAAGGTTCTGATCACCTCAGAACCCCTGGGATCTGACACTGCTGCCGAATTAATTTCACAAAAACAAGAGTAATTAATCAGTTCAAAAGTAAAGGGGACTTGCTAACTGCTGACAAAGGCTGATTCCATATACTTTTAGTGTTTTATTACACAGCAGAGGCAGATTCCCGAACAATGCTACTAACAACAAATAAACATAACTTCTAACAACAGAAATGTTGAAGAATTACTCCACCAAGGATCAAGAGGCTGAACAACTATGTTCAGGTCATACCAAACCAATATCTGAAACTGATACTTGCTCGCCTCAATCATTAACACAGCTATTCGTCCATTTGGAAAAACCACTAAAAATTGAATTACCCAGATGTGGGAAATTAAAACATTACAGAAATACTTACAAGTGGGCAGAATCCCACGAAGCCTATGAATCTGCATATTTCGTTCTTTCGAAGAAGAAGATTTATTGAGCCTCAAAGAATGGGAAGAGTTACTTATGAATACGTCAAAGGAAATGTAAAACAGAATAATTCAACAGGCAAAAAAGGCACACGACAAAATAATACAAGACATTACTAAAATTAAGGAAGACATCGAGTCATTGAATTTGCCAGAGAAAACCTTCAAAATTATGAAATCTTGGAGGATATGATTGATTGATATACTCAAGAAATAAAAATAAAAAAACAGAGACAATTTATATAAGACGAGATGGACTATAAATTTAAAAGAGTGTATACATTTCAAAAAACCCAAATCAACAGAACATACAAGCCCATACCATCAGGAAAGTCACAAAGTTCAAAATTACCACATATCTCACCCCAATCTTCAGATACAGAATCAGCAAGTGATACAGATCAAGAATCAGCAGCCATTTTATGGTCTGCATCTGATCATACAGAACAAATTCAAACAAAGAGGATATCAACATAAATATTTCCTCAACCCTTATCATAAAACCAAATTGCAATCAAGAGAAGAGCTCCTAAAAAATGGACCAAAAGTGGACACACCAAAGACACCGGACAAGAAGAGATTCATAACAACATATAGCACAAACAACAAGGTAATCAAACAAGCATTAATAAAAAAAACTGGAATATTCTACAAACTGATACAGATCTAAACTCCATTTTGGACAACCAAGCCAGTATCACTTTTCGTAAATTAAAAAATCTAAAACAAATGCTCAGCTCATCACATTTTATACAAAACAAAAATCAGACTATTGGTCCTTCCAAGATGTGGCTACAACCACCCACAACAGGAATGTACAAGTGTGGAAACGATAATGGCAAAACCACTATATATATCCCAAACAGGACCAGCAGTCCAACCAAGCAATTAATCAACTGCAATAGCAAAAAACAATGATCTAATATAACCATTGGCATTTCACTTTCAAGAAAATCATGAACAAGAACACATGCAAAACATGAGATTTTATATATTGGAAAAAGTAGAATTACATCCTAGAGGAGGACATTGTGAACACATATTAAGAAACAGAGAAGCCTATTGGATCTGTACAATGGACACTTGCCACTCAGGTCTCAACACAGACATGGAACTGCATCATTTTCTTTGACAGAATAATGTTAAGATCATTGCAACTCAGTGATGTGACTATATGTACAGTGAACCGTGCATGTTATTCTGATATAATCTGTATATATACTGCACATAACAATGCATAACCAGAATCTAGAACTGTAGACAAATATAAGCTAATCATTCAGCCTCTCCATAGTAGAGTACAGAACATTATGATCTAACTAGCCATACCAGCGGTTATTCCTTTCACTCCAAGATCTTGCTTTATAAAAAAAAACAAGATATACATAGTGCTAGAATGAATCAATTAAATTGAATCAAGATCAAAAACAAAAGAATAGAAAAATGATAACCTAGAAGACCTAGACAAACTTCATAATTATTTAGTTTATAACATAGGATTATAATGGGTACATAGAATGGCCAATACCACCTACACAAACAAAATGTTTATATAAAAACAGCATGCCAACAACAACTAATTTAAAGTGACAATAATTTATATGATTTATCGCAGCAATTGTACGGCGAGGAAATCAAAATTATAGCAGGAAAATACATCTACAACAAGAAAGCAGGTAAATACATTTCCATATTAGTAAAACAACAATTTGGTATGAGTAACCTGCTAGAACCACACTAATAAATAATAACCTTAAGGAATACGAGGATGGCAACCAGAATTCATAATTTTTATTCACACTATAGGAGAAAATTGAGTAGCCATCTACTACCGTAATATTTAAAGGACACATATTTGAAGACACATAATTTGAAGAGTACAACAGAAGAATACTAATGAGTATGAAAAATACACTTTTGACCTATTACTTTATAGAGGAAATCACAAACAATTAGGACATAAATACTTATTTGGTTTGTCTTAGGTTTTTTATAATGCATATGAATTGACTAATCCTCCTGACGAACTGCTTGATTGATAGGGAAACATGTGTCAGGAGCCAAAAAGATTTGAATATCAAGTAGTCAAATACACAGAGGAGTCAAAAGGAGTGGACTATTAAGGAACCACACAAGAAGGCTGCAACAAAAAGGCTGCAAAGGCTTTGGTAATTGAATGAAAATAATTAAATTAAGCACACTTAAAATAAGAAAGAGGGTCGCCAAGCCAACCTCAATCTATCTATAAAAATTGAATGAATCTAATTCAATCTACCAGCACAAACATTGAATGAACACAATTCAATAATGGAGTGAACATTATTTAATCAAAAGAAAGTTGATCAAAACAAAGTGCTTTTGGAGAAACAGAAGTATAATGAGAACACCTCAAATACATTAAGATTGCTAAGTACGATAAAGTGTCATTGTAAAGACCTAAAAACAACAGTACTATAAACAACAAATAAAAATTCTAATTTGGCGCAACAAAACAGGAACCCAATCTTTATTGTTTATCAGTATCAAGGTTCTGGTCAGTCTCTAAACCCCTGAGATCCAACACTGCTGGCAAATTCATTTCACACAAACAAGAGTAATTAAGAATTTCAAAAGTAAGGGGAACTCGCCAACTGCTGCCAAAAGCTGATTCCATATGCTATTGGTGCTTCCAGGATGACATCCTGGTGGGGGCAAAGCATGAAGGAGAGCATGACAATAGAGTGAGGGAGGTTTTAAGGAGGCTATAGGTGGCAGGGTTGACTGTAAAGAGGGAGAAGTGTCAATTGAAAGTACACCAAGTGTCCTTCTGGGGTCACAGACTAATTAGCAAAGGATTGGAGAAATGCCATGAGATGGTGGATGCCATCTGTGACGAATCAACTTCCGGGGCACTAGTGGTCCAGGGATGAATATCGGTTTCTAAACCATGAATCAACCCCACAACCCTAGTACACCAGAAGGGATCCGAACAGATTGGAATACAAGTGAATTATAAGACCTCCTTGTCCCATTTTGGTAACATGGACGGAACAGCAGACTTATCTCCGCAAGGTCTTGGATCGTTGGTTAGTTGCAACATAGCAAAAATACAATTATTACCCAATGATGAAAGGGACTGTCCAGTAAAGGTTGCATAAAACATCTACTGTATTATTACTACAACAGACAATTCTAGCAGACTACAAAATACAACCCACCATCTAAAGGAACACAGAGAACAGACAGTTTCACAAATGAAAGGGTCACACTCTGTATACTGACAGGAGGGTAGTTACTAAAGTAATTAGTGTTACTGTTCAAGATTATTTGGTTTCAGCACCCATGGGACTAAGGGTAGTCAATGTCTCTAGGAGCCTTCGGCGAAGGACCAGGGGGGAAAATCCACAATGTACCTGTTGCTGAAGAAGTTCTTTGTGCTCGACAGAGTCGAGATGGTTCCAGGGCACTTTGCAGCCCTTGAGACAGAGTTAGTGGCGGGAGTCAGCTACGGGTACCAGGTGGCAGGCAGATCAGCAAGCGAGACTGGACAGATGTCTGCAGGCTGTCCGGCACAGTGGCTCGGGGACAAGAATCATTGTCTCTGTGCTGGTTTGTGGATCTGGAATGCTGGTCGAGGCATCTCGGACAGCTCTGGTGACTGCAGTGTGACAACAGTCAGTGGTACAGCCGGATGCGGTTCGAGGACCCCACTGTCTCGAAAATGTCCTTAATAGATTGACACTGGAGGATGGTTGTGTGGTACTCCTCCCAGCTTCTTCGCAGGGCTCATGTCCTTTCAAGGCTTACGGCCGAAAGCTCAGGAGAGTGTTTGCAGGCAACGGCCTTGTCCTTAGTTCAGATACTCTCTGGCACTTCTCACCTAGGAAGCTTGCTGGCATAACCTAGCAGGGCATGCTTTGTGTTGGCTGGGTACTTGTTCTGGAGCTGCTGGATGGGTCCTCTGAGTTTGGGATCTCCCTCTGTTTCCTGGGAGGTGTCTAGGGGAGGGATCTTGCTTCCCTCTTGGAACTCCTGGCCTTCCATCACTGGCAGAAGATGTAAGGTAGACTGTACCTTTAGCCTGGGTCCAAATGAGTCCTTCTTCTTACTCCTTTCAAAGTCTTCAGATGATCTGCTAAGTGAGGGGTTCAGCCCTCTTTTAAAGCCAAGTGGGCACCATTGATTGTTGCAGGCTAAGCCTACCTTAATGTACCAATCCTGGATCCCCACCAACAATCTTCTGTTGTGCATGAGGCAAGGACCAGAGTACTCTGCAACAGGACAAACACGGAGGTGACAACATATACTCAAGTCCCACCCATCTCCCTGTCTGTTGTAGATAAAAGTGTCTATCTGGTTAACTGAGCCCTCTCTGACTCTTGATTAAAGCGCAGGGTTTTCTTGAAGTTTGTGCTGGGAGCAGACTTCCTGTCTTCCCCAAACCACATACTTCTCCCCTCTGAAAGAGGACAGCTCTGCAAGAGTTTGCCTATGGTAAATAGAAGACCCAGACATGTATTTCAATGCCTTTCATACAGAGGGGTGGGAACTAGCTTCAAGTTGACACATTGCATACCAAAGGGGTGTTAGTCCTGCCTTTCCTGTTGTCTATTCTGGAAACCAAGCCACTTCAGGCTTGCTTCAACTATCTCTCATTAGTATGCACTGCCACCAGCCAGAGGACAAAGGAAAGCAGATCCATGGGGCCTTGGATATTTAAATTGGGCTGCCCATGCTGGAGGAAGGTGTGCTTTCCCCCTCCTTGAGATGCTTTGATGTACCAGAGGCTGTCATTTTCCAGCTGATTATGACAGGGGAAGGTGGCACTCGTAGGCTGAGTCTTCCTGGAGTACATGTGACTATACGTTTTGTGTGGGAAGTAGATGGACTGTGTGTGGAATGGCCTCACACAGTCCTCTGAGGTTGGTCTCCCATCATTCCTTTTCATAATTAAAACATCAAAATAGCACAGGCGAGCACACTCTCCCTGTGCAGATGGTTGAATTCCTCACAGCATCCTCAATATCAAGTCCCCCTCTAACAGGGATGAGTTAATGTATTTTTTGGCCATGGTAGAATGTTATGCCAAATGTATAGAGAATGTTTCTGCTAAATGTGCAGTTCTCACAGATCTCTTGGAGTTCATGTAGAGTGTGAGGGAAGAGGAAGTTTTCGAAAGATAAAGGAAGAATTAGTGAATGCTCCTACTCTGCATTGGATTCATCCTTGTGATGAGCCTATTATCACTGTAGACGCTAGGGGTGTGGGTGCAGTTTTTTCCCAATGCAGAAACGGTATAGAGGTTCCTGTGGCATTTGCATTACGTTCTTTATCTCCATCAGAGTCAAGGTATTCCAACATTGAGCAGGAGAGTTTGGCATGTTACTGGGCTTCCAAATACTTTAAGATATATGTTTGGGGAATTCCTTAAAATATAAGAAGTGATCACAATCCCCTGGCACATTTATTCAATACCAGGTGTTCGGGTCTGGCTACTCCCAGAATTGCTAGATGGTTAGCAGACTTACATTTTGTTATGGAATTCATGCCAGAGTGCTGTAACCCCATTGCGGACTGTCTATCTAGATACCCCAGGAAAGTGGTAGTTAAGGGGGAAGGCATATGTGATGAGTGGAGTGCCCAAATTGTGAATACTGTACAGGCAGCATTTTCCAAAGATGTTTTGTTGGCAGGTATTGATGAGGACATGGGCTTGAAGGAGGCTAATATTAGAACAGAAAAGGGATGGTGTTTTGGGGAAGAGATGAGCTTGCCATATTACAAAGTCAAAGACTAATTAAGTAGTTCTGTGTGGCGTTTGACTACAGGGGAAAGGTTAGTAGCCCCTGTGTCTATTCACAGGGAGCTCATCTGGCATGCACATGTGGGTCACCTGGGCAAGAACTTAAAATAGAGATTAAGGTCTAAATGTTGGTGGTCTGTCATGGACAGTATGGTAGATGAAGAGGTGGGATTTGGTGCTCCATTCAATGCCAGCGACAAGTGTTTGAAGACCCAGAAATGTGAGATTGTTAGTGTGGAGATCCCCAAGAAAGCATGGGAGAAAGTAGTGATTGGCTTCATGGGGCCCATAAGCATACTAAGCCCTGAAAACAGATTTGGCGTAGTACTAGTAGATTACGCTTCAAGATGGTTTCAGGAAGAGTTTGTAGCATCCTACTAAGTCGGTCATTGACTTTATAGAAAGAGAGGGTTATCCCAAGGTTTTAATCTTGTACAACGTTGTGCATCTAGTGTCAGCAGAAATGTGTGAGTATATGCAATCTCACTTTATAGAAAGTCATTGCTGGCAGAAACTAGCACTCTACAACCCCAAGGCCAATGGCTTGGTTGAACTTTGAACATTGGTTGAAATAGATGGATAGATAGTAAACAGAAAGATAAACACATACATGGTATTATTAAGGAGACATTACAGGTAGCGTTCGCCAACATCCTTGATTGGAGAAATTCCATTCAAGAGATGATAAAGGCATATAGGGACACACCGCATGTGCTCACAAGCGTGTCACCTTTTGGGAAGATGATGGGCAGGGAAGTGTGTTCTCAACTGTTTCCCCAATGGTTGGAAATTAACAAGAGGTATGATTGTGAGGTGAGGCATTCTTGTGGGAATGTGTTGCAGGGTGGGGATTTTGTCTGGATAAAAAGAAACGTTGTGTGTACCTAAAGGATGTTCACGTTACTTTGATCCCATCAAAGTGGTGAAAGTAGGCAAGCAAAACTTGGTTGGTAACCTGCGATTGCAGACATTGGAGTATGGACTGTGTAGCCATTATACGGCATCCTGGTGTAGGTAATGATGAGAATATGGGATGTGATGAAGTTGGTGAGAAGGAAGGAGCTGAACGGTACAGTGGTCATCACAGTGGAAGTGAGGAAAATGTGTATGTATCTCCTGAGGGGGTGGAAAGTGTCAGAATGCAAGGAGATCGTTGATGGTGCTGTGAGTGGAAATTATGTCATTGAAGGGAATGTTGAGAGTGGGGAGAATAGATGTTCAAACTCATCATTTGGAAGAACAAGAAACCACCTGTAAAATGTAATGATTATGAAATGTCATGATCTTCTTTGTGGATATTTATATCAGAAGCCCCTGTTTTTAAACTATTATATGCTAAAATGTAAGAGGAAACATATGTCATATCTTGTAAATGTATTATGGGCGCAATGGCATCCAAACGTTCCATTTTGGAATGCCATTGTGTGCAGTGCTTTTGACATTTGAGAGACGTTAGCTCCACCCTCTCATCCTCTCATCCTCCTCCCTCTACTTTCTACTCTACCTCTTGCCCCCCTGTGGCCACCTCTCCTCCCTCTTTCTCTTCCTTTCCTCTGTTCTCCCCTGATAAAGTTTCTAGACAAGTCTGATCTATGAAAGTCTCATCAAAACAGGTTCTTCTCTGTTCTTACAAAACCATCAAGGACCACATTGACACTGTCGCTCCTGCCCTGGCTGACTTCTGAAACCATTCCTTTGCCACTGGAGCCTTCTCCTCCCCCCTGAAGCACTCTCTTGTGCACCCTCTTCTCAGGAAGACCTCAGCCAACCCCTCCAAACTACCGCCCGATCTCCATCACTCCTTTCCTGGGCAAACTCCTGAAAAGGCTGGCCATCTCCCAGCTTCACCTTCACACAGAATCTGTTGGTTGTCTCCATGACAATCAGTCTGGCTTCAGAGCAGCACGAAGCATGGAAACTGCTCTACTGAACATCCATGAAGAGCTCTGGTTCTTTCTAGGTTGCACGACTGCAACATTCTCTTTCTAAATCTGCCTGCTTCCACTCTCTGCTCTCTGCAACTCATCCAGAACGGGACTGCAAGACTTGTCCTTGGCCCCAACATTGATTCTAATCTAGCCTCTGTCCTCATCTTACTCAATCTCTCCTCCACCTTTGACACGGCCAACTTTGCCATCCTGCTCAATCGTCTCAGTGATAACCTGGGTATTACTGATCAGGCCCTGGCCTGGCTGACCTTGTTCCTCTCTCTCTGATCGACCTTCCCAGGTCCAACTTGGGTCCTTCCTTTCCTCTATCTCACTCTCAACCTGTGGTGTTCCTCAGGGGTCTAACCTCTCTCCCTGGCTGTTCAACCAATACCTGGCACCTGTCGCCAACTGCATTGCCACTCTCTGCTCCTTCTCTCAGCTCTATCTGTCTGCTATCCGGAAGTGGTGTGCTGCCAATGATCTCTGCCTTAATGAGATGGAGATTCTCCTCATCAGCACACTGCGCCCTCCTTTCCTGTCACTCTCTGGCCGGCCTCCCTTGGCACTCTTCCTGCTCCCACCTGTGAGGCTAAGAAATCTCAGGGTCTTCTTCGACTCCACACTCTCCTTCTCTCCTCCCATCTCTGCCATTTCTAAGAAGTCACACTACCAGCTGCAGCTCCTCAGAGATATTCTTTCTTTCCTCTCCTTCCCCCAGAAGCTCACTGTCTCTAGAGCTCTGGTTCTTTCTAGGTTGCACGACTGCAACATTCTCTTTCTAAATCTGCCTGCTTCCACTCTCTGCTCTCTGCAACTCATCCAGAACGGGACTGCAAGACTTGTCCTTGGCCCCAAGCCCAGGGCTCGTAGCTCTCCAGCATTGAAATCTCTGCATAGGCTCCCTGCGACTGCAAGGATTACTTTCAAGACCCTCTGCATTGTCCAAAAGGCCTTCTGGGGCCGGGGTCCTCAATACCACCAACTCTCTCTTTGTAAATACCTTCCTACTCAAGCTCTTCGCTCCTCCACCTCCAACTCCCTCAGGGTCAGTCGCTTCTCCAAGCAACAAGTTGATGGTAGATCTCTTTCTTCGGCTGGGGCCTCCCTCTGGAACAGCCTCCGTGCCTCTCTGAAACTTGAGGAGAACCATCTCCGGTTCCGGCAGCACCTCAACACCTTCCTTTTTGCTTCTGCCTTCTCTCTTCCTCTGCCATGCTGATTTCCTGTCTGATACTGCACTGGTCACCTGGCTACACTCAGATTTCGGGCCCAGGTCCCTGCCCACCCAGTTGCACACCTGCACCGCCTCTAGGCAACCCTTGCACTTGGATCTGTATCTGTAACCCTACAGTCCCCCTAACTGCACTTTTGGACATCTGCTGTCTGCACTTACCCTTGCACCTGCCACCTGCTGGCCGCACTTCTTGTTATTGTTTTGATCACATGTACAGCACTGCCCCCTCCCTTTTCTCCTGGCACTTTTCCCCTCCCCGGCCCCCTGCACTTGTGCAATCTCAAGGTCACTTGGCCTAGTAAGATCGTTGTCTCTGTCCTCCCTCTGTTCCCCCTTCCTTGTCTCTTGACACACTTCCGTATAGGTGCGTTATAAATGCCATATCACACCGTATCATATCATACCTGTTCCTCAGCAAACACTCCTGTGTTGAGGTCTTATGGCCTATTAAACTTATGTTGTTCCACATAACTCTGTCTGGAACCTATTACTACACCCATGTTGCTAATCTTATCACAAAACAAAATATGTATTTAATTTGTGACACCACCATTCAGGCATCGTGTTTCACCTAATGATCTCTGTCTGATCTCTGTCTTAAAGCCAGTGAGAAGGATATCACTATCATCAGGACAACTGCTGCCTCCTTTCCTCCTACCATCTGTCCACCCTCCTTGGGCCATCTATACCCACCATCTTGTGAGGCCAAAAACCTCAGGGTCATTTTCGATTCCTCTCTCACCTTCACTCCTCACATTAAGGAACTTACTAAGAAGTCCCACTTCCAGCTCCACCTTTTCAGAGGCATTCTTCCCTTCTTCACCTTACCCCAGAAGCTCAATGTCTCCAGAGTGCTGGTCCTCTCCAGGCTGGACTCCTGTAACAGTCTCTTTCTCAATCTCCCTCTGTCCTCCCTACGTCCCCTCCAGCTAATCCAGAATAGAGCTGTAAGACGTATCCCTGGTCTCAAGCCCAGGGACGATATCTCTCCAGCCCTAAAATCTATCCACTGGCTCCTGGAGGCTGCAAATGTCAAATTCAAGATCCTCTGCCTCCTCCACAAGGCCTTTCGGGATCTCGCTATCTCTAACTTTCCCTCCCTAAATACTGCCCTGCTAGATTACTTCACTCCTCTAACTCTAACTCATTGACTGTCAAACGCTTCTCCAAGCAGAGAGTGGGTGGAAGGTCTCTCTACTTAGCTGGCGCCTCCCTTTGGGACAGCCTCCCTGCCCCTCTCAGATTTGAACTGGACCTCCTTAAGTTTCGAAAACTGCTTAAAACTCTACTTTCTTTACCTCTTTCCCTTTCCTGTTAATCACTCCACTGCTGCTGTGACCAGTGGCCTGATCATGACGAATCTCACAGGATTCCAGACCCTTCTTCCCAGCATATACCGTCACCCACCACTGCACTGCCCTTGTGGGACCTGCTTGGCTGGTCGGCATCCCACCTCTGAGAGCTGCCTGCTGTAGCACTTAGCCTGAGGTTTTCCTCCTTGTCTCAATTTAGCACTTCCCTCCCGGGGCCTCCACCAGCACTTGTCCATTCCTCTGCCCCCTCCTTATCTCCTGCAATTTTCTTCACTGCACTTGCACGCCCGAATGCCACAAGGCCTAGTAGGACCATGACTGCATTTACTGTTTTTGCCATTGTTATTATTCCCCCGCTCCCTTCCCATTTAGCCTTGTGGTGCTTTGAAACACAATTCTGCTGTATAAAGCGCCTAACAAATACTCAATAAAATAAATAAATAAACAAATACACGCTTTTCATCAAGCGTGTTGCATACTCCCTTTGCTGGTGCCCTCAGGCTGTCCCCTCCCTCGTGCCTTTCAGTATCCAGCAGTTTTCGTATCACCTTGTTGCTTGCCTAACATTAGCAGCTAACCTTTCAGTGGGCATTGAGGGCCTGATTGACAGCGTTTTCCTATGGAATTGCTCCATTATACAACGCTTCTGTGCATCAGGCCCCCCTCGGTATTTCAGCTCCCCAATGTCTACCTTTCTTTGTTCCATGCAGAGGCCAATACACCTGATCTGGCATATGCTGCCGCTCCTCACCTCCTCCCTCCATTCCATGATCTCTCCATTATGATCTATGCACCCCACAGGTGCGAAGGACTGGTGTTCCCAGTTGTAGGGAAGAGATCCCCCAATCATCACCCAGAAATGGACCCCTGCGGCGAGCCCCGACACATCTTCAGCTGGCCCTGCCTGCATGCATTTATTTCTGATGGGGAAAGTGTTGTAATGCGAACCTGTGTGAGCTGAAAAGGCGTGACTGGCTGAACCTCTCACACCTGCATGGAAGCACTTGAGGCCCCTGTTTAGGAGGTACAGTTTGGGAAATATTGTAGGAGACCAGTTTCCCTAAGAGAGCTATTCCAGAAACGCTCGCTACAGCATTAAAGAAGCAGCCATTTTTCACCCCAACCGTGTATGAAACGTGAAATGATTTTCCTTTCCCGGTTCCCCCAGTTAGCTCCTGGCCCCATGTCTCCCTTCTGCAGGCTAACACCTGGAAGGAAAAAGCCAATTCCATGCAAAGTTTTTTAAATAAAAAGATGAAGGCGCGTCACGCTCTTTTGTCTGATGACCCTTATGCAAGAGTTCACCAAAATAAAATGGTTCCCCAAACACATTTTCCTGTTTCCATACAGCTGTATCAGATTTCCTATAAACCAGAACAAATATGTTGTAGTCTTCCTTTTATGAAGCCACTGCTCAGAGCTAACCTTTTAAGCTTGATGCGAATAAATTGTTTATATGCGGTTTACCATCTTTTGAGAAAGCAAGAGTTATACTCATGTGTGTATTAGATATGGGGATATGTCTGTCCTTTCTGTTTAACAGGCGATTGGCTGGAAGCAAGAATTGATGAAAATTCTCACTTAATCGCACAATGCCCTGGTGCGATTCTTTACATTCTGACGTGTGATGATCGACTTTTCCCATAAGAAAGAGAGGCTGATGATGTAAAAGGCGGTAACTGGCAATGTCTGCCTGCAATGAAAATGAAATAACAGCCAGATTTTGTAAGTAACAGCCAGCAGTAACCGGCACTTGATTTTACCGCAAACTACTCCAGAACAATTAAAAAAGTCCACCCACATTAGGATCAGCTTTGAGGCAGTCTTAAAAAAAGAAAAAATAACATGATGAAATGTTAAGAATAAGGTACATTGAATTGGGGCGCAGAACCCCATTGCATGATCGTGACATTTTTGCATGTTTTTGCCTATGGTAATTTTCACTACAAGCGGTACATATTTAACTCCACTGTGATGCCTTCTTTAGTTGCTGGAAAATCAAGAAAGTAAGTGTTCTGTCGGCTGTAATTTCATGGCGAGCAGTATTTGCTCCATGCAGTATTTACCACTGTCGCTGGTACCGGTCTTATAGTATGGTACAAGGGCTAGTGGTAAATACTGCTAACAATATCACCAGGGTACTGGATAGTGGAGCGTTCATCGCTGCAGAGTTATGATTCACTGCCTGCCGTATTTCTTATGCAGTAAGAAAATACATCTTAGAATACAAAGACTACATTTGGACTGCCTGAACTACTTAAGAATTCTGGAAACAGAACAAAAACCCGAAAATGATGTCCCAGAAACCACTTAACAGTCAGCATAGAGTCGTTTCACACCTGGGCAAAGATTTTAGGTTGCCTCTTTTCAGCCAGTCTTGTTTTTCTGTTTGCGTTTTGGGATTTGTAGGTGAAAGCAAACCTATATTTCTCCGAATGCAAATAATGGATCCAGGAGAGTAAGGGCTTCTCATGGCGGGCATGGGACAGCTTGAACATTGACTGTGGCCATATGAAGAATCGACCCCACCAGAATGTTCATATGTGGGACCCAGCAGGCTGAAATGAGCATTGATGCATACTACTGTCAGTGTGTTGGAAAGCGCTCGTGCAGTGCTTACAATCTCTGCAGAGACTCACAAATGAGACACTTAAAACTGACTCTAGTTGAAATCATGTGGGAGTAAAGCAACCAGTGCGGAGTTATGGAGGGATTGCATTGCAGTGCATCCATGTGATCTTGGACAAACACTAGATATTAGGAGTTCTTGGGCCGCATCTACAAACAAAGCGCTAAAAAAGTAGTTATCGCCAGCCAGAACATTGTGTGGAAGAAATTAACTGCTCTGGGAGCCGATTCATGGAATCAAAAGTGCCCAGAAACTTGCAGCGCAAAGAAAAATGAGTAGCGCCAGGCACGCCCTCAACACGCCCCCATGGCAAAAAGAACAAAGCGCTGTCGAACATTTGCGACAGACCCATGGGAAAAAAGTAAAAAAAATTAAAAAAAATAAACCAACAGTGTCCTATCTGTAGATTTATGGGTGCCTTTGGCAGATGAAAGGAGACCAGTACAAATCACCATTACTTCAACACCTCCCCTACTAATCTGTGTCTTTCCTTAAATCAAGGCAGCACCCACATATCCCCACTAAACTGTGTCCTGTCCCCCTACATCAAGGTAGCACCCACAAGTCCGCCCGTGTCCCATTACTCCCCTAATCTGTGCCCCAACCCTCTACAATAAGGCAGCACCCACAAGTCTGCCCTCGTTCAAGTACCCCCACTTAACTGCACCCCAGCTCCCTACATTAAGGTGCACCCACACATTCAATCTCATCCCAGTAACCTCACTAAACTATGCTCCCGCCCCCTACATTACTGCAGTACCCACAAGTCTACCATCGTCCGAGTATCCCCACTAAACTGCACCCCTAAATCTGCATCACTCCATGACCACTCCTCACCCACACATTACTTGCCCCTACAAGATGCCACATCACAATAAAGCACCCCAAATACACATCACCCCAACACCCAAACTCACTTATTCAGTGCACAGTACTGACACCAGGAGTTGTATGAATTTTGAAATGTCTTACAGAACAGCCATTGAACTATCTTGCTCACAGAGGTCCATGATGAATCCCCAGTCCACCTAACTAGACCACATACACTTCCATATAACTTGGCAACAACACTTACCTGACAACAGGTCACTGGATAATCCCCCCATATCCTTGCATGTCGGAACACAATAATCTGACTCACTCTGATGTACTAACCTTTTTGCCTGCGGAACAGACAAAACAGTATGATCGCACACACTCATGATCAGTTGGGAAAAGAGTACAGTCACAAACCCAGCAGTAATGGATACCCACACCCATTCACTGTCCCTACAAGGTGAGAAGCATGATTGCATGCCCTGCTCAGTACCATGGTGAACTCATCCATAAAACTGTTGTAACACCAACAACACTTGCCAGATATGCATCATGAACACCCATGGCACAGTTGAATTTGGAGAACTTACCCTCCGCAACTCCTCAGGCCTGTGTCTTCCATGAACTACACCTGACAGATATCCTTTTCCAACATAAGACCTTGAAAGCAGTTCTCGTGAATGCAGGACAGTGAGCTCGTACATGGCTTCCCCTTGGATCACACTCAGCTGCACAACAACAGCCAACAAAATGGTCACAGCAGCTACACTTTTTTCCCTCGATGTTCATGTGACATAGTCCACATGTGAAGTGTGTAGCCCAGTGAATCAGAATGATACCACATCCCTTCTCCTCATCCCCAGTGATAATAAGCAATACCTGTTCTTGAAGGAAGAGCACATCCACATGGTCAAGCAAGTGCCAAAGGGCCACCCAAACTGCTATGGAAGCATAAAGGAACACAATGTACATGAAACAGAAAGCCTGAGAAGTGAATGACCCCAGGTGAATGAGCTGGCAACATATACCTCACACACCCCCACTCCATGAAATCTCTGGCCATGCACCTAAACAAATGAGTACCCATCGTCAAAAAGAGACTCAATACAGCATCATGAAACATACTGCTCATCTCCAAATGTCCCCCACATTGTTACCATTAGACAAACAATCCAAAACATACTGAACCAACACTGATACACCGACAGCAAAGATACAATGTCCCTGCACAAGGAAGGGCATCATGCAACCATCTCTTGCCACATCCACACTTGCGATGCTCCCTTCCCTACTCGTGAAAAACATGTCCACATGGCCCTATGGGCAAGTCAATCCACCATTCCTACCCCACCTACCTCAAACAACCCCCAACATGACCTAACACTCATGAAAACATGTAAAAAGGAAATGCCATTTCAACCAAAGCATACATGTCAGACACACCCGCGTACAATTTGACCAACATGCCTGTATTGCAATGCAGCAAGTAGCCAAGCAACAGATGTGATTGATAAAAATGCCGTAGACATGCAACTCCAAAAATAACATCTGCCCACATCTTCCATTGTCCAGCAAATTGGCCAGTACAAACATGACCCACAGAGTATGCACTAAACAGACATGACAGCCATAAAACATGCCCAGTTGGAGATCATCTACAAATAAAAGCTGTACATGGACAGAGAGATGGCAAACAGTTGAGATGAATAACAACATTAAACTGTAGTGATGCAAAACTACAAACAGGAATGCAAACAAATTAACAGCGTTAGAAAAAATAAATATAAAAAAGGAAACCTACATCTAGTGAACTATATACAGGAGTCAGTGAGTAAGTCCATGCCTATCTCTGACAATGCCTCAGCCAAGGCTGATTTACCCTCCACTTTCAACTCCTGCAGGCGGGTCTCTGTTGTTTCTTGGAGAGCTTGCAGGACCTGCATCATCCCACACTCAATCTCCTCTGCTGTCCTGCAAGAATCCTCCAGACTAGCAGTTGTCATCTGCTCCAACCTCTCTTCAACTTCAGATCTGGCCCTGGCTATTTCAGTATCATGTGCTCACTGCCTCTCTTCCTCCTGCTGCATCACAAACTGCACTTGGGCTGACTCCAGTGCCTGCAGGTCCCATTGTGCCACCTGCCTAACTTGCACCATGTGTGCACCTCCTTGTCCCCTTCTTCTGGCAATGCCAGCCAGGATTTGCCTCCTCACTGTCAACATCTCCTTCTGCCTGTGTCTGCTCCGCAGGTCTCCCTCCCACTGAATAACAGTCGGTACTGGGGGAGTACACCACCTTCACTACCCTCTAATGCCTGGTGTTCCTCCACAGCCTGTTCCCCTGTAGGTTCATGGGCAGGCTCAGTGATTACCTCATCTCCCATGGAATGAACTTCCACCTCTACCAGGGACACATTTATATTGAGACTGGCCAATGGTTGGACAGGGGCACAGAAGGCCATGGTCGTAGCTGGCCTGGAGGCCTCCGTTGAAGATAACTGGGGCACAGATGAGGAGGGGGAAGAGGGGAAAAGCAGTGCTACTCCATTTGTGACAAGAGGTGGCCCATCTGCCTGTGATGCCCTACACGCATCTCATGAGATGCTTGCTGTGACACATCCTTAGATGTCGTCACATCTCCCCGAGGGGGAGCCACTTCCCATGAGGCCACTACCCGATATTCCCCCTGCGGTGGTACTCAGTGAGAGGATCTCATGCGGGGGAGAGTCCCCCCCTAGGGGCAGGGATGATCATATAAGGGAAACACGATATGCCAAACCTTCATCACCTCCACACACCTCCTACCCATTCTCCTATCCCTTCCCTCAACCCTCAGTAGCCCACACTCCCATTTGCCTCTGTAGCATTAATAACCCAAAATTAACTAGGATGAGGAAGAGTAGGGATGACTTGAGAAATACTTCCCTGGAAAGAACTGGGACAAGGAGAATATGCAGAGCAATGAAGAGTCCCCAAGAGAACGTACATACATGTTTGAGTTGCTTTGCTAGAATAAAAATAGAAACAGACCTAGGACTTACCAAAGAGTCTAGCCTTCCCTGGATGAATCTCGAGTGTGAAGGCGGCACGACACAAGTAGAGGAACCAGAATGGGAAATAGAGGATGGAACCAGGAGGTCTGAAGCTGGTCCCAGTAGGAAGGAGAGCACGGCAAGTTGCCAGATGGAAGCACAAGGCATTCCAGAAGGCAGGGAGGTGAAGAGAAGAAAAGCCATACAACCGGGAAGAAGTCATAACAGACATTCACAGAAGCCACAGGGACCACATTGCTGTTGGCAGATGCCCAGGAGAGACCAGAATCATGCACAAAGGTACGTGGTTTGCCAGGAAGGCATTGGGGAACCAACAGGGCTGTGGCATATACAGAGGAGCCACAGAGAGCCACCAAACTCTTGCTGGGACTGGTGGGGAAGCCCAGGAAGGAGAGAAAGCCAGAAAGTGTCAGCTGGAAGACCCTACACAAACTGTGGGAAGACAAAGGGAAGGTAGAGAACATCTCCCTCATCATAATATTAGCGGGAAGACTGACAAATGAAAGGGGTGGAAACCCACTCAACCAAGACTACCAGGACCACACTTGGCAGGTTAGTGAACCAAGTTGGTCCAAGTCAGTAGAAGGTGGTCATTCCCCCTGGCATTGTGACCTGTGATAAGACACCTGAGAAATGACAGGGGAAGGGAGTAATTTCCCTGGCATTGTGAACTGTGATAAGAAACATGAGAAAGGTCAAGGGAAGGGAGTCATTCCCCCTGCCATTGTGAACTGTAATAAGAAACCTGAGAAAGGTCAGGGGAAGGGAGTCATTCCCCCTGCCATTGTGAACTCTGATAAGAAACCTGAGAAAGGCCATGGGAAGGGAGTCATTCCCCCTGGCATTGGGAGCTGGATCAAGTCTGAGAAAAATGCCAGCAGAAGGGAGACATTCCACCTGGTGTTGTGAACTGTAGAAATAAAAGTCAAGAGAGTGTCTGAACAAAGCCAAGGACAATCAGGGGAAGGGAGTAATTCCCCTGTCATTGTGAAAAAACTCAGAACAAGATACCTGGGAAACACAGGCATTCTCAAGGAACCCAATATTGAATAAACAAGTATGGGCAATAAGGAAGGTTGATGTGTGAAATGGAACTTTACCTTTTCAGTTGAATTGAAAATGTTACTGCTTGACATTAAAACCTGGAACTGTGTTTTGTGCTTTGGAAAGGGATTGAGACCTGGGCAAGGGAGTCATTCCCTCAGGTAAATATCCCACCTAAGAACTGGAACTGTGGTCCAGTGTTCAGAAGAAGGGGGTTATTCTTCTGGACCGAGATGATCCAATGCTTCTTTAGTTGTAAGTGTAAGGGACAGAAATAGGTTTTTGACATAGTTTACATCAACATACTGACTGAACCCTTAGTATTTTACTTGACGTAGGGAAACCCCTCTTAGAATTAGGGTGAGGTAGGTTTTCTCTTTATTCCTGGTATAATAAACATTTATGCCAACAACCATGCCACCCGTTTGCCATTCTCCTCCTTCTGCACCCTTACATTGCACAGCATCACACATAGACACCTGCAAACTCAAGCCATCCATCAGCAGTGATAGCACTGCATCCTGGATGGCTACTTTGGTGGGAGGTGCGGCCTCTGTCTGGGTGGATGCCTCGGTGAGGGTCAGTAGAGCTGCAGCAGATGGCCCTGGGACTAGAGATTGTGCTGACACCTCGACAGTGGACTGCACAGCCTACTGTCTAAGGGCCAGGTGTGAAACCTGCACATCCCATGCTCTGAAATCTGAATAGACCCAGTCTCACAATTGGAAGCAAAATGACAAGTGACAATGATGAGACATGCACATGTGAAATTAGCACATTGATGAGTGACCCAAGTGTGTCCGGAGGCAGGGCCATGGAAAGGGCACCTGACCACATGTGTCTGTAGCACCATAGACACATCTCCATCCAACCACATCTAGCAACATGCACCCTTGACATTCCAACATGAAAGCATGCAACACGTACACACACCCATTGCTGAGGATCAAGCCCTGGTGGCCAGTGCACAAGGATGAGCGACAATGTCAGTGTTAAGTTGCATGAAGGTGATTTCCAGACATAAGTGACAGTGTTGTCCCAAAAATGTCTCAGTAATTATGATTCCACATTCAGAGTGTTAATTATTCAGTGGTCATGCAAGTGCACACTTGCCATATCAAATGTTGTACACTTCTCACACGTAGTAAAGATGTATGTGCGCATGTTTAACAACAAATCTGGACTTGGTCAATTTGGTGAAGGGGTTGATGGAGATTCTGGCAACACAAAGGTCTGCATGCATGTTGGGTCCGCATGAGAAAATGTGACACTGCCACATGTTTAGTAGGCATGGATGAAGTTGAGTAGGGGCTCATCAATTTTTTACAGAACTCCATCCATCCACTGTTGGACCTTCCACTGCCAGGCATGTATGTATATATGCATGGTCAACTACTCCTCCAATCTGTGGCTTGATTTAGGACATAATATGCACCGACATGATTGCACAGATCATTGAATGTTAGTCACCTGTGGTTTTCACAGTTCAGAATGCCCAGTTTCAATGTCTGATGTATGTGTGGCTGGCTCTATTGTGTCTATATGCCTTTGGATTCACATGTGCATGTCCTGCTGGGTAGGTAGGCCTCTGAATCTTGTTGGCTGCCTTTGTGCAAGTGAGGACTCTGCGGATGAGGAGGAGGAGAGGAGGTTGCAGATGAGGCACAGCCATCCACCAGTGCTGTGCCTGGTGAGAATCCCCTCATGTTTCAGGATTTCATCAGCCGACCTGCCAACTCATCTTCTGATGAAGCTCTCAAATCTTATGCAGACGGCATACTGAGGGGCAGGGTGGTGGGTAACACCACTCAGTAATCCAGATGCCATGGAGCTCTTTGAGCTCCTTGAGGCTGCTGAGTTGGAGTAGGAGAGACAGGCAGCCCTGGGCCTGGCAGTAGAAAGCCCTGCATCCATGGTGGGTTCAATGTCTGCAAGATTGCCTTTGCATCATGGAGCCAGCACCAGAGGCTGGTGTCAGTCAGAAGGTTGTAGTCCGCCAACCAATGACAGTGCACTCACTACGAGGTGCCCGGGCTTCAACATCCTTGCTTGGTAGCCCCTCGCCTGTGATGGATTTGTGTCTGCCTCACAATCAGAGTGGGAGTAGGAGTGCTGTGTGCAATTAAGGTCCTGCAAGAGATTGCCAGGGACATCCATCGACTGCCACAAAATGTCATCTCCTTAAATACTGCACACACTGCCAAACTCTGCCTATTACGGCAGGAGAGGTGAGAGGATATGCAACAACTGAGGCAAGTGATTTGCGATGATTATTATTATAATTATAGTGGTTATTTTATAACGCGCTTAATAGATAGAAATTTCATCATTACCAATGTTACAAAACCTCCTCAGAAAACACTAGAGAGGCCCTTCGTAAAAAAAAAAATCTTGCTTGGCTACGTGCAAGATCTGGGCTGGGGGTTGTCCATTGTGCTGATTTGAAGTTTCTGTTTTGAATCGAACTGGACAATTGGTGTGCCCAGGACAATAGGGACTGTATTGTGGTAGGGTGTGGTGCCAGTACCCATCCCCTCTTCCAGAGCTATGTGAATATCTGCCTATGGGCTCTTCAGACTTTGGACTAGTGGTCAAGGGACCACCAGTGTCAGGAGATGGACATCTCGAGGGAGACACTACATGTGGAGAAGTTGGCCTCAAATCCCAAAATCAAGACACAGAATTCCAGAGGAAATGCCTGCAGGCGGAGAGGTTGGGCATAAGGGAATCCCGCTGTCAAGACAGAGATTCCTTGAAGCAATCTCTGAATGATGAAATGTTTGCCATAAGGGACATCTACCTCCAAGAGATGGATTCCTTGAGACAACCTATCAATATGCAGTTCGGACGCTAATGCATGCATCCTTCTCACAAGTGGCCATAGTCAATGAGAACCAGGTTTGGCATTGCATGGTCAGAGTGCACCATCTCAGGAACCACTACAGGATGGTGGTTCCAGTTTAACAACCAAAGGTGATTCCATTTGCCATGCCCCCAAAAACCCCCATCCTCTTGCCACCACCACCCCTTCTTTATGCACCCTGGTGTGCATGAGTCCATGGAGGGGACATGTATTCTTTTTTTTATTTGTTAACCCCCCTTCTCTCCCAGGTGGGCAGGTTTGGCATACTAATTATATGTTTTACCCCATCTAAGGTGGACTGTATTTGTTTTTTCCCTCGCCCAAGGGGGACTGCATTTGATTCTCCCCGTCCAAGGTGAACTGTATATCATATTTGCCCCGTCCAAGGTGGACGGTGTCATTCTTGTTTTTTCTTCATGCCAGGGACATTCTGCTCTCGAGACCAGTGAGTCTGCTGCGCATGGTAGTGGGCACATTTTAGAGCCATGCTCAGTGGTGTCTACTGCTGTGGTGTTGTGGACTAATACAGACTCCCACATACAGGTGAACATTTAATTCCACATTGATGTGTATATGTGCAGTCTGTCAGACACCCTCCTTTAGCTGGTCCAAACAAATGTCCAATGTAATTTAATGTATCTTGCCTTATCTGGTGTCCACACTTCCTGATAGGACCCCCAGGATCCTATTTCCAGCCAAGTGCCCATTCCCTCTGCTGGACACTGGTAATCCAAGCGCCAATGTGGAGGCCCAGTGTTAGGTGGAGGTAGTGAGAGATTCACAGCACCACACTATACCACCAGGTAAAGTTGTGCACTGTCATTCATTTTCATGGCTGGTGACATATGCATCCCAATAGTAGCATGATGGGACACATGTACGGTTTGTAAGATTGATGTAATGTGTTGATGATTGGGTGGTGGCCACTATCACTTAGCTTGCAAGGTGTCCTATATAATTTTGTAAGTGCATGTATCCTTGATCAGATATGCATGTGATTTGTTGTACTGGTTGCACATCCACAACTGGCTGCTTGAAGTCAGACTCCTCAGGATGTTCCTGCACACATAATTTTGGTGAGGGCTGATGTAGTAGCTTCTTTCGCGTGTGGCGTTACATTTGCACTCCTGTCATGTCAGTCCTGCATGCGATCTCCTGACGGGAAGGTCTGGTGATTTCACTGTAGGAATCATCACCCTGGGCCTCTTTTGTGTGGTATTTCCACATTTTCTCATGGGTAAAATGTTGAACTTGTGGGAGTGTAATATGTTCACTCTCGGATTTGTTTCCACAGCCTGTTTTGGTTCCCAGTCCACTCCTATCCATGATACATGGGCATGCAAAACAGCAGAATTTCACTTTCTGCATAGTTGGATGATCCAGTTATGCAAATGGGTGACGTGTGAAGCATGCAGTTCATTTCTGGTGAAGTGCGAGGGGCCGAATTGTCTTTCTCACATGTCATGTGTAATGCTGCTTCTGTGTTTCATTTGATATGATCAAGGGCTGTTGAAGGTGAGGGATGTGTTACCTTGCATTTCGTTTTATGTTTGTGTATCCTGTGAGTGGCTTGATAGCTTTCAGGGAGATTTGTGTGCATCTTCATGATGGGACAGGGGACATGAGGGTAACATGCATGAGGATGGGGTGGGTGGACAGATGTTGATTTTCCCCATTGCAGTAGCGTGTACATGGCAGTAGTGGGTGAAGGTGATCAGGACCAGTTGCAATTGTACAAAGGGAATAACTTCAGAATTTCAGTCATGTGAGCCATTTCATTCCACTTGATGCATGGGAATCAAGAGTGGACCCATCACACATGGGTCTGTCATTGCAATTACTGGTATTTTGGGAGTGTGTCATGGACAATTTTCTAAAAGCAAAACAGAAATGTGATGGCTGGAAGAGTTTGAATTAATTATAACTACAGGCATAGGTCTGGGAAACCACCAGACCATCGTTTTTCAGCCTGCCAAGCCATTACAGAAGGGGAAAAACCATATGCAAATCAGGATTGGTCCTACCCCAAATGTGGCAGTCCATCCCAAACTGCTAAATCGCATCCCTTCTGCACGAGACCACAAGCATCCCCAGACATATTTCAGCCTTGTAGGGCATCATCAGTAAGGAGTAGCTTGGGTCTCTAGGACGGGCAGACTCGGGACCCATGTCTGTGCAAACCCGTCCCACTCGGGTTGACTTTAGCAAAACAAAAAGGTGATGGCTGTAAGGTTTTGAATTAATCATAACCACGGGCATAGCTCTGGAAAAACCCCAGACCATTGTTTTCCAGCCTGCCAAGGCATTACAGAAAGGGAAAAACCATACATAAATCAGGATTGGTCCTACCCCAAAAAGTGGCAGTCCAGCCCGAACTGCTAGGTCACATCCCTTCTGCAGGAGACCACAAGCATCCCTAGACATGTTTCAACCTTGTTGGGCATCATCAGTGAGGAGTAGCTTGGGTCTCTAGGCCGGGCAGACTCAGGACCCACGTCTGGGCATACCCGTCCCACTATGGACAATTTTCTGCCACCTTGATATGAGTGTGGACGTAGTTTGTGCACTTCATTTCAAGGATATCGATAAGGTTGCAGTGTACTTTTGTTGTTATGGGGCACTCACAGTTTGGCAATTCAAGAGGGCATTCTTAGGGTGTTGTTATAGGCAAGCTGTATTGGCTTGATTGCATCATTGAAGGCCATCAGGGATATGGCTTTACTGTGTGTGTTCCAAAGGAGTTGTCATTCATGGGAAGTAGCTTTGTACTACCTGTTTGCGTGTGTCCTGTCCCTGTCCCCTTTGCCCTGCTAAGGGAATTGGTAATTGGTGGTGCCTGTGGCTGAGTAGGGAAATCCCCCTGTGCCTCCACTGCTATGCCACGACATGTGGCAAGGTTGTGCAGGACACAACATGCAACAGTGATTTTTCATATTACAGGGGGTGCATATAGCAATACGCCACCTCAGTGGTCAAGGCAGCAGAAGTGTGACTTGAGAACTCCAAATGCGGGCTCCACTAGTGGCTACCTGTGCTGTGTTGTAGCGTGCCTTACCTGGGATGCACATGATAGCTGATAACCACCATCCAGGTGTTGCCAAATGTTGCCGATGCCAGGGCCTGGTATATGTGTGAATTGCGCAAGATATAGCTGTCATGAATGCACCCTGAGAAATTGGCATTGACATGCATGATGTGTCCATTGCCATCATACGTCACCTGCACATTGATGGATTGCCAATGTTTCCTGTTGCAATAGATGTGCTCTATCTCTTGGGGTGTTGGAGTGCTACATGAGTGCAGCTGATGACTCCCAGGACCTGGGGAAAGTGTGCAAATGAATACAATTCCTGGTGCACGTTCTGCCTTGCCTGCAGTGTGCGTGGCATGTCAGTGTACCTATGCACACTTGCTAGGATGCAGCGCAAGACCTGGTGGAGGCACCTTGATTGTGTGGGCTGTAATATACCCCTGATGATGGCTGTGGTATGCTGCAATGATCCAGTAGCCAGGAAGTGTAAAGCTGATAGCACTTTAACCAGAGCCTGTGAGCACAGGACATTCTCTCAATCCCGGACCAGGTCTAGGATGACACGTGGAGGGAAGCGGTATTTTCCATGCACCTCCTCATCTTGCATCCGAAATAGTGTTGTTTGTGGATGGAAGATGTTGGTCCTCCTCCTCCTCCTCCTCCTCCTTACATGTAGCAATATCAGTGATAATAATGCAGGATCCGGCATTGTGGCAATCGTATGTTAATTTGCCTTTAGAGTCAGGCAGGTAGCGCCATCTGTGTGAATAGGGTTTACTTAGCGTTTGATGGGGTGTGTTGGTTTATTGTTTGGTGCCTCCCTACCCATGCCTATGTACTTCCTCATTTTCCTCCTTGATTGGAGATTTTACAACTTCCGCCCCTATTTAGTTCTTTGCGTTGGCCCTTCCCGCACGTTGCGCTCTGTGTCGCACAATGTACTCCTACACACTGCAAAGTGAGAAGGGCCAGCATCAAAGTCTGATCTGTAAATCGTATGACATTTAACGCAGCACAAAGTTTACTTTTTCAGCAGAAAGTCACTTTGTGCTACTCTTAACGTTTTGTAAATGAGGCCCCTTGTGTTTTAAATTAATGTATCAACTAACATATCATATACATATGTGTGATTGTCTGGTCATAAAATTAACCACGTCTTAACACCTCTACACCTGAGGTCTGTTTCTTTCTTTTGTTGAACCTGGCCACAACTCCCTCAGAGTTAGTCCCTTCTCCAAGCAGCGAGTAGGTGGCAGATCTCTTTCTTCGGCTGGGGCCTCCCTCTGGAACAGCCTCCCTGCCGCTCTAAAACTTGAGGAGAACCATCTCTGGTTCCGGAAGCACCTCAAGACCTTCCTCTTTGTTTCTGCTTTCTCTCCCCCTCTCCTTCTCCTGGCAGAATCTGAAACTTCTCTGCTTACCTGGCTACCCTCTGATCTCGGGACCAGGTCCCCGCCCCGCCAGTTGCACACCTGCACTGCTCCCTTGGCAACCCATGCACTTGGGGACTGTTTCTACAGCCCCTACTAGCACTTGACAACACCTGATGTCTGCACTTACCTGATGTCTGCACTTACCCTGCACTTGCCACCAGCGGCCACACTTTTATGTATTGTCTTTCTTTTTTTTTACTGTTATCCTATGTACTGCACTGCCTCCTCCACCTTTCCCCCTGCACTCTTTCCCTTCTCCCCCCTCCTGCACTTGAGCGATCACAATGTCACTTGGCCTAGTAGGATCATTGTCTCTATCTTCCCTCTGTTCGCCCTCCCTTACCTCGTCGCGCCTTGAAACACTAGTGTATAGGCGCGTTATAAATGCCTTATCATATCATATCATATTGTATCACATTATTTAGATCACACCAAAAATTGGGTGAACCGGGCTCCTGTGTTGCTGGAAGCCAAAAAGTTTAGCACTTGTACTCAGACATGTTGCTCTGCAAATCGGGTTACTGCAGTTTGATATTCATGGTCCAGTGGTAGAGAGGAAAACGGTCAGATGCGCTTAACTAGGCGCGTCCGATGCCCTAAGCCAGAGCGCAGCTATCCAGGATATAAATTGGGCCAGTTCAGAGCAGCTGTTCTGCCCATTAACGCGTTCCAACTACGCACAAAGATGGCATTTTTCCTTAACCTCTCCCTTTCCCACCAACGCCTTCCCTCCTCTCCACAATAAACTGGCATGTTATAGACCATTAAATGCTTAGGACATCTGAAATGTGTTTCCTTTTGACTTAAAGGCATTTGTTTTAACTATGGGAAACGCTAAATATGTTCCTCTTTCTCTGTAGAGCCTCTGTTTGCCATGTGCATCCACTTTTTGTTTCCGTGGAACTGCCTCTGGGATGGGGCTCTTTTATGTCCGGATGTGGTGGGGTGAACTATTCTGTGTGATCCTCCTGTTAGCGGCTTTCCTTTGACTCACCTACTGCCTTCAAAATGTTGCATGCATGAGAACATGTTTCTGCTCTAATCCCTGCAGTGTACAAATGACTCTGTGATTAAAAAGGGTGTTCCTCGGGTGCATTTTATTGTTGGCTTTTTGGCACGAACTAAACCACTGACTTCTTTAAGTACACAACAGCTCACTGTTTCTGAACCCTTTGTTAATTCTTGGTACCTGTGCTTTATATAATAAGGAGTGTTCGCAGCAGAACAATGATGCGGCAATAGACGTAATACGTCTTGCATTATGTGCATACATGTATTTATGTGAAAAAGCCACGGCATTAAATGGAAGGCCTTTTCATAATTATGAATCCCAGTATATTTGTTTCCATCGTGCACCAGAATGTATTGCATGTTATTACAGCATGCTTTATAAAAACAACAGGCCTCACTGCGGAAGATGTGCCACTTGGGGCAATTCACCAGTATCTGCCCAACTCGGCATGGCCGTTTCACTGCAGCCACCTTAACTGCACTTATTGACACCCGTTGTCTGCACTTAATTCATGCGCTTAATTCTTGCACTTGCCACCTGCTGGCCGCACTACCTGTTGTTCTTTTGATCACATGTTCATCACTTTCCACTTCTCCCCTGCCCCTTGCACTCTTCCCCCTTCCCTCTCCCCTGCACTTGAGCATTCTCAATGTCACTGGGCCTAGTAAGATTGTTGTGCTGTCCTCCCTTGTACCCCTCCCTTGCCTCGTCGCGCCTGGAAACACTTGTGTATGGGCGCGATATAAATAAAATATCATATCATATCACTACAATTGGTGAAGGGCCATTTCACCACACTGTTTGTGGCATGTTTAGTGATGTGTGCCGTAATGGGATACATGCAATGGAATTTTAGGGTTGTGGGGGTAGTGAGGTATGGGGCTTGTCCCCATTAAAATGCTGCACATAAATGCGGTGAGATGGCCCTTGCAGTTAGTTGCCCCTGATTCAAATTACCATTCCAGCGCCATTACCATCGCATTGTGTGGTAAGGATGGTTATGCCCACATTATGCATTCCTGCCATTGGCATAGCATTCATGCTGCTGTTAATAGTGCCAGCGGTAATTACCGCTGTTGCAGCAAACATTTTGGGCATTTTCTGCAGCACCATAGTTTTCACCAGCACTATATTGCTGGTAAATCACTGATAAAATACCGTGGGCAACAGCAAAAGTACATTTCTAGAACAGAAATAGAATCCCTGTGGGGGGGACAAGGAGGAAGGGACTTCACCTTGATTACATGACATTTTACATGACAGCACAACACTTCACCATGATTACGTGATGTTACATGACACATTGCGCTGCAGCAGCAGTTAAGGGGTGCACTAGTTTTTTACCGCCAGCTCAGATCTCATCTGATGTTGCACATACTTGAAAGTAATCGAGACCCCAATAGTAAAGACCATTTAGAAAACTTGGATCACTGTACATCCAAAGGACTGGAAATCGGCCTTCCTTGGAAGAAAGGAAAAGCCAACGCTAAAATAACATGCACAGAGTGCATGTTTTTAATAAAACATTGCAACTGCCAAGTGTAAGATAAAAACATTTGAAATAAAGTGGAGTAGGACTTATACAACTGCAAATGAAGCAGAATATATGAACTACTCGAGAGTGTAAAAACAACCAGAATGCAATGCCTACATGTTTATTTGAGCAGCAGTATTTCTTTCTCTGCTGCTCAAAAAGATTGTTTTTTGTAATGATCCATAAACTGCTGAATCCCAGAGCCTAAAGAAGATCCGGTAAACCATAATCAGGGCTTGATTCAGACTTCAGGGGGTGCAGAATAGCCTCTTCGACTAAGAGAAGATTTGAATCATGGAAAGAGAGTATGCAGCGATAATGTCGCTGTGAAAATGGACGCCAGGGGGCAACATTTTCCTAAAAGGGAAACCTTGCGACCGATACTTTCCCCAAATATTCTAGGACTGTTGGTAACAAAATATAATTATACCCTCCTAGAATATTTGGGTAAAGAATTTTAGTGGTCAGAAAAAAAGTCACTTACCTGGCGACTTTTTCACAGCGACATTATCACATGGACCGGATTTGATCCAGCTTCCTACTTTTTGACATGACATAGTGTTCCACTGGTAGTGTAATAGGATGTTTTTTTCCTTGTATTAAGAGCTGTTGACAATAGCTGCTGTCACTTGACTCTGATTTCATCAGGCCACGTGATAAAGGAACCGGAGAGCAATGCAAAACATTTCCGTGGAAATTATTGAAAATTGCGAAAGGAACTGTGAAACTTGATATCATTCATCCGTATATTACACACGCTGTAACAAGCGTTTCTTCTGCAAAATGAGTGCATCCCAGAAGTAAATGCAGGATCATTATCACCCACATTCGTATGACAACCAGGGTCATCCAATAGAACATTGTACCATCCCGGATGCTTTGTAATTCAATGGCATCTTTTTTCATCGAGAAGGTGCAGAAAATTAATGCTAAGATTGATTGGAGTCTGACTACACCCCTCCATACAATGGGAGAGGCCAAGAGGCTGCGGCCAGGACTGCCTTTCTTCATCTCCTGGAATAAATATACCTCAGATTCCACTCACTGCCAGGTTCTGTCCTTGCCCATAACACTTTACCTTAGGCACTTCCAGGGACGTCATTTCACCAAAATGCCAGGGGTAGCGGAAGTGAGAGCACGTGACCTTTGACCTCCAATGACATCACAGGGAGGGATGTCATTTGACCACCACCCGAATTGAAGAAGCAAAGGAACACAACCTTTCACCCCTTGACAAAAACGGAAGTAGCATTGCATAGCATTGTTCCTAAGTACACTATGAAAAATATGGTTATGACATCACTATAATGTGATATATATTTCATACAAGAATGGATCATCCATATGTATAGTTAATATCAGTGTGTATAGACCCATATTACCAAATTACTGTGAATGCAAGTAGACGTCCAAGGCCAAATGATAATGATCTGTTATTATTAAGCACTTACGCATAAGCGCTTTATATAGAACACATATAGATACAATATCACCCAACCTGTATTGACACTCATTTATCAACCCCAGAAGGATGAAAGGCTGAGTTGAGGTGTTTAAGAACAGACTAAATCAGTGACTCACTCCCTGTAGTGTGCCTGAAATAAACCTTTAATGAGCCAATCAATTATTGTGCAGAATTTCATAAAGACACATTATTTGCTATTCCTACTCTTTCTTATTTAGGATCACTGCTCAAAGTGTTACACTTGTGGAACCCCTGTTTTATTTTTTAAGAGGCCTGAACAAGAAAGCCAGTCACTCCAAAAATAAAGAGCCACATGGCACTGGCCACAGCCCAGGAGCTTACATTTTTTTTTTAAAGGAAAACTTTTATTGGGGTAAGCAAGGCAGACCTCAGGGGTAGCACGGGAGACCTCAAGGTTGCAATTGCGACCCCTGGTGACCCCCATATGATGTCCATGGACACCTCCTTGTTTGGAATTACATCTTGAATCTCTTAGTCTTGTCCAGCCATCAGCCACCGGAGGACACCTACGTGTATTATGCACTATGCTCAGCTTCTCTAAGACTGAACTCATCTATCTCCCTGATCATCATGATTCACCCTCCTCCCCCCCGTTTCCCCTGACCTTCTCACACCCTCCCTCCCACAAGGCATGTCGTCTTAGGGTTCACATTAACAGCCATCTCAAACTCCACCAGTGTATCGCCTACACTGCAGCTGCTGCATGGCTCCGCCTACTAGCCATCAGACAAATATTTTACTTGACTGCATTCAAACTCATGTTATTGCTCTGGCCCCCTCCCTAGCTACTCCTCCACACGTCTTCAGCCACTGGTCATCGCCTCCACTAAGGCAGACACTCCATGAATCACAGAACCCTCTTCAAATTCCTTTTGCTCATCTTTAATTAAATGATGGACTAGTGCCCACCTATCCAGCTACTCATACTATCCACCCCTCTCCACATTGTACCCTTCACTCCAGTTCTAAACTCAGTCACTATGTTCTCTAACATAGCACCACTACCCCTGCATTAAAATCTGCCTTTAAAAGTCAATCTGTGTCCCTCCCTCTTGATTGCATTATATCCCTCATTGTGGATAATGTATGTACCACTCTGCCTGTTATGTTATGAATGTGCAGTTTATTTCATTGTCAATCCTGTCTCCATGTCCACTCCTGTTATGTTAATTATGCTCATCTACTTTAACTCGATTCTAAAATTCGAATTCGCCATTTTGAAAGCACCCGGCCGCAGAAAATTGCCCTGAACACTGATCTGTTTGTAACACAGTACCCTTCTATGAATGCATAACAATAAATGCAAATGTGTTCCAGCAGCTTTTATCATTTTAATTCCATTTCAGCTGATCAGCCCATTAAAGGTGCAGGTTTCTGGTTAACAACGTGCTTTGTATTTGTGAACAAGAAACCCTCTCTCTATGGCCGATTGTTTTCAATGACGCTTTGGGGTTGATTAATGGCTTCTTCATTAGAACAGCTGTTACTATACTGCCATGGGTTTTCCCCCTAGTGCCAAGGCCTTTTTTGGTGATTTCACCGTCACCGTATCCACTGTCTTGCGTTTGTGGTGCTTTCTTTTTATTTCCTGTAGCCATCACATCCCTCAATTTCATTTAGAATTCACAACATCATCTGTGGAGTCCATTTTACGATTGTTCTGTAATATGTATGTTTTTTTCTTTTTTAATGTTTTATTGGTTAATCACAATTTCAACCTTTAACATATTCCAGATTCTTATTTCTTATTTAATTCTGAATTCTGGAACCATTTTCTTTTAATGCATGTTATGCAACTGTGGAAACTACTCTTCCTTGGCTTTCTTTTTTTAAATAATGATACCAATAATATTTTGCTCCTAGTTAAACTGCATCCTTCTGCTCCTAGTCAAATTTCAACCCTCCCCTTCTGCCTCCAACTGTCTTGAGGCGTTTGAAAACTGGATGAAAAATTAGTTTAAGATGAACCCTTCTAAGGCTGAAATATCAGTGGTAGGGAGACCCACTGGAAGCCTGTCCCCAAGAGATTTGGCCTCATTGTGGGCCATAGACCCAAACCTATGCCTCTTCTGTATAAAGCTTGGAGTACTAATTAGTATTTTAATATCCCAGAATGCAGCTGAAACTAAAACCGTTTTTATGGATATTACACTGAATGTTTCCTCTCCTCACTTTTCCTCGTAGGGTATGAGCTACAGTGCCCTACTAATGTCTCAAGTTAATAATTTCAGCAGGATCTTTGCATGTGTGCCAGTTGTTCTTATCCATCGACTGCAAAGGTTACAAAATGAGGAGGCACAAATAGTTTGATAACAGAATCTGAAAGGTCACACTACGGAGGAATGTAGTAATTGCTTTTTAGCTCTTTCAGTAAAAAATGACAGTGGCAGGGGGCGTGGCGATCACATATGGCATAAGAACGCACATAAAGTGAGTTCTGGCAGAGGCCCAGCTGATCCTGCAGAATCTTTTATAGTAGTCGATGGCAACTTCTGAGACAGGGACGGGCCTTGGCGAAGGTAGAATCAAGATGATCCGACCTCTCAGGGCCAATCCAAAATCGTGTCTATGCTGTGACTCGGACAAGAGCACCTGAAGTAGCACTGAATCAGCACCAGGAGAGCGGACCCTGAGAGACGGGGTGGAGGAAAAGACCAGGGGAACACCGTAGCTGTATTCGGAACAAAGTGGCGGAAAAACCCTTGGTGGACCACTTTAGTCTGAAACAACATAAAGACACCGACCTGAGATGGTTCGTGTTACAGACTATCAGATTACCGAAAAGAGGCAGGGACATGACAACTATGCGCCACAAATTGGAACAACGATGGATATATCGTTTAGATACGGTGAAAAATGGCCTGAATGTTTCGGTGGAATGGGGAGCTTTAATAACACATTACATAGATGTGGAATGTGCTGGAATCTCTTTTCACTCTATATGTACAAATATGATCTATATCCAGAACATTGAGATATGTTAATGCACAACTAATGCAAGAAGCAGGAAGAAGGGTTAAATTCTCAATGTTCATGAATGAATTAGTAAAGGCAGTCCGTTCTTTATCGTGACTAAAATAGAAGTGTAGTCCATTCGTTACAGTGACGACTGGAACACTAACAGAATTCCTCTTTCTATTGCGACCAACACGGAGGTACAAATAAATCCACGCTGCACTTATGTAAACAATGCCGGATGAAGTCGAAAAGCGAGACGGCATGTAGTTGGGACCTGAAAAGAAGAAGCAAGGTAAGCAAGTGAGTGGGGATGGCCGCCTGCAAACAACAGAGAGAACTGAATGGTGGGAAAGTACGGAGTAGAATATAGCTTCTACTAGATTTATTAGATCTTGTTTAATGCTTGGGTACATGTAGGGGTGTATACTAGAAAGGTCACCAGGAGATGTAGGGAACAGCTCTAATTATGATCAGTTCGATGTAAAGGAACACAAATGCACTTAGCTATTTTCATCCGTTTTTGGCCCACAGACCGTGTCAAATGATATAACGACCACAAGAGATATCGGCTACTCGTTAAGAATTGGCGTACGATGTGCACATTGGCGAATTAAGACGCGTTAAGAATTGGTGCACCACGAGATCATAGCCGTTGTAAGTATCGATTCGCTTACATATATGTACAAAAGATACTCTGACAAACCCTCGTAGAAAGTGCTCTTTTCCTTCTTTCCAGTGGCCAACGAGAATTAATAGGTCCCTCCTGACTGAGCTGCGAAGAATCCCTCTTGAGGAAGGATTTTGAATATCCTGTAGTGATACAGAAAAGAGAGACACAATCTAGTTGATTAAGTGCAATGCTCCACAAGTAGTGTTCCAACATGTTTGTTTGCATCTTCGTTGGGGCTAGATAAGGGTGGTTACATTACCGAGATGTAGACAGGATTAATCCAATTAACAATGGAAATGGGGGGCTAAACAAGTGTGTCACCCCTAGACATTGTCATGATGATTACTATTGAGAATCATACCTTCACATTAATTGTGGTTCAAATCAGTGGGAATAGCCTATGTTTAACAGAGAATGTATGAAATTCAGTTCAACTGATTTTAGCGTGTTTTTGATATTGTATATTAGGTGGTGATACTCACCCTACTCGATGCGAATAGGAATAAGGAAACTCCCCTAATTTTGTCCTGAAGAAGGTTGTACAAACAAAGGGCCGATGAATGTTGATGTCCTGAAAAGAGACAACCGAAACACGTGTAGACGTATGTCGGTGTAATTAGAAACACACAGACGGAACCATCAGATAATCGAATGGAGGACTTTTGTGTAATGTGGAGTTAGGGTCGGAGGCCGTCCATATGTGAGGCCATTTATATTTACATGTCAAACAATTTGATACGAAAAAGCAAAAATTGAACGAATGGTAGGAGTGATTGAGTTTGAGTGGAATTTGTAGATACTTGTATGTGGAAATGTTCTAGTATTTTATATGAATTTGATATGCAAATAAAAGTTCTTAGAAATTGAAAATTGAACATTTATTGGTATTTATTAAATAAATAAATGTGTTGAGAGGCTATTCCCGTTTCCATAGGTCCAATTGTTTTGTTGACTAGGAAAAGACCACATGACCGTTTTTTCTACCCTCTGCCTAGCGGGCAGGCGAGAACGAGGGCTGTGATGCCACAGCAGCCGTGAGAAAGATTTACTTTACGGAACCTTCCAGAGACAAACAGCAGAGCGCAGAAAGGCAGTTTGTTAAGCGCCAGGATACAAGCAAAGTGTGTCTGCTGGGGGAAGAAGGAAAAGGTGAGCGACATGAATAGCTCAGCAAGGACGGCTGACACTGGAGGCCCTGCCCTCCACCTCCTTGCAATATATGAGAACTGGTGTGGGTGCTGGCTAGTGACTCTGGCGACATGGGAGGGCTGATGACCAGTGCGGAACGGAGAAGGTGTATACAAGGCAGATAGCTATCCCCATGGCAGACACTGGGAGGCTGACAAGCCAAGCCAAGATGGAGGTGTTCACCAAAAAACCAGAGCCCAAACTCGGAGGAAGCCCGTGGGGAGAGGCAGGGTCAGTAACCCCCAAGATGGACCCAGTCCCTGGAGACAACTCCATCCTGACAGTGATAGCTAAACTCTGGGCTTTACTGGAGGGAATGATTGGTGAGGTGAAGGTGGATGGCTCCCTCTTGAGACAAAATGTGCGTGCGCTATCTGAACAGGTGAGAGCTACCAGAAGAGACACTGTCGGAGACAGTTACTCAAACTGAGACCCTGAAAAAGTAGGTGGGACCCTGATGCAGTGAACAGTGACTCTAGAAGATAACGTGGAGGATGCAGAAGGGAGACCTAGGTGGAACAATATCCAGATCCTAGCCACACCAGAGGGGGAGAAAGGGACAGACCCGATGAGCTACATGGAGAATATGCTACTTCAAGAAATAGGGTCTGACACGTTGGCCCAGGGGTTTAAGGTTGAGAGAGCGCAGAGGGTGTTTGTCAGGAAACCCCATCCTGGAGCCCCACCAAGACCGATCATAGCCAAAATCCCTTGCTACAGTGATAGAGAAAGCATATTGAAGGTCTCACACCAAGGAGGCAAAATCCACAGGAACAACTGCAACCTTTCAATATGCCCGACTATACTGCCTTGGTCCAAAAGAGGCAGAAACAATATAAGGCCACTAAGACTAGGTTATGCCATAATCAGATGCAATATATGCTGATGTACCCGGTGAGGCTCAGGATAAGTTCTGGTTCTTTGAGTCGCTGAAATGTGCAAGTCATTGGATGGACCTGAGAGGACTGCAGTTTCACTCAAGAAAACATCAGGCTGAGATGCATAAAAAAAAGGGAACTGACCAATACCACTAGCCCGGGCACCGAGAGCGTGGAGAGGCTACAGATGTGGAAGTGAACATACCATGGGCGACTGGAGAATAGGTTGCTGAACTAGACTCGAAAGGAATGGAGGATGGCTGAAACATGCCCCTGATAGTCATTCGATAGAGAGTACTGCCTGCAGACACATGAAAAGGGGCATTGGCTGGAACACTCTTGAGCTCTGTAGACTGACCAAAGAACCCGCTTGAGTGTTGAGAACAAATGCCAGATGGTGCGTCTGACATGGATCCACAGAGAGAAGGCTGGTGCCTGAACCAGGTTCCTTTGCTCCCCTAGAGGGTACCCAGAGGCGTGGTAGGCATCATCTCGAAAAGCCTAAGCTATCGAGGAACACTACTGCGACCTTAATGTTACATTTTATAATGTTGTAATGTTGTAATGTTTTTGCAAGGGATGGGGTCACAAAAATCTGATTTCTTTGTGGAATTGAATATGTTGAAATGTTGAAAGGAATAGCAGGCAGTTCAGGGATCCACTTGTGAAACTGGGCATTGAGGCTTGTCAGAGTATGTCAGGGCAATGTATCAAATGGCTGACATGGAACATCAGGGGCTGAATCTGTATATTAAATGGAATAGGGTTTATAATTACCTAAAATGAGGGCGGGTCTCAATAACAATGCTTCAGAAGATTCACCAGAACAAAGACAGATAGGAAACAATGGTAAAAAGATGGGTAGAGAAAGGCTATGAGACCTCATACCCCACTTACGCTAGAGGGGTACTAACATGGATCTCCAGTGAAATACCTCTCATAGTAAACAACCTACAGCAGAACAGGGAGTGCTGTATCTTGTTGGTAAGGGTTACCATTGAGGGGGAAACCGTGTACACCATACATATCTATACACTAAAAGTGTAGGCCTACTTTTTCTTTGAAAACATACTGCCATAGGGATGCATTGTGGATTTGGGGAGGGGACTTTAAGTGCACCCTGGACCCCATACTGGCAAGTCAGATGGGGGGGTGGGGTCCTGGGCCTCTTTGGCAACACAGGCACTCCGGAAGATTGTTTTGACACTTGGCCCTACAGAAATGTGAAGGAAGCATAACCCGAATGCACTGGCCCCCTCACAAGATATATACAAAGGTTGATTGTTTATTCACGGGGAAGAGCACCCACAGGAATTTGTAGAAACACCATGCATGGGCAGGACACTCTCGGACCATGCACCACTGACCACTACACTACTGGGGCAGGGCCCTAATGCGATAATCCATACTTGGAGACGGAGAGCAGAGGCACTGAGGGATTTGGCATACAGGGAAACTCAAGATACTCTTTGAAAAATTAACACAATGGCTCTCATTCCGAGTAGGGCGGTAAGGGATATCCCTTACCGCCCTACTATGAGGTCCCTTAGTGGGTGCTTTCCTTAATCCCTGGTCTGAAAAGGTGTTAAGGACGGGACCCGTTAAGGGACCTGGGCGCAAATAACAGGCTTTGCATACGCCGGCCTGTTATTTGCGCCCTCCCCATTCCCATTGAGCCCTGTGGGTTGCACAAATGGGAATGGGGAATGATTTGGTAAATGGGGACTTACCGGTCCCTCCAAGGTCGGAATGGACCGGTAAGTCCCCATTGAACCAAACCAGAGTCGGTACCGCTATGGGAGGCAGTCATGGCGCAAATAGCGCCATGTCTAACTTCCACCATACTCGGAATGAGGGCCAATGTCTCGGATTGTGGACTGATATGGGAGGCATTTAAGGTAGTGCTGAGAGGTCAGTGCATGACTAAGACTGCAGGGGTGAGAGCTGATATAATGAAATCGCTGGAAAGATTAGGCTGAGGGAGGCAGCAGGGGGAGGAAAAAGACAGTTGTGCTAATGGAAATGAGAGTTGTACCATATTGGCCACACCTCCAACAGCCCCTGCCGTTCCCCATCATGGTCACAAATGGGAATATAAGCTGAGAAAGGTGCAGTAGGCTGTTAACAAAACTTTAAGAGCCATGTAGTTGCCGTTAAGAGTAGAATAGATAGTGTGACACAAAGCAGGGCGGCAGGTAGTGCACGTATTATACACACAGGTAGGGAATGATTTAATGGTGGCACACACCCACAAAGTACATGTAACAGACATGAAGAAGCACATAGACATGGCAATGCTTGCACCTAGACAAGAAAAATACTTGCATGTAGACATGAAGAACACTTGCATGTAGACATGAAGAATATTTGCACATAGACACGAAGAACTGATATGAAGATACAAAGAAAATTCACATGTAAGAGACAAAAGGTACAACTAAAATGAACTGAAGTACTGCTAACCAAACAAGGCCTCAACTCGGCAGCATGATATAAAAATGCATAACACACAGTTTTCAGTCTTCACATAGCTCAGACAGTAGTCCCCAGTGGTATCCAGTCATTAGGGGTCATTACGAGGTTGTAGGTAAGAAACAGTCCTTACTGGCATGGAGCAAATACTGTGTCCGCGTAGGAAAGAGCCCGCTAACATCGGGCTAATACGAGTTTGCTTGCAAGAGCTTAGTGGCATGCCGGTAACGACAGTACCGGCATGCCTAAAGTCCCATAAATGCCCCTTACCGGCATCATGGAAAGCACAGACAGCACTACCACCGCCGTCCTCCTCCAAATAACGTGACCGGCATGAATGGATGCGGCATTAGCGGGCACCGCTATTAGCGCTGACCGCTAATAGCAGTGCCCGCTAATAAGCGGAACCAGAACTAGCGCCATAGCACAGGAACAGGAAAGAGCCCGGCGGCCATCTTGAAAAACACAATCCATTGCCACCCTCACCACACAGGACCTGGAGCCAATTTCCAACTGCATAAACACACCTACTGCACCAGCATCATGCCCAAGGCTGTAAAAAAAGGTGCATCCCAGCAGCACAATGAGGAGGAGCTGACCATGCTGGCCGAGACACTGGCAGACATTGCAGAGGTAGTTTTAGCCAACAGCCTCAAGAGAGAGGCACAGATTAAGAAGAAAGAGATCTGGCAACTTGTTGCCCAAAAAGTCAGTGCTGTAGGGAACACCCCCCGCACAATCAAGGATGTTTGCAAGCAATAGGACCACCTGCGCCTGAGAGTCAAGAACATCATGTCTGCAAACCGGAGCCAGGCCATTGCTACTGGAAGTGGTCCCAGCTCACCCATCAAGCTAAGCCGGTGGGAGGAAATCTGCAGCAGCACCATTGGTATCGAGGCCATAGAAGGTGTGGGCGAGATGGAACGTGGCGCCACCTCATCGGTGGATGGAGGTGAGTGTCTTAAGAAAACACACTGTAATGCAAAGTATGATGATAGTCCACCAATTTGTCCATCCAAAGAGGAAAGGCATGGCCCATTACGTACACATATGACACATCCCTGCCTAGATGCCGTCCGCAGCAAAGAAACATGCACATGCATGCAGCATGGCAATGCCATACCTGACACACACCACACATATATGAAAATGGCATAAGTCACACTGCACACAGTCCACAACAGAAATGCATGTCACACAGCGTACGCCAGCTCCAACATGAGTGACCCTGACGGATGCCTTCATGCTCCACCCATATAGCAAGCAACGTGATTGTTAAAACTCCAATACCTAATACCCTCTAATGTGTTGAACAGCAATAATACCATTGTATGCATGATGCTTGTTGAACCATCACTGATGCCGTCCCTCTCTCGGTCCCCCACAGGCTCTGATCCTGACAGCAAGGCCCGGGACTCTGCCCCACAGGCAACAACACCACGGAAGAGGGCCAGGGAAGAAGGCAACAGGCCTTTGCCATCCAAAGTGCCAGCCAGGCCATGACAGGCACAGAAGGGGCAAACACCACCAGATGCCACGGCACTGGTGCCGGTAAGGGCCACTGCTACAGTCCCCACAACACCTTTGTGTCCTGCACAGGAGACAGTGGCCGATGGGGCCCTTTAAGCAGCAACCAGCTCTGTTGGGGAGACGGCAGCTACAGCACCCATGACAGACAAGGATGCGCAGAGCCAGTGCCAGGTGTGTCTCCCCATGGAGGACGACTCCTCGGAATCACCTGCCACACCCATTCCCACACCATCACCACAGGTCACACCTATGTACTCCTACCATGATACCACACCGGAGAAGTCTGTAGGGAAGACAGGTGAAGGGAGCATGAGCCTCACAGAGGAGTCCCACGGATCTGGGGATGTGACACATGGACCATCCACCTCCACCGGTGTTCGGGCAGGAGTGCAGCAGATCGAACACACAGTGCAGCACCAGGAGGAGCTGACTGCCCTAGTCAGGCAGTTTGTGACAGACAGTGCCCAGACAAGGAGGAGGGGCACGACAGCACTGCGTCCCTGAGGCAGGCCATTGAGGTCAGCACTACGCGCATATGCGAGGAGGTGTCTGCTCTGAGGCAGGTCCTCTCCTGCATAGCGGATTCCTTGGAGGCTGAGCGTCAAGGCCCCCAGACTGGAGCAAGCGGCCACCCCATCCTCATCCAGCTCCACCCAAACTAGCCCCCTTCGCAGGTCAGCACGCACCTTGCAGAGATCTGACATGCCGCCACCAGGTGTGGTAAGTGGACGACTGTAGATGTGTTAGCCAAATTAGGACAATAGACGCAGACACCCTTTGCATTTCCTTGGAATTCGCCTGTGTGCGGGAGTTGTGGGGGGAGGGGGAGGGAGGAGAGGGTGTGTGGGGGAATATGGGGGGAGCGGGAGGAGGAGAGGGAGTGTGGAGGAGTTGTGGGGGGAGGGAAGGGGGCAGAGGGTGTGTGGGGGAGTTGTGGTGGAGGGGGAGGGGGTAGAGGGTGTGTGAGGTGAAGGGTTTGAGCACTTGGACATTCCTTATTGCATATGTGTCATTTATTGATATACAGTGCATAGTGTACATGTACTTCCACACCCAGTGCCCTCTGTCCCACTTTCATGTCACCCTCTGCACCCATGTGTGTTAGAAATATTGCACAATCACTGACTGACACACAGCATGTCCCTCCTGTGCATCTGCACCGCGATGATGTGCGCCCACATCTTCTTCATCCCCTTCATCATCACCAGGTGGTTGCAGTTCAATGTCAGGGGGCAGGGGCACGTTCCGTCGGATACACATGTTGTGCAGCAATACACATGCCATGATGATCTTGGCCACCTTCTCATGCCTGTAGAGAGTGCCCCACCCGACAGGCTAAGGCAGCGAAACCGTGCATTCAACAGGCCAAAGGTCTGCTCGATGATAACACGGGTACGGGTATGGGAACGATTATAGCCCTCCTCGTGCCTGTTCTGCGGGTTTCAGACAGGGGTGAGGAGCCATGGCTTCAAGGGATAGCCACTATCACCTGCATGAGTGGAAAAAAAGGTATATGTTAGTCGATTCATGATGGACAGCTGTACTTGTCACACATGCCTGAAGATATTTGTTGGTCACATGCACATGTCCCTGGTTGTATGCACACATTTTTCATACCCTCAATGTATTCTGTGCCATGGATTTATGGTGTGTATTGCATCTTCAAGAAGATACACGGTGTACACTTCCTTGATGTTGCTCATGCATTGTGGACGCATACCGCTGTGTTTGTGTTAAATATGTAATGTGTAGTGTTCTATATGATTTTCTAACTGGCAGCGTTGGCAGTAGTCTCTGCATTATTCTGCCATTCAGCGCTGATTATTCCCATGATGACATGCTGCACTTCTGTGGTGGTGGCCCTGTGACAAGCAGTGGATTCCCTTGGTGGATTTGTTCAGTGCACTCTCATGGAAGCTTGTCCTTTGTGGTGATTTGCTGCAGACATTTACATAGTGAATACTCACAGCATGTTGTTGGATTGTGTTACAGAGGGTGAGATAAGATGATGGGTGGTGCACATGTTGTGGGATGTGGGGTGGTTTTAAGTTTGGCATGCTGTGATAGGTGTGCAGCTTACTTCATTGCTATGGTAATTGGTTGTCATGTTCAGTTCGGGATGCTTTGGGGCACAGTGTTTTGGGATGTGCACATTGTGCTGTTACCACAACAATGACACCATGGTGGTGTGTGCATATATCCCCCCATTTCACTGCCATGTGCCCGTCATGCAACTTACCAAGCAGCCAGGCACGTCAATCTTGCATGTCGCTTCATGTAGCGTGATAGCGTAGAGTTCCGCAGGACCATTGAGTCATGAGTTGATCCGGGAAATCGAGCACAACAATGTGATATGATCTTGCTGGCGTCACATACCATCTGCACATTGATGGAGTGGTATTGCTTGTGATTGCGGTACACCACTACCATGGTATGCGGGACTACCAACTCCACGTGGGTGCAGTCGAGGGCACCAATACAATTTGGCATACCTGCCAGTGTATGTAAGTCAACTTTTGTATCAAAGATCTCCTGAGGAATCTTTGGTAGGGATATGTAGTCCCTTGTGTGCTTCAGGAGAGCATGCAGCACTTGGTTCCGCATGCAAGAAAATAAGGGTTGTGATATGCCATGCATGTGCCCCGCTGTGTGCTGGTAGGTGCATGTGGCCAGGAAGTGGAGCACTGACACTACCTTCAGTAGAGGGGGGATGGCGGTGCGTATTTCAATGAGGCTGACAATGTCATTGTGTATCATGTCCACAATGGTGGTGATGGTGTCCCGGACCAGACGGTACAGGGTGTGGATCTGCTCAGGGGTTAGGTTGAATGGACTGGCTCTGATGCAAGGGATTGGGGGCTGCCTGCATGGTACCACTGGGTGAACTGGTAGGGCATGCTGGGCCTGTCTCACCCTCCTTCTCCTCCTGTGTCTCCTCTGTGGTGCCTGCTGTTGTTGTTGTTGTTGCTGGTGCAGCAATGCAGCCCCAGTATTGCTACTACTAGTGGAATCATTTTGGTGTGGGAAAGGGTGTGGAGTGTGGGTGTGCTCCTTTTGTGCTGGCCCAGACTCAATTGCCTCCACCTGTGCTGATTGTGTGCACCTGTGGCAGTTGGGAACACTGCACATAGCAGTTTACGGGTGGTTCACGATGTCGGTATCCCGTATTAGCGCCTTCATGATGGCAGTATTTGCATGTCCGCCTGACTTGTGATGTCCTCCTGTTAGCGGAATCCCGGTATTGCCAGCCTGAAGGGCCACGTGCCTGCGCCCATGCTGCTATTAGCGGCAACGTTATTAGCGGCGCCTCTAATACTAGGTACTTTGGTCGGAATAGCCCGGGGTGGTATGCAGTGCCGGTAATCCTTTACCGGCATCATTTTTCCATTACCTCCAATGTTGTAATGACCCCCATTGTATTGTAATCATTACAGAGTGGTACATAACAGAGTGGACAATAACACCGAAAAACACTGAGAGAGATTAAATAAATATATAAAGGGAAGTGGTGTAAATAGTTAAAATGGGTCAGGATGGGTTTGTTGGCGTTAAAAAGGTAGAAAATCAGGGCGATTGGGGGGACCTCCCAAATAAAAAAAAAATTCAAAATGTATTTTGCCCACAATGAAATGTACCGCTCTGTAAATGGGGTTGGTAAGATCACATATAACCGTCCCCAGCAACCAAAATCAGTGTGCAGAGGGAGGTCAGCATAGCAAGCTGAAATTACACAAGATAGCGTTTCCCAGCGCACACAGTCCAATTCTTAAAGTCAATTAGTTTTTTATTGGTAGCAGTGAGAAACACACATATCCTTGAATGTCAGGTGTAAGTAGCTACCTTGCCAATTGCTCACACAACAAATTAATACACAGTGCCCCGAGTGGCTGCCAAGGAAAGCACACACATAATAGAATAATAGAAAATCCAATAAATAGATGAAATTGAGCTCTGAATGTTGATCCTCTACCAAGTGACTAAAACAGTGGTCATTTATGTCAGAGCAAACTAGATAATGCACCTGCCATTTCCTTAGCACGGCTAGACACAGAGGCAGCACAACAAGGCTACGAACAAGACTGACAGTAAAAACCCAGGCCTGGGAACCAGTGCAAAGTATCTTCTTTCAATAGATTATAGTGGTACATCCATATCACCTTCCTCACCACGTAACTTGGCACCACCTGAAGGTGGCCAAGGCCAGTGAGTTAAGACCTGTCCAATCACCTTGTGTTTTTCTTATCGACAAATGTAGTATAGTGGCAAACAATTAGATGCTAAGTAGAAATGTATTATTGTAGAAGATTGAATTTAGGAAGCCACTAGTTATAAAATAACCAGTTATAATGAGGTCTGCTTATAGATAACCATATATACATATATCCTATATATTACCGTCCAATCCAGGACAAGATTAGAAGTTTCATAATAGCGAATTGTGACATCATTTATGATGAGTTTTTAATATAAATTAGTTGTTGTTCCTGTTTGAGATTGTATTTCATACGTTCCCCTGAGCGGCTGCTTGTTTTTGAATAAAGCTGGATTTTCTCGTGCACCTGGATTTACTCTGATTATTGAGTTATTTCTTTTATTGGTACATTTTGGGCCTATCTTAATACAGTGAACTAATTCTAGTAACCCTTTGCATTGAATGCATGGAACTGTGGGATAGATTGGGAAAACATAACTATGCAGTGTACAATGAGTGATTACATGAACAGAAGGACAAACCCGGCAGGCTCCTAGCTTGGCTACTTAAAAGGGAACAGCTGAAAACTTGCATAATTGAAATAGTGATGAATGTGTGTAATGATGGCTAGCTGGGTCAGAAATTAACAACACATTTGCTATCTTCTATGAGAAGTTCTACGGGAGGCAAACATTCAGGGGGAAATAGAGTACACACTTGATAATATTGCATTGCCTATGCCTTCATCGGAACAGAAGAATGGCATGCAGGCAGACATAATGGAGCAGGAAATATTGCAGGAAATCTTGCAACTCCTAAAGAATAAAACCCTGTGAAGCAATACAATTGCTGCTGAGTTTTATGAAACACATAAACCACACATAGCTGGGAAGCTGCTATCCATGCTAAATGCAGCCTAAGAGGGTGGCAGACTAAAGGCCTCAATGAGGGAAGCCATAATAGGTCCAATACTGAAGGAGGGCAAATATCCCGCTCACTGCTGATCTTACAGGCCCCTATCCATGCTTAACACAGATAAGAAGATCTTAAGTGTAATCCTGGCTAGACGTCTGCAGACAGTACTCCTGACTCTGATACACGCTCACCAAAGAGGGTTTGTGCTGTGCACAAACACCACACATAATTTGAGAAGGAAAAGACTGCAATATGTTCTGAGTCATATGTGGGATAGTCCGGATGAGTGTGCAGTGGTGTCCCTGGACGCAGTTAAAGCCTCCGACTCAGTAGATTGGGAGTGGCTGTTTGCAGTGATACACAAATTTAGGATGGGCGAAAGCGTCTTGAAATTGCTCTGCATTATCCAATTGAGAGTGTCAAAACTGGAAGGATTATCTAAGAGGCCAGCTAAATCAGGTTGAGGTCTAGATAGGTCTGCCCGCTATTGCCCGTGCATTTTGTAATGGCCATGAATTCAGGAACGCAGCAATTCCTATTGGAGGTACACGCCATTTAATATCAATGTTTGTGGACCATATACTCCTATGGGCAAAACAATCTAAAATCAATTTACCTTATATTCTGACGATGGTTGAACATTTTGGGAAATTATCAGGCACAATGGCTAACTGGAAGAAGTTGCATGTTCCCCTTAGCGTCCATGAGATTCAGAGGCATAGACATGGTAGGGCCTGAGCAGGCAGGACCCACCCACAAGCTATACATTCCCACTCAGCAGCCCTGTGTGAGCATTTACAGACGTTACTGTCACTGCAGTGGGCCCAATTACATAAGCTTCAGGCCCCATTGTTAGACTGTCCTAGACAAAGCTGCACAAAGTGAACCTGCCATTTTCATGGGTGAAGGACTCGTTTAAGTACTTAGGAATACTAATCCATCACGAGATGCAAGAACCGCCCCTCTCTAGCACAGCAAAGGCACTCACTGGGATCACCCAGATGACAATCCTGTGAGAAAATCTACCACTCATTCTTATGGCTTGACAGCCAGGAATGTTGCTCGGTCTGCAAAAGATCAGGGGCTAAGCTCATTTTGAGGCTGTCAGGACTGGGGGCTAGCTAGCCTTTTTTGGTTGTAACCCCTGAGCTTCTATCCGGGGCTACAACCAAAAGACCCGTGCCTATAGCCCCCTAAGCCCCCCCTAGCAATGCCTCTGTTGATAGCACTGGTCTAAATGGTCTTCTTACCCCCAATGCTGTATTTTATGCAAATGTCTCCTTTCAGATATGCCGGAAATCTTTTGAGGCATTGGATGGCTGGATTAGAGACCTCCACTGGGCAATAGCTTTGAAGACACTTACTATGTCAGTTGCAGCGGGAGGTCTTCAACTCCCTAACCTTGAAATCTACTACTTGGCAGCCAACTCCAATTTGGGGCACTCTGGCTTGAAGACAAGGAAACATGGAGACCAGACTACTGTTGCATCAGATCCACAATATACTGAAAGAAGCACTATGTTTGAAACCCACCAGACAGGCAGGTAGTCCAGAAATGCTAACACTAGGTAAGAAACATATTCACCTAATGTCCCGATTTCCTGGAATCTATCAAGAGTGGGAGATAGTGTGGGGTCACAGCTTGGGACACATGGGGAGAAGGGAGTTGAGGTCTGAGGAGACACGTTGAACAGCAGCAGGCTACTCACCTTCGCGGACATGAGGATTAGATATGATCTACCGCTTGGGCATTTTTTGATATATGCTGAGGTTACAAACATGCGAGGAAGAGCTGGCTGGCTCTCCCACTGATACCGGAGGTGGATGAGTTACTGACTAAATTGTATGAGGTGTCAGTTATACAGCTGACATAGTTTCTCCGCTGTATAAGTCCTTACTGGCTTGTGACAGCGAAGCAGAGCTCCGGTTTAATTCGAGCAGGATTGGAACACGACTCTGGATGAAGAGGCATGGATGAAGATACTTGTATACCCTCAGGAGGTCTTGCGAAATGCCAGACTTAAATTGACGAAGTATACATTTTTGCATAGAGTTTACCTAACCCTAGTGCAAATGGCCAGGAAATTTAAGAATCACACATCAGACTGCTATAGATGGAGGCAGGCAAGTGCAGGGCTACTGCATGTATGCTGGAGTTGTCCAGTAATACAAAGATACTGGATGATGATATATAGCAAGTTGACCGATCTGAACGTGACAGGCTACCCATATACCCTGGAGATGTGCATGCTGGGCATTTCCCCCTGAGGAGGTAATAGAACCATGATACATGTATTATGGTTTTTCTACCTTGCATTCGTACTAGCAAAGCGAAGAATTGCAATAACATGGAAGGACAGTCAGGGCCGCAAGATCGACATGTGGCCCGCAAGATCGACATGTGGCCTGAAGATCTTAAAAGGTGGCTGCTGGCGGAAACCGAGGTCTGGGTGAAAACCAGAGATAGGGCGGAAGGGGCAAGAGACGATGTGTTTAAGGCATGGAATTTCCTGACCAACTTGCAGTTTTACCAGTCTGATAACAGGCCACCATTAGTGGGACCCTTAGGATTAATGTGCAGATGTAAATGGATGAGCGATAGATATGCAGAAGAAATGACAGAAAGGCAGCAGAGGGACTGTGACTTAAGAACTGAGACATGAAAACAATCCGGGGCAGCATAGTTGAGGAGGGGTTGGGAGATCTTCGGATGCTGGGTGAGGCAACTTTTGGGAGATGGGGGTGAGGGGAGTTGGAGGGATATAACGTAGCTACTGGTGATAGGCACTTGGAACAATACTGTCAGGATGCTTGAACAGTGATGATGTTGTTTACAGGTAACCGATGAAACAATAAAACATGTTTTTTTTTAAATGACAGTGGCAATTCTGTACGTAAAATTGTACAGAAAACCGACAGAAAAAAATACTACGCTTCATTTTCAAGTTATACCTTTGGTCAATGTGATATGATATGACATTTATATCAAAGGTGACGTAAGATTTGTACTACAGTACAATAATTTGTCCACCTTGAGAAGATATTCGCTCAGCCACACTTGGCTATCCATCACAAATTCCTAAATCAATCCAGTAAGAGAGCTAGATTTACTTGTAGGGAAAATGTAATTGCACCTACAATATACTGGCAATGAGGGAATTACATGTATCACTACTTTTGCCGTAGATCGGTGGATATAAAAACAATCATTAAGAAATATTGGCCTTAGTGCAATTGTGTTCACAACAAGAAGAAATACCTATGGTTGTTCTGAGGAGGTTCAAAACCATTAGAGACAAACTAGTTCCTTCCAAAAGAAATGTAATAAACAAACTGTTTGGAATTTGGCCCCAGGGCCAGTTTAAGGTTCGAGGCAAGGTTGTGTCCTTAAGAACAATGACGAATTGTAAGAGCTGCAAAGTGATATATTGCTCAGAATATCCTTGTGGTTCGAATACATTGGGCCGACCATGTGAGCACCGCTCTCGAATCCGCTGTAAAAGCATGAATGCTCCAATGGTGTTGCATTTGATGGTGCATAACTGCATGGCAGATGGCATTCAATCGAGGATTGTTGATAAGTAATGCATATACATGGCCTAAAAGACAATCTGCAATCCCATTTTAAGTATTGTACATTACTAAAGATGACACATTATGGCAATAATAAAAGCCCATAAATAATGGTTTTGTCATGTGATAATAGTGCTTTACATAATCAGGCAGGCAATCTGGAAGGATAATCGTGACGAATCAAATTCCGGGGCACCAGTTGTCCAGGGGTAAATATCGGTTTATAAACCAACAATCAGCCCCACACCTCGAGAACACCAGAAGGGATCGGAACAGATTGGAAACACAAGCAAATTATAAACCTCATTGTCCAATTTTTGGATCTTTGGTTAGTTGCAACACAGCAACAATACAATTATTACCCAATGATAAAAGGGACTGCCCAGCCAAGGTTGTATAAACATATCAATTTTATTATCACAACAGACAGTTCTAGCACACTACAAAATACAACCCACCCTGTAAAGGAATGTGGAGGACAGACAGTTTCAAAGAAAGAAAAGGGATGCACTCTGCAGGGTCCGACTGAGGCATTAAAGTGTCCCGGGCATCAATGAAAAAGTGGGCCACAGTTGCAAAAGGCAATTCATTCCTTTTGTGACAGACTGTTTAAGTAGTACCCAAAGGGGAGTTGTTGATACAACCTAATGCAAATTATGCATTTTAAAGAATATTTATTCAGTAATACTGATCAAAACTACTAGCCTCATGGTGAAGTAACTTATCAAACTGGCCCACATGGGCAGAAAACGTGGCCATCTTAGACCAAAAAAACTGGCATGCACTAGCATTTTGTGTTTTTGGTTCTGGCATTGCCCTATTGCCATATAGGCCAGTCTGAGCATGGCACTCTGGATACTGACAGGAGAGTAGTCTATATAGTATTAATCGCAATAGTTCAAGGATGCTTGGTTTCAACACAACAGGAGCAATGGGTCGTAAAATGTCCCTAGGGACCTTCGGAGAATGACAAGGGAGACAGAACCACAATTTACCTTGTGCTGTAGGAGTTGTTGGTGCTCAACAGGGTTGAATCGTGTCATGGTGCTTTGCAGCTTCTGCAACAGAGTTGAAGACAGGAGACAGCTGCGGGTATGAGGTGGCAGGCATTTCCACGAGCAAATCTTAACGGATGGTTGCAGGCTGGCCTACACAGTGGCTTGGGGTCAGGAATCTTTGGGCCTCATTATGACTGAGGTGGTAGTCGTGCCGGTGAGTACCGGCACGGCTGCCGCCGGAGTCATGAAATTACCGGCATGCGGCAATGGGCAATTAGCAGGGGAATCCTGGCCCCGCCTGACCTGGTAATTGCCCATTGCCGGGTGCCGGTAATTGTAACTCCCCTTTCCCATTTGCGTCCAATAGGGCTCAATGGGAATGGGGTAGCTGGTAGCACCGGCATCGTTAATAATGGTGCCGTTGCTACTGTTTAGGCCTGCTCACGGGTGCCGTTCCGTGTGGCAGGTCAGACATGCCGGGCTGACAGGGACCCGCGAGCAGACCTCATAGTTTGCCATTCCCCGTATCAACGGTAACAGCAAGTTTACTGGTACCGTTGTTACCGGACAAGCAACCTTGCATTGTCTCAGTGCTTGTTGGCATTTCTAAAGCACTGGCCTGAGGCTTCTCGGATGGCTTTAGCGACTGCAGCGTAACAACAGTTAGCGGGGTGCTGTAGGTTGCAGCTCGAGAGGCTCGAGGGGCTCCGCTTGCTCGGAAATGTCCTTTAAGTATGACGTAAGTAGATGGTCATTAATGCACTTCTCTAGCTTCTTCACTTGGCTTATGTCTTCCTTTGTCAAAAAATGGCCGCCGGGGAAGTGAAAACAAAGTCAGTTTTCCCTTTCCATGGCGGGCATTGAAAATAAATGTAAAAAGGTAAACAAACAAAATGTAGTCCCTACTCCTTTTCCTTGGCGGCCCTTCAAAAAATAGGGAAAATGTAAACAAATAAAATGCCCGCCATGGAAAGGAGAGAAGGGACTACGTGTAGTGCCAGAGCTCTCGAGACATTGAGTTGCTGGTGTAAGGTGAGGAAAGGGAGAATGCCTCAGAGGAGGTGCAGCTGAAAGTGGGCCTTCCTGGCAATGTCTGTGATGTGAGGAGAAAAGGAGAAAGAGGAGTCGAAGATGACACCAAGTTTTTTTTACCTCACAGGTGGGTGAGAGGAGGAGGCCCATGGAGGGCAGCCAGAGTGCAGGAGGGAAGCAGGGAGATGGAGTACCAATGAGACAGATCTCAGTCTTACTGTCATTAATGCAGAGAATGTTAGCAGTGCACCATGCCTGAATAGCAGACAGACAGTCAGGAATGAGAGAGGAAGAGAAGGCAGAGGAGGGAAGTTTGAATTGTAAGCGATATTCAGTCAACACTACAGCTAAGTCAATGCCTAGTCTGGGATGCTGAGGAAAACCCTTATTGATGTATTTTTATATCCAGTTCAGTACTCTGGGTGACAACCCTTGTATAACACCCCCCTCTTAGAATCCCCCTGGCCCCACTGAGCCAAGAAGTAGGTTTGTTTTGCAAATTAAAAGGTTTATTTGAAAATTTAAACAATATATATATATATATCACACTTCTATAAATATATTGATAATGGATATTACACTTGTGAATATGAGCAGTAGTCAGCAAGAGGTAACTTATGAATAGGAACAGAAGAATAAGGTGGGAAAGAATGCTTTATATGGTTCGAGGAAACGCAAGTTGGAATAAAATGCAGTACAGAAATAACTTGTTATGATTTTAGCAAAAGGTAATATGATCACTTTTTCTTTTGACAATTCACTCCCCCCCTATGCAATACAAGAATGGAAGGAGAGCACACAGTCTTCAAGAATCCCAACAAATCACACTTTATAATGCAATACACAGTTCCAGTTCTCCCAGCAAACTTAGGGAAAACAGGGATGAGTTTTAAACACAGGCGAATTACTTTAATGTGGTTTGCAAGGAAGTGAAAAGGTGCTAAAATTGCTTTTAATTCCCTCTAGAGGTTCAGGGTAGGTGATGGCTACTTTATATTAGTTCAGGCTCACTTTAACAATACTCTATGAATGATCAGCAGATTGCAAATGAATTTTAGCAAAGAGAAGCAAAAAGCTGCTGATTTCTACAGATGAAGAAATCGGGCCAAATCGTAAATCGCGGTAAATTTCGCGAGTGTGTGTCTCGCGACTACGGAACAGGAATAGGAAAACGGTTCGTTCGTTGGAAAGCCTAGATTCTAAGCTAAAATTTCGTTCCTAGCCCAAACGGTTCAAGAGATACAGACGATTTAATAAAGGTAGATTTTCGGATTTAAAATAAAACTCAAAATGACAGGTGACAGCTTGCAGCTGCAGAATTGACAGGTGACCGTTGTGCAGCTTTAAAAATGACAGATGGCACGATTTCTAGGAGGCAGTTCTACTTAGGTTAAAATAGTTTGGATTAGATTATTTTAACTAAGAGATTGGGTTCTGCACAGTTCTGGCGGTACTCACAACATATTTTTGGCAGGAATGGGCCTCGCCACAGATCTAGTCAGGTTTTGGACTGGACTCCGGTTCTGGTCTCGGCACTTCACAGCGATCTGGGTCAGCTCTCTGGATACAGCGGGTCAATCAGGCACCGGTTCTGCTCACAGCGGTCTGGTTTGTGGTTCTCTACAGCACTACTTTCTGGATACTGCTACAGGTTCTTGCAAAAATTCTTGGCAAAAATTCAAACAGCTCGCCTGGCAGTTGAATAGTTTGGTTGGTTTTGAGGCCTGCTGAAGAGGATTCAGCTGGTGGATTCAGGTCTCTCTGCTAAAAATTCTGCAGTTAATTTCTGCTACAGGTTCTGGAGATTGATGGATTTGAAGTCTGGATCTCTGGATGTGAAGTCGTCGGTCAGCATGCTCCTCAGCAAATGGAATTGAAAGTCCCTACCTGTCCCAGCAGTCTCTTTTTATGTGTTTTAAAAGTGAGTGGAGAGGCTAGCATCCCTAAGCCTGCCCCTCTCTTGATTTGATAGGTCAATAGATTCTTTGGTCCCTGATTTGGGAAGGGATAGTGTGTCAGAGTGATGTCATTTTTATGACCTGCAGAAATGAAACTCCCCTGGTCAATGTGCACACAGTTGTTTGACATCACATACACACATCATATATTACTAAAGACAGTCCCTGTCCCGACTCTGGCGTTTCTAGGAGCTTGCATTCAAAAATGGCAACTTATTTTCAATTTTAGTGGGTTTTGCAACATTGGTTTTTCATCAAAAATTATACAAAGGTACATTTCCCTTCCACATACATCCCAGTAACTTTCCATGTCTCTAGCTTAAACACATTGTCCACAATAACCATAATTAGCGGGGTTTTGCCCCACAACATGGTACAAATTGGAGTTTGGACTCAAATCGTGAGGGCATTTTTCAAACTAAGACTCTCAAAGTTGTACATTCCTGTCATTTGGTTAAAATAAATTATCACTGTTTCTATAAAATATATATTTGTTGCAATTCAACTCCCCAAAGTGTTTGGGTCCGCCTCCAGGAGTCTGGGTGGGTCAGTGATCACATGTCTCTCCTTGCTGGCAGAGGGCTGTTGACAGGAAACACTCAAAATTAACATACCCCATTCAACAGAAAGAGCCTTTTGTGTGGGCTCCAGCAGGCTGCCTGGAAGTCTCCTCAATCATTCAACAGGGTCATGTGATATCCTGCATCCTGGGGTGGAATCTCTGAGGTGTTAAGAGTTCTCAGCCTCTTGGCCTCTGGGAACAGCAGGTGGCTAAGATTTCCAATTAACTAACAAGCTTTGAAGTCCCTTCCCCTCTTGCAACTCCTAAATACAGTTTCCCTGTCAGAGTTTAGACCGCTAGCGCCACCTTGGGGAATTTGTCGGTACTGCATCCATTTTTGAGTTGTCTTGAATTACTGCATTTCAATAGAGGGGTCTTTTGCTTGATAGTATAGGACCCTTGCTTAACATTGTTTTGATGGCATCCTTACAGTAGAGTGGTGATGTGGAACCCCCCACAAGAAGGTTGTATCTTTGGAGTGGTCTCGTGCCAACTGCGCAGTTCTCCTATTCTGGCATGAATGTGGGCGGCGATAGCTCATCCCCACATCCACCCAGTCTATTGATTTAGTTTGTTCTGGGATAGAATAATGGGCGGCGACAGCTCATCCCCACATCTACCCAGTCTATTGTTTCAACATGGGTCAAAACCCTTGACAGAATGAGAGCTGCGTGTCTTCTGCATACCACTCGAAGTTAGGAGAGATGGTGAAGATCAAATGGGCTAGAGGGGCAAGGTAGATGTTGAAAAGCCAAGGCAAGAGGAAAGCACCCTGAGGGAACCCACAGGTGGCGAGTGAGATGGAGGAGTGAAAAGACCCCAGTTGAACCTGGGAAGGTTGGTTAGATAGGAAGGAGGTCAACAGTCCAGAGACAGATCTGTGATGCCAAGGGTGTCATGGAGCCGATTTATAAGGGTAGCATCATTGACTGTATGAAAGGCAGAGGAAAGGTCAAGAAGGTTGAGAGTTGGAATCGAGATTAGAGAGCAAATCTTCAAGGTTTTTCAGGAGAGCAGTTTTCCTGCCTCTGGTAGCTCTGAAACCAGACTGGTGGTGTTGGAGACAACCAACAGATTCAGTGTGGTGGATAAGCTGGGAGATGGCCAGATTCTCCAAGAGTTTTCCCACGAAGGGAGTAATCGAGATAGGGCAGTAGTTAGCTGGACAGGAAGGGTCGGCAGAAGGCATTTTAAGGAGAGGATGCACAAGGGAGTGATTGAGATGTCACTGGAAGGATCCAGTGGCAAAAGAGTGATTGCAGAAATCAGCCAAGGAGGCAGCAAGGGAGGCAATGTTGTCCTTGATAGTTCTGGAGGAGCATGGAGCACATGTTTGGATGAGACTTACAAAGAGCAGACTTGTCTAGAGACCTCATCAGGTGATATGGGAGAGAAAGAGGAGAGTTGGAGGGGAAAGAGGGGGCCATGGGAGGCCTGAGAGTGGATGAAGGAGTAGGGAGTGGTGTGGAGGAGAGTGAAGACAGGATGTCCTGTGTTATAGTAATTAAGTGAGAGGCCAGTGCAGTGCAGAGGGCCAGAGAAGGCATAGGAGAAATGGAGCCTGCAATAGGATTGGCGAGTTCCTTTCAGATTTTGAAAAGTTCAGTTGTGTTGGTGGTTGCCCAGAGATGCGGGCTTGGGTATAGGCCCTATTAATCGCACAGACGGAACGTCTGTACTGCCTTTGGAGCAAGCGGAAGGCCAGTTTGTCAGAGGATGTGCTCGAAACCTGCCACTTCCGCTCGGCAGCTCTGCACTTGTGTTTCAAAGAGGCCAGGTCAGAGTCATACCAGGTGTTGCACTTGAAGGCAAGCTTCATGCGGATTCTGATGAGATGGGCAAGGATGTCCATAGTCTTGGAGATGGAGAGTTGAAGGTTAGTAAGGGCAGTGTCAGAGTGAGAGTCAGTGGCAGCAGTGGGAGGGGGAATGATTGTGGTGGCAAAAGCAGCAAATGACACTCGCATCATACGTCAAATGACAGAGAAGGAGACTGACAGTGCATGCAGAGGCTTAGCCGGGGGACCAAGGAGGTCCAGGTGAGAGGACAGGAGAGCATGATCAGACCAGGAGAGTAGTGAGAGAGTTGGCTCCAGAATCAGACAAGCTTATTTGCGTTTTAGATTAAATTTATGGCCAGTAAAGCAGTTACTGGCCAGACGAAAAATTATACTTCAAGCAGAAGATGTATGTCGATTTTGCCAACTAAGTAGCCAGTCTGAGTCATTGAACCATATTTTAACAGAATGCTCAAAGTTGAATTATGTGCGTGACAAGTTTTTAAAAAAACACTGTGAAATTTTTAATATCCAAGATTCAGATACTTTGTGGCAATTTCTGTTTAATACAACAAAAAAACTCAATTAGAATTGCTGTATTTTTCCCATTTATTTTACTTAGATATCGAATCAGTAGGAAACATTGGAGCTACTTAACAATTGCAATGCTAAAGATATTAGCTTGATGTAGAACCTACCTTTAAAGAATTGATACATGTATTTTAGGAATTGTTTAACATTTTTATCTTCATGTTAATAGTTTAAAATTAAATGTATTTGGGTCATGATGAATTGTAAAATTATAAGTAATTATTTTTATTGAAAGGTTGTATTTTTTTTACAACTAAATCAATAAAAAAAAGAAAAAAAAGAAAAGTGAGAGGGTTGGAGATGGGGATGTCTGCTGAGATGAGAGCATCCATGCTGTGTCCAGATGAGTGGGTCGGACCGGACAGAAGAATGGAGAAGCAAAGAGAGTCACAGGTTGCGGAAGACTTAATAGGCTGCATCAGGGGAGTCAAGGTGAATATTGAAGTCTCTGAGGAGAAGCTTGGAGGTGGAGGCCAGGAGAGAAGAGGTGCAGCCAGATCACTCTGAGAGGAAAAGGGAGACCGGCCAGGGGTCTTTAGATGGTGGCCAGAGTCAGCAAGAGGATAGGGGAGACACCCAGCCTGCAGATGAGGTATTCAAATAAGGAGTAAGACTGAGTGGGTATGATAGTAGCAGGGACCCATTCAGGGAAGATCAGGGCCACTCCGTGCCTGGACTGGTTAGGTCTGGGTTTAGAGAAGATCTTGTAGTCCTTCGGGAGGAGAGTGTCAAACTTGTGGCAGAGCTGGCCGTGAACCACAGCTCTGTGAGAGTGAGGACATCCAGGTCGAGGTATTGAAGGAGGTGGCAGATATCAGAGTAGTGTTTGACGTCAGAGCGAGAGTTGAGGATAGCTAAGTGGAGCTGGTTGCCACTTTTGAAGGTCTTTTTAGGAGGGGAACAGGAATGTGGTACACACATCGGTGGTGAAAGAGGGGCCAGAGAGGTGGCAGAAGGAGGAGTGGCAGGAGAAGGGAGGATGTTGATGAGAGACCAAAGACACTTATCAAGAAAGAGGAGGTTGGGATGAGATCCCTGGACCATGACAGAGCCTTTCCGGTAGACAATAATGATGAACCTGGAGGAAAGGAAGTATGTCAAGAGTAGTTCCCTATGGGTGCCACCATTAAGGGGAGATGAAGAGAAAGGGGAGAGCACTGACACTATATGGGGAATCCAAAGGTCCGGAGAAAGAACAACAGAGAGGATGTGCATGAAAGTCTGCCTGGGGGAAGTGTTGACACAGGTGGCAACGATGGGCAGGCCTGGATTGGAGACCAGGAGATACTTCTTGAACTTTTTCATTCCAGACTTCGAACAAGAGATTGGATAGGTGATAGAGTAGCAATAGAGAAGATAGGGTAGATTGAAAGCACCATGGAGGGAGAGCACAGAGAGAAGGAAGGGGGAGAGAGGGAGAGTGGGAGAAACGGCAGTGCACAATGCCCAAGAGAGGGAGAAACTGCAGAGAGATGCCCAACTTCTAGACAAAGCAATGCAACAATCTAGAGTGAAGTGTCCAGGATGGGAAAAAAACCTGCGTTAAAGCATACAGCAGAAAAGCAAGACATCTAGAAGCGAGTTATCTGGATAGAGGGAATACACCTAGATAGAGGGACAGAGGGAAAAGCCTAATTTTCAAACACAACAGCAAATGCAAACACACTTATTTTTGACTTTCCTAGATAGAGGGAAAAAGCCCAACGTTATGCCTGTAGAGCCATGAAGCCTCTATAGGCAGCTTACTGTGCTTTATCAGACATATATATCAACATAACATAAAGAATTAGAAAGCAAAATTGGGCAGAGCAAAATAGATGTTTTTTCAAAGAAAGTTGCCGTAGATTTGTGTTCAATGAAATATGTATGTGTCTTGCTGTTGTGCAACATACGGTCTACCTGGTTTCACTGTTGGGTGTTCCAATTGCATACTGTATGACATTCTGACATGCTGTGACCCAGACTATTGTGCCATGCAGTGATTGTGTAGTGGTTGTACGTGTTCTACAAGACTTTCTTTGGAAAGTCTGCAGTTTGGTCAACTCGTTTTGGTCGACGTAAATTTGACGTTTATTTGATTTATTATAGAGGTTCTCCCAGCATGGTGCCCTCCCTAGCCCACACCACTATTCTGTTAAACCACGCCTCCTACTTTCCTACTCCCCTACTGCTACATCCACATATACATAGATATGAATATGTCTTTGTTCACGTTGACCAATAGTATTTGAGCAAACCACAGACAGTCTTTTAAGCAATGGGATACCCTCTGTAGTAAATGAAGCTATAATGGGAAATTAAGTTTCCCTAAGCATTTTGAGTTTGGGACTTTGGTACTTTATTAGAACATTTTGGAAATAGAAATGGCTACAAAACTGTTCAAAGAATTTGGTAAAGTTGCGAAAAGGGGAATTGCTTCAAAAAAGGCAACTAAATTGGCCTTTGAAATCTAGACAGTCCTCTGCTATGAATTATGGTTAACATCTGCTTGTTACTTTGCCTGGGTAGATAGTTACTGGCGTTAGCCGTTGCCCCTGGCATGGGGAAAGCAGTACTTAAATCCCATGTTCCTGGACCGACCCTCTTGAACCTGTAAGCATTGCCAATGAGGCAGTTTTATTAAAGCGTGTAATGTGGTAGTTCAAACAATAGCAAGTGTGTCCTAGGTAGCAGAGCAATACAGTGTAGATATGCTCCCTTCATGTCAATTATTTGCCATAGAAATGCATTTTGTGGATATTTTCTCTTATCATGTTCCCGGTAGTGAATGGAACGATACATGCTACCATTTCGAACTGTGTCATAATACAACAGCACTCACAAGGTAGTTACTGCTTTAACTGCAATAATTTAGAATGCACATGTCATGTTTAAACTTAATTGTACATCCCACCCAAAAATCAAAGTTCATAAGCTCTGCATTTAGTAGGCACACTTTGATCTATTGTTACATTTTTTTCACGCTGTCTCTATTTCAGCATTTTGAGAAACTAGTATTTGACGGTTTCCCCTAAATACCGATTGCATTCAGAAGTCTGTCAGGAAACGGTCTGGGAAAGAGTGTTTGGTTTGAGCCCTTATGCTTGGGTGGTGGTATGCAATAAGTAAGAAAATACCAGGAGGCCAGACAAATCCTGAAATGCAGCCCTCGAGCTATGGGCCAGCTGAGAGCAACAGCGAGACAGGATGTGAAGCAAAGCCCACACTTGTCCTTTTGATCAAAGGCAAGATTGCCTCCCTCACAGCCACCATCTCCAGCAGCCGATTAACACACAAGCAATTCCCACCCTAATGGCACTGATTGCACCCGACCAAGGGTCTACTTAGCACTCACAAAGCGCATTTTAGCTGCACTGGTTTTATTTGGTGTATTATGTATTTTCTTTAATCTTGAAATGCAACACTTTGTCACATCTCCCTTTTTTCGGAACCTTTAATTGTTTGTCTGTCCTGGTCCTGCCTGAAACACCCTCTGTAAATGAAATACAGCAATCCACTCATAGCTAACCACACCTAAACATACGTGTTCTCTGAGCATGTGATCTACTCACTTGTATTGCAGGGGAAGCTTGACAATCAGACGTGTCTGTAAGAATAACTGAGACAAAATGCAAACGAAGCACGTGCTACCTTAATGTTTAAAAGTGCACACATTTCAAGGTTTGCACATTATATAACTTTCTCGTTCTAGAGCATAACCTTTTGGCGTAGTCCTCGTACAGATTGCACTTTTGGGTCAATCTAGAAAACTATAAACACCTCTCACGCCATCGTTGAACATCAGATGGATTAAAAATAGAAAACACATTCTGAATGCAAATTAACAGATGGAATGAAACCCGACATGACCTCTTGAAATGACATAAAATATGAGGCATATGGCTATCTAGAGCAATTTCGAATTAATGTAACAATGTTTCTTTGGTGCAATGCACATTTGACCTTGTGTGCTTGCAGATACATGATACATTATCACTATATTAAGTTGTCAATTAAAATAACCTTTATGTTACAGAATAAATTAAATTTGCAGGATTGAAAGTTTATTTGTCTCAGCAATTATTTTATAATTCATAATTTGTTCTCCTTTGCACGTAATTCGGCAGAGGAAAACATCTGACCTCATGTCATCTTGAACACCTTTATCAGTTCTTTACTTTTGTCCACCCTTTGCTTATTTTTTTGCTAAAATATCATTCATGCTGTGACCTTAAAGCCTATATACAATGGAACGAGTTAAACTAAAAATGTTAGCGTTCGTCAAAAAAGCACGGACAGGATAACGCCGTACTCAAAGATTGGGGCCGTTGATCAAATCTGGTGACTAGGCCAGTGCACTTTCCATGTGCAGAGACATGTGCCTGGATGCATTGGAGGATCCTCATGTGTGTGCAAATAAGCGTTCCATCTATTTCAAGGAAACCTCAAATCACTTAAGATTTAGTGACACAGCTCAACATGTTCGACTTTTCTTAGAGGGGCCAGCAAATAAGGTTCCAGCGAGAGCAACCGCCCTTGATTAAATGGCCCAGTATCAGCCTGGTGAATGCCTCCAGGGAGTCAGCATAGTGTTAGTGTTCAGGGTAGTGCTGGGTGTAGGGGGTTATTTTAGAGTTCTGATACAGTTATGTAGAATGAGAATTTAAAGCAGAATTAAGTTACAATAGGACCTTTCCATAGATTAGATTACAACACAATTAGAATGAGGCCAGATTAGGGGTGACATGTTGGTTTCGATAAGAGAGGAGAAAACTAAAAATGTGTTTTACTGGAGTAGAGGCACATTAGAGGGTGACACCTTTTGATCCGAAGAAAAGGAACAACACAGAGATGCTCCTAAAAATCACTGACATGGTTTAGAGTGAACAAATCAATTATAGAGCATGCCACGCATATGTTTTTAAGAATAGAACAGAACATTGCAGGAAGTAACACGTGTGTGGTTCAGAAGTGGACGAGGAGCAGAGTGGGTCAAGCCACTGCCTGGGAGAATCAACACACTGCTTCTTGAAGCAGGAAACCGCACATTCCTCACCTACTAGTTCTACAGAGTCAGATTAAGATAAGGCTTTGTCCCTTAAGGCAAGGCTACAATATGTTTCTATGGACACCGCCGCCAAAACGGCAATGTTGTAGACAGAGAGTAGAGAGGATTGATGAATAGAGAGGATAGATGAAGTAGTTTAAGAAACGGATGGAAGTCCTGTGTTCAGTAAGCAAGCAGAGCTGCCAGATGCTCATCTACTTATGTACAGTCTGCTTCAGAATCAGTATCACAGCTAGTGCAATTTGACAGTCTGAAGCCCACGAACCTACATCAAACCTCAGTTCACAACACAAAGCCATTTTGTGGAATTTCTACAAGCTACACAAGCAACAGATGCCTGCTTCAACCTACCATCTGTGCATGTAAGCTGTGTGCTGAAAGGAGGCTGGAATCAACTTGGCAACTTGGATCTCTCATCAGTATGGGCCTATATCAGGCAGTCCCTTGGACGTGGAACTGACCACGTTTTTGGTACCTGCATATTTCTTGTGTGGTTATACTCCCATAAATGCTCACAAATAATATGTCGTGTTAGTTGCCACACTGGGAAGAAGGTGCAAGCAGATTGCATTGGTCACTGCTTGCGACAGTAACCAGAGGCCTGCACTCTTTCCTTCATCCTCTAACATGAACGTTCTGAGGAGACACGGGACAGTGTCGTTCCAGTGGGTGTTTGATGAGAAGAACAGTGGATGATGGTTATTCCCCTGCAACAGTTCATAAGGTCCCCCTATGACGCATGTGCAGAAGAGATAGCAGCATTTCAAATCTCCATTTAGTATAATGCCTAGGCTTACAGCATGACACAGATCGATCCCCGTGAAAATGGCTCACACTGATCAGATCAGAAGTATGTTGGGGCTTCAGACTCTCCAGAGCCACTAAGAAGCACAGTACTTTTTTATGTATGTGCTGGCTGTCTGAGAGGTTTACCTGTTGTATATTTTTGCTGTAGTTATTGTGCTCAAACACCTTATTTCCTTCAGAAACGTTAATATGGTCATTGTTCTTGTGAATAGCGAAAACATCTGGAGTCCTTGATGTGGCATTGTAAACACTGGCAAAGTCGCAGACAGAACTTTCTATTTTGGTGCTGATGTTGGCAGATTCAGTACTGGACAACATAGAAAACCCTCAGTCCCCTAGGTCAGTTAGACTGCTGTTTGTTGCTCCGAGTGATTCTTGGACTACTTGCCCTACTCTGGCTTAATTTCATTTTATCGGGGAAAAAGGACTGATGGGAAACAAAGGTGCTTCTTCCTCAGTCTACCTTTATCCTCCCTTTGCTCCATTCAATTAATCCAGAATAGAACAAAAAGACTTATCCCTGTCCTCAAGTGCAGGGACAGCATCTGACCAGCCCTACAATCTTTCGACTGGCTCACAGTGGCTGTGAGGATCAAGTTCAAGACCCTCTGCATCATGCACAGGCCTTTACGGGGCCTGGGACCCCACTACATTCAAATCTCTCTACCTAAATACCTCCCTGCTAGAACCCACAGTTGTCTAGTTCCAACTCTCTGCTTATGCTCCCCTCTGCCACTTTGACTGGCTTCTTGGTCCCTTCTGAGTCCTACAGAGCAACAGGCCCTCATTGCCCAGTCTACCCCAGCACCCCGGACTCCCTGACCCCCCTGCCAGCCTGCACTTGCCTTTGTGGGCCCACTTCCCCTGACAAGCCCGTGGCAGGGTTTGCATCGCAACACAGCCTGGTGTACTCCCATCCTCACACTTAGTATGAGGTCCTCACTCTCTTCACTCCCTGCATACCTTGGCACTTGCCCAGCTGGCCTCCCCTTAGAACTTGCTGAGCCCCAGGGGCCCTCCTCTTCTTCTCCTCCTCCCCCCTGCACTTAAATTCCGCCACTCTGACCAGCACTTCCATCCCACCCTAGCATTTATCCCTTCTGGCCCCTGCATTGAAACACCATTTGTTGTACAGACACCTTACAAATAGCCAGTAAATAAAGTCTGGCACTTCCCCTCCCCCCTACACTTCTTGTTACTACACTTGCACGATCCGAATGACACAAGGCCTAGTAGGACCGTTATTGTTGTTTTCCTCCCTGCCCCTCCACCCCTTTTGTTGTCTTGTGGTGCCTTGAAACACCATTTTATGTATATGTACTTTATAAATACCCAATAAATAAGTAAATAAAAATAATCACATTTCGGACTAAATGCTTTTGATATCCCTAGTTCTTGTGGTCTGACCTATATAGGTTCCGCTTAAAAACAAAGACATCACCTACCCACTAGTTGTGCATTTTATGGAATAGCATGGGAGTAATCCATCTTTGATAAAGACATTTGGCAGCATAGCTTTTTTTTTCCAGAACACATCAGGTAAGACAATGGAACTTTAAACCTACACCAACTGGAATCAGGATTAGTGATAGAATATGGTACTATGAAACCCAATGGCCATAATTCTGATGAAGAACCTCATGTTTTTTTGGGGTGAGATTGTGTGGGTGGGTGTATATTATCTGGTACTTATATCTATTATGTTCTCTTTTGGATCTATGCATCTGCTCAAGATACACAGCAATGGATATGATATTTTACATAAACAAGCCCACTTGGGAATGTGTATTTATCTACTCATGCTAATAAATGTCTGATCATATTTCAATGTAACTCCCCTCTGCATTTTCTTCTAGCAGATACTAATAGCCATAGAAGCTGATGCATATTAAATTAAGCTCTGTTGATATATGATTAGGAGAATATTTCCATGCACTTGCACTTTTTCTCATAATTACAATTAATAATTATTTTGCTAGATTTTCTGTCAAATTACAACCTTGAAAGTATGAGCCCCCCTTCCCGCTGGTTGCCTGTGTGTGCATGATCCCCCCTTCCCGCTGGTCGCCTGTGTGTGCATGAGCCCCCATCCCGCTGGTTGCCTGTGTGTGCTTGAGCCCCTCCCTTCCTGCTTGTTGCCTGTGTGTGCATGAGCCCCTCCCATCCCATCCCGCTGGTCGCCTTTGTGTGCATGAGACCCCCATCCCGCTGGTCACCTGTGTGTGCATGAGCCCCCCTTCCCACTGGTTGCCTGTGTGTGCATGAGCCCCCATCCCGCTGGTCGCCTGTGTGTGCATGAGCCCCCATCCCACTGGTCGCCTTTGTGTGCATGAGCCCCTCCCTTCCCGCTGGTCGCCTGTGTGTGCATGAGCCCCGGTCCCACTGGTCACCTGTGTGTGCATGAGCCCCCCATCCCGCTGGTCACCTTTGTGTGCATGAGCGCCCCCTTCCCACTGGTCGCCTGTGTGTGCATGATCCCCACATCCCGCTGGTCGCCTGTGTGTGCATGAGACCCCCTTCCCGTTGGTTGCCTGTGTGTGCATTAGCCCCCCCTTCCCGCTCGTCGCCTCTGTGTGCATGAGCCCCTCATCACGTTGGTCGCCTGTGTGTGCATGAGACCCCCACCCCTTCCCGCTGGTCGCCTGTGTGTGCATGAGCCCCCCATCCCGCTGGTCGCCTGTGTGTCCATGAGCCCTCCCCTATCCTGCTGGTTGCCTGTGTATGCATCAACCCCCCATTCCCGCTGGTCACCTGTGTGTGCATGAGCCCCCCCCATCCCACTGGTTGTGTGTGTGTGCATGAGTCCCCCCCATCCCGCTGGTCGCCTGTGTGTGCATGAGCCCCCCATCCCGTTATTCACCTGTGTGTTCATGAGCCCCCCATACCGCTGGTCACCTGTGTGTGCATGAGCCCCCATCCCACTGGTTGCCTGTGTGTGCATGAGCCCCCCCTTCTCGCTGGTCACCTGTGTGTGTATGAACCCAACCATCCCGCTGGTCGCCTGTGTGTGCATGAGCCCCCCATCCTGCTGTTCGCCTGTGTGTGCATGAGACCCCCCATTCCGCGGGTCACCTGTGTGTGCATGAGCCCCCAGCCCTTCCTGCTGGTTGCCTGTGTCTGCATGTACCCCCCCATCTGTGCCACATGTATTGATTTTATGCATTGTATGCTGATGCCACCCTTCAAGATTGGGCTGCACATCATGTCTGTGCCACATATATTGACTTTCTGCATTGTATGCTGATGCTACCCTTAAAGATGGGGCTGCGCATCATGTCTGTGCCACATTTATTGACTTTCTGCACTGTATGCTGATGCCACCCTTCAGGGTGGGGCTGCGTATCTTGTCTGTGCCACATATATTGACTTTCCGCATTTTGTGCTGATGCCACCCTTTTAAGAAGGGGTTATGCATGATGTCTGTGCCACATATATTGACTTTCTGCATTGTATGCTGATGCCACCCTTCAAGAAGAGGCTGTGCATCATGTCTGCGCCGCTTATATTGACTTTCTGCATTGTATGCTGATGCCACCCTTCAAGAAGAGGCTGTGCATCATGTCTGCGCTGCATATATTGACTTTCTGCATTGTATGCTGATGCCATCCTTCAATATGGGGCTGTGCATCATGTCTGCGCCGCATATATTGACTTTCTGCCTTGTATGCTGATGCCACCCTTCAAGATGGGGCTGTGCATCATGTCTGCGCCGCATATATTGACTTTCTGCATTGTTTGCTGATGCCACCCTTCAATATGGGGCTGCGCATCATGTCTGCGCCGCATATATTGACTTTCTGCATTGTATGCTGATGCCACCCTTCAAGAAGGGGCTGCGCATCATGTCTGTGCCGCATATATTGACTTTCTGCATTGTATGCTGATGCCACCCTTCAAGAAGGGGTTGTGCATCATGTCTGTGCCGCATATATTGACTTTCTGCATTGTATGCTGATGCCACCCTTCAAGAAGGGGCTGCGCATCATGTCTGTGCCGCATATATTGACTTTCTGCATTGTATGCTGATGCCACCCTTCAAGAAGGGGTTGTGCATCATGTCTGTGCCACATATATTGACTTTCTGCACTGTATGCTGATGCCACCCTTCAGGGTGGGGCTGCGTATCTTGTCTGTGCCACATATATTGACTTTCCCCATTTTATTCTGATGCCACCCTTTTAAGAAGGGGTTACGCATGATGCCTGTGCCACATATATTGACTTTCTGCATTGTATGCTGACGCTACCCTTCAAGATGGGGCTCTGCATCTTGTCTGTGCCACATATATTGACTTTCTGCATTGTATGCTGATGCCACCCTTCAAGAAGGGGCTGCGCATCATGTCCGTGCCACATATATTGACTTTCTGCATTGTATGCTGATGCCACCCTTCAAGATGGGGCTGCGCATCTTGTCCGTGCCACATATATTGACTTTCTGAATTGTATGCTGATGCCACCCTTCAAGATGGGGCTGCACATCATGTCTGCGCCACATATATTGACTTTCTGCATTGTATGCTGATACCACCCTTCAAGAAAGGGCTGCGCATCATGTCCGTGCCACATATATTGACTTTCTGCATTGTATGCTGATGCCACCCTTCAAGATGGGGCTGCGCATCTTGTCTGTGCCACATATATTGACTTCCTGCATTGTATGCTGATGTCACCCTTCAAGAAGGGGCTGCGCATCATGTCTGTGCCACATGTATTGACTTTCTGCATTGTATGCTGATGCCACCCTTCAAGACGGGGCTGCGCATCATGTCTGCGCCACATGTATTGACTTTCTGAATTGTATGCTGATGCCACCCTTCAAGATGGGGCCGCATATATTGTCTTTCTGCATTGTATGCTGATGCCACCCTTCAAGAAGGGGCTGTGCATCATGTCTGTGCCGCATATATTGACTTTCTGCATTGTATGCTGATGCCACCCTTTTAAGAAGGGATTATGCATGATGTCTGTGCCACATATATTGACTTTCTGCATTGTATGCTGATGCCACCCTTCAAGAAGAGGCTGTGCATCATGTCTGCGCCGCTTATATTGACTTTCTGCATTGTATGCTGATGCCACCCTTCAAGAAGGGGCTGTGCATCATGTCTGCGCTGCATATATTGACTTTCTTCATTGTATGCTGATGCCATCCTTCAATATGGGGCTGTGCATCATGTCTGCGCCGCATATATTGACTTTCTGCCTTGTATGCTGATGCCACCCTTCAAGATGGGGCTGTGCATCATGTCTGCGCCGCATATATTGACTTTCTGCATTGTTTGCTGATGCCACCCTTCAATATGGGGCTGCGCATCATGTCTGCGCCGCATATATTGACTTTCTGCATTGTATGCTGATGCCACCCTTCAAGAAGGGGCTGCGCATCATGTCTGCGCCGCATATATTGACTTTCTGCATTGTATGCTGATGCCACCCTTCAAGAAGGGGTTGCGCATCATGTCTGTGCCGCATATATTGACTTTCTGCATTGTATGCTGATGCCACCCTTCAAGAAGGGGCTGCGCATCATGTCTGTGCCGCATATATTGACTTTCTGCATTGTATGCTGATGCCACCCTTCAAGAAGGGGTTGTGCATCATGTCTGTGCCACATATATTGACTTTCTGCACTGTATGCTGATGCCACCCTTCAGGGTGGGGCTGCGTATCTTGTCTGTGCCACATATATTGACTTTCCCCATTTTATGCTGATGCCACCCTTTTAAGAAGGGGTTACGCATGATGCCTGTGCCACATATATTGACTTTCTGCATTGTATGCTGACGCTACCCTTCAAGATGGGGCTCTGCATCTTGTCTGTGCCACATATATTGACTTTCTGCATTGTATGCTGATGCCACCCTTCAAGAAGGGGCTGCGCATCATGTCCGTGCCACATATATTGACTTTCTGCATTGTATGCTGATGCCACCCTTCAAGATGGGGCTGCGCATCTTGTCCGTGCCACATATATTGACTTTCTGCATTGTATGCTGATGCCACCCTTCAAGATGTGTCTGCACATCGTGTCTGCGCCACTTATATTGACTTTCTGAATTGTATGCTGATGCCACCCTTTAAGATGGGGCTGCACATCATGTCTGCGCCACATATATTGACTTTCTGCATTGTATGCTGATACCACCCTTCAAGAAAGGGCTGCGCATCATGTCCGTGCCACATATATTGACTTTCTGCATTGTATGCTGATGCCACCCTTCAAGATGGGGCTGCGCATCTTGTCTGTGCCACATATATTGACTTCCTGCATTGTATGCTGATGTCACCCTTCAAGAAGGGGCTGCGCATCATGTCTGTGCCACATGTATTGACTTTCTGCATTGTATGCTGATGCCACCCTTCAAGACGGGGCTGCGCATCATGTCTGCGCCACATGTATTGACTTTCTGAATTGTATGCTGATGCCACCCTTCAAGATGGGGCCGCATATATTGTCTTTCTGCATTGTATGCTGATGCCACCCTTCAAGAAGGGGCTGTGCATCATGTTTGCGCCGCATATATTGTCTTTCTGCATTGTATGCTGATGCCACCCTTCAAGAAGGGGCTGTGCATCATGTCTGTGCCGCATATATTGACTTTCTGCATTGTATGCTGATACCACCCTTCAAGAGGAGGCTGTGCATCATGTCTGCGCCGCTTATATTGACTTTCTGCATTGTATGCTGATGCCACCCTTCAAGAAGGGGCTGTGCATCATGTCTGCGCTGCATATATTGACTTTCTGCATTGTATGCTGATGCCACCCTTCAATATGGGGCTGTGCATCATGTCTGCGCCGCATATATTGACTTTCTGCCTTGTATGCTGATGCCACCCTTCAAGATGGGGCTGTGCATCATGTCTGCGCCGCATATATTGACTTTCTGCATTGTTTGCTGATGCCACCCTTCAATATGGGGCTGCGCATCATGTCTGCGCCGCATATATTGACTTTCTGCATTGTATGCTGATGCCACCCTTCAAGAAGGGGCTGCGCATCATGTCTGCGCCGCATATATTGACTTTCTGCATTGTATGCTGATGCCACCCTTCAAGAAGGGGTTGTGCATCATGTCTGTGCCGCATATATTGACTTTCTGCATTGTATGCTGATGCCACCCTTCAAGAAGGGGCTGCACATCATGTCTGTGCCGCATATATTGACTTTCTGCATTGTATGCTGATGCCACCCTTCAAGAAGGGGTTGTGCATCATGTCTGTGCCACATATATTGACTTTCTGCACTGTATGCTGATGCCACCCTTCAGGGTGGGGCTGCGTATCTTGTCTGTGCCACATATATTGACTTTCCCCATTTTATGCTGATGCCACCCTTTTAAGAAGGGGTTACGCATGATGCCTGTGCCACATATATTGACTTTCTGCATTGTATGCTGACGCTACCCTTCAAGATGGGGCTCTGCATCTTGTCTGTGCCACATATATTGACTTTCTGCATTGTATGCTGATGCCACCCTTCACGATGGGGCTGTGCATCATGTCTGTGCCACATATATTGACTTTCTGCATTGTATGCTGATACCACCCTTCAGGATGGGGCTGTGCATCTTGACTGTGCCACATATATTGACTTCCTGCATTGTATGCTGATGCCACCTTTTTAAGAAGGGGCTGTGCATCATGTCTGCACCACATATATTGACTTTGCATTCATTGTATGGGGATACCGCCCATCAAAAGGAGGCCACAGAAACTGTATGTCTTTGTTAGCACTTATGTATCCAAGATTTCTCATGCATTAGCTAAGTAAGCCTTCTTAACAATGCCACGATGCCTGAAGGCAGTTGTGCGCTTTACAAATGCAAATTAATAAAAAATATGAAATGATCCATTATACCATTGCAGTATTTTACAGCTCTGGTCATTCTAAAATGGTGACCAGTTTAAACATTATTTTTCTTCTTGCCTTGATCTGATGAGCTTCTTAAACAGGGTTGTTTGAAGCAGAGAGATTTAATAAAATGGAGAGCCTTTTGCTTCACTATGTAGTTCCCTGTAGAAGTCCCACCAAAGGATGGAACACGTGGCAACACGTGGCATTATGTTATTTCATGGGCACCTGTCCTTGACATTGTTGCATGTTCAGCCTAAGGGTGATTTGTACTAAATAAAAGCACTTTTTGCACTTTAGAATGTGTGCCTGGGCTCTTTTTAACTTGTCTAGTGGGTTACAGTGCACTTGTCTTGGTATATATGCATGTATATGTATATATATATATATACATATATATAAATTCAGTGAAAAAAACTTTGTTAAAGTGACGTTATGGTTAAGTTGTGCTACTAAAAACCTATGAAATTCAGTGAAAAAACGTTGTTAAAGGGGCATTATGGTTAAGATGTGCTACTAAAAACCTATGAAATTCAGTAAAAAAAAACTTTGTTAAAGGGACGTTATGGTTCGAAGTAAAACCGAAAAACCCTTGAAATTTGCCAGTTATGGTAAGCTAAGCAACCATAACTCACACCACCACAAGTCATTGATGACATCACAGATGACATCACATATCTGGCTCCCTCTTTTTTCCTTTACTTACATATCTAGGCCAGTAACAGTCCATAACTAAAAATTCATATACTCATAATTCATATTCAAGTACTATATTTGTAGAGTTATACTTCAAATATGTTCTTACAGTCATTTACTTGGGGTTCACTCACAGCATATGAAACATATACACATGGGAAAACACAGATTTGGAAAACAGCAATGCTTTGTGGATATAAAGATAATCAGAAAGGTTATCAACACTTGCTTATAGTTCTGTCCTTTTTTGGATTACTTTCCTTTCCTGGATATGCTCATATTTGTATACATTGTATGTACACTACTCTCTTTAGGGTCCAGTCACATTATATGATAGTGCAGAGCGATCATTTCTGTGTATAAAGTTAATCAGTTGGGGTATGAAAATTGGCTGGTAATACTGTATTTTACTTCATTTTCCCTGTATATGCTCATATTGGTATGTGTTGTTATTTGTGTTTCATTTTGAATAATGCATTTATGTAGTAAGTCGGTTTTATTAGCTAGTTATTAAATGTTGCACAGTAGACAAAACTGTAATAAAAAGCAATTATCATTTTACTATTCAACATGGTAAGATTAATAATATTGTAAATCCATCATGTATGTTGCACACAATGCCTATGTTTCTACATGAGTAGCTTAGTATACTGGAAAAAACCTGATAATAGAATGGTATTCGTATCAATACATTACTTAATGTCCCACGCACCTCATGATATGTATTCCAATAATCCTTTACACTTTTTTATCAACATTACTATAAGAATCCCTTGTACAGACTTTTCATGAAAAGGAAATGCACATGTGATGTCATCAGTGATGTCATCAATGACATTTGTGATGTCATCTTTGATGTCTTGGGTGTTAGTCTTAGCAGTGCACGGTGGTGGCGTGAGTTATGATTGCTTAGTTTATCAAGGGTTTTTAATTTTTACTTCGGACCTTAACGTCTCTTTAACAAAGTGTTTTTAACTGAATTTCATAGGTTTTTAGTAGCACAACTTAACCATAACATCCCTTTAACAAAGTTATTTTTCACTGAATTTCATAGGTTTTTAGTAGCGCACCTTAACCATAACGTCCCTTTAACAAAGTTTATTTCACTGAATTTCATAGGTTTTTAGTAGTACAACTTGACAATAACATCCGTTTAACAGTTTTTTCACTTAATATAGATATAGATAATGTAAATGTTATAAATGTTTACTAAGACTCCCTTAGCTTACATACATATAACATAGAAAATACTGAACCCCCTGCCCGCTACTGATTTTGATGCCCGCGGACCATGCGCATATCTGCGGACGGACGCAGTCACCATCAAGACTACAAAAACTCAAGGGCTAAGTATCATACAATAAAAACATCAAACATGTTCAAAAAGCACCACATAAATATATTACATTTAATAATGAATAAGAAGTGGAAACTATTTATGTAAGACACCAACCATCCACTGAAATAGCATTTGCAATATAATGGAATATACCAACAAAAAAAAAATATGCCTCCAACAGAATAACCTCACTGAAACTGCACAGCAAAAAGCAAAAGCATACCTACACAGCAGTAACACCAAAGGTTTGTAAGAAACTAGTAAGTACGCTACATTTATTTTATATATGTATACATTTTCTGTATTAGGTACACTAAAACTATTTTTTTTTAACACAGAAATGTCCATTACTTTGGAATGGCTCAAATAAAATTTCCCACGAGATGAAATGAGTGAAGACAGTGATACTAATGGTAGACATAACATTTCTCTATATAAGCCAATTTATAACCATTACTTTATGTGTACTTAACATATACTTTCTTTTTTTAACAGACCATACAGACAATAAGTATAATATAACGAGAGAGACATTAGAAGATTCTCTGAAACAAATGGAACTAAAAATGGATATGTTAATGAAAAAATGTCAATCTTCTAAAACAGCTTGTTGAGGACCACATTAAAGAAAAGATTAAATATCACTGTCCCACATGTACCTGTTCCCCCTCTCCATGTTCCAGCCACCTATCCGCAAAGCCTTCCCAGAAAGAAAAACGTTACAATGAGACTTCCATCCCTTCCTTCCCTCCCATACATCATGTCCAAACCCCTAATTCCCTTATATTTGTTTCAGTTTCTGCTTCGCCCTCTCTTTCATAATTTTTATACTGTTAAACAATAATAACATTATAAGTGTTTTCTTAGTATACGCCTGTGTCTTATTTATTTTTTAAAAATCATTTATGGTGTCTGTGGAGACCGCGGGTGTCCGTCATGTCTGCAATGAACCAAAATAGGGGTGTCCTAACAACACTATACCTGTCCGTACTGCCCGTAATTAAAATGGAGGTGTCCCTAGAACACACAAGATGTCCGCCTGTCCGTAATTAACCAAAATGGGGGTGTCCTAAAGATAATATACCTGTTTGTTGTTCGTTATTAAAATGGCGGTGTCCTTAGAACACACAAGATGTCTGCCTGTCCGTAATCACCCAAAATGGGGGTGTCCTAAGAACACCCCCCCTGTTCATAATGTCCGCAACCAGAATGAATATATCCGTAGAACACATATCCCATCTGCCTGTCCGCAAGGTTTTGGGTTTTATTCGGGGACTACAACACTGTTCATAGAACACCCGCGCAAATGCACATCATACACTTGGGTCCTACAAACATCGCGCCTGTCCGCAACTGCCCACTGCACGTGAGTCACACCTTTAATTAGTTTGGGGACCAGAACACTGTCCGTAGAACACCCGCGCCCATGCGCACAACCGTCCCTGTGCATTTGTTGTCCTGCGGACAGCCGTCCCATTCGCGAACATGTCCGTAACATGTCCGTAACGGCATTATGTGACTGCATCCACGCTGACCATGTGTCCTTATTTGCGGACACTGCCCCGGTCCCGAACATTGAAAAAGTGCTTTTTTGAGCAATCCAAGGTATTGTACAGTAAAAATTCACCATTGCACATTTCCAAGGCAATGTCCCTGCCCATCTACCTCCTTTTTGAACTTTTTGAACCCTTTCTTGGTGTTCGATGTGTCTGTGACTAACAAGGGTGTCCGCGAAGCACGCACCTGCATCCCTATAAGAGGCCACACCCCAGAGCTGATCCTCATTCTGGTTTTGGATTTCCAAGATTTCCAACAGGACAATTGTGCAGGTTGCTGTTCTTGGTTCCTAGTTCCTGGTTCCTGGTTATTAACCTTCAAGATGGCATCCCAAATTGCTTCTCCTGCTACTGCCTCGTCATCATCACCTTCTCTACCACCAACACATCACTAAGGGCCTGCAGAGGGGAACAGGCATGAGGATGCAGAAGAGAGGAATGAAGAGGATGAGGTAGTGGAAGTGCCTACTACTAGCACTCATCGTGAGTCTTGGGTGTGGCGGTTATTTACCACCGTTGATGGAAAGGCAAAAACTGATGCAAGCAAGGTGATCTGCACTCAGTGCCACATGGTGCTGAGTCGTGGCAAGCGTGGTTCATATAGCTATGGTACTACATCAATGAAGCGATACCTAAAGCTGTTCCACGATGGGGCTATTTGTAAGGTTGTACCTTGTGATAAATGTAGTAGGTTGAGTTCCTCTGCAGCATCCTCCATTTCCGCTCCTGTCACCACAAAAGACACTCCTGTGGGACAGCGCATCCCTCCAGCTGTCTCACAGGCCATCCATGATGCTGTTGACCTTTACCTTTTTCGAAGTTCACAATATTGTGCCTGTACTGTGACGCAATGCTCTGCGGGGGGAGAACCTTCAGAGTGCTTTCGAGACTAGGGTCAAGGAACATGAGAAGGTGCTGCGACCTACCTCAATAAGGCCCACCCTACATCTTCCTCTCTCCACCCGCCTTTTTTTATCCCTGTGGTTGGTGTCCCCTCCGTACCCTCCTTTCCCCTCGTTCCCTTGTGTGTCATGTTTAAAAAACCAAAAGAAATGTAAAACAACAAAAACAAAAAAAGGCTCTTTTCAGAGCCGCCTTTCACAGTTGAAAAATAGAAGTGAGAAATATATAGTGCAGGGCCCTGTGCATTTTGTAGAAGTCCGCGGACAGTCTGCAGACATATATTTTTTTGGAGCGCTTCCCTATCAGAACCATTGCACTTTTCTATGGGAGGAAGTGGTGGCTCTGAAAAGAGCCTTTTTGTGGTGTTTTTTTGTATTTCAAAAACTTCAAATGGTCAACACCTACTGCAAAATGGATTGCTGTAATTCCAAAAAAGGTTGCAATGCATTGTGTATATTTCGCAGAAAAATCTGATTGCCGGCATAAGTAAGATGTACTCCATCTCTGCGAAAAATGTGTGTGCTATGAAACATAATGTTTTCATTCTGAAAAGAGGACATATCAATATCTCTCAAAAAGGCACAAATAGCCTCGTTAACATTGCGTCGCTTCTCCATTTGTGGACCAAATGAAAAAGAACGCAACCACATTTGTCTCTGCGCAATACGGGAAAAAATTACTCTGGAGTTTGGATACATGTCCATGACTTTCCCAAGTCCTTCTTTCATTGCAAATTGCAAAGAGATTCCAGACACATGTCCTAAACTGTTCCCTCCACAATGAATAATAATAATGACGCTGTGTCACCAAAGAAGCACAGAAAGGTACCAAATCCACCCACTTCCTCTACGCACTCCATGCCAGTGCACTTCCACATGAGAGAATCCAAGATGTGCAGCCACTCCACAGCGATCTGCATGCACCTCCAATCAATCTATCCACAAATCTCCCAAAATCCAAACAATCTGCTTTCTGAAACAAACAGCCATAGCTATCTGCTCTTCTCTCAGGAAAAAGACCTACTGACAAACTCTCTCGTTACACTGCTCAGTCTAATTTGCATTCCTCTCAACACCAAAATCCCGGTATGTAATGCGTGTTGTCTGCAGACAACTGTGGTGTCTGCAGACAAATCAAAAATCTGAACATGGGGAGTGAAAATGTAAATAGTGTGCCCTATTTCCCCTTTGAGGTTGGCTCTGAAAAGAGCCTTTTTTTTTTGCAGATGCTTCAGAAACACCTTTTATTTTGTATTTTTTCTTTTTTTTTTCTTATTTTCCTCCATAAATCTTCACATTACTTCTCCAAAGCAACCATTATGTTCCAAAACCGCATGGCATTTCCCATAAAAGATAAAGAAATGCCATCTTCTTTAAAATAAACAACATTAACAGAATCAATGTTCTCATTATTACAAAAGAACATACCAGCTCTAAGCATGAAAGCAAACATGCCTCGCTGATTGCACACCTAGCAATATTTTGCTGAGGACAAAAATCAAAACTATTGCTCCATATTCCCCTAGCTGCTAAACCAGAAATAATAACCTTGGCATTTTGAAGTATTTTTATTACTGCCTGAACCAAGTGTTCCAAATCTGCCAACAATGTAGGGGCACTGACATAGCCCAAATGCAAAGCACCACAGTGCAAAACAACTACATGTGGACTGTTCACCCTGCCCATATCTCCAAAGACTTGTACAATTCCCGGCACATTGAAACCAGGCATAGTGCTCCACACCACCTCCACTCCTTTAACATCAAAATTGTTTGCCACATTCCTGTATTTAGCATACTGCTCCAAACCATGCACAAACATATCCCCAACCATCAACACCCTGACTTTCTCCACCTCTGCCATCTTCACTACACACAGACTCTTTCAACACAAACCACAACCTCAACATCTGATTGGCTGATCCCTGCAGTCCCTTTTCCATGCTGAATTTGCTGAGAAACCCCGGATGTGGCACGTCCTGTCCGCGGACAACCAAGGTGACCGCGGAGCGTGTAACCCTGGGGCAGCCCTTCTACCCTTTCCACTTCACTCTCTGCACCATTTTCATATTGGCTACAGTTAAGCAGTCACACAATCATCCACCAGTCACATAGAAAAACTCTACATCTAACTCAATCATCACAGATCAGCACTTTAGATGTACTATTGATCATTCTCTGTACAATTCGGCTGTGACTGCAAAGGACCTACAGCAACAACTACTATAAAACTCCCCAAGATTTCTAGTTGAAGATTCATGCACATCCACATGCATTAACACAGACTACAGTTATGAATATTTTCTACACAGTACATGTACAGCTCTTCTAGGAATACAATACATCCCGGGAGCATAGCTCAGCGGCAACATGCGCGCCTTGGAAGCAAGATGACATGAAGCAACACAGGTTTGATCCCCGGGTCCACACTTAGAAATCTCTGGGTGTTTAATTGCATTATAAATACGCAACTAAGACAAAATAATTATGCAACTAAAAAACAAACAATTCCTGTAACAACACCTTGATGCCCGCGGGCTGTGTGAGCGTTTTAAAATGTAAAATGGAATAAATAAAAATATATACAGATTAACTGCCACTTACCCTGTATAAACTGTAAAATGAACTTACTGTCATTTCTCCCACCTGCTATGATGAAGTGCTAATTGCAAACCTTTCAGCTCTCCAAAGTTTTGTTTACACACAGACCTATCTAAAAAAATATTGTTTCATATTATAAGATGGGAGAAATAAAAGTATAATTATGAAAACAACTGTCCAGTGTGTTATAAAATTACATGCAGCCAGGATGAGTACATGCATCTTCATTCAAGCACAAACACAGACAATATCATTAGAAAGGCTCCAGGCTCAAACAACACCACTGCCTATATATGAAATCTTTCTACTTTATTTCCCACACCTTCACAAATGCATACATTGCATGCTTTTGTGTACAATCTCTGTCATTTACCCTGTAAAAATAGCAGAGAATGCATATGATTATTTCTTCTATCTCTTAACATCCAGTAACATAACATTAAAAAAAAACAAGTGTGCTCTATACGATTACTATAATACTCATTTGTAAAACATATTCAACTAAAACATTCTAAATAAAATATACAGGATGCACATAGGCAAAGGAAAGTGCATGTACATACTATGCTCAGTTGTAAGAAAACACTGCTACTACAAAAACAAAACAAACAATGTCTACATTAACAAAAGTGCTATAAACACACATATTCACTAACTTCTTTCTTTTACAATTGCAGTGAAGACCACTCTCCTGAAAAGCAGCATCGTCTGAATTACGAACAAGGATTTAGCAGAAACCTACCCTTTCCAAACAAAAAAGTAAGTACAATACTAACATAATGTTCTAACTGTTACTCAAACACACTAGCATTTTAGTATTGTAGAAGAAACAAGTGTATTAACCCTTTACCATTAGATATAGTATTAGTGCTTCCCCTTACCAGTTGCATACTATATATTGTCATCTGGAGCCCGGTATAGTAACACACAAATACAAGAACAGCCTTCCCAACTTGATGTAGCTGACCATTGCACAATCACACACCTCCACAATCATTCTTACCATCATACTCAGACACTCATGCACAAAGCACGCATACACTGCACAACAGCCCAACCGATACTTTCTTTTTTTCTCCAACAGATGCCAAAGAATGCCTACCAAAAAGCAACTCCGTAGAAAGCGAATAAGAAGTAGAGCAAATCAAAATAAAAGTGTCCAAAATAAGCATCCATCTCTAGCAGATTTTGTACAAAAATGTCAAACAAAACAGCTAATAAAGCCAAAACAAGCTTCCAGTTCAGAAACCTTCCCTCCTCTATCAAAGTGTAAAACGAAACAGAAAGTGATTAGAAAAACTTCAGCTACCACTACTGCTAATGCTGTACCTATAAATCTTGATGTAGTGGCAAGTAAATATGGCAAAAAAATATTTTACAAAAAATGTTCCGCCACAGAGTCCTTCAGAACCTTATAAAAACAGGAGAGAAATCATACACAACCCCTAAAACCTACCGTAGAAAATGTATCCTAGAAGATCTCATAGACAGTACAATCCTTCTCAAAAGAAAGTTATTTATTTTAGTTTTAAACAGAATGAAACCACTAGCAAAACTAACTACTAAACTACAAAAAATACTTCTCAATAAACAAAATATCAACTAAAATAGCTTCTTAAACATCTGTGGAGGTGAATGGAGTCACACCACGAGCACAGAACCATATTTTAATGAAGAAGCATATAAACAAAAGCAAACAAACCTAATTGAAATACTTAGCAGTGGATGAGGGTATGAAAAACGTAATAACACTATTATGGAACAAGAAACTCTGCTCACAAAAATATCCCCAGAAAACTCAGTATCACCTCTCCATGCTACTGGACCAACACGTCCAGTCTTCAAATGGCCGTGCACATTAATGTGTAACATTGACAAACAATCTTTCAAATCTTTATGCCAGTTCCTCAATCAGTATGTAAAAAGCAAATACAAAAACAAAATGACACTACTACAAAATATGTATGCCTGTCCAGTGCGCAAATACACAAGACTACAAGGACATTCATTTTCCTGCATTTCAGGACCTATTTTCAAAAGCACCTTCCATCATATCAAAATGATATCAACACATCATTCAACTATAAGAAATGTGCTCCATAAACTCTACTATGCTAAAAGTCCTGCTTTAGCACTAACCAATTTAAATAACAATCTTCTACATAGCACAACCAAACAACAACTCGAAGAAATAGAGCATATACAGAGAAAATATTTTGGAAGTGAAAGCCACTTACAAAATGCAATAGCTTTACAACAAACTAGCAACTACTGTAAAAATAGCAACCTTCTATTAAACACATACAAAAAAGAAATACTAAAGATTAAAAGTACCTCCGCTGAAGTACCAAACCATGTGTGTGTGTGTTGGCGCAGGACTTTTTATAAAAGTAGAACAAAAACTGTAGACATAATGTACACAATAGAAGACAATGTAGTTTCCAAATGGTTTCAATTAGCTCTCTACCTTATAGCAGAAAACAAATACGACATTACTGACCCCCTAATACTTTGCAATTACTGCACTGCAAAACTTGAAAACAACCAAACACCTTCACGTGCTATCACAAATAACTTATTATTATTTCCACTACCAAAACCCCTGCAGAAACTAAATGTATATGAGAGCATCATAATTCAAACAGTGCACACATTTCAAGCAATAATACGACTTCAACCAAAAACAGCAAAATTACCACCATCTGAATTAGTGAAAAGCATTCGTGGCAAAGTAGTTTATTTACCATTAGATCTCAAAGAAAATGTACACACTCTAGGAGTGCAAAGGCCAATAGATCAATCTTTAATTGTCTTAGTAAATGGCGTACCTACAAAAGACAAAACAAGTTAGCAACATCTCCTAGACTTACATAAAGTTAGACAAGCCCTGCAATATCTAAAAATCAACAATGAATAATACAAAGAAATTAATATTGAAGAAAACCTGAGCGAAATAATTCAAGAGTCACCAGAAACTGGTCAATTTCAACTTTTAAATCCTGATAGAGAATCCAATATTACACTCTAAAGACACTATAGATAATGCACTGGAAACATACCAAATGCGACAAGCCAAAGGATCTCCAATCAGCATATGGGAAAAAAGTATAGAAGCACAGGCCTTTCCTCTACTATTTCCTACTGGAAAAGGAGGAAGGTACGATGATAGAACCACACAGATAACAGCATCAGAATATCGCTCTTTATGAATGTATTCTGACGACCCCAGATTCAGACAAAACGTGGAATGCATATTCCACCTTCTCTTTGAAAGTGAACTGTGAACTCTATGCTACGGAGTTGCACACACATTAAAATCAGGTACCCATTTTCAAAATATGTCAGCTACACAATTATTACAAAAAGTGCAAGAAAAAGATGAGGTTTTACAGTCAAGTATTATAAATCTTTTAGGCAACATGTGTGGTACAAAAGAATACTGGTTCCGATGTCACGGAAATGTACGCTGTATGATAAGAAACCGTGGCCCACCCACTTGGTTTGTTACATTAAGTTGTGCAGAATATGCATGGGAAGATTTACACAATTTCCTACGTATAGCAAACAAAAACAAAACAAACGTAGATATAAAAACACCAGGAGAACTCTGCTCTCCAGATCCTGTAAATGTATCAAGATATTTCCATCATCGCTTCATTGCTATGCTTCACATTATTTGAATAAGACTGTTCCTCCCCTCGGAAAAGTTCAACACTTTTTTTGGAGAAAAGAATACAAAGCCAGAGGAGCACCACACATCCACATGCTATTATGGTTTAAAGATGCTCCTAAATTGGTTAGGACAGTGATGCCACTGCTTTGCAGTTCATCCAAATATATGTCACTTGTGAAATCCCTTCACAAACAACACATAGTGACCTTCATGCACACATTTTACAATTTCAAAGACACAAATGTGGGAAATATTGTTGTCGTAAATATTTTTCAATAAAGGGAAATACTACATCAAATGCTGCTTTGCTTTCCCTAGACCAGTTTCAGCAACAGGTGAAGTAAACAACTTCATGTTTTCAGTCAGGCATAGTGTTAAAGGTAAATCAACTAAGAACACATATTACATAAAAAGAACAGAAGAATCAAAATACATCAATGATTACAATGCAATCATTGCCCTCCTATGGAATGCAAACATAGATGTGCAGTAAATTGCAGACAATTCCACTGCAGTTGCATGATATGTCACAGTCTACTTAACCAAAGCAGAGAAAACAGAGCTTCAGGACCTCTGGGGTGACATATCATCTGACAAAACACGATCACAGAAATTGTGCAGCTTAGGCATAAAAATGCTCTCTCGTAGAGAATGTGGCTGCTATGAAGCTGCAGACCATTTAACCAGTACTGCTTTGTATGGAAAATCTGACAATATAGTATGGCTACGTCTTGGTCCTGCTAAATATAGAAAAAGAGTTCTCAAATCATATGAGGACATAGAAACAGTAGCCGAAAATGATCCCAACAGCCAAGACATTTTGAAAAACAATTTTTCTGGACACATACTACCCAAACAGTTGTACCACTTTGGAAACCATGTGTCTCTACCACATAGCCCAAAACCTCACATACAAAAATAATATATAACCAGATGAAAAGAAAGGTAGATACACAGTTGTAAATTGTGAAGGCAGCTTAGTGAAACTTACCAAACACAGCTTAATTAATCATATCAAATTGTCATAAAAAATCCTCAACATAAAGAACTGTATTACATGTCCCCTGCTACAACTTTTTAAACCATGGAGAAAAGAAGAAGAGTTACTGGATACATATGACTCCTATGAAGATGCTTTCAAAGCAAATAAAAGCACTATAACAGACCTAAACTTTACACAGTACCAAAAAATGTTGCACAATGAAAAGCAACACGAAGAAGAACTCCAGGCCCAACTACAAGTAGACACTCCTGACAGTAGTCAATCTTCTGTAACAGTAAGCCAAGAACCACTTGGACAGTGACTAATAGCAAATGAGGCAGAATTGGCCATGACAGAAGTAGAAAACACCATGTGTCAGTGTGAACAAACTACAGAAGACTTCACTGTACTGAAATCACAACTGAACAACAAGCAGTTTAGCATTTGACAAGAAATAACAAAACAAATTGAACATGGTGTGCAGCATGAAAATAAAAAACTGTACCTGCCAAGACTACAAACCTATACTGATATACGTGCGTGGTGAAGCTGGTTCAGGCAAAACATTCTTATTCAAAATCATCAGCAAGTTCCTTCAACAATTGACAAACAACAAGCTGTCAGCTGTTATAACTGCCCCCACAGGTTTAGCTGCCTACAACATAGGTGGTGTCACTTTACACCATATTACTACTCCTTCCAGTACAACACCAAAACAAGTTAGACTATTACAAACTTTCCACAGAAGCTGCAATGGAACTACGCAGAGTTTTCAAACAAATGAAAATGCTGCTAAAAGATGAGGTGAGCATGGTCTCCAACCTAATGTTGGCTTTGATTCACCTCAGATTACAAGAGGCCCTCAAAACAGACTACAGAGAGCTCTTTGGAGGAAAACACATTATTGTATCCAGAGATCTTCTTCAATTGACACCAGTGAAAGCTGAACCTATTTTTAATACCTTAGGGCACAAACTGTGCCGTAAAACTCTTGGCAGCATAGGAAATGTCAACCTTTGGCAACATTTACAATACAGAGAATTAACAGAAAACATGCACCAGTCTTCAGACCTCACATACGCCAGCATTTTAAGAAGTATTAGAGTTGGTATACTATCTCAAGAAGCACAATAAATATTATAAACCAGGCACTCTATGGCCATAACTCATGTGCAACTGATGTCATGGAACAATTAGCACACAGAAATGTCAATTGTATGTCCTTGATGCCAACTCTTGCAAGCTGTTCACAATTCAATGAAACAATGTTGAAAAGAGAAATGCAACCAATAATTGAAATTTGCTCCACAGATAAACGACGTCCATGGTATGACACTACCCATGTGTCAACAAGCCACAACAAGACTAAATACCTTAGAAAACTCTATTTCCAACACAGCTGGCTTGGAGAAAATATTAAAATGATCTTTAAACTGTAGAATAATGCTCAAACATAACCTTGACATGGAGCAAGGACTAGTTAATGGAGCACTTTGTACAGTTGTTGGCTTTCAAACATACCCATGTGACAACACCATTCAATTTGTCAATATTCTCTTTGACAAACTATCAGAAGTTAAAAGGATAGGATGCTCAACAGCCCGCTTCCTTCTTTTCAAAGACATGTATGTACACAAGAGAACAATTTTCACTAACTTTAGCATACGCAGTTACCATTCACAAATCACAAGGTCTTACCCTAGATAAAGTATTAATAGATATTGGTAGCACAGTCTTTAAAGAAGACATGAGCTATGTAACACTATTGCACGTACGTACACTTGGCTGGCTATTTCTCATCAACTTTGATGAAAGTAAAGTAAATGCAGATATTCCTTGCATTTTAGAATACAATAGGCTGCATTCACTCTACACCCCATCTAAAAACCTATCCTGTTCCACAAAAAGCAAAACCTTGTAAAAGAAAACGACTTCAAACTGAAAGCATACAGGATATCACTGCAATTCCTCCAAAGGAAAACAAAGAAACTAATACTTCATCAAATACCACAACCAAAGAAGAATCTACTGGCCAAAGTAACTCAACAACTTCTTCAAAGAAGCAACACACACTCCAAACAAATGACTTTGGCGCAGAACTGTCAGGTCCCTTCAAATATTCAAATATAACTGCTGTAAATTGTTACGCAAATGTAGCAATAATTGAGAACATTTACTTACACAGTACAGACCAATTGTGTTTGCAAATGTTAGTCCTTCATAGAAATGCAACCAACATTCCTGACAACACAGTGTGCATGGAATAAGACAAGAATTGGCATACTGTGCTGGAATGGTCAAATTCATTATAAACTCACAGGAAGATCCACAATAATTTCTAATGTACTTACTACAAGTACTGGAAAACAAAAACATACCTATAAATGAAATCTTCCAGATTTCATACATGTGGAAACATACATGCACTCTCTGCAGCCATGTGGCACAGGAACAAGTCCCTAATGAACGCTTTGTGTATGTATCCATACCTAACTGTGAATCCATTCCATTTCAGAAACTTGTACAAAATGCAAACCATGGCAGATTAGGTACTACCTGCAATTAAGATACTCGCTCCACCTTACAAATACAGACACATAGTAAATACGTAATAGTAATGCTTTTACTTTACAATGCAGATGGTACCAAAAACAACTATAAGCTGACTGGATTCACACATGGTCAAGTATCACTTGGTAAGAAAACCATCACAACAATAAGTATAATCTACCACGCAGGAGCCACAACCAATGCAGGTCACTACACTGCATATATAAAAAAGAATTGTGTATGGTTCGAATGTAATGATAGTACCATTACTCTAAAGCAGAGATTACCAGCAAATCTTGTAAGCGCGTACTTAATATACTTAAAACCAAAAGTTATTACGTAATCTGTGTATGAACATAAGCAAAACTTCAACTTCAAAACTGTTCACAGTTAGAATACGCCAACATGTATCTAACTGCCCCAAGATTCTGCAACAAGCAAACAGATAAATAAATACCACTAAAATGTAACAAGAAATACACAGTTAGAATACGCCAACAGGTATCTAACTGCCCCAAGATTATGCATCAAGCAAACAGATAAATAAATACCACTAAAATCAAACAAGAAATATACAGTTAGAATACGCCAACAGGTATCTAACTGCCCCAAAAAATCTGCAACAACCCAATAGATAGATGAATAGCATAAAAGTAGAAATAAACAATTAGAAAATGCCAACAGGTATCTAATTGCCCCAAACATCTGCAACAAGCCAACAGATAGAAGATTTGCAAGAAAAAAGAAATAAACAGTAAAACAATGAAAGAAATATATTGTACCACAACATAGAAGTTTTTTTAATCCAGCATGCATTTTTTTCCCACAGACCCAATGATTTAGAAAACAAAACACAGAAACTGCGCAAATTGCACAGTACACTGGTTTGAACTATAGTATTTGTAAAGTACTAAATATGAGAGTCAAAAAAATACAGAAATGGCTATTAAGCAATGCAAAGACTCATTATGAACTACCTACTCCAACATATGATCTTTTCCTTTATCACAGAGATCGAAAAAGTATGTCTGATCCAGTTACCCATGTCATGAAAAAACTGCATACAACCACAAAAAACTCAACCAGTAGTATAAAATACATAGAGTCACAAACACCGCTGCATAACACACCCATTCGAGCAAACATCTAACCATACACCACAATACAAAATGTTTACTTGCAAGGGTATCTAATGATGCACTCCATGTTACAAACTCTACAATCTTAACTGCATAGCCTAGCCAAAACTTCACATACAAACTCTACAAATTAAACAGTACACAAACTTTTGGGTTGTGGATATTTGATGGGTGTTTGATTTTATGGGTGTGTTATGCTGTAGTGGTTGTGGCCAGGGCCTAGAGTCTTGGGTGCATGGCCTACGGCCTTCAGCCATGCACCCAAGACTCTAGGCCCTGGCCACAACCACTGCAGCATAAGACACCTATGCTACCAAACATTTTGACTGTGGTATGTGGGCTGCTTATAGGGGATATTAATTACAATCAGTGCTCTACTAACAACCCAAAACCAACACCATACTAAAGTAAAATAGCTACTAGTGCATTTATTATTTACGCGGACAGTCGCGAAGACCGCGGACATGGCGAACACATCAGGGGCACCTGCCACCTAGACAAATACAGTATTTGACCCATCTCTTACTCCCCAACCCTCCCGAAGCACTCCTGCACACCAACACACTCCCCAAAATTGCATTTTGCCTGTGTTCACCGCCACGCAGTGATCCAAGATGGCGGGCGCATCGGAAACAATGTGACACACCTCACGCCTCACTCCAGCCAATCGACGGACACGTTACGTGTCCGTGGACATGACGCAAGTCGATTAGCCAATCGGTGTCCTGTCTGCGGAACGAACAGGGAAGTGTGTCCGCGGAGCGGACATAGATATTACTAATTATTTTGCCTTACGTTTTTGGTCATTTAAAAAGAAACTACTGGATGGATTTACAGCAAATTAACAAAAGCTTGCTTTTGGGACTAAGCCGCCACTCCTGCCGCAAATTTGGTAGAAATCCATCCAGCGGTTTGAGCTGTAGGTGTGCGCAAAGTGTCTATGGGAAAAAAAAGAAATTGTGACACCCCCCTATAACTTTGCCCCCCTAGACCAAACCTCGCCACAATTTGTAAAAAAAATTGAGAGTGGCCCATATACTTTTTTTGCAATGTTTGGTGAGGATTCGTCCAGGGGGAGCGGCATTATTAACCACCCAAAAAGTGCTCTTCCTCCGGGATTAGCAACTTAACCATAACTACACAGCCGCTACCTCTGGCTCTGTAATATATATATATATATATATGAAAAAGCCGGGAAAAAGAATTTCCAGTTCTCCCAGGGAGGGATGGCACTCGTGGCAATACACAAACCGCTGGTGTCAGTTGCTTCCTCAAATCAAAAACAAATGCAGTGTAGGGTTAAGTTCATTATCCAGTTTTATTAGGCATCTGCCAGATTAAAAAGTGCACGGTACAACACGTTTCGCTGCCTACTCGCAGCTTGTTCACGTACAAGTCAAACCCACAACCAACTGTGTAAATATAGGTTTATAAACAATTGACCAGTCTCTATGGTTCTTTGTGCCATTTGTCCTTTGTCGCTTTCTAGTACCATCTATATATATAGCTTCAGTGAATGGAGAGAAAAACATGGCGGCCATTTTGTAAGTGGCAAATTTGCCTTATATAATGGATGTGTTATAGCCTAGACCATGGTAACAAGAAGGTTTATTTCTGGCAAGTATAACCCGAGTGGGTTGACTCTTTTGTAAATCTGCCAGGGTTAAAACCAATGTCCCTTTCAAAAATGCACATTTAGTCAAGAAGTTATTAATTCTAAAATAGAAAACATATAATCCTAAAATTCTTCATTTTTCATTTTTGCTTTTACTTTTACTTGCACAGTGCACATTCCTGAAGAATTCGATTGGCAGGCTATGATTCGATATAAATGTTTGCAGCTGATTGAATATAAGCAGAGTAATAAAGTGCTAAGTGCTTAAAAAGTGGCATGTGCTAAAGTGCATCTATTGCTATATAAAGCAACAAAGGTAAAGTGCTAATGCATAAAGTGCAAAATATGGCTAAAACCAATTTCTGCTATTAAGTCTGCAAACATGAATATTTAAAATAAACCACTCAGTACAAAAGCAATAAAACCAATAAAAATATGTGCACCATTATAGTACAATAGGATTTAGAACAATTATGCAATGTGGGGAACATAACTATGTTTAAAAATTAACCTCTCAATTCATCTGTTTGACTGGACAACCATAAATTGAAGAACTGGCAATAAGAACCATCTAGGTGAATAAGATTTGACAATATAACACAACACAAATTTAAAAAGATGTTTTTGTTGACGAACAGACTTCATATGGAGATCTTAGCACTTGTCAATACACCCAACAAGATAAACTATATCGGTCCTGTGGCTCTAGGTTCCCAAGTAGGTGTATAACTCTTCATCTAAATTGTGTCCTTTGGGTTTTTGAACGAAAATGCTGCAAAAACTCAGGTGGGCCACACTCCAAGGACAGGAGAAACCGAAAAATGACCAACGTCTGTAAAATAATATCACAGAAAGGTTTTTATAAAAAAGCATGTCATGCAGGGTACAACAGGAAAGAAACTCCAGGTAATGCATTTTGCACCTAAAATGTGCTTGTTCAGACAAAGATGTGGCTACTGGTCACTAAGTTATAGAGGAGTCCATTCACCCTTTTGGCAGCAATGAAAGTGAATCCTAACAGGCAAGCAATGCAGGCGGACATGTTGGAATGGAGCCCACCACAATCAAATCCACCAATCCAATACTGATGGGTAAGAAAATACAAAAATCACCATAATAGATATGAAAACGTGGTTATAACCAGTTGTCAAATAATACATAATGGATGAACATACGTCCAAAATCAATAAACAGAAACATTATTTACAGCTGGTAAGGTGTGCTGACTAGAATGAAGACAGATACATATAAGAAAGTCACCAATACATTAGCATGCACGTGCAATACAACATACCTGCAGAGGAGACCAGAGTAGTGGACATATACATTTAGAGAACCATTAAACAAAGTGCAAATGCTAATAGCTGCCAAGGGACAATGTGCAAGTGCATGTTTAGCTGACAGAGGCACTGTACAGCACAATGCGCAAATATAGTGCAAATGATATAGCAGCCAATAGATAACGTGCCAGTGCAAACATTAAGTGTAAGATAAACATGCTTAAAGCAGTCCCAAAATAGGTTTGGAATTGCATGGAGAACAGTAAAATCCACGTACATAAAAACAATGATCTGCAAATGTTAGAAGTTGAAAGCTATGTGTCCCAAAGAGGCCAACAATTGTTAATAGGCTAATGTGGATATGCCATGCTGGCCAAAGTGACCATAGGATGGAACACACGAAAACAATAACACCTGATAACAATGGCCAAAAATGAAGGGCAATAGGACATGCCAGCATCACAGCCTCTCCTCAACATGCAAAGCACAGTCAAACATATCTCAAAAACCAAATAGTGAAAGTTGCCAAAGGTAAGGGATATATGTATCAAGAATAATAACTGATTAACAGAAAATTGACTGAAATACAAGCAAATAAAATATAGAGAAAAAGCAGCAAGGTACTGAAATATACTGACAAAACACAAAAAGTTACAGAAAACAGGTAGATTCAGCAGAAGCACAAAAAGACAAAAATAATACTGATCATACTCCTAAAAAGGTGTACAGTTCTTCATCAATATTGCAGCGAAGGGGCACCTTAGTGTCAACATCCAAAATCAATTTAGTTTCAAGTGGGTGAAGTTTCAATGCTCTGTCTCTGCCTCTTGGATGGATGGCCACATGTCCAACAACAAAAAAGTTAACAGTTGGAAATTGTTATTATGATGTTCCTTAACATGTTTCACCATAGGATAGGATTGATCAGAAGTCTTAATTTCTTGTAGATGTTGAGGAATCCTTACCTTAAGCTTACATGTAGTGCTTCACATGTGTCATTTGGTGAAAGGGCAGCAAAGTATATAGACCACGAAAGTGGTATCACATGTGATAAACGGTCTGATGGTGCATGGAGAAGCAGTGAGAGGATGTTGAAATGATTTCAAAGTAGTATGGGTCCAAACCTTGCATTTGTAACACTTAACAAAACTGACAGGAAGAGTAGCCAACCATGTACTCTGTACAGATGTTTTGGGAATGGGCTGAAGGAACTGTACACCAATTTATTCCTCAAAGTGGGTGCTGGTCTAAATGTAAGAGTGGGCCTTAATGAAAGCAATTATAATAAGTCCTTATCCATCCTTAAAACCTGCCAATATCTCTGTATGATCGTTCTAACATTCTGGGATGCAGTACTGTAGGTGACAAAAAACCTGGGATCATCATTATTGGTCTACTTAACAAGTCTGTTAGTATTTAGGAAATTATCTCTTTTCAATGCTCTAGCATTCACATAAGCATTCTCAATCACAACTTTCAAATAACCACGCACCAAAAAATTATGATGTTTGAGAACAGCATTTGTGAAATTGAACTATATCAGAACAGTTCCTCTGGTATCTCGCAAATTCCCCATATGGAATACATCTTTTGCAACTAACTGGGTGGCTACTTGTGGCATGTAAAGGGAGACTCAAGCTGATGGGCTTTTTGTACACAGATGTGTGCAAATCATCATCATGCAAGAAAACAACAACATCAAGATACACTATCTCAAAAGTGCTGTGACTGTCTGTGAAGGCCAAATTACAACAGTTAAGAATGATCAATTTAACAAAGTTGGCCCATCCAGATTCAGTCCGCTTCCAAATAATGAAAACATTGTCAATATAATGCTACCAGGCCACAATCTGGTCAGGGAAATGCTCAGATACAATCTCAGACAAAACAGTGGTTTACCACCAACCCATGGTGAGGTTGGCATACAGGGGAGCAAACATACTACCCATGGCTGTCCCTCCTACTTGGTGAAAAAATGCATTCTCAAATAAAAATACATTATTGGTCAGACAGAATGTACAGCATCTCCCAAATCATAGTACTGTGAGAAAACAAATTCAAAGAGCGTTCATCCAGAACATATTTACATGCATTGACCCAGAATGAATGCTCAATAGAAGTATAAAGTAACACCACATCCAAAATAGCCAAAATCAAACACTCTTCCCATGGGATCCCATTGGTGTGATGCAGAAAATCTTTGGTATCCTGAAGAAACAAAGGTAAAACAGAAACAAAAGAAATCAAAGTTTGTCAATTAAGCAGGACACATTATCCAACTAAGAACCTGATAATGGAATGATGGGCCACCCAGGTAGTCGAATAAGAGATTTGTGGACATTCGGCAAAAAATAAATAGTAGGGATAGTGAAAAAAGACAGGTCGGAAATGTCACCAGATCTTCATCAAGAATCCCATGCTCACACCATTTAGTAACCAATGCCACTAGATCGGTCTGAATCTTAGTAAAGGGATACGTTTGCAATTGCAGATAACAAGAGCAATCACAAAATGGTCTCATAGCTTCAACCACATAGCTCACACGATCTTGCAACACAATATTGGAGTCCTTATCAGAGCGTTTAATGACACTATCAGTCATGTGTTGTAGATCTTGCAAAGACTCAGATTGAGACTTAGTAAGATTGCAAATGTGTGAATAAATGAATTCCAACCATAATTTCTGCAAATAAGCTATGCAGAGATCATGGAATGCGTCCATACAAACCCCCTACGGACATAGGGGGTTGAATCTGGACTTGCATTTAAGATGTGAGCTGCCAGGCCAATGTGGATTGATGTCAACCTCTTCAAGATGAATATTAATAGGATCAAAAGGAATCCCAGCCATGCTTGTCAACTCAGTTAGAGACTCAAAGTCAGAAATTAGTAATTCAGTTCTAACTTGACGAGGTATAGTTCTCGAAACCTTCGCTGGATTGGTGGCAAAACATTTTTTTAACTTGATTTTCCTGAAAAACTGATGAGAATCAAGCCAAGTTCGACCATAATCAAAACAATTTTAGAAGATCAGTCTGAAATTGTGTGAGTTTGTCTGATGAAAGATGAATCACTTGCATAGTGTCTGAGATTATGCCTTCTTGCCCCTTGCCCCAAAGCAAGTTAATCTGCTCTGATCTGATCTTAAAGTAGAGTGGGGTTCCCGCGAACCGCGAACCCCACTAACCTTTCTGTTTGAATAGTACCCAAGGTTTTTTGGGGGGATAATATGTGATGCAAATTGTGCATTTGAAAGAATATCTATTCAGCAACACTGGTCAAAACTACAAGCCGCAGAGTGAAGTTACTCGTCAAACTGGAACACACTGGCCACAACACTGACCCATTTTGACCCAAAAAACGAGCCCACACGCCATCATTTTGCATTTTTGGTTCCGGTTCGGCCATGGGCCTATTGGCCTATAGGCCAGTCCGAGCCTGGTGTTGGTTGATAGGGTGGAAAGGATCAGGATCACATGACCAGAGTTATTGCATCATTTGCATTTTCTGATAAGGTGCATGTTGGGGAGTATTTTCAGAAATGCTGCAAAGTCAAGGAAAGGGCAGCTGTGGAATGCGGCTAGAATTGCTTTAGCACCAAGAAAACATGATCCTTAATCCTTCTGTTGCTTTAGAGCCCCGTGTATCTGCGTGTGAGCTGGTGCAGGAGAAGCGATAAATTCAGTACCCTACCATGGGAGATTGTTTTTGTTTCCGGAAAGCTGAGTTAGGTGTGTGATCTAAAAGAGCACTATACTCACCACGTATAGCCTAAGTAGCTATGGAGGGGGGGAGGTTACTTTCAGGAAGACCTTGGGGTATGAAGTGGAGTGTTTGGCATTTGATGCTCTGTGTTTAGCTCTAATACAGGTTTTCTGGTACATTTTCCAGCCATTGTTATCCTTATTTCAGCCGCATCCTGAAAAACCGCATAAAGATAAATTGTTGCCTTTGTTGACTAGATCTGCTGCAAGTCAAAGCACTTGATGTTTTAGCTAATCCGTTTCCGGTTTCCTGACATTCAAAGCAGCTTTGCGACTGGAAATAGATAGGGAGAACACAGCCTGATGGTTTATTAACAGAAATTCAAGATGAGTCTTGCAGCTCTCCAATTTAGTAACTCTGCAGTCTTAATTGATCTCTTGTGGAATGTGTTTCAGACTCCATCTGTTACTTCATTTCGCAAATGCGTTAGCCTGGCACTTTAATGACTTTAAAAAAAAGATCATTAAAGCGTATTGTCTGTAGCAAAGTTATGTAAAGGGGCAGAACTGGAGACCAGTGCCTCATCATTCGAATATTTCTTCTTACTGATGAGCGTTAGAAAGATTCACGCGATCTTCCTCTCATCACCCGAGTCGTTGGTAAAACATAATAATCTGATGTATAGAGATTTATCGAAGATGCACCCCACCCATGCAGTTTGGTAACTGCAACTTTCAAACACCAATGCTGGCTCTTTATTTGTGCACAGGACATAAACACGGTGCTACCGCATAACCAATGATCGCTTCAAAACACTGGAATCCGGCTTCCTCAAAGCCCTCCCCTGTAATCACCCTCTCTCCCGCTCTCACCAACTTCATTACTGTTGTATGTGCATATGTTGCTAGACAGTGTCGCGATAATACATACTGTAGGCAGGACAAGCCTGAAATGCTTGCCTTAGAATAGAAGGAACTGGCTAACAGACTATGATGTAGTTGAAGATCAAGGCATAGTCCATTGTTCCCATTAATATAACTGGGTATCTATTTTTTTTTAAGTATTTTATTGGCATTTTTAGACAGTCGTACAGTGTTAAATACACTTTGTTGCAGACTTATTACGATAAAGTGTCCAATGTTCTTCACTGACTACATATAAACAGTAAACAACAATTAACTGTGCCTGTCTTCCGGCTGTGTTATGGTTGAGTCGCTTCCCTTTTCCCTGTTGGTGGGATGTTGTGGGGTTTGGAGCTGTTGGTTTGTGGAGGTCCATGTGGGGGGTGCGGTCTGTGGTTTATCTGTGTTGCGTTGTTGTTGTGCTAACTGGTGCTTGTGGATTCAGGGGGGTTTGTGGTCTGCCGTGAAGATCATGGGCCTCATTACAAGTGAGGCGGAACGGGTTAACGGGCTCCGCTAAAGGAAGCGGACCCGTTAAACCCGTTACCCTCATTAAAAGCTCCCCTTGCGGGACCCGGTAAGTAACGCCTGGTCAAACCAGGTGTCCTTACAGGGACCCGCGAGGGGAACAGGGAGCAAACAACGGGCTGCTCATAATCGGCCCGTTGTTTGCATCCTCTCCCATTCCCATTGAGCCCTATGGGGGCTTAGATGGGAATGGGGAAGGTCTGGGGCCGGGTTCCTGGAGGGAGGAATTACCAGGCCCTCCAAACTTGGAATGGCCCGGTAATTCCCCATTCTGGGAACCCGGACCCGATTTCAGCGGCAGCCATGCTGCCAATAGCGACATGGCTACAGCCGAAGTCATAATGAGGCCCCATGTCCCTCATTAGGGCTTTCCATGATTCGAAGTGGCGTGTATGTCTCCCTCTTCTCCGGAGATCCCTGCGTTCCAGGCCCTGGTTTCATCCTCCGTCCATCTCTCCATCCCTTTGATCCAGATTTCATATCTCGGGCCCCCAGGCGATTTCCGTGCCATTGCGATCGCTCTTTTAGCACGGACACAGGCCATGTCCATCAGTTTTATGATGTGTTTGTGTTTGTTCAGTCTGGGGAATGTGCCTAATAGGCACTCTTTCGGGGTCCCCTTGTATCTGTTCACTCCCGCTTTTCTGCAGGTTTGTTCAATTCTGGACCAGAATCCTAGCACCTTGTGGCAGGTCCAGAACATGTGGATCATGTCCGCTTCTTCGTTACTACACCAGGGGCATTGTGGTTGGGCTTTTGTGCAAATGGAGAGACACATACAGTGTTATCTGAAAGCAACCTCACTGGAACTTATGGTCTGATAGCAGCATACCATCCTCCAATTACTGCATGCATTAATTGTGATACTGGTCTAATTGAACACATTGGCTATAATGCATGGAATGTGACCTCAGTCATGCTATACATGGGTATTAATGCACATTGTACTGTCTTATAAGCCTGCTATGCCCTCCTTAGATCCTTTGTCAACTACCCCCAGCTCCAGGAATGCTGGAATAGCTTGTTTGCATATATGCAGTATTGTGGTAGCAAAACAGAAGAACTGTCTCATCGAGGTTCCATAAAATACACATCTTTAATACAACTAAAATAAAAGATAAACTAATAAAACACAGCCACCCCTCTAATGAAATGCACAGAATATGCATACCTTTCATTGTAAAGGGAACTAAATCAATAAAATCGCTTTTGGTCCAAACTTAAACCATTTTTTTCTTTTGGGGAGAAAATCTACCCAACAAAAAGGTGCTCATTTGGAAAAAAGATTTTAGGGATATGTTGACAGTTGGGTCCAGGGATCTGTGCCTAGGTACATGGATTTAAAATTGAATTTCTGAAATTGTAATTTGCAGATGTCAAAATCAACATTTTGAGTCTGGCAGCATTCTTAGGCCATGACCTCAGGACTGTGCAACCTGTTCCACAAAATGTTTTATTTTGATTGTTTTTATAGGACCGTAATTTATGGAAGACCAGGTTTTCATCCTACACTCAGCACAAAAATTAACACTTTTCACCATCAGGTCTCATGAAGCAGTTCCAAAATATCCGGGGTGGGGCTATGAACCTGTTTGCAATGCCTCTTCAATGTAAGGTTGACAAAGTTTATAGTCGGTCCCATGAAAGGGGTGTTGCATGTGGACACTATACCAAGTGCTTCTGTGCTGAGACCATAATAATAATAATCCATCCAGGCTCACTCGGCCTGCGGCATGACACCCAGAAATTGTAGGGCATAGCAAGTTTCATAGTGCTGCAGGTTATGTGCCTGCTGCATGACTTTTGGCAATATCGCAGTCAGTATTATACTGATCAATGTGGCCTGCGGGCACTCTGCCAGGGGTGCATGACCTATAGCCATGTCTACGGCACAGTGGGCCTGCCGGTGTTAAGTAAACATGTCTGCTGTGACTATTTCTGCTGTGCCCACATGGCATGGCCTAAGATCCTGCCATGCAGTCACTGTGCTGAGTATAGTGTTTGGTCATACCCAAGGTGCAGTGGCCCTGCAGACTGAGGCTTCATGTTCTGGCCTTCAGCCATGTTCCAGGCACAGTCACTTTCCTCCTGTAATTGCAGCTAACAGACTCAGGCCCATACTCAGTGGGTTAACTGAGCCTATTTCTCTGTACTTTGTCTGGGTCACGGTCTTCACCCTTGTCCCCTTGTCCTGTGCCAAGGCGGCATGTCCTTCAGCCTTGACCTGTGAGAGCTGTACCAAGGTCAGATCACCCAATTTTAGGTTAGGTGGGGACTGGAAGGTGTGTGGATCTTGGTTTTAGGGAGGAGCCATTCCTTGAAGTGTAGCTGCAAGAGAGCACATCTGGTTTCTCAAGACGTACATACACAGAGGAGACCTGTCTTCTAGTTCATTACTTCCTTAACCCAAAAAATGATGACTTCCAAACTTAACATTTGCATCATGGCTACTCACAATGATGCACGTCTGCTTATCTTTACGTCTGCTACTCATACGGGGATGTAACCAAAGAAACATTCAGTGCTTTATGGACTTTATTTTCCACTTTTTATATAAATAAATAAATAAACACATTTAATGGATTTTCATCCACTCAAAATTGCATGTCAGGATAGCCCTGGCTGATACCAACCTCTGGGCCATTTTTGCAATACATTCACCCAGCAGTGTTCGCACTTTATAAAAGCAGAACTCCCAAAGAAAATGTGCTTGACGTTTAGTAATGTTGTGAACACCTATATCTTTTGATCACGCACCTCTTTGATTCAACGACCCCAACAAAGCCACAGAACATCAAAGGAAGCTTATATATTTGCTTTGAAAAGTTTAACACCGATCGATGCATGACATCCAAAGTTGTAAAACTCACAAGATGGATTTATCTATTATCAAAAAAATACCTTTACGGTACGGCCACTGTTCCTATTGATGCTCTTGGCTGTCCAGACAGGGCGGCACCCTGGCAGCTAGATAGAAATACTCCCGCAAACCAAAGCGCGTCTATTTCGAGCCCCGACATCACTGTCTTCAACTCTGCAGTTTCAGTTTGTTTATCGAAATGGAAAGAGGCGCAGACATTTCCCGAAAAGGGGTCGCGTGAGCCACGTGCCAGTGAGCAGCAGAAGCAACATTATGTATGTAACATTCCAACATGGATGAACTGCAGTTGCGTGAAAGTAAATCGCGCACAGTGGTTGTATTCGCCTCATTTTTCCACACTTAGGTAATCAATTGGTAGGCATTTTAAAAATGAATGATCAGGTCGCTTTGACAAGGTGTTTCTTGTGATGTTTGAGGAGTAAACAAGCTTCCCCAAACCCATAAAAATAAACAGGTGTTGAAGTGCGAACAGATTGTTGTACGGCGGTCAATTGCCACCTGTTAAAGTCATAAGAAAGCGTTCGCCTTGTTCGCTTGTTTACGTGTTGCTCGGTGGTGTCAGCTCAGAGATCAGTCCGGAGGAGGCCATGGCTCCCTTGATCAAACACGTTTGCAAAGTAGTGACAAGAGCCCTGACTCCCATGCCCTTGACATGGTGTCACAGCTGTCAATCACGTGGGCCTGTAAGGAAGCATACCGAGTCCAAAAAGCCCTTGGGCTAGTTCCATGTTTGCATTCCTTTTACAAAGGGTCCGCAAGTTGTTATTACACCTGTCAGTGTTCAGAGTCACTGACCTCTCACCTGTGAACGCTCCTTTTGTGCAACAGACAGAGTTCGGAGTGCACACTTCGCTGACTTGCGGTTGCGAGGCAAAGCTGATTTTTAAGGTGGTATTAAACATTAGCGAGGAAACTGCCGGGGCAGTTGAAACTGAACTTTTGCAGGGAACACCCTTAAGCGTGTGCCTATATGGCTTCAATTTCTGAGAAGCGTTTACACACTTGACAGGTGATACATAATTGTTATATATTGGGAGTGTGCTTATTGTTATGTATCTGTTTTGGCTGCCAAGTAAAATGTCACAAGCAATACATAAATAAATCAGAGGACTATATTAGAAGCATATTTTGTCCAGATGTCTCTGAATTGTTTGCCTAAAACATGAAAGCACGATAGATCTAAAGCACACACAGACAACTCAGGGCAAGTGTGCTCACGCGAAGGCTGATTGGCAAGCATTTCACTTGATCTGAAACATAAAAGCAGTGTGTCAGGAACCAACATTCCCATAGAAGAAAACAAAGGTATACTAACGTGGGCCTTCATTTTTCTGCAAAAGGTATGAAGGACCTCATTTCTGTAATTGAACTTGTTTGCTGGTACGATTATGTTATGCTCGTTCATTTTCTTTCTCGGTTACCGTAAACACTAGCAAATAGTACGAGGATTAAAATGTATTAAAATGTATCCACTTCTATTTTCAGAGCCTAGCCTACATTCTTCTGGTCCGCTTCACTCTAACATTGGGACTGATCTCCAAAGCTGAAATAGGAAACTCTTCTTGAACAACTAATGTAGAATGCTGTTGACTGCGTGGTGATCTAAGGGATTATTTCCATCTTTCTTGGTGTTTTACTTGTTATTTATTTGATGTTTGAATGTTATGGTTTCTTAGGCATAGCTGCCAGTTTTACCAGTTCCATACGGGACACTTCGAGCCAGTCCAGGCCTTTGCCATTGCATCCTGGGACTTGTGGCCTCATACTTACAATGGCAACAATGAAAATTCCAAGTCGCAGAATCGGTGGGAAAAATGAAGACTCGCTCGAGGTGTCGCGAATGGAACTGTTGGGGGCTGCTCCGGATCACCGGGCAGCCCCATGCTCGGGTCGGGTGGCACCCGACAACACACACTCTTCGGCGGCGCCCATGCCGCATACTCAGGGGTGGGGGTTCCGCCCACCCCGCTCCAGAGCACCGGAGCCCCGCACACGTGGCCAGGTCCACCTGGCCACCGCGGCCCCGGCTCTGGGGGCACCCAGGCCGGGGTCGCATCCCCAACCCGCCTCACATGGCTGGGGGACCCACAGGGACGGCGTTGCCCGGCAGGGGCACCGTCCGGACGGCGTTGCCCGGCAGGGGCACCGTCCTTAAGCTGGGCCCCGTCCGTGGGCCCAGCACCAACAGCGCAGCACCAGCCTGGTGCAGAAGGAACGACGCTGGAGCCAGAATGGGAGTGACTGGCGAGCCGGAAGCGGCTCGCCTCTTTTATTATGTTGGTCGCGTGGCTACTGCCACGTGACCCATTACAACATCCTGGGAGCTACCATGCTCCCAGGAGGGGTTCACATGCAACACCACTCCATTTTTTAATAAACAACAAAACAAAACAAAACACATACCGCTACTTGCCCACTACTACTCCTACAACCACTCTACTAATACACCCTTTATTAACCTGGGTGAGTGGTTTCACTATTGCTGAACGCCGCCCTTGTTGATCCCCCCTGGCACCATTTAAAGCATGGCCACAATATGCAGGATCACAGCTTCACATCGCCACTTGAATGGGCCAATTTAAGCAAGTCCAGGGTCTGCAGGGTCCCAGTCTTCATGGAGATGGCCACTGAGTCCATATTAAGCAATTGCAGGTCTGCAGGAGACCGGTCGGACATCCTACGTGGGCAGCTCCTCCGGACAGTTCAGTTCACCACTCAGGGGCTGGCAAAGCCGCACCTGGGGAGGCCCAGGGGCCACATCGGCCGTGTCCACAGTCTGAGGGGGGGCACTCATGACGGAGTCACAGGCAGACATCATGTACAAAACCAATCGCAAGGTGCCTCAGCTGTAGGGCCCGGATGGGCACCGGACCACTACCAAACGCTGAAGCCCCTCTGTTGCACCCCTGCATGGCTTGGGGACATGTAGCTCCCTCCATATCTGCCCTGCTGCCCATGGATAGTTTCACCCTGGAAGGCCCAGGTGTTCTCCGGCCTCGCCCATCCTCATCACACTTCGGGCACCATGCGACTTGCATGGGTCACCGCCGGGCCCCGGCGTTGGGATGCCACACCCCTTTCCCTGGCGGCCGCCGGGTCTCCTTTGGCGGTCCTCTTGCCGCTCTTCCCTCTTTTGACTTGCGGGCGGGGAAGGGGCAGCGCCTCCCCATTGCAGGCCCCGTTGGATTCGGGCCTGTATCTTCGTTTCTCTTTTTTTTTTTTCTCTCGCGGCAGGCCCATGTTCTTGGGGGCACTGCCACAGGCTTTTCTTGTTGCCGCCTTCTGTTCATTGCGGCCGAGGCCGCGGGGCAGCCCCCCCCCTTTCAGATGGAAAAAAGGGGACACCTCATGCGGCCACCGCCGCCCACACAGTGCGGCCGCCGCCGCTCACCCTCACGGTGGCCGGTGCTGCGAGCACTTTCCCCTCTCCCGGGGAGCTGGGGGGGACGGCATCCTTGTCCTCGCGGGCCCAGTTGGTGTTGGGCCCGCCTCATTTCTTTTCCTGCATCGCCCATCGCCGCAGCCAGTAGGTGGGGGAGGGGCAGCTCGGCTCCTCCTCGCGGCCGATGCCGCGGGCATTCCAGTCCCCACGGGAAAGGGGGGACGTCTTCTGCCCTCCTGATGGTTGTGGGGGCCGATTGCTTGCCTTCCTCCCGCGGCCGATGCCGCCCATCTCACTCTCCCCCCCTTGACGCGGCAGAGTCCGCATCCAAGGCGGGGAGGGGCGCAGCCACCCACGCGGCCGATGCCGCGGACCTCCTCCATCTCCCTCAGGGGACGGGCAGGCAGCTCGCCCCCATGTGCACTTCGCAGGCCCAGTTGGAGGTGGGTCTGCCACGGCACTTCTTCTCGGCGGGCCCAGGTATAGATGGGCCCGCCACACCATGATATCCTCCAGACACACCGGGCCCGTTCCTTCGTCGCCATTGTTGGGGGCTGCTCCGGATCACCGGGCAGCCCCATGCTCGGGTCGGGTGGCACCCGACAACACACACTCTTCGGCGGCGCCCATGCCGCATACTCAGGGGTGGGGGTTCCGCCCACCCCGCTCCAGAGCACCGGAGCCCCGCACACGTGGCCAGGTCCACCTGGCCACCGCGGCCCCGGCTCTGGGGGAACCCAGGCCGGGGTCGCATCCCCAACCCGCCTCACATGGCTGGGGGACCCACAGGGACGGCGTTGCCCGGCAGGGGCACCGTCCGGACGGCGTTGCCCGGCAGGGGCACCGTCCTTAAGCTGGGCCCCGTCCGTGGGCCCAGCACCAACAGCGCAGCACCAGCCTGGTGCAGAAGGAACGACGCTGGAGCCAGAATGGGAGTGACTGGCGAGCCGGAAGCGGCTCGCCTCTTTTATTATGTTGGTCGCGTGGCTACTGCCACGTGACCCATTACAACATCCTGGGAGCTACCATGCTCCCAGGAGGGGTTCACATGCAACAGGAACTGGGAAACTTGCTAGCTATGCTTACACTCAAATAAAGTTGAAATCGAGTAGCGCTGATTTGCTTCTCAGTAGAAGTAAGTCAGAGTTAGTGAAGGTAACTTGTTTGTAAATGTAACAGCAGTCTCTCTAGGTTTAAGTCACAGTCACTGTGATGTTTCTGTGAAGCCTGCTCCCGTGTCACTTGGGGAGGGACAGGCCTGATCAGAGGGGTTTGGGGAAGGGACGAAGCGGATAAGGAGGGGTCAGTTGATATGAGGGACACAAGTAATAAAGACGTATGGTGTATCCTCCATTGGTGTCTGTTCCTTATTTAAGCCACAGGTGTGCCTAAGGAGATGTTTGGGAGAAGGCGAAGTGTCTGCCTGCTATTGCGCAGGATACTAAATTGGCGGCGAGGAGGTTGACCTGCTCGTGATGGGATCCCAGGTCGGGGGATCTGTAGAAGGTGGCTGCCGACATTGCAGGTTAGTGCGTTCAGCAGGCGTGGTGGCCTGAAATTCTTGCTGCCAAGATAGATGGCACCGGAACAGGAGGGAAGCCGCTGCACCACGGGAGAACAAAGAGGAACAGAGGAAGGCCTGTCTGCCAGTCCGAGTGAGTGCGTGGCCTAAGGCACCTACGCAGGCCTTTATCTCACATGTGCATGATCATCAAGGTAAGCAGAAGGCTCTGCATCCTAAAAGGAGGATTGTCGGCATAATTAGAGATACGTGTGGAAGTCCATGCTCAGTGAGCAGGGATTTGTTGCTGCATGCTGAAAAGGCACTGAGCGGCTCTCGTGCAGCCACACAGCAGCTCCTATTTCAAAGACAAGGAAAACAAATTTAGAATCATTGTTAAGAACGTTGTACAGAGAGTCAGAAGAACAGTGGTCCAACACCAGTAATTATCATACCTCAGGGAAGTGGAAGTTACAGAACATTTCACCACAACTAAGCACAGAATCACCATGTTAGAGGAGGACGAGCTGACAGTGCCCGTCATGCCACCGGCAGTTCTGCCCCCCCAGGCTGCAAGACAATTTGATTACACAACTGCCCACTCATTTTGACCTGTCAGAAACCAGCAGTCTGGTTCCCAGATGGAAGAGGTGGATGAGGGACTTTGAGGTCTACATGAAGGCCATAGGACCATTAGAAGAGGGTAAAGGACAGCCTGCTAAGCCTGTCCATTGGCCCAAATGTGTGTGACATTGTGGATGAGCTGCCAATGGGAACCACTGACACCTACACCAACCTCAAAACAGCTCTCACTGATAACTTCACACCCCACACCAAGGTGGACTATGAACTGCACGTTTCATACAAAAAAGGAACTCAATGGGGAATAAATGCACACATACATAATACGTTTACACATTCAACTCAAACACTGCAATTTCAACAATTATTCGAATGACGACGCATTAAGTTCCCAAATCATCGTGGGGTGTGAGTGCGCTGAGTTCAGAAAGAGGTTGCTCCAGAAGCCTCGATCTCTGGAGGAGATCCTACGCCTGGCAAGATCAGAAGTGGCCTGGAACATCATTAGAGGGTTTGGGCAACATTAACATTTCTCATGGGAAATCGCAAAACATCCACAAAATGGACCCAATGCCACCACCACTGAAAGGCAACGGAGAGCCTTTCTGCTATCAGAATGGGTATGAATTTGCTCTCAAAGGCCCCTGCCCAGCCATAGGACAACAATGCTCAGCCTTTGGGGGAACAACCATTTCAAAGCAGTGTGTCCCATGTACCGCAGCCAGGCACGTGGTGAAGGAAATGGTGGAAGACCAACACAAGGCAGGGATAGATGCATGCAAAGCCCCCTGGGAATAGCAATCCAACAATATGAGCCACCTCATTGACGACACAGGGGAAGAAGGAAAGCCACAAGAGAGAGCATCAGTTGGATGGCAGTCGAGCAAGACAATACCACCAAAAAGATATGTTCGGTACCAAGTTGAACAGTCAGAGACGGACAGTAGATCCAGTGCATCATCAGAAGAAGACTCGAGAAGAAGAAAACCACCTTGAGAAGAGCAACGGAAAAAGGGCTGCTTCTACGCCCTGGCAAACCCAACAGCAAAAGAACAACGTCCGATAGTGCTCCTCCAAGTGAACGACATGGCGACTGAATTCTTAGTAGACACAGGTGCTACAGTCAATGTCATCAGCAAATAAGTCTATAACAGTCTCCCACATGCACCCCAGCATTGACCTGGAGAAGTGGATATCTACCCATATGGATCAAAAACTCCACTACCATGCAAAGGATACTTCATTGCACACTGTAAAAACAAGACAAGCCAAAAGGATACCCATTCATGTGCTGGAGGCCGCAACCGACAGTGGGTGCATCCTAGGTTTTAAAGCCACTGTAGACATGTTTCTCTCATACATGTACTATACAGACTCATGGCTCACAAATACTTAGACCCTTCAGCTAAAATATCGATACACAGGTACCTCCAGTGGTCCAACATTACTGTGGCATCACTGTGAACATACAATGACAGGTGAAGGAAGAACTACACAAATTACATGCCACAGGCATCATCGAGCCCGCAGTGGGCCCCACTCTGTGGGTATCACCAATAGTCCCAGTGCCCAAAAAGGACTCACAAGACATTAGAATCTGCGTAGAGATGTGGAATGAAGCCATACTGAGAGGGGTTCATCAATGCCCACAAATTACTGACATGGTCCACCTACTAAATGGTGCCACTGTGTTTTCAAAATTAGATCTCAACAGAAGGTACCACCATCTGGAAATGAGCAAAGAGTCAAGATACATAACCACATTTGGCACACATCTGTGTCTCTACAGGTACAAACGTCTTTTTTTGGAGTTTCATCAGCTGCCGAAATTTTCCAGGCAGAAATACATAACATCATTAACCGCACATCCCCAACTGTTTACATGATAGCGACGATATTCTGGTGTTCGGGAAACATCAAGAAAACACAACAACACCCTTACCAGAGTGTGCATGGCACTTGAAGAAGCCCACCTCATGCTACATAAGGACAAATGTGAGTTCAGGAAGCACACTCTTTGCTTCATCAGAGACATATTCTCGGCACAAGGCATGACCCCGGATCCGGAGAAGGTGACCGCCCTTACCGAGGCAGACCCTCCAGCAAATGTCTCAGACTTACAATCATTTTTAGGGCTCACATGTTACTGTACCCGGTACATCCAGGATTTTGCATCAGTGAGTGAACCGTTGAGAGCCCTAACGAAACAGCACGTGATGTTTGAGTGCACTCATGCATGTCAACAAGCATTTGAGACAATTCAACAACCCATAGCTGATGCCAAAACATCACATATTTTAATAATTCAAGGGAGACAGAATTGGTTGTGGATGCCAGCCCTGTAGGACTAGGTGCCATGTTGATACAAATTCATGCCAGTGGCAGTAGAATGCACCAAATTGTCTTGTACACTAGTAGAAGCCTTTCGAGAACAGAGCAGGCCTACTCGCAGGCTGAAAAAGAAGGACTGGCTGCAGTGTGGACCTGTGAACATTTCCATTTATTCCTATAAGGGAAACAATTCACTGTAGGTGCTGACCACCAGACCTTGCTTTTCATTTATGTGAACCCACAAGTGAAAATGCCCCCCAGAATTGCACAGTGGGGTCTCAGGCTCCAAGACTACAGTTTTTGCATCATTCATCATCCCAGGAAGGATGACAATCCATCTGACTTCCTATCTAGACATCCACACAAGAACTCCATGCCTACACCTTCAATTGCAGATCAATATATACTTTACATCATACACACAGTTACCCCGAAGGGAGTTGACTTGGCGCATATTGCACAAGAAACTGAAAATGATCCAGCCATGCAAATCATCTTCAGGAGTATCGAGTCAGGATGACGGAGGCAAGCCAAGCAGGTGGGATAGTGCGCCAGCCCGGAAGCGCAAGAAGACCTCAGTAGTTTAGCAGCAGTGAAGGAGGAACTGGCCAGGTCAGAGGGAGGACTCTTATTCAAGGGAAGCAAAATCGTCATTCCTTGGACACTGCAAAGGAAGATCCTGGAGCTGGCACATGAAGGACACAGAGGAATCATATCCACTAAGAGGAGGCTACGGCAGAAAGTATGGTTTCCACAGCTGGACATGAAGGTGGAAATGCTCCTCAAGCAATGTCCCATGTGTGCGGTCGTCAGTCCTCACACTCGACCTGAACCATTGCGTTTGTTATGTTATGTTATGTTACTTTGCATTTCTATAGCGCCTTATATACCATTGGTATGGTCTGAAGGTGCTGGTAGGTTGAACGCCCTTGGGAACCGAAGTTCAGATCAGTAGAGAGAGTAGAGAGAGTCAAAGGTGCGTGTGAGCACCGAGTATGTGTGCAGCTGGTGCGGTATTCGTGTAATAGCTGCTTCTTAGCGGTAGGTGTGATGGTTGAGAGATCAGGAGTATGTGTTCGTTCTGGAAGGATTTATCCAGACCGAATGTGGCTGCGTTAGGCCTGAGGAGAACGCCTGGCTGGGGGTGTGTATCCAGCAATGTTTACTTAGAATGATGGGGAGTGTGTGGCGGAATGTTGGTATGAGAGCTGTTATACCGAATTATGTCATAGTATCTCTGCGTTCTAGTTGAGTGATGGTGTAAAGAAGAGAGTAAGCGTGGTGGTGTGATATGATGGGTTATAGGCTCTTTCAAACGCTCCCTGCATTCCAAACCATACTACATACGTCACGCAATTCTATGCGCTCCAGTTCGTTCCATGCACTCCTATCCACTCCATGCACCCTAGTCTGCTCCACACACTCCGGTCCGCTCGATGCACTCATGCACTCCAGTCCGCCCCGCGCGCACCAGTCCGCCCCACACGCACCAGTCCACCCCACGCATGCACTCCCGTCTGCTCCACGCATGCACTCATGTCGTCGCATGCACTCATGTCCGCCACTCGCACTCATGTCCGCCCAAATCCACTCTATTTACTCAGATCCGTTTAGTGTATTAGTGTATTCCAAGTTGTTTTATGCACTCCATCCAACATATTTCACGCGTACCGTTCGGTGTATTCCAAGTTGTTTTATGCGCTCCATCCAACATATCTCACACGTACGGTTCCGTGTATTCTAAGTTGTTTTATGCACTCTGTCCACATATTTCGCCCATAACATCTTCATACTTCACCCTTTCCATCCACCCATTCGATCCATATATGTGATCAATTCTATTCACAAATATCATTTGTTCTATCAATATAGAATCCATCTACATAAATCCCTCATTCCATCCCCTCTACGCATTCAGCAGCTCTAAGTACTTATCCATTCTTTGCACTCATCAGTACTGCATGCAATCTGCGCTCATTCGTTCTACGTACTCATCCACTCTACGCGACACGTCAGTTCCACTCAAGGCACTTGTTCGCTCTGTTCTAGGCATTCATTCGCTCTAGGCACTCATTCGCTCTAGGCACTTGTCCGCTTTATCCCCTCACACGCACTATGCTTTCACCTGTTTTGGTCACTCGCCCCCTCTACGCACTCACCCACACCCCGCACTCACCCGCTCTATGCACTCGTCCTTTCCACGCATTCAACAGCAATATGCACTCATCAGCACTATAAAGTCATTCGCTAATACGCAGTAATCCTGTCCTATATATTCATATGCTCTCTACACTCGTCCGCTATATACCCTCGTCTGCTCTATACCCTCGCTCTATACATTCCTCTGCTCCAGCGATCTACACACTCTCCGCTCTACATACTCCTCCGCTCTACATACTCCTCCGCTCTACATACTCCTCCGCTCTGCACATTCAGCTGTTCTACTCGCTTCTCTGTATTTACCCACTCATCCGCTCTACACGCTCATCCGCTCTACACAGCCAAACCGCTCTACACACTCATCCGCTCAAACATGTTCATCCATTCTATACATTCATCGGATCTACATACTCATTCGATTTACACACTCATTCGATCTATATAGTCATTTGTTCTTCCACTCATGCATTCTTCCACTCAGCGCATTCATCTGTTCCACACGCTTCATCCATTCTAACTATTTCATCCACACCATTCACTTCGTTCACTCCTCATGCATTATATCCATTTCAGGAGTTTAAATCTCTTTATTGTTTCCGTATGATTTATTCTTATTATCCACTTCACTGCTTTGATCTACTTTACTCATTTAATTGTGATTGTCCTTCTAGTTTATATTAGGGGTTATTAGCTGTCAATTTCTCACACCAGGAAGTTTGTTGGATTGGTGTCATTGAGATGCTGTTAGTCTGTTTGGGTTAGTTTGGTACGGGTTGGTTTTAGGGGAAGAGCCAGGTCTTCAGCAGTTTGCGGAAAGACGTTAAATCATCAGTTAGGCGGATGTGGGGTGGGAGTGAGTTCCACAGCATGGGGGCTAAGGCTGAGAATGATGATCCACCTAACCTGACTGAGTTTGTCTTAGGTATGACTCGGTGGCCGGCTGAGCTTGATCTTAGGGTGCGTGGGGGGTGGTAGGGTTTTAGCTCTTCTTGAAGATATTGAGGTCTGGTTTTATGCAATGTTCGATGGGTGATGAATAAGGTTTTGAAAGTCACCCTTTGGGCTACAGGAAGCCAATGCAGCGTCTTAAGGGCTGGGGAGATGTGGTTTCTTGGGCCGAGCGCAAGTAGCATTTTGGCTGCCACGTTTTTTGCCCTTTGGAGTGTATTCAGTTAGTACGCGTAGACTCCGAGTTATAGAGGGTTTGCGTAGTCCAGTCTTGATATAACGATTGATTGGACTGCGGAGAGTCTGTTGGGAAAGGAGAGATATGGAAAGATGCGCCTAAGGATTTTAAGGTGGTAGTGGCAGGACTTTGAGATGTTGTTGACTTGGCTCGAGAGTGTTAGGTCAGAGTCGAGGGTGCATCTGAGATTTTTCACTGAGTTGGAGAGGGGTCGGTGAGGTGCCCATGGCGGATGGCCAGGGTAGTGGGTGCGGAAGAAGTTTGGCATTGCTACATACCATGATTTCCGTTTTGGAGGGGTTTAACAAGAGGTGGCTTTGGGTCATCCGGAGTTCTATGTCAAGGAGGCAGGAGGCCAGGTCAGGAGTTGGGTTTTGAGTTCAGGAGTTTTAGAATTAGTTGAGTGTCATCAACATAGTTGTAACACAGGATGTTGCGTGAACGAATTATTGGTGGGAGGGTGATCAAGTAGATATTTAATAGGAGGGCGAATAGGCATGCTCCTTGTGGGACTCCCGTGTTGACTGGTCGGGCTTGGGAGGAATAGGTGGAGAGCATCGTTATTTGGTACCTATCTTTGAGGAATGAAGCTATCCATTTAAGAGCGGTTCCATGAATTCCTAGGGAGTGGAGGCAGTCTAGGAGGATTGATTGATTGTGTCAAAGGCGGCAGATAGGTCAAGAAGGATTACTGCAGCGCATCCAGCGGAGTCTGCTGTCATTTTAAGGTCATCCCAGATTGAGGGTAAGGTGGTGGTTTCAGCTCCGTGGCGGGCTCTGAAACCTGATTGTGCGGGGTCTAGGAGATTGTTGGCTTCGACAAAGGCATTTAGTTAGGAGTAGGCGGTTCGGTCAATGAGTTTGGCAAGGAACCTGGCGTTTGAGATGGGGCGGTAGTTTTTGGGCTCGAGAGGGTCGAGGGAAGGTTTTTTAATGAGAGGTTTGACATGAACCGTTTTGAATGCGTCAGGAAAGATACTAGAGGAAAGGGAGGCATTTATGATGGATCTTGCGTGTTCACCTGCGCAGGTGGAAGCAAACATTTCTTTGAGGGTTGTGGCCGGGCAAGGTTCCAGCGGAGAGCCAGGCGGTTTGCGGGCAGATAGAAGTTTGAGAAATTGCTCTGGTGATATTGGACTAAAGGATTCGAATGGTGGTTACGTAATGGTCGCAGCTGATGGGCTGGTCGGTATGGGGGGCGTGCCGAGTGGATGTAAGAGAGCTAGTTTGGTGGCTAGAGTATTTGTTTTTTCGAGAGCCGTGGAGTAAAAGTGGAGGGAGAGAGTGATTGTGAGGGGGTCGGGACGGTCGTGGTGCAAGCCAGCTTGGTGAATTCAGAGATGATTTTGTGGAGTTCTTTGCTTGGATTTTTGCAGTTTAGTATTCGGGAGTTGTAGTGGCCATTTTTGTTTTCCGAATTTCAGCCTTGTACTGATAAAGGTGTCGGGCCAAGGTGGCCCTGCTCTCCTGGGTTTTGTTTTTCTGCCATTTGCGTTCTAGGTATTTATATAATTGTTTAGTGGTCTTTAACTCAGAAGTGAACCATCTGGGGAAAGAGGCCTTGGCAGGTTGATGGTTTGCAAGGGGGTGTGAGCTGCATCAGAGATGCGTTGAGCCATGAGTCAAAGGCGTTAGGGGTTAGTTGTTTATTGAGTTGGCAGGTAGGTAGCGGAGACTGGAGGAGTATGTCGGCTAGGTCCGGGACGATTATTAGTTTTTTCCAGCATTTGCATAGATTCAGAGGTTCAGATTTGAGTACGGGAAGGGGGTCGGATGAGCGAATGGCGAAAGAGAGAATGAAGTGATCGGACCAGATGATAGGGGTGGGGGGGTTTAAATGAATCCGGGTGTTGGAGCTAAAGATGGCATCAAGAGTGTGTCCTTTATAGTGAGTCAGGCCATTTATGAGGGGTTGGAGGTAAATTGCGTCTAAGCCGTCAACCAGAGCGTGTGTCATGGGGTTGGAGCGGATGTCGAGCCATATGTTGAAGTCTCCAAGAAGGGTGAGGTTGGGTTGGTTTAGTTGAAGGGTGGCAATAGAGTCGCAGAGGTTGTTTGCAAACTGTCCATCGTAGCCAGGGGGTCTGTAGATTAGGAAGCTGTGCAAGAGCGATGGGGAGAGGGATAGTTTGATGAGGAGTGATTTGCAGGAAGGAATGGAAGGATCTACCATAGAAAGCGTGGGATGAGATAGCAGTTGATTTCTTTGGACCCCTTGAGGGAGGGGGGTGCATATTTGTGGCAATGGGCAAATACTCTTGATTCCCAGATCTGCAGCTGGTGCATTCCACGGCTGCATGTCATACCATACTGGCGCTGGACGGGATGTTCGCTGCACATGGGATACCAAGAGTAGTTAAATCTGACAACGGACCCCCCTTCACAGGCCAGGACTTTAAAACATTTGCAGAATAAATGAGTTTCACACATAGACGAGTCATGCTGTTATGTGCACAGGCTAATGGAACGGTGGAACGATTTATGAGCAACATCAAGAGAAATGTTCAAAAAATGATGCCTGATGGGGGAACCTATTGAAAATATATTATATCAGCTACTGAGAGATTATCAGAACACCCTTCACAGTACCACTGGGAAAGCACCATCGGAAGTGATGTTTGGGTGGAACATACGAACAAGGATTCCGCATGTCATGTTTGCATTAGAGGGCTATGATGGAGACCCTGAAATGAGGGAGCGTGAGAGGTGTGCCAAGCAAAGTATGAAGGAGCGAGAAGATGTAGCCCAGAATGCTTCTGGAAATTATCTAGAGGTGGGGGATGTCATGATCATACGCCAGCCTCAGACCCATAAACACACTGCCGCTTTTGACAGTGAATCACTTACTGTCACCCGGGTAAAGGGGTCGCTCATCACTGCTGAAGGCAAAAGGAGAGAGGTGACTCGAAATTCCTCACATTTCAAAAGGATGCCCGGGATCGTTATGTCAAGAACCCAAGAAGAGGACTCTGATCCACAGGAATTGGATGCCCCGTACGAAGGAGATGGGGAAGACTCAAGCGAAGAACAGGTTAGTTCACCCATGAGGGCTGGGCATGGTCACTGGCAGTCGAACTTGACAGAAATGGCCCAGCGGGCAAGGAACGGGCCCCATAGACTCATAGAGGAAATGGACTGAATAGTAAGATTTTGTTAAGTAAGGCAGGATTGTGATATTTCCGTGAATCCTGCTCCTGTGTGTATGGGGAGGGACAGGCCTGAAAACAGGAGTTTGGGGAAGGGAGGAAGCAGATAAAGAGGGGTCCGTTGATAGGGAGGACATGAGTAATAAAGACGTGTGTTGTATCCTTCGTTGGTATTATTTAAGCCATAGGTGTGCCTAAGGAGTCATGTGGGAGAAGGCGAAGTATCTGCCTGATATTGCGCAGGCTACTACATTTCCGACAAGGAGGTTGACTTGTACATGCTGGGATCTCAGGTCAGGGGATCTGCAGATGGTGGCAGCCAATATTGCAGGTTGGTGTGTTCGGCAGGCGTGGCAGCATGAAATCCTTGCCGCACAGAGAGACGGCGCCCGGAGCAGAAGAGAAGCTGCAGCAGGAGGAAAGCTGCCGCACAACGGGAGAACAAAGCGTAACAGAGGAAGGTGTGTCTGCCGGTCCAGGTCAGTGTGTGGCCTAAGCCGCCTACGTTGGTGCCTGCGCCTTATTTAAGCCATAGGTGTGCCTAAGGAGTCGTGTGGGAGAAGGCAAAGTGTCCGCCCAATATTGCGCAGGATACTAAAGTCACACATGGTAACCTTTTGTGAATCGGTTGAGATATATATATATATATATATATATATATATATATATATATATATATATATATATATATATATATATTCAAGGAAAAAGTTTTAGTTTAAGTGTAGTTAAGGTGAGTAAACCCTTGAAATTCAAAGCATTGGGAAACTCTAGACTGGCTTAACTCAGCGCGTCCCTGTTGATCTCCGCCATAATGCCATATCCCCCATAATGGCATTTTGTGTCGCATTGTACATTCCTTCTCTTATAATATTTATGTGCTCTTGAGCTTTGCAACGGAAACACGCTGAGTTAAGCCAGTCCTGAGTTTCCCAATGTGCTGAATTTCAAGGGTTTTGTTGCATTAAGTTTACTCACATTAACTGCACTTCAACTAAAGTATATTCCTTGAATTTCAAGGGTTTTGTTATACCATCGTTTTTTTCATGTCCACTGTATAATGTTCAGCACCACTGTCATGGCCTTCGGCCGTGCTCACTGCATATTTTAAAACATTAACTGGCCACTAACCATGGCCTTCGGCCTGCCCACTGTATTTTTTAAATCACACCGTGCTCACGGCCAGTGGCTATGGACTTCAGCAGTTTAAAACAATAGATGGCCAGTGATTTTTCTCCCCCGACATCACTGTAGCTGTAAAAATATATATACATATATATTTTTTTTAATAACTTTTTTCTATAACTGTGGTAATATTGTAATGAACTACAGCTACTCTTGGCGATTTGCAGTCATTATTACTGTGGTTAGCAGGAAAAACGGTGGAAAACAGGCTCCCTCAATCAGTGCCTGTTACCCCCAATCCCCATCTTGCCTCCTCACCTCCCTGCCCTTCCCCCTTCCCTTAACACTCGTTTCTGTGATGCAGTTTCATTTTTGAAGTTGGGTAGCCGTGGCTATCCCTTCAATAGCCGAGGATATGGGAAAGTTTTGTGAAGAAAACTCTGTCCCTGGCCCACCTCCAACACCCACATTTCACTTGGTGCCCTCTTGCCTCCTCCATACCTCTTGTCTAATGGTATTTGCTTGTTTTTTGCCCTGCAAATGGCGTTATTCTGCCTTTTCTCTTTCTGATAACCGAGGATATAATCTCGGTTCTCTCGCGTTGAGAAAAACAAAGATGCCAGCTTTTCCATTCCTGAAAAGCCTCATGCCGCAATTCATTACAGGGATAGATCTATAATTTTGGAAGAAGGGGGCACCGCCTTCTCCATCAAATAGTTTAAAGAAATACTGTATAGAATGACCTCAAACCACAAAAGGATCGTGAGTCACTGCCCAAGTTGTTTTGGACTTGGTCCAAATCGTCCAGTGGTTTGGGCTGTGAGTGAAGCAAAGATTGACCTTTTCTGTCTATGGAAAAATTAATGGGGAGTAAATTGAAAGTGTGTTTCTTTCCCAGTAACTATTGAGTCTGGGGGGCCCTGTCGTATAAATGTGTCTACAAAATTTCAGCCAAATAATTTTTTCAATTTCCTATGGAACTCAAAACTCAACTTAACTATAGGGCTATATATATTTAAAGCAGCTACAGCCACACCGGTGTTAAATGAAACTGTGGAATGGCATCGTTTGGTAGAATGATGCACATGTTAAATGTTAAAAGTATTTGTACCGTGCACCATCACCAACGGAATTGGTCCCCAGGCGCTCTGGCGTATCTGTAAACGATAAGGTGGAATGGGTTAGTAAGGTGAAGAGGGAGTAGGATACTGAGAGGAGTGGTGTTCTGTTGGCAGTTTCAGCTTGGTAGACACCGGGTGCTGAACTTTGGTGCGGGTATTGTATCGGGGTCAGTCCTCATGTGCTGTTGCTCCGGCTTATGTGTTGTTGCAGTGTTGTGAAGTGCGTGCGGCTTGTTGTTCAAGAGGTGATTGTGTGAGTTCTTTGAGTGAGATAAGTATGCAGAGTTTGAGCTTATATTGGTTAGTGGGTTACCTGACCTTTAGCATGCTAATATTCACAGTTTTCTCTAAGTGTGGCACTTGTTGGCCTTTCACAGTCCTATCTAGAAGCGGCGCAGGGCAATGTTCACAGTTCGGTTTAGGTGTGGGCATGCTAACATTCACAATCTTATCTAGGAGCGGCGCAGGCTGGTGTTCACAGTTCTAAGTGTGGCACATGCTGACATTTGAGTTTCATCTAGGCGTGGGCATGCTATCCTTCAATCTAGATGCGATGCAGGCTAATGTTCCCATTCTATCCAAGCGTGGACATGCCAACATTTACAATTCTATCCAAGTGTGGACATGCTAGCATTCACAATTCTATCCAGACATGACGCAGGCCAATGTTCACAATTCTATCTAAGTGTGGGCATGGTAATATTTCCAATTCTATCTAGATGCGACGCAGGCTAGTGTTCACAATTCTATCTAAGGGTGGACATGCTAATATTTACAATGCTATCCAAGTGTGGACATGCTAATATTTACAATGCTATCCAAGTGTGGACATGGTAATATTTCCAATTCTATCTAGATGTGACGCAGCTAGTGTTCACAATTCTATCTAAGTGTGGACATGCTAATATTTACAATGCTATCCAAGTGTGGACATGCTAATATTTACAATTCTATCTAGATGCGACGCAGGCTAGTGTTCACAATTCTATCTAAGAGTGGACATGCTAATATTTACAATGCTATCCAAGTGTGCACATGCTAATATTTCCAATTCTATCTAGATGCGACGCAGGCTAATGTTCACAATTCTATCTAAGTGTGGACATGCTAATATTTATAATTCTGTCTAAGTGTGGACATGCTAATATTATGGCACTTTATGTTATTGGGAGGTAAGATAGAGTGGCAGTGGTTTTCTGGAGTACAGTGATTGCTCTACTCCCCACCCATGCCACACTCACAGTTTTTGTTGGTGTCTGTTGACGTTGACTGCTGGCTTCACTTGCTTCCCCTGCGGACACCTGCAGACACATCTTGGAGCCGCCAATGTAGGAGCCGCCTTTTGCCTCGTGGTCCTTGGAGTGTGTGGACCAATCCGGGTGCAATGGACGGGTAGGGAGGTGGGCATAAGGGAAAGCAGGAAGCGGCTAGCCCCGGGGAGACAAACCATGCGCCGAGTGCGCAATGGATGGTGCTTTTAAGCACCATTTATTTAATTTAAAATTAAAGTTGCCTTCTTGGGAGGTGAGGGTCAGGAGACTCCTTACCTCGTCAGGGGTCCGCTGGTAATGGCGGAATGCTGCTGGTGCCGAGCCTCACTGCGGCCTCTGTTTGTTTTCTTTTTTTTTTCTTGTCTTAGATGGGCCAATCGGGATGGGGAGGCGGGCATAAGGGGAAGCAGGAAGCGGCCAGCCCCGGGGAGACAAACCACGCGCCGAGTGCGCAATGGATGGTGCTTTTAAGCGCCATTTATTTAATTTAAAATTAAAGTTGCCTTCTTGGGAGGTGAGGGTCAGGAGACTCCTTACCTCGTCAGGGGTCCGCTGGTAATGGCGGAATGCTGCTGGTGCCGAGCCTCGCTGCGGCCTCTGTTTGTTTTCTTTTTTTTTGTTTTAGATGGGCCAATCGGGATGGGGAGGCGGGCATAAGGGAAAGCAGGAAGCGGCCAGCCCCGGGGAGACAAACCACACGTCTCATGGCAAGAGGACCAGTGCGGCATACGCATCTCTTGCTCAGTGACATGGGGAAAGAGCCAGTGACTTGCAACAAGTGTCAAGATGCATATTTGCATTTTCTGTGGTCTGTTGTGGCATACCCGATTTGCTAGTTCACATGTGCTGATTCATTTCACACTCATAGTTGTTTATTGAATATCAGATGCTGATTTTCTAAAAGCTAAGAGGTGAGGGTTAAATCTTTACCCCACCCTTCAAAGAATCATATCATCAGACTCCACAACCACATGGTTTAGTTATAGCACAAACCTAGCTTGAGAGTATAATGTGCTTTATAATGTGTGGAAGCAAGCATCAAGGAGTGTGGTTTTGAAATGTGGTGCAGTACTGTTTTTAGTAGGGTGGAATAATGTGGATTTAGTCATGTCGGAGGTAATGATGGAAGAGCTCCATTTAAAGTATTTTGAAGAACTGGAGGATGGTAGTGTCATTGCAAAATTGCAGTGGGATGCAGTTCCAGAGGGCTGAGGCATGGCAGCACTGTTTCTGGATCTTCTCTTTGTGAGCTATATTTGACTCCAACATGTTGATGGATTGGGATGGAAGTGAGTCTTCAGGGATATGTAGTTTAGCTGCATGGCATGTTGATGTTGCTTTCAACACTGCTTTGTAGATAATACATGCAGTTTTGAACAGGATCCTAGAATGGAGGGAAAGCCAGTGAAGCATGTGCACGCAGGTAGAGATGTGGGTGAATTTGTGGGTGCCAGTAATGAGGTGGACTGCAGTGTGGGGATCAGTCATGTGGGGGGCCAGATGCATAGCTCAGAACAAGATTGGAGGACATTGCCCCTTTCAATGTGGGGGATCTCAAGAGCCTGAACCAGAGCACAGTATTCACATGGGGGATGATTTTGCGGAGTGTGGTTGCTGGTACATTGATGAATAGCCATGTTGGTGTCTTTTAGAAACACCCCAAAGGTTTCATATAGAGGTTAAGATTGGCGAGCAAATAGAAGCTTTGAGGACCCCACATGTGATGGGGGGGTCGTTTGCATTTGAACTGATCCAGCTGTATGGTTTGGTGTCTCCCAGATAGGTAGGATGCAAACCATTTTAGGATGGTACCGGAGAAGTCCATCCTGTCAGCAAGGAGAACTAGGAGTGTCTGATGGTCGATGGTGTTGAGGTCTAAGAATAGTAGGAGTCACAAAACCCCCCTTTTCAGTGGATTGCAATGCGTCATCCACCACTTGGGTGCTGGCAGTCTCAGTACTGCACTTGGGGTAGAAACTGGACTGGTAGCCATGGAGGAGGCCGGGTTGTTTGAGTTTAGCCAGTAGTTGTAATGCAACAACTTTTTCTATGAATTTCCCAATATATTGAATGCTTTTGCTGGGTCTGTGGTTAGCTAGGTCCTCTGGGTCAAGTGTGGGCTTCTGTGAGAGAGGCCACATGAGATATGTCTTGAGTGTATCTGGAATAAGACCTTATTGACGGATGCGTTCACAATTCAGCAAAACCCATTGAGCACTGGGCCAGTGAAATATTTAATGAGAGACCAGGATGACATTGTCAATGTAAGTGGTGGATTTGGGGGAGGCAGGTGTATCTGCAAGATCTTTAGGGGAGAGGGGTATGAAGTTGGAATTTGAGGGATGTGAAAACCTCAGAGCTGTGGTTTTTCACCCACCACTTTCCCAAGGATCTGATGCAACGTTTATTGAAGGAAAGTTTGTGTGTATACAACAGCTTGGATGGATCTGGTTTCACAGCTAATCTTTGAGGAAGCATGGGCATTAACTACCTCCTTGGCAGAGTGTTTGAATGATTCCAGAAGAGCTGTGGCATCCTTTGTGATGGGGAATATCACAAAGTTTGCCTCCAAGACATCTAGTACAAGTTCTTTTAAGAGCAGCGTCAATCACTGGGCATTTAGTCTAGCCTTTAGGTGGCAATGATATAAGATAAGAGTAGAGGGATCGGATATGGTATGTCCAGTCATGAGGGGGTAGGTCCATGTAAAAAAAGAGTGGGGAGGAGGCAAAGAAGAGGTTGAGGTTGTGGCTTTTGACATGTGTGGAAAAAGTATGATTTGTTTGAGGCTCATAGAGTTGGTCAGGAAGATTTTGATGGTTGAGACTTGGGGACATTGAAGTATCTAATATAGGTGTTTTTAGAGAAGGATATTGTTACAAAGGAGGAAAGGCCATAGAAGTCATCAATGAAGTAACCATTCACCTGCGGTGGCCTTTAGATGAGGTGGAAGGTGAACAAATGGTTGTGTATTAGGGGGATGAGCACGATAGAGATTTGAAAATGCTGGTTGTTGGTGTCAGGATTATTGGGCCAGTCAATCTTATGAAGGATTGGTAGTCCACCTCCTCATTTCCCCATACATTCAGTATGTTGGATACAGTAGCCATGAGGTGAGGTAAGAGGACGTTGAAGAAGTTGGAGGAGCTGGGTGTGAACCAGGTTTCTGTGATTAATAGGGATTCAATATTGTTGTAGGAGATGAGGTCAGTGATCAACCGCAGAGCGGGCTGTGATCAGCATAAGGAGGGGGGGTGTGGGTAGTTGGAGTGTGTTGTAGGGGTGCACTGGGAATTTTGACAAGGTTTGTCAAGGTAACTGTATTGAGATGACTTGGTTACTTGGCTTTGCGAACCCTGGAGAGGATGGGGAAGGGCTGTGGTGGCAGGAGACACATGGTTATGAGTCCGAGGAGTGAGTGAGGAGCAGAATAATTGACCATTGGCCCTATCAGTCCTGAACAAGTACAAACAGGCAAGGTCCTTGTCTTCACTGTCATTTTCTGAGGAAGCCTGTGATGAGGATGCCTCAGAATGACTGGTGAAATAGGTAGTGTGCAGAGCAGCTGAGGGGCAGGGCCTGGTCACATGACCAGCAGCATCCTCATAGCTGACTGCCCGGAGTTGGACATGAATCCTTATGTATCTGCAGTAAAGACAAGGGTTATGGGCTGGAAGCTGAGAGGCAGGCCCTGGTGAAGAGACCAGCACCCTCCTTAATGGTGTCTGAACGGAGCTGGCCTGGAGTCCTAATGTAGCCAACGGGAGAGTGGTAAACTGGTGGCATGCAGGGCATCTGATGAAAGGCCTGATCATGTGAAAGGCAGCATCCTTAATGCCAGGATATTGATATTGATATTTTATTTCTATCGCGCTCATACACAAGTGTTTCAGAGTGCGACAAGGCAAGGGAGTGGAACAGGGGAGAACAAAACATCGATCTTACTAGGCCCAGTGACATTGAGACCACGCAAGTGCATGGGAGAGGAGGAGGGGGAGAAGTGCATGGAAAGTGTGAAGCAAAGGAGAAACAGATAAATAATAATAAATAAATAAAAAATGAAGGCAACAAACAGTGGTAGTGCAGCCAGCAATTTGCAAGTGCTAGGTTTAAGGCAGCAGACAAGGCAGGTCTGATAAGTGCAGGAAGAAACAATGCGTCTGTATGGGTACAGATACAGACCCCAGTGCAAGGGGTGGCCCAAAGGCAGTGTGGGAGTGTGGCAGGCTGAGCAGGTACCTGGGCCCAGAGGACAGAGGATGGCCAGGTGCACAGTGCCAAGAGAGAACAGATCAACAGGGGAGAGGTGGAGCAAAGGCAGAAGAAAAGAGGAAGGTCTTGAGGTGCTTCCGGACCTGGAGATGGTTCTCTTCCAGTTTTAGAGTAGCAGGGAGGAGAGTGGCAAAACTCGTGACAGAGCTAGCCATGAACCATGTCTCGGTGAGACCAAGGGCATTGAGGTCAAGTTCTTCCAGGATACATCAGATGTCAGAGGAGTGTTTGATAACTGAGCAAGAGTTGAGAGTGGCAATATGGAGAAGGTTGCCACCTTGAAAGACTTCCCGGGAGAGGTACAAATCAGAGGTATGCCCTGAGAGGTGTAGAAGGGGGGGCAGAAGAGAAAGGAGGAGAGGGCAATATAGTCAAGGAGGAGGCAGAAGGGGGAGGCAAGGAAGCCAGGGAAGAGAAAGAAGGGACAGCAGGAGAAGAAAGAAAATTGATGAGGCGCAGGAAGCATCTATCACAGAGGAGAAGTTTGGCCTGAGGGCCTTGGACCAAGACGGTGCCATTCAGGTAAACATTAATGATGACCTTAGGTCAGTGGAAGGGCACCAGGAGGGTAGAAGTGGCCCATTAATGGTGGCACCCCCACCGGGTGCCACCATTAATGTGCGAAGAAGAGAAAAGAGAGAGCACAGAGACCATGTGAAGAGTCCATAGGTCTGGCGAGGGAATTACAAAGAGGATGTCTGTGAGGGTCGGTCTGGAGGAAGCACTGGTATAGGTGTCAGTGATAGGGAGGCCTTGGGTGGAGACCAGGATATCCTCTTGGAACTTATTCCTACCAGACTCAGTGAGGAGAGCAGGATAGTCGATAGAGAAGCAGTTTGAAAACATAGGAGAAACAGAGAGCACCATAGAGAAGGTGGGGGAAGAGGAGAAAGGAAGGGTTGTGAAGGGGAAAGGTGGGGGGAGACAATACCGGATGACACAAGGAGTGCAGCAAGCAGACGAGACAGAAAGGGACAAGACAATAGTGGACAATTGACTAAATAGAGAAGAACTCAGATGGAAGAGCAGGCTGAAAACAAGGCAGTCTGGTAAGCCAATCAGGGTACCAGGGCATCAGGAACAGAGCACTCCATAAAGAGAACGTATAGGAGGGTGGTGCACAGCAGAACACAGAACAATATACAAAAGAACAAAGCAGCTGACAAATGCAAACCTAGAAGAAGGAAGAATGCAGCAGAACACAAAGCAATACAATGCAAATCAGGGCAGTCAATGAGGAAGAGCAAAGGGGGCATGTGGGTGCAGGAGGCTGGAGAAGGGGGGGCGTGAGGCACACATGATAGGGAGTTGTGAGGGACCACGCAGGCAGGGAGGCACCGCTGGGAGCGAACTACACCTACACACGCTGCAATGTGAGTATATAACTTTTACAAATGCACAACTTACTTGCCACGGAGCACCTGTCCTCATCCCAGCACCGGAGAAGACCTCCTGCATGTGTACCCATGGCAGCGTGATGCAAAACCACCTTCTCTCAGCTCTACAACCAAAGTGCAGCACTCACAGAGCCTGACCCATGCTCTACCACCCCTCCAGCTTTTTTTAGCACCTCTGCTCACAGAACCTGCAAATATGGGCTCGGAGCAGCCTTGCGCTACGCGCAGTGCACAGCCTAGCCCAACTGCCACCTAGTGCCAAAAAATACCAGCCTAAACTGCCCACCCTCACATCTGCCTCCCCACCCCTCCCTGTTTCTTGCTCATCTATACCCCGATTTAATCCACACAAGCAGACAGCGCTCTTGCACAGCGCACCAGACCACAGACACAAATGAATGCCCTTTGCTCCAAGTCCTCCACTCCTCCCCTTTGAGTCCCACCACCATTCTCAACCTTGTTCAGGCACCCCAAGATGCCTCAAACACAGAGCACACACTGGGAGCAAAACGCAGAATTCATTGATCTCATGTCTCACACATCACATAGAGGATGAGATCAGGCACAGCAGGCTATCCTCACATTCCCAACCCGATCCCCTGGGCCCTGGCACCAGCCCCTCCCCACTGTCCCACCCAAACCCTGCCTTTATGGCACAGTGCCTAGATGCCTAATCCAGCACAGAGCTCTCAAGTGTGCCGTGCACAATGTCCGATCCATTGGTGCACTTGCCACTGCAATCCTTGATTTGATTGTCGACCTGAATCTAGATATCTTCGCCGCCATGGAATCATGGCTGCACAATGCTTTGGGCTCCCTCCTATACATGGTAATACCTACAAGCTACAAAATACTGAGAACCGATAGAGCCAATGAACCGGGAGGAGGTGTTGCTCTGATTACTAAATCTGCCATCAATATCAGACTGGCTGACCCCTGCCCCCATAATGGGCTTTGAAATTCTCCACACTAAACTTGCAGTCAACCCCAAGACAACCTATAACCTGCTTCTATTATATCGGCAATCCAACCCCATCAGCTCTCCACAGCTTGACCTACCGCTGCTCCCTACCCTCCTCATGAAAGTCACCACCAAAGTTACCATCTTGGGTGCTGTAACCTGGGCTTCAATGACCCAGCCAACTCAAAAGCCACAGCCCTTGGCCAAATCATTCATCAAAATGAACTTCTCTGAACATGTTGCCTCTCCTACCCATGACAAAAGGCGCACCTTATACTGGATCCTATGCACTAATACACTAGTGGATATACCTGGTCAGATCACTTTCTAGTAAAGTACAGTGTCTCCCTCAGCCAAACAGCCACAAAACCCACTGCTCCTCCCCTGCCTACACTGATGCACAACATCCACCAAGCTGACTGACAGAACCCTTAGGCCTACTCTACTATTGCTACTTGCACCAATAGTCCCAACGTGTAAATGACCCATGATTGCTGGCAGATCGCCTCTCACAGAGCCTCCAAATAACCATGGATCTACATGTTGCTTCAAACTGAAAACACTGAAACCTCACAAATCCACAAACTCTTGGTTCATTGAGGAACTTATCTTCCTTTGTAGACAAAAAAGAGCACTGCACCACCTATGGAGAAAACTCGCCACCCACGCTAAGCGAGGAAATCTTTTCACCCTCACAAACAAATATAAACACTCACTCATTGCGGCTAAAGCTAATTCCTACAACTCGTGTATCTCTAATGCCAGCTCAAACATCAAGGAACTCTTTGATATTCTCAAAGAGCTAGAAAACCCAATCCCAATCAGCGCTGTGACTCACGCAATTAAGGAATGGTGCTCCACCAGTCAAGTGGCTCTATCTAACAAAATTGACTCCCTAAGACTCAAAATCTTTGCTAAAAAATCCCACCTCTCAGCCAAACCCCTGTACTCATTGGGCCTCATTACACGTTGTGCGGTAGAAATCTCAATTTACCGGCATGGCGCTCTTAACGTGTCCGCCCTCGCAAGAGGGCGCTAATAGCGTACCATTACGAGTACGCGGACACGAGCATAGCGCCATGTCGGTAAAGACCCTACCGCCATGCCGTTAAAGACCCAAAAAAGTCACTTACCGCCCTCGGCGAAAGTGCAAATTGCACCTCCGCCCTCATGCTGCATGCACATAGCGGTCACCGCAATTAGCGGTGACCGTTAAATTGCGGAAGCGGAAATAGCGTCATCGCACAGGAACGGGAAAGAGCACGGCGGCCATCTTTAAAAACACGATCCATTGCCAGCCTCTGCCCCCTGGACCTGTTTGGAGTAGGTTGCAGTTGCAAATCATCAGGGACACCTTCAAAATGCCCAAGGCATTTAAAAAAAGCACTGACAGGCAGTGCAAAGAAAAATTTACATCAGAGGAGTTGAACATGCTGACCCAGACCCTGGCTGACAATGCCGAGGTTGTCTTTGCCAACGACATGCGGCGGCCGACACTACTAAAAGTAAAGGCCATCTGGGATGAAGTTGCAGTGAAAGTCAGTGCAGTGGGCACCCGCACTCGCACTGTGCGTGAGCTCAGGAAAAGGTGGGACGACCTCAGACTGTGGGTGAGGGGCATCCTTGCCGAAAACCACCGAATAGCCACTGCAGGTGGAGCCGGTTCACCCATCAAATTAAAGGAATGGGAGGAGACCTGTGAAAACCTAATCACAGTGGAATCCATTGAGGGAGTAGGCACTATGGAGCAAGGCGTGGGAACCACTTCGGATGGAGGTGAGTGTACACATGACAGGATGCTATGTGAATGTACTGTTCCCCCCAAATGTGAGCCCAGAATCCTCTCATGCATGGACACACATTCACACATGCATCCATCCCTGCCCATGTCAGTGTCAGACCCAAACACACACACATGCACACATCACCAGAGACAAGTGCCAAACACAACCATGCATGGATGAGGCACTGAACTGACACATCACCTGCATCCACAACTATTAAGTCCCAATGGCCACAACTGCATTATTGATGTATTCAGCATTAAGTACATAGAAACGTAACCAATGCCATCCCCCTTCTTGTCCCTGACAGGCTCACATACAGACGGTGAGGATGCCGCAAATGCATCCCAGGCACTGCCTACAAGTAAGAGACCAAGGGCACAGGACTCTGAGGACACCCCCACGACATCAAGAGCAAGGGGGGAAGGTTTCACCTGATGAGTGTCAAGCATCGGAGGAGTGCCACTGCCATGATAGAAGTAGCCACACCACTAACTACAGCCCCACCACCGGAGGTGAACCCACAACCACCAATACCAGCCACCGAGGGCCCACCATCAGCTGCGCCAAGCTCCGCAGGAGAGGCAGCCGCCACTGCCCCCTATCTGATCTTGAGGACACACCAGTTGGCACTATGGTGATGCACACCCCAAGCCCCCCTAGGACTCCTGAGCCAGCACCATTCCAGACACCTGGGTCTGATGTTACTGGTGAGGACAACATTCTAGCCATAATGAACCCCTTGGTGGCTTCACCTGCTGTCATGGATGCATCTGAGGGCACAGCAGCCACTACACCATCACCCAGCACTGCCCTCGAGCTGGCCACCATCCGACAGCGTCAACAGGAACTAACTGTGCTGGTTGGCCAGCATGTTGAGGAGGCTGCCCATCTCAGGGAAGATATTGTGGAGACGGCAAGGCACTACAGTGAGAGGATGGAGGCCTGTACTGACAGGCTGTGTGAAGAGATAGGCAGATTTCGTGAGGTCCTCACTCGAATAGCTGACACAATGAACCGCCACTTCACACCACCAGGACAGTCTGCCATGTTGTCATCCACCAGTTCAATGCAGACAAGCCCCCTCTGCCGCTCAACACGCACCACCAGGCGCATGTCTGGCCATCCTCCAAATGCTGCTGCAGACAATGGCCAATAGGGGGTTAATGGCGATTCTTCTGTGTGCATGGGCCAACGCAAACATGGCAGACACATGAGGAACTGTTGTGGGGGGTGGGTGGAAGGGTGTTATGGGTCTGTTGTGGGGGGTGGGTGGAAGGGTGTTATGGGTCTGTTGTGGGGGGTGGGTGGAAGGGTGTTATGGGTCTGTTGTGGGGGGTGGGTGGAAGGGTGTTATGGGTCTATTGTGGGGGGTGGGTGGAAGGGTGGTGGGATGTTTGGGGACATGCACTTTTTCATCTTTCCATGTGACAGTACCAAAACATGTTCCTCAGAATATTTGGTTGATCAGATGCTGTCTCACAGCACGTCCCTCCTGCCCATCCCCTCTTGCAAGACCTGCATCCCCTTCACCTCCGTCCTCATCACCATCATCATCCTCATCAGGTGCTTCTATTTCAACGTCAAGGGGCAGTGGCACATTCCGTCTGATACACATATTGTGCAGCATGACAGATGGTGATCTTGGCCACCTTCTCATGGCCATACAGGAGAGCGCTACCAGACCTGCTAATGCACCTAAACCGTGACTTCAAAAGGCCAAAGTCTGCTCGATTACGATGCGGGTACGGGTATGTGCACGATTGTATTCCTCTTCGTGCCTGTTCTGTGGGTTCCGTACAGGTGTGAGGAGCCAGCTCTTCAGGGGATAGCCCGCATCACCTGTATGGGGGAACGAATGGGGTCCTGTTACTGTTCACCTCAAGAGCGGCCTGTTCATATCACACAAATTGGCATTGCATTGTGATTCAAGTACACAGTCAACAGCATACATGCAGATGGTACGTGTGACAGCATTGTGCAAGGGTGAGCTCGACCCTGCAAGTAGACATGCCCCATTATTGCCTCCTACAGTAATTGACATGTCCTGGGTGAGGCGAGGTCTTAGGTGTCCCTGGGACCAGGCAGATTTGGTTCCTCACTGTTGTTGTACTGCCATTCCAACATAGATGTTGCCATGCAGTGAGGCATCACTTCAGTGGTGGTAAAGGTGCGTGGTGAAATGCTATGTCTATGGCTAGGGCTGATCCCTTTGCATGCATCATAGGGCACATTGCATTATTGATGTTGTGCTGGACTGATTCAGGATGACTATCTTGATGGCACGTATGAAATCTGGGTATTTTGTGGCGTGGAATGTTGTGCAATGTGTATGTGGATGGATGTTTGATGTTACTAGACCTGAAATGTCATCTGTGTTGTGTAGCTCATACTTGCATGTCGGTTCATCTCAAGTACGTTGCGGCCTTCCCAGATGGACATTGGCGTACATCTGTATGTGCATTTTGCAGACAGACGACAAGCTACACCCAGTTGGAGTATGTATCTCCCCCCCTCCCATCACACCCAGTTGGAGTATGTATTTCCCCCCCCCATCACACCCAGTTGGAGTATGTATCCCCCTCTAATCACACCCAGTTGGAGTATGTATCTCTCCGCCCCAATCACACTGCCATGTGCTTGCCCTGCTACTCACCAAGTAGCCACGAACGTTGTGCGGTTTGTTGCTCCATGTAGCGTGGGATAGCTGAGTTCCGCAGGACCATGGAATCATGGATTGATCCGGGAAATCGGGCACAGCAATGTGTGATTATCTTGTTGGCGTCACATACCATTTGGACATTGATAGGGTGGAATTGCTTCCTGTTTCAGTAAACCACTTCATTGCGATGTGTGACCACCAATTCCACATGTGTACAGCCGATGGCCCCGATGCAACTTGGGATGCCTGCCAGTGAATAGAAGCCAACTTTGGTGTTTGCAATCTCCTGGGCAGTCTGTTGCATGGATATGTGTTCAGGTGCATGCTTCAGGAGGGCATCGAGTACCTGATTCAGTGAGCGTGAGAATACTGGTTGGGAAATGCCATGCATCTGGCGCACTGTATGCTGGTAGGTGCCTGTGGCCAGGAAGTGAAGCACAGTCACCACCTTGAGTAGAAGGGGGATGGCAGTTCTGATGTCTATGAGGCTCAAAATGTCGTTGTGTATCATGTCCACGATGCTGGTGATGGTATCCTGGTCCAGACGGTACAGGGTGTGTATCTGCTCAGGGGTTAGGTTAAATGGACTGGCTCTGATCCTGGGGATTGGTGGGTGCCTCTGTGGTATGATTAGGTGCCGTGGTGGTGCTTGCTGTGCCTGTCTTGCCCTCCTCCTCCTCCCCCTGCGTCTCCTTTGTGCTGCCTGTTGTTGTTGCAGCTGCGCTGCAATCATGTCCTCCAGCCCATGTAATGTTGCTAGTATTGGAACCATCTTGGTGTGGGAAGGGGTGTGTGAAGAGGTGTGGTGTGCTCCTTTTGAGCTGCCACAGTCTCCATTGCCTCCACCTGTGCTGATTGTGTCCACCTGTGGCAGGTGGGAACACTGCTCAGTTATCTTAACGTGTGGTTCGCGGTGCCGGTATTTGCGCCATGGCGTTAAGGGGTTTTGGGGGCTTTACCATGCCGCTATTGGCATGTCCGCTCACCTTGTGATGCTGTGCTAATAACGGCATGGCGTAATTTACGGGATGGTGGGTCGCGCGCACGCGGACTGGCCGCTATTAGTGGCACCGTACTTAGCGGTGCCGCTAATAGCGGTGAGTCGGGTCGTAATTTGCATGGGGATTTAACGTTACCGGTATTCCATTACCAGTAACGTTAAATCCCTACTGCCTACCGTGTAATGAGGCATTGTCTGCAACAAGCCCACAGCCAACCCCTTTCACCCAACCACCCTTTTCTTCTTTTCACAAGTAACCAATGAGTAAATGCTCAAAACTATACTGGCACTTAAACCCTAAAATTGCAAGGGTGACACATGGCATTGCCGTATCATCAAGCTCTGGGTGACTTCTCTCACACGCACCATCATCGATTTCATCAATGCCTCCTTTGCTAGAAACTCAGTCCCTGCAAGCCTCAAGCCTCAAGGCCGCCTGGGACAGCCCAATACTCAAGAAACCCTCAATTGACCCGGCTCTACCCACCAACTAGCGCCCCATCACCACAGTGCCTTTCCTCCTAAAAAGTGTAGACCCCATGGCTTGTTTGTTTATTTATCTCATTTATTACTCGCCCAGACCCTTAGGTATCACAGCAAGGTTACAGACAGCTTATAACATTTCTTAAACAGTGTTACAGTGTAAACAATAACAAAAGAGTAACAAGACATGGCTCATATAACACAATACAATGATGTTAGGTTGGTTCTATGTTTAGGAGTAGGAGAATTGGTGGGCCTAGTCGATCAGTATTTGTTAAATAGCCATGTGTTCAGTGATTTTTTGAAGCTAGTAAGGGTTTCTTCATTTTTGATTCTAAGTGGTAGAGAGTTCCATAGTGTGGGGGCCAAGATTCTGAAGCTGTTCCCTCCTGCTTTGGTGCTTATATGTCGTGGGATTTCTAGTAGTACCTTGTTGTTTGATCTGAGTGTTCTGTTAGGGTTTTTTTTTCTTTATGGCATTGTTAAGATAACTGGGTGCTTTGTTAGTGAGACATTTGTAGACAACACATACAGATTTGAAAGTTATTCTGGCTTTAATGGGCAACCAGTGATGGGCAACCAGTGATTGTCTAGCCTGATGTTGATGTGGTCTGATTTCTTTATCCCTAAGCCCGCTCTAAGCGCTTTGTTCTGTAGCAGTTGTAATTTACTTGTATTGGTGTTCGAAGTTCCTAACAGGAGGATGTTACAGTAAGCGAGCTTGGTTAGTATCAGTGCTCTAGCTCATGTTATACAATCGGTGGGTGTAAGGTGTTGGCGACTAAGAGCAATGAGTTTGGCTGTGTGTGCCGTAGAGGAGGAGAGGGCTGATATGTGTTTACACATAGTGAGATTGGCATCTAGATAGATGCCAAGTGTTTTAACATGCTTGTGTACTGGAATTAAGGTACCGTCGATATTGATGTGAGTGTAGGCAGAGTGGAGAGAACCTTTTCTGGCTTGGGATCCTACAATGAGAACCTCTGTCTTCTCATCATTAAGACAAAGGCTGTTAAGGGCCATCCAATTTTGAATAATCGCGTAGATTTTGTTAATGGCCTGGGTGTCCTGGGCGTAGTTCCCAGTGATGGGGATGAGGATCAGGGTGTCATCTGCGAAGTTTGTGTAGATGACACCAATTTGGTTAGAGCTGAAAATAGAAGTTTGGTATAGGCATTATACAGAGTTGGGTAGAGGCATGAGCCTTAGGGAACTCCTAAAGGGACCGCTATAGGGTCAGCCTCGTCTTTTCCAATGGTGACTCTAGATGTTCTTTCAGCTAGGAACGATTTGATCCAGAGAAATTGGAAGAGAAATTGAAATCTTTGGCTAGTGAGGCGCAGAGTTTGTCATGGTCTACGAGGTCAAACGCTGCTGAAAGGTCCAGCAGTAGCAATATCCTGCGTCTCTAAAGGTGTCTATTTGTATTTTGAGCTCAGTGAGAGAGGCTTTGGTGCTATGGTTCGGCCTCAACCTGGATTGTCTTGCTCCTAGGAGTTTGTTCTGTTCGAGATGGGTTTGTATTTGCTTGTAGGCTATTTTATCAATAATTTTGAGAAGGAATGGGCCCATAGTTATGGGCCTGTAGTTAATCGGGATTAGCGGGTCGAATGAGGGCTTTTTTAGTAAGAGTTTAACCCAAGCTTTTTGATACTTGCTGGGACCAAATTGGAACTGAAGGATGCATTCACAAAGTTTGTGAATGCATCCTTCAGTTCCAATTTGGTTTGTGATGATAGGTGAGAGGGTGGAGGCACATAGTTTAACCAGGTGTGCTGGGAAGTTGTCCCCTTTGCAGCTGGATGCTTTAAGTTTGTCTATGGTTTTAAGCACTTTTTCTTTGGAAACAGGGGCAAAATGGAAGGCTGGGGTGTTACATACTAAAAGGCTGGAGTTAGCGTCTGCCAGTGTATGTTTTTCCACTAGTATTTTCTTTTTGGTAATGATTTTGTTTTGTAGTAGTTGAATCTTAGCGACAAGAGCGTCATCTATGGTGGTACACCACTCTTTGCTTGGTTGGACAGGATTGATGATCGGGTTGGGGTTTTCCAACTCTTTGAGGATAGAGAACAATTCTTTAGAATCTGAGGATGCATTACTGATTCTAGTGTTGATCGCATTTGCTTTATGTGCGATAAAGGCAGCTTTATAGATTTTATTTTCGGAGTTGAAAGCTTCCGTTGTTTCAGGGTTTTGTAATTTGATATAGCGATGTTCACACGCTTACCACCAAGTACAATTCCACCTTGAACAGCACAATTACTGAAGTGCCAAACAATCAGGATTCTGCCCTAAACAATGCAAAAAATCAGCACTACTTGACCTCAAAATTCAATTAGATACCATTGGAGAGGCAGGTAACCTGGCCTGCTCCTTCTATTAGACTTCTCAATGGCTTTTGACCTGGTGGACTATGATCTGCTCCACAATCAGCTCAGCATGAACTCCCACTTCTCCACTGCTGCATCAGACTGGATCAAATCGTTCCTATGTGAAAGTACCTCCACGGTCTCATTTGGACCCTCCGCCACTGACCCCATTCCTGTTGCGACTGGAGTCCCCCAAGGCTTGTGTGTGATAAATTCTGTGGAGTCATCACTAATTCTCTGGCAATTATCTCCTCCCATTTGGCCAGGAGACAGCAGCCCTTACCTGATCCTGACCCTGGGAGTGTTAGTATGAGGGAGGATCACATGGGAGGAGACTGCTGTGTGGGATGTATTTACCCATGCATCCTAGCCCTACCTCAAAACTGTGCAGTACTGACATGGAAAACATCATGATGGCCAGAGCTTCCCAGAAAATGCACAGGGAAATGCATGAAGAATAGGCTGCCACTCATTTTTGCCGATGTTATGGGCACAGAAGGACACTGCCTAAAACCACCATTGGACTACCCGCACAGTAGTCTGAAACCATTGGGAATGGCAATGCTGATTGCCAAATGCAACCTAGAATTGTGGGGAATTCATTTCTTAAATCCCAAAAATGGGTGCAGTACCAGTACTCACCACTATCCAAAAGCCGGCGTTTTAAAACCACTCTGTTTCCCTGAAGGCAAGTCAAAATGCCTATTTTCAAACATTGCAATATGTGCAAAATATTTACTGAACACCAGCAGACATTTGGCAGAATGGAGTTTTGTGTGCCTACAAAATCTGGGAAATGAAGATCATAAGACAAGGTTTATAACAAGACTGGCTGCGCTGTGGATTTCAGCAGTTTAAGTTGCACTGGATTGAAAGACACTAAAAAAAAAAAATCTAAATGTTTAAATTGACTGAGTGACCTACTTTTGAGTGTCACATAGGTTGCAATTGTTTAAATGTCATAGTTTTGCACTTAGAATCAGCATTCTAGCTGCATGTGTAAAATTGCAAGTTAATTTAAAAAGCGACAAATAACATGACAGTAGCTGAAAGTCTGGCTTAAGGAACTTGATTCTGCCTGGCAACTACCCCCATCAGGAGTGAAATTTGAGTCACCACTGTGTTCCCAGGCCAACCTTCCTTTTGCTGCCCACACTAAGGATATGCCATCTATCTGATAATTGAATTACCTGTGCTCTGCAAGAGAGTGAACAAAGCCCTCTTCACTCAGGCAAAGGTTTTTATTACCGCAGTCGTAAAATGTAGCTTCCTCTTGGCAGGAACTGGGAGGAGCACTGCCTGTGAGAGCAAGCTGGCTTGGCAGAAACTGGAAAGACTGGTTTCTATACCATGTGACCTGGGAAACCACACCCCTTTGGAGCCAGAACATAACTTTAAAAAGATGAATAACTCATAGAGCGGACATGTGAAAATTTTATAAATGATACCATAATTCTTGTGATTTTTCTGCCCACATTTTAAGAGGTTTTTCGACCCGGTGGCATGTTCAGGGGGGTTTTAGCGGAAAAATGGATATTACTCTAACTGTATGCATGTTAAAAATCTGAAACTTCTTCAGTTAATGTCCATACTCCCTGCACACATGTATGTAAAGTTGGGTCAATGTCAGAAATTGAAAAATCAGTTAAAAAGTGAAATATGTGCCATTTCTGAATGCAAGCTCTTAGAAACAGCAGATTTGGACAGAGACATGGCTAAATTCAGCCACACCATGTATATGTAATTTCAAGCAACTGTGTAACTGTGAAATATGTCTTTTATTATCAAATATAGGATATGTGCAATCTGACAGAGGAGTGTCCTATCTGCAAGCCATAAAATGACATCCCTCTGACTCACAGTTCATTCCCCAATCAAATAAGAAATGGAAGTTTGACCAATTAGAAGCTGAGAGAGAGGTAGGGTCAGTGATGCTAGAACACACCCACATTCTAAACACATAAAATCAGACAGACAGGACAGATAGGGACCTTCAATTCCATTTGCTGCAACGCACTCTGCCGGACCATACAACATCCAGAGATCCAGACTTCAAATTCATCAAACCTCCAGAGAGCCAAACTAGAGACTTCAATCTATCCAGAACTAGAGACCCAGACCAGAGAACCAGAGAGAGCTGACCCAGATCACTGTGAAGTGCAGAGACCAGAGTCCCGTCTAAAACCCTGACCAGATCCCGGACGAGCCCCCAATTTGTAAGAGGATTCAATTCAACACTACAGCTAAGTCAACGCCTAGTCTATAATACTGAATGAAAACCCTTATTGATATATCTTTAGGTCCAGTTCATGCGTTCTGGATGACTACCCCTATATAACACCCCTCTCTTGGAATCCCCCTGACCCCACTGAGCCAAGAAGTAGTTCTGTTTTGTAAGTTAAAAGGTTTATTTGATAATTTAACAATAGATATATTGATTGCATTTCTGAGAACTGTGTGTTTCCTCCCATTTCCTTGCATTGCATAAAGAGGGGGGGAGTGAATAGCCAGAGAAAAGTGATTACATTGTTTGGTTGAAATCATATTGAGTATTTTCTGTACTGCATTCATTGAATATTGCATCCACCTGAGCTTACATAAAGCATCCTCTACCACATTATACTTTTGTTCCTATTTACCAGTGTGCTACCTTATCCATTTCATGTCAACTCATTAGTGATTATAAGAAGTGTGCTAGTGCCAGATTCTCCGTTGTTGATCTTTATCATATCAGATTAAGTGTGCTCTTCAATTATTAATTTATTATAAAGTGTGATCTATATATCTATTGTTAAATTATCAAATAAACCTTTTAACTTACAAAACAGAACTACTTCTTGGCTCAGTGGGGTCAGGGGGATTCCAAGAGAGGGGTGTTATATAGGGGTAGTCATCCAGAACGCATGAACTGGACCTAAAGATATATCAATAAGGGTTTTCATTCAGTATTATAGACTAGGCGTTGACTTAGCTGTAGTGTTGAATTGAATCCTCTTACAGCTGTCAGAGGGAGGTGATGACTCTATTGGATGAGGCACAGTATTACTCCGCTTCCTACTGAAGAAGTTCCTATAATGCCCAAGTTCTTGATGACTTGTTGTCACCCCACACATCCTTCTTATTGTAGAACCCAGAAAACCCTTTCTTTAAATCACTCTAAGCAAAATCTCTGTCATATCTCAAACATACACAACACTCACACAAACTCTCCTGTTTCTAATATGTTTCTAAGTAAGACTCCTAAACAACATTTTTTTAGAAATCCCATAAACTCTATGGACTTCATCTCCCATAAAGCCTAAAGTACTGAAATGAAGAAGAGAAGGAAGGAGTTGATGCAGACTGTAAGAAACCCAAAACTGTATGTGCAGACGAGTTGTTTAGTTGAATCACAAATGCGCTTGACATTTAAAAATGGCATCCACAGTTGAAATGAAAGCAGAACCGTAGAGGACCATGCCAGAGGAAGTCAATAGAACAGGCACATCCTTGAGGCAGCTGCGAGAGTCACATACTGGTGTGGAAAGAAGGAAAGACAGATGCAGCGGGCACCTTTGAAGGACCATCAGAGTATTGGGAACAGCAGAGGAGCTCCTGGAGATATGACTATGCCAGTAAGCAGCATTCTCCAATCCAGGCCACCGTGAGAAGCCATCAAGTGAGCACAGAGCTGAAAGGAATGCAGGAAGAAGTTCAGTGGTGTGCTGGAGGCCGTCCCAGAAAGGAAGCTTAATGGCAGAGACATGCCACAGTTTGGGAAGTCTGCACAGTACCAGTGAGTCTGCCCATAGCAATTGGGGACCCCGGGGTGTACCAACAGGCATGTAGACAAGTGATTGAATTAAGAACATTTGAATACCCGTCAGATTGTGCAAAGACAAAACTTGAACAAGGCCGTATGTCTGAGATGTCAACATGGGGAAAGTTGGAGCAAGTGTTATCCTAAGCAAACACCAACCAATAAGATAAATAGAGCAACAAAACATGAACAAGTCACTATGTCTGAGATGTCAATGTGGGGAAAGTTGCAACAAGTATTACCTTAAGCAAACAAATAGAAACACAGTGAAGTAATACCACTGTGGTATGCCTGAAGGACAGTGAAATTGATAGGAAATCCTGATGAAAGGAGTACACGGGGCAGTTGACACTCGGGGTGGGGGGGAGGTAGATACCTGGCAGCACAGAATTACACCAAGGGATCTACAGGACCCAAGAGAAGGATTCCTGGCAGGGGAGTATACCAGGCAATCCACCAGAAGCATTCAAAGTCATGAGACATTGTGGCAAGATACCTGGCAGGGGAGTATACCAGGGTATCTAAGTAGTTCAGAAAGAAAGCCCTGGCAACCAAATATGCCAGACATTTTTTTTAAACTGAAGACAGCTTTAAAACTGTGGTAAGATACCTGTCAGGATAGTAAATGAGGGGATCTGAACAACCCACAAAAGGATCCCTGTGAGGTGAGGATACCAGGAGGTCCACTCAAGTTGTAAAAGAAAATGTGCCCATTTTGAAAAATACCTGACATAAAAGTATACCAGGGAATCAAGGAAACACATGAAGGAGGACTTGGTGGGAAGCGGCAACAGGCATTTTAAATTGTGAAGTTGAACGAAAACTTTTCTGTTTTAAGATACCTGGCCGGAGAGTACACGAGGAAATCTGAAGAGCTCACAAGAAGATTTCTGATGAAGAAACACATAAGATAATCCACCAATGTACAAGAGAAGTAAAATAATACCTTGTATGGAATTTCTCATGTGAGTAAGAATTTTTGTAACTTCAGTAGAAAGCAACTAAAGAGGAGGGGCATGCTATAACTCCCTTTTGTGAATCCAGTACAGAGAAACCAAGGAAGAGTTGAATGTTATGGAGTACATTGTTCGCACAAGAACTTTCTGAAGCTAATCTAATGAATGTTTGCATGAGAAAGCTGCAAACTACAAACTCACACCCACACACACAACACACCCATTACCCCGCCACCCACATCCTTAGCACACCCCCACCGACACCCCCAACATAAACAAACCCCACTTACTTTCATCTTCACATTGGGTTCCTGCAGCGCCAGTTCCCTTTCACTTCCATGATCAGAAACCGGCGCCGCAGGGTCCATTTCTTTTCTTTTTCTTTTGTAACAGAAGGCTGCGGGGTGTCCCCTGCAGTCCCTGTTTTTTTTTTACAATGCTGCCACCAAAGGTTCGAACCTTTGGTGTTCGAACCTTTGGTGGTAGCATTTTTAGAACTGTTGGTCATTTTGACCATTAATTTTCGGTAAAATTGGCCTAGACCTAAGATTCCAGAAGAAGGGAATCGCCCTCTGGATCCAAAGGTTTCTCTTTGGCAAATACATTTCTGTTCTGTTTACTTATTTACTTTTGATTATGAACAATTTTTGGAAACCATGAATCAGAGACCTTTCCTTGCACCCTTAGTTGTTCATGTCCACTGTGAGGGTCTAAGTAGAATGTTTTGAACAAAAGGACAGTTTATACATTTAATGACTTCACACTAACTGATCTTTAGTTTTCGTGTCCTAGGCAGGGGCACTCTCCTTAGGATAGGGATAGAGAGGCCTTCATCCAAACCATTTCTGCTTAATAAACATGTCTGATGAGAAAATTACAACTTTGTGCCCACGTCTCATTTCTGACCCCTCCCACCTGTTTGTCCCCTACCCTCTACAACACCTACACTAAACCCCTTTTCGACCTGCTTGATTCTCTCGGTATCAAGTACACCAACTTTTCACATTACAACCAAATTCTGATCCCCCTCTCAGAAAACAATTCCAAAGACACAGCCACTGTTAACAGAGTGTACAGTGTCATTCAATTCTGAATCGCTACTCACAACCTCTGTTTCAATGATGAGAAAACTAAACTACTCATCGTGGCCTCCCCTGCCTGCCTCAAAAGCCTAATCCCTGCCTACACCTCATTCACAGTTGACAGCGTCCCAGTTGCAGTCTCAAAACATGTCAAATTCTTAGACATGCACCTCGACACAAACACACGATGAACAACCACGTCAATGCTCTTGCCTCCTCCATGGCCTACACAGCCACCCTCATTTCCCTGAGCAGAAAGTTCCTCACTCCAAACAACTGCCTCACACCCAACTGTGTCATCATCCTCAGTAAATTGGATTACTGTAACTTCCTCTACATGGGAACATCTTTGAGAAACATTGGCAAATTACAGCTCTACAAAACAAAGCACTTCATGCAGCATGGTGTCTAAGACGATCAGATCACATTTCAGCCTCCAGACGAAATGCACAATGGCTCTCTTATCAAAGCCTGCATTGAATTTAAAATTCTGACCCTCGATTATCGATGCATCTACAAAGAGGCTCCCCTCTACCTGATGGGTCTATAGTTAGTGGGAATGGCAGGGTGTAAGGTTTGCTTTTTGAGGAGGGGTAGGACCCAAGACTCTTTTAGGTTACTTGGGATGGTGTTGGAGGAGAAGGAGGCATTAATCAGTTTGATTATGAAGGGGGCTAGGTCTCTTGCGGCGTCCTTAATTAACTGGGCTGGGCAGCTGTCTCCCTTACAGTTTGATGGTTTGAGGGAGGCGATGATCTTTTCAGTTTCCAGGATGGATATTCTTTTGAATTTGAAGGGGTTGATGTCGGGTGAGTTAGTAGTCGTATGGGTGGTGATGAGTGAAGGTTCATTGGGAGTTAGGGAGTCTTTTTTTAAGGCAATTTTAGTTTGGAGTGTCTTGATTTTATTTGCTAGGGCGTTTTGGATGCTGGTGCACCATTGTTTGTCTTTGGCAATGTTGTCGGGTGGTGGTACCAGGGATTCCAGCTCCCTTAGGATGGTAAATAGTTCTCTAGTGTTGGAACTTGATTTGCAAATTCTTTCATTGAAGACGTTTTTTTTTTTGTGAGTTGGATTTCTTTTTTATATTTATTGGCGAGAAGTCTAAGTTGTAGTTTATTTTCTTCAGATGGGTTATGGCGCCATTTAGAATCTAGTTTCCTTTTTTGCATTCTTAATTCTTTTAACTGTGGGATGAACCAAGCATTTAGGTGAGCTTGTTATTAACTGTTTTGTAGTTTTAGAGGAGAAATGGTGTCTAATGCTGTTTTCATAGCGTTATTGTAGCTTTCTACTAGGAGCTCGGGTTGCTGGTTGCTTGGTAGAGCTTTGATAGTAGGTAGTAGTAGTGGTAGGAGTTTAACCACTATTGTGTACTCTTTACCTGTAACTTGAATAAGCAAGCTTTGTAACAGCGCCTCGATGCCCCAGGGCTGTTTGTGCGCTATATAAATGCAAATAAATAAATAAATAAAAATAAATGACTGACTCTCTACCACACATTATTACCATGCCATCCTTCTGCTCCATCCTTTCCCCCTCTCCTCCTCCAACCCACGATCTAACTGTACAAATGCCGTGATACCTTTGGGTTTGGGCGTTACACACATGGAATAAATAACTTAAAAAATAAAGTCTAATACATAAAAACATGCATACAAAATGTATTATCCAGTAATACGGGAAGGTCATTGGAGACACTCCAGCTTTTGGGAGTTATCATGCACATTGCAAACATCACATTATGACACTTTTCAGTTGAACAATTAAACGTATTATTCATTCACATTATGTTATGCTTAACAATGTAACTGCGGGAGTAGGCGGTCCATACAGTGACTTCCTATGGGAATGCAGGACGAACATGAACGCCCAAAGTGCGACTCAGTTTCTAAGCACAGATCAGCCATTGGATTGTTCGCTTTGCCCCTGAGCTGTCCTGCTGTCCTGCTGGCATGTATGCATGTCTATCTGATTGAAATGAGACTAGTGGGCCAATGGCTTCTTTGTTTATTCTCAGTGTTTGCTTTGAAGCATCAGCCCTGTAAACATCTCACTGAGCAGAATACCATGTGTGTATTTACACATCTTTCTTGCCAGTCCCGGTTGTTAACGTCTTGAGTCATGTACGTTTCATTCCCAATGGTAATGTTCATGATCAGGACTCACAGAAAAATAAACACCACTAAGACTGGTAGGGTGATTTACCACTTGTTTATTGCATGTCTCTCTAACATTTGTTCCTCTTTTTTATGAGGACATTATCTCTCACTGGGCTGATCCTGAACTGTTCTAATTTATAGTGTCCCTTTCTCACCCTTGTTGTCCATCAACCAGACAAGAAATAGTGTGCTGCAGAGCTTAAAATGTCACAATACAATATTTATTTGGGGGCACTACCTAACATATGTCTGCCATGACCTAAGGAGGATACATTATCAAGGGACCTTTAGAAGACCCTGGCTCTATTTCAAAATAGTGCTGGCATGAATGAAAAAAAAACTATGGAAAAAGGCGGTACATATATAAGGAAATAATCAAAAAAATTCTACAAAAATAAATATATTCAATGTGACAAAGAAATCAAATCAGAAAAGACCAGGATAGCTTGCAATCGCTGTAGCATTGCTCATGTTTTTTTAATTGCCTGCTTCAGAGGCAAGCTGCTCAAGTTTAACATTGCTAAACCTGTTAGCCTTCCCATTAAGAAAGTGCACGGATGGAATGCGCTCGCTGTAGCAAACTGTGGGTAGCATGCCGGCCAGCTTCCTCCACCAAGACAACAGAACACCTACCTGTTGCACCATTCTGTCAATTCCTGCACAACCGCAGAATCCGAGAATACACACTCTCATTTGCTGCACATATAAAAACAGAGAAAACCTAGAAGGCACATTTTGATTTATTTATTTATTTTTCTCAAGCACTTAGTGAAGCGAATACATGACATTATATGAATATGAACTTGGATACTTTACAGTAATATAAAGCACTTACAAAGAGTATGACTAGCAAAAGCAACCGATTCCAAACCACTACAGCATCTGCGGTTTGGGGTCGGGAAGTCTCTGTTAATTACTTTTGAAAATCAACCCATACGCCTGTAGGCCGGCTACCAGTTGGTAGTGAGGTTACATATATCTTTTACATATCATTTACCCGAATGAGATCACCCGACCACATTTCTTTCGTGTGCGGTTCCTTCCGATTTCATCTCATCAATATACCTCTTTTAGCAAAAAGCAGGCCAAAATTCCTGAATCTACGTTTAGTCACCGCCATTTTGACCATGTAGCCCAATATGCATTCTTGTGGGGTTAAGTCCAATTGATGTTTTAAGACAGTGGACAGCATCTGGTAGATCGTGGTCCAGTAAGTATGCAGCTTTGGGCAGAACATGACATGTGTAATAAAGTGGCGTTCTCTGAGAGACGCCTCGGACATACGCCCTTCATGTCTGTCTGACATAATTGAATTCTCGAAGGTGGATAATTCAATCTATTGAGGACCTTATAGTGTATATACTTGGAGTTGAGCAAACGTCCCGTAGTTCAACTACATATCGCCTTTCAGTGTACACCTGTGAATTCCATCTGTAGATCTGGACCCCCATTTAGCTCTAGCGTTTGTTACTGCCTGGTGTCATAGTGTTCTGTGCCATTGTGTAGAGTGTGGAAATGCTTTTCTTACATGCTGTGTTGTTCACTATGTATGTTAAGCATGCACGTGGGGGTGGTTCCCCTAGGAAAGATGGCAAGCGCGCTCTAAATGAGGCCTTCACACGGATATAATAAAGTAGTTGTCCCCAATATGTGTGTTAATGCTTTCCCATTCTATAAGCGACCGTCTGGGTACAGATCCCAGCGAGTTAAGATGTAATACTCGACAAGACGTTTCCATGTGTTGGTGGGGACAGTGTTGATATCTCCAAAGAGGTATGAGTTTCTTCTAAGCACCGATCGTTGCGCCCACTGGGTCCAATGAATTTTCATTTCCGTATGACACTCCTATTAACAGCTTCAGTAAAGGTGTTGCTCCCAGTGCCAGTGGTTCGAGCCTAATATTTGGTGAATTGGATACATCCTTGATCCAGTAAGTGGTATGATAAACCAGTGCCATCGAACAGTGCAATTCCAAGTTTGGAGCAGCAATGCCTCCTGCCTCATACGGTCGGGCCATACGGCCACACTTCATTCGAACTTGAAAATAAGCCCATATATACAAGGTGGATATTTGCGACCGGGCAATAGTGGTATATTATGGAACATATATAGTGTAGGAATGCCTCAGAAGGCTCACACCAGAACGAATACAACCCACTAGGGGAAAAGGAAGAAGGCACCTCTTGCAAGGATGACAAGTATTTTATTGTCGCCAAACATTGTGCCAAAATCTGCATAAGCAACACATTAAGAAGGTACACACCGTCATCAGTGACATCATTACATACAGTAGAAACCTGTGAGCACGAGGGCTGGCAACTTTTAAGACAAGGGTTTATTGGTCTTGGCGGCTCTGGCTTTTCTCATCACTGCTCTGGTTACAACCGATTTCTTCCCTCATGTTCACAGCTTGCTGCTAATATCTAAGATGGTGTTTGTTTCTGCGTGTGCACTACATAACTTTAAGACCACCCGCCTCCCCGCTAGTCTCTTGCATTACATCTCACGGTCTTTGCCTTATCCTAAACTGCTTGGGGATGTGGGATGGTCGTCTACCCTTCCCAACAATAGTAACTTTGGCAGCACTATCATTTTAAGAAGTGAGAGTCTTCCGACTAACGACATTGGAATGTGATCCCATCGACAGAGTTTAGCCTTCATTTGTGTCATACATGACTCGTAGATTTCTTTCTCTCATTAGTGTTGGTGACCATGATATGAGTATTCCCAAATACCTAATTGTGTGTTCTGACCACTTCAACCCACACTTAATGACTAGCTCTGCTGTTCTGTCTCTTAAGGGGAAGCTCTCCCATTTGTTGCTATTCAAATGAAGACCTGAGTGCCTGCCACAATATATCACTGCTTTCATGAATCTTTCTATATTTATCTCTAGTTCTCCTACTTATAACAGGATGTCAGTATAGAGAGAGATCACTTCCATGTGTTCCCCTAGTCTGATACCTGCTCCACTGTGTTTATCAGGTATCAGGTCCACAAGGGGTTCTATCACCATGGTGAATAACAATAGGGCTAAGGGATATCCTTGTTGTGTCCCTCCCTGTAAGTGAAGTAACAGGGAGATCATCCCAATCGAACATGCTCTCAAAAAGGGATGTGCAAAGAGCAATTTAATCCAAGCTATGAAGTTAGTTCTGTAGCTATAATTTACCAGTACTTGAAATAGAAATGACCATGAGCCATAGAAGCGGTCCTTTCTGACTGCCTTCTGTATATCTAATGTTATTGCAGCAGCATGTTTCTGTAGACTCCTGAGATATAACATTGTAGAGCCTATGAAGGTTTAAGGCTTTAGATCTTCGAGGTATGAACCCTGACTGGTCTCAGTCTATGATAATCGGCATCAAAGGTGTTCATCTGATCACTATTGCTTTTGAAAATATTTTAGCATCTGCATTTATCGATGACAGCAGTCAATAGGAGCCACAATCCTCTGCTGTCTTGTATGGCTTCAGTGATAGAATTATGTCTGCCTCTTTTACCGTTTCAGGTGCTGTGCCCTTGATAGGTTTTTCCTCCCACAGTTAAAGTAGGCATGGTAAAAGAATCTCCTGATATTCTCTGTAGGATTAAGCCAACAGGATATCTGAGGCTGGCGCTTTGCTGATCAGTAGCTGCTGAATGGCTGCTTTAATTTCTTCCAAAGTTAAGGGTATCTCTAGAGCCTCTCTCGCTTCTCTTGATAATAGCAAGGTTGGTATCCCTTGCAAGTACTGCTCAATCTCAGTATGGGTGACACTTCCCTTGGGTTGATATTGTTCTGTGTGGTAACCATAGAAGTGCATCAATGGGTATCACTACATATTATCCCCACCAAAAATATCGCCGTATAGATGGTCGTCTAGACCAGCCATAGGCAATATTTTTGGGGGGATAATTTTGGGGGGTTTTGTGAGTGGGGGTTGTGGGGCTGTCCCCCGCTCCGTTAAAAATAATGCAGGGGATGCGGGGGTGTCCCCCGCAGTTTCCATGCCATAATATTGCCGCAAAAATATGGCAATATCTTTGTATGGCGATATTTTTGCCGGGATATTAACACATGGAACCCATTAATGTCCATTTTTATGTTTGTTACTGCCCCGCTCTGGGATTTTGTATAGAGTATGTGTTTGTTCCCTGTATCTGTCCTTACCAATCAAGCTAATATTCAGCCGGATTTATCTGCATCACTGTATTTTCTAGCCATCACTGGTGTATCTATGAATTTCAATTCCCTCTGTGCGGCCTCACTAAAGCCATCCAGCTCGGTTTTCATATCCATTTGCCTTTTTTGAAAAGAGGGACTATGCGTGTATTGTTCTTGGAGTGTATTTAACTTAGCTCCCTCTTATCTAAATCTCTTCTTATATCTTTCAGTAGCCTGAACTCTGTGGATATAGCAATTCCGCTCACGTAGACTTTAAAAGTCTGCTATAGAGTTGCTTTTGAGGAGGCCGAAATCAAACTGTTTTCAAAGAAATCGGATGCGTGATCTTGTAATTTAAGTGATAATACAGGATGTAACAGTGTGGCTGGTTTAAATCACCATGAGGGTCTCATCCTCTCTTCTGTTGGTATTTTGATCGCTAGTAGAATCTGAGAATGATAATAAAGTGCTCTGGGCAGTATCTTAAAATTTGAATACATTATTGAATAAAGTCTTAGATATTAGCCAGATGTCTATTTGGGAATGCATGTCATGGACCGTGGAATAGTATGTGTATTCCTTGCTAGCATCACACAATGTCAGCCAGATATCCAGCAGGTCCCGATTACTGACATGCTCAATTATAGCCGTTGTCGCTTTAGTGAGGGTTCTATGTGTCCTCACTGTATGGTCCGGCTCAAAGTCTAAAATGGTATCCAGGTTGTTGCCCCATATCATCTCTGCCATCGGGTACGAGGTGCAATACTGTAGAACCTCATCATTGAAGTCTGTGTCTTTAAATAGGGCCCATATATGTTAACCAGCAGTACTTCCCATTTACTATATTATACCAATCATCTGCGTCTATTCTGGGTGTCAAATAAGTGAACTCTAATGTGTTTTGTATCAGTGTCATTACTCCCTTGGCTCAGTTCCTTTTTCTCTCTAGCGCTGCGCAGTATTAAGTCTCTGTCCCTGTAATTCAGGATGCATGCGATAATTGGTTGTGGGTAGGCACCCTGTTTGGGTTTCACTGAGAGTGCTCTATGCACCCTTTTTCCCACTGTGAAGTGTGGTGATAATGCTGAATCCCTAGTAATTTCATGAGTAGTTTCTTTTACCGCAAGTTCCATATTCCCTTGTAGTGCCTCTTCTGGTACCCCAATAATACAGATGTTGTTTCTGTGGGACCTTGATTCTAGATCATCACATTTAGCCTTCTTCGTTGTCATGTCTCTCGACAGGGCTGTGACAGTATTCTGCAGTTTGCACATGCTCTCCTCCGCTGTGCTGATCCTGTCATCTGGTTCAGTGATTCTCTGGCTTTCTTTATCCAGTTGAGTGCGTATGAAGGAGACACTTGCAGTTATGCCATCCAGTTTCTCAGTCACTGACGTAAATCCAAATTGCATTGTGTCGAGTAACTGCTGCAAGTTGAGATGTGTTGCAGTGTGCATGGCTGTCTTGTCCCCTGAGCTGGGTTCGCTATGAGGGAGGGGAGTATGATGTTATTTTTAGGGGTCACCCTGGTGAAGCGATCCGTGCTTCCCACCTTCTTCCCCCCTGCACCTTTCGTCATGGCGTTGTAAACCCACTGCAGTTCTCCACAGATGTTGTGCATCTTAGATCGAGCTTGGGGCCCAGTAACCCAGCTAGTGTATTTAGGGTGTATGATACAAAAGAATACCCTCTGTCACTCACTAAAGTGATTCACTATTAAGTAGAGCCAGTACAGGTGTTTTTTTCCCCACCTATTCTGTGCATTGCAAGTTACATCCCTCCCTTGCACTCTTTTACCTCCACCTCCCTTCCTCCTGCCTCCTTAGACTATTCCTGTGGCCAAGCAACGGGGGGGGGGAGGGGGAGCAGCCAAGAAATGCATACTTTTGTTTTGTCCTCTAAGTGTTAGTCTGCTATTCTAGAAAAATGGGCAAGTGTTTCTGTTGACACGTAATTTGCATCCGTGCAGTGGAGGCAGCTGAAAGTGGTCCACCGCATTGCTTCCGGGTTGGCTTGTAGGCGTGCTCTCTGGTGCCACCGAGTTTTTAAAGTGGGAAAAGCTGCCAGTGAAACGGTCAGAACCCCCTTTACTGATTGCGCTTGTGGGACAGTAGTTCAAATCTTGTTGTCTCTGCAATTTTCAGGATGACCTAGCCTGACACGGGGTCAGAGTAATTACAGCTTTTAAAAAAAAGTCAGACTTGGGTTTCAAAAGTAAGTGCATTTGTTTGTGTTCTTTTTCAAGCAGCCTGCTTTGTGCTCCAGAGCCAAAGAGTTACTGCCGGTTTATTTTGTGCCCTGACATAGATTAGGAAGCAGGGCCTCTGAAGTATATAGGGCTGGTCTTTGCAAACAGCACAAAGACATGCTTTGCAGATAAGAATCGGGTCATGTTTTATTGCTGTTGGGTTTGCCATCCTTTATTACAGGGACTAAATACATATGTTTTTCCATTTCATTTAACGCCCGTATTACTCAAATACGGAGCTATTCATTCTTGCATTTGTTTTAAACAATTGAATTAAAGGATGGCATTGTGTCCCTTCAACACAACACCTGGATTTCACATCGCATGTTTTGCGGACTCTTTTCCTGTTCGTTTTACGATGCAGAGAAGCTCTCCTGATAAACAACAGTTTCACATAATAAGAAACAGACCTGCTGAGGTTTTGAAAGTGCATCTGTGTTGGGCACAACGTGTGCCCCCCCTCCAGAGCAGGGGTCAAAAAGGTTGTAGCGTTGCACTAGATCTGGTATCAGGTTAGCATGCAATGTATTTATGATTTGTTAAATGTAAATGAAACCACCTGCACCTCAATTGTAACTTGTAAATTTGCGCCCAGATACCTTCAAGTTAGGAGCGCTATATAAATAAACAAATAAATAAATAAAAAAATGAATACATTGCTGACTGTATAACAAATATATCAAACATTGTACATGTATTGCCATTTAAATGGTTCCATGTCTTAAAATCGCGGCAAATAAGGCCGTGTATACAAAATATTGTGGCAAAAATGCTGTGGTTTTGCCGCCACAATCATGTAAAGGACCCCTGAAACCCACAGACCCATTATACCATTTAAGGGTAGCGGGGGACACCCCCGCAACCCCACTCCCCTTAAATGGTATAATGTGGTACACCTTTACCAGGATAAACCACAGCATTTTTCCCGTGATTTTTTTACCGGCAACATTTTTGTCGCAATTTTATTACCTGATACCATTTCAATAGGCAAAGGTTATTGTGAAATACATGCCCAGAGGAAATAATGTCAAACCTGGGAAATAGGGTAAAATGAGTTGTACATTATAGTTTAATAATTAACGCCACCTCACAACACTTAGGACCTAATTCATGGAACCTTTAGAGCATTGCAAAGTGATTTTGCACTGCCAACAAAAAACGTTGAAACGACCCTGAGTCACAGACTTCCGATTTGGAAGTCTGGGAGGTGTTCTATGACCAAAGAGACACATGTGTCCTATTCCTTAAGGAAGTCACAGAAGACAGTGAGGTGACTTGGAATTTAGTTTTTAGGTAAAGTTGGGCATATCTTTTTCTTTATAATACATGCTCACGCTGTCATCTTCCTTTTCAATACTTGATCTCTCGCTCACGCTACTGCAGTAAATATCCATGAGGCAGATGCAGGACAATGTGCAGTGAGGGATGGAGCAGGCAACTGCACAGGAGGTAAGAAGGATTGAGAGAGTGGGCAGGGCGGGCACGGGGAAATAGCCGGCTGGGCACAGGGAGGCAAACTGAAGACTGCACCTTACCATGGAACGTGAGTGCACCAAATTCTGCGCCAATCTCTGATTGGAACTTTGCAAACAGCGTGCAGCAAACACTAATAGTGACTGCTAATTAGTGGTAAGACACAGACAGATTTCTGCTGGCCTGCATGAAAGTCCACCAGTCAACTAAATAAACATACTTCCAGGAAGGATTCCTTACTAATAATGACTGTACATTTCAAAAAAATGTGTTTAGTGGAATGGAAACTGAAAAGCGAGTTTAAAGTAAGTGTTTAAGTTGCAGTTACATATGTGCTGGATCGCACACGTTGTGCTTGCAATAAAAGACAGCATTGCATTGTTTCATTGAAGCAATGTAATTTTAGTATTACATTTGTATAGTGACGTCACATCTAGAGTATACTAACACATTTGTGGATAGGCGTATCCATTGCAGATTTCCACATTTATACACTCATTAATGTTTTATTACTACACTGCACAATAAAGTGCTGTCTTATATATATACTAATATATGAAGTTGATATCTTTAATGAAATCAGTAATTGGTTTAATCGCTGGCCAATCTGTTACTTTGCCTCCATTCAGAAGTCCTACATAGGCATAAAGGAATGTCAGAGAGGTTTCATGGAAAGCTATTCTACTGAGCCAGTTCTGAGATCAAAGTTCAGCATGCAGTTCAAATTGTGTCCTACATTCTCTATCTTACTGATTGCATTCGTGGGACAGTAGTTCTTCTTGTTGCCTCTGCAATTTTCAGAGCTGTCAACCATCACTGCTATATGGCATTCATACTGATGAACTATATATATCAGACTGTAACTGAGCCGTGGACAGTGATGCAGGACTCGTGTAATGCCTAATGCAATTAGTTAGATATGCATGAGGGACACCTTCAGCCATTCCTGGCTTTTCATTCGGAAGCACTTTGTATTCTGAGACTTGTAATCATTTAAAACAATATATTTTTTTAAGAATGGAAGTCCCAGTATGCAAAGACGTATTCATTTAAAAGAGGTCTGAATAAAGTGTCACACATAACATTGGGAAACTATTTTGCTCTGCTTGCTCCTCTGTGGAGACACTTTACCTTCCTCTGTGGAGACACTTTACATTCATAATAAAAAGTGTATATTTTTGGGAAAAGCAATGCAAATTAAATTGAATTACATATTGCAGGAGAATTTGGACTATGTTACACACACATTTAGAGTTTTAATGAAATAATTGCTGTGAAATTTACTTTCTCTTTTTCAGCGAGTGTGGAAATAGCTGGCATGCAGACACGGCTCACAGGTGTGTGCATGTGGACTGTCGCTTGCCGTGGTTCACTTTCTGACCGGAGAGTTGAAGTATATAAATTAGTATTACTGATATATATAAAGCAGAAAATCTGTCCGTTTGTTCCTCATACAAGTCCACATCGTTTCAACAATCTGCACCACATTTTTCATAGTTACCTATTAGGACCCTCTGGAAATTACTAGCTACACCCCACCCCTTCCTTGGATTTCAGCCCCTTCGCACATGAGATGGTTGCCTGAAGTCGGCAATACATCAATGTGGTCGTAGAAGGACCGGACAGAGCTAATTATTAGTATCACAGTGGGGAGGGGGGCAAAACTCAAAAGCGTTTCAAGGCCCTAGGACGCATCGTTTCCGAGATATTTGCACCGCAAGGCACTGTACAAGGCCAGGGTGTGGCGACGGGTGGGGCGAGCACACAGAAGGTACAAGTAAGCTGCAGAATGCCAAATTTGCCTCCCCTCCATGTATGCTCTGGGGTATGTCAGCCAGCCACATGCTCCATTCTCAGTGCAGTTCACTTCCGAGTGCAAAGAACATGAAGCGACTCTGAACAGCAACCTACAGGATCATTGATTTCCAACAATTGATTAGCGTGTTATCATATCTGTTTATGGGTACTTTTTGCTAGTTATAAATATAAATATATTATTTCTAAAGATTTGTCACATCCAATTGGTGTGTGCCAATATATACCATTCCCACATAACAATACACATGTGTTGGTTTTGCCCATAATTCTAGTAATGCCACTGCAGAACTAGGCATGCTGTCTCTGCCCATATATGACAGTATTTGTATGTAATAACACACTCATGGCAACTTTTCCCATAGTAAGCAAATGCCACTACAGGAAGACTACGTCCATTCTGGCTGTTTTAATATATGCTGGTATTGCCAGGTGAGATTTATTTATTCATTTTATTGTTTGCTTGTTAGGCGCTTACACAATAAGAATATACTGTTTCAAAGCACCCACAGGGCAGTGAGGCAGGGAGAGAGAGTGGGAAACACATTACAACACACAATTTAAGAGCAGAGGGGGTCACATCTACTATGCCTTGTGTGTATTCAGAACGTGCAAGTCCAGAAAGGAAGAGGGGGGGGTGAGTGCTGGGGAGTCTGAGCCCGTGGGTGAGCCAGGGACAAAGTGTGAAAAAGTTGAGTGCTATGTGGCCTGTGTTTAGATCACACATATGCAGGTTTGTGGGACAGCTGGTTTTTGATGGGTATTGGATCACATCATCTCACATTCATCAGCTGTCTCTTATTCTTTCATGCAAAGAGCACCATTTCAGATATGTTGTGCATTGTGATTTCCTACTGTAAAATTCTGACACTCCACGCATGTCTTTCTATGGACCTTGTCTTTCTATGGGACTCAGGGAGGGAAGTATCAATCTGGGGATGGCAAGGCCCAGTGGCTAATGTGTCCAAGGCAGGGCCCTTGACAATTTTAGGGGGTGACAGTCTCCTTATCAGGTGATCTGCTAAGACCACTGGTCATTGCCCATAGGCATACTTGTTGGTCACTTAGGCAGAGAAGAGACCTCAATAGTGGACACTGGACATTGATAGCAGCAATGATCAGTGATCTCTTTTTCAGAGGAATGGCGTTCGTCCATGCCCAGGCCTTCCAACGCTACCCAAAGTGGGCATGAATTGTTGCCATGGCCAATGGCGATTTTGGCCTGGGCTTGGTCTTTGTCTGTGTCATGCCTTCCCAAAATAACCCAAACTCGCCTCTGCCCAGGCCTGCATCCATGGCCAGTGGCTCACATCCAACCTCAAACGCCCACTGCCTAGGATTTCACCCAGCAGTCATTTTGTCAATTGTCCATGCCTGCCCATACATTTCCTACAGATGAAGGATTTGAACGTAGTTGTAATCCAAGAGATTGACCATATGACCCGAAGGGTCAGGTTGACTTTACGAGTGCACCCATTAGACTTCCTCCAATCAAGTACTCTCCATACTAATTAGATGCTACAAGTAAAGAGGTAACTATGCCATTAGGTGGCCTTCTCTGAATCCTGCTTGTTAATTCAAACAAATAAAAACATTGGGATAATACTCTGTGATTTCTATTTTGCACTTCAGGGGTACAAGCCACAAAAACTATGTGGTAGACAACATTAATAACCTTCCCTATCAATTGAATAATGTGTATTATGCAATGATTCACTCTTCTTGGTATGACAGTGTCTGCCTAGCAAAAATCTTTGCCTTAACTGGAGATAAATACCTGCTATTTGGTGCTCATCACATGCTTTTGAAATTCATAGGATCCTTAGAACCAAACATTGAGCAAAGAAAAATAAAGTATGTAAATATCAGCTTTATTCAATTACAGGCTGTGGCAGAAGGTAGGGAGAGCAAAAACATGTGTCAAACACTTAAGCCAGGCTCTAAGTAGGCTAAGCATTTAAAAAACAAAGCAAATAAAAGGGAAGCTGCAGACATCAGTCACTGCAATGTATCTGAACTCCATACATTAGCTCACCAACATTACAAAAGAGTGATCACTGAGGACAATAAAAAAGAGTATAGACTTAAATAGCATGCACCCTATGGAAGTAGATATATTCATAGAGACCGTCATTTCAAGGGCCACTGGACCAGGATGAGTGGTTATTGATGTATTAAAGTTGGCAATGATAGATGGTGACACACTAGTCGAAACATTTTAGCTCCTCTGTCAAACATTGTAAAATTCCAAAGTCCTGGTCATGCAGCCTGACTCTTTATATTTACAAGACAATGAGAATTTACTTGCACATTTCTATCACCTTACCGTGCTCTTCTTGTGCTGTTGATTCAATCTTCCCTTCCCCTGTAATATATCCTTCTTACCAGAGAAACTTTCATAATTTTCCTATCTCTCAAACACAGATACATCTGTTTTTCCTAACCATTCACATTTTACGTCATGTCCTGATGACCCTTGTCCTTCTGCCCTTTTCCCCCAAAGTATAACTCTCCATTATTCCCTATTTGACTGCACTTCTCAACCTCTTTATTTGGTCTGCCATTTTCCTTCTGCAATTTGACATGCAACTTTTATTCCTATTCTCAAGAAACCCTCAATTGACCCAACTCCTTTCTCTAATTACCAACCTATCTCGCAACTCCCATTTCTTTCCAAACGTCTGTAATGGGTGGTTTATATGCAGGGTTCCAATTGTCTTCACCATCATTCACTACTTCCACTTCATCAGTCAGGTCTCCATCCTATGCATTCAGCGGAAACAGAACTACTCTATTTCTACCACTCCTTGCACTTCATGCCATCTTAAACACTCTTCTATTCTTGTCCTCTTGGATCTTTCTGTGGCTTTTGATACTGTAGTCAACACATCTTTATTAACAGGCCATCTACCATGGGCTTTTCTGAAACAGTTGTAGCTTGGTTTTGTTCATCTCTTTCAGACCGTTCCTTCTCTGTTTCTTGGGATGCCCTCGCTTAGCTCCCTCTCCTTTGCATACGGTGTCCCCAGGGTTCGGTCATTGGGCCCCTTCTCTTTTATCTGTATACTACTCCTCTATCTGCTTCCATTGCTAAATTCAGCTTTTCATTTCACTTTTATGCAGAATTCACACATCTTTCTTTCATTTATTAACTTCTCTGATATTCTTCACTCTTCTCTGTCTGCCTGTCTGCTTGATATTCAGCAATGGATCTAAATCCACTTTTAGATAGGTGGCACATCACCATCTACTAGGGATATGAGAGTACAGGCAGGGTCAGTTAGATTCTGTTTTCTGTCCTCCTCTTTTGTATCCTTTGTTCCCTGAAGGGGGTGAGGACCATAACTATCCCTCTGGATTGTGTGTGTGGTTGCACATTACAAACACTAAGGGGTTCTTGCCACATTTTACAGCTGGCGCAGACCAGTATTAGCTCTTGTTTGACCCACATTGAATGTCTTTATGTCATTTGCATCCCTTCTTGCAACTTGAAGAAATATTCCTTTGTACATTGTGATCTTTTGAAAGCCTTTCTCCCCTTGTCTCATCACCCAGAGTGTGGCATCTGTTCAATCTGTGCATTTTCTGTGTTTCTTCTACAGGGCTGAGTTTTTACATTCTTTTCTAGTCAGTTAGTATTGTCCATGGTGTGTCTAATTAAAGTACATATTTTTATAGACCCTCAATTGGACATTCCTTTATTTTGGACTGTTATACTTCACTGTTTGGATTGCTACTGAACCACATTCACGCCCCTCTTATTAGTTTAGCCTTCCCTCGGCCCACGTTACCACAAACAGTGAAGGAGGTATATCTCTTGACTGTGCCTGTTTTACCTTTATGATTGCGTTGGCTCTTGGTTTGGAGAAGTGTGAGGGCTTAGTGGGCATTTTAGCCTCTAATCATCTTTGTACTCCTGACGGGCAGAAGTCAATTTGTCACAGTGAGATTAAGGTGCATCTATGCAAACAGCACAGCACAGAAATCATTGCAAATGTCGGCCTCCTATCAAATTAAAGCCTCAGCAATACGTATCCAAAATATGGTACAGAGGTGCCAGACCTGATTACATTGCAAACTCCTTTTCTAAATGCTCAGAAGTTAAACTTTGTAGAATTGTGTATGACTTTATTTATTGGTTCAGTTAAGGTGGCACAGCCAATTTAATATTACTGATGTACAATCCCACCCCACAATTCTTGGCAATAACCACAGTGTATTTCCAAAATTTAAAATGGATTTAAAGATATAACTCTAATTCAGACAAATGTGGTCTCCAGCTTTATACCAAGGAAAGCACTACAATGTTCTAAAACCCATTAAAAAAAAACAAATGTTTCCCTGCCTACATAAAACATGCTACTTCAATTTGCACAAGCAAACATGTCAATAATCAATTCTAAGTATTTATTATACTATAAAATATTAAAGGCATTAAGTCCACTCCTTTATGAATGTTTCTATCTAAGTGATACAGTTTGCTTCAATGATAACATAGCAGACTTTTGGCCAGCATATGCATGTTTAAAATGAACCATTTAAACATTCTTCAAAACTACTTGATTTTCTTCAGTATCAAGACATGTATGGTTTTCAGAGAAAAGTTGCATCAACAGACATTTAGAAACATCTATCCATTCAACTTATCTCCCCTTTATGTATGTGGGGCTGTGCATGTATTGGCTATGTGCATGTCATTTCTATGTAGGCAAGAAAAAATGATAACTGACCACAGGTTTGGACTAGAAATATTATACTCTCAGGGATTGCACACTCTTCTCTGAACATATATGTGTGCAGTCTTTTCAGAATATATATATGCAGTTGTTTCAGAACAAATGTATGCAACTTTCAGTGAACATGTGCATGTAAAGTTCAATCTATATCTATGCACACCTTTCAATCTATATATGTGTGCAACTTAAAATCTATATATGTGTTAAACGTTCAATCTATAATTGTGTACAATGTTCACTGTGTAGTTTTCAATCTATTCCTGTTTATTTCCCTGTAACTCTACAAGTTTGGGCTTGAGATGTAATCTTCTGTAGTAGCAGGTACCTTGCTAAACCACCCAAGCCCTTTGACGTTGCATGTAGGTCTGCATGTGCATTTCAAGATACAGGAATGCAGGGGTATACACTTTGCATGGTTTCCTATGAATAGAATTAATTATCTGTGCTAATGATGGCTGCCCACACATATACTTCATGACTAGACATACACCAGCTACAATTGTCAGCATTAGCAAAGGATTATAGATAATGTTATGAAACACCATTTTACCAAAGCAATATGCTTTCAAATGCACACAATACTGTCAGTTTTAAGTTATGCCTCTTAATGCAAATGCATTGGGGTTTAAGGAAATGATATCTCACTTGAGCCCAATCTTAAATGGAAGACAAATGCCAATTTAGTTTACACTGCACCTGTATTTTTGTCAAATTAGCATGCTCCTTGATTCTCAGCCCTCTATGTGACGGATTTGCAATGGACAGTCTATAGAGACCATTTGGAGTTATAGTGGGGTTTTTATACTTACATTTTAAACATAGTTCTTCATTCCTGGGGAATCAGCTTAGTTCCTGACTCTGAAGCTAGTGCATTCGGCAAGGTCCTTTTGATTTGGCTGGAACACATTTTCCAATGTTGATTTGCTCATCTCTCTCAGTAAGAGCTTCTTTCTCCAGCCTGTCTGCAAGCTAGTCTTCAGATCCCAGTTCTCCCCAGCCATTTCAAGTTGTATCCAATAATATTCTTCAATATTAATCTCCCAATATTAATTTCTCAATTCTGTGTGCATGCTATTTTATATCTCTGACTCTTCCTCTAGTCATGTGATTGAGGTGTGGCTTCCTTCAGTCCCATGACACAGAAATAAATGGGGAAACTCACGCCTAAACTTACGATAAGGCATTTCTTTGCTGCGGCATAACTTTGGTTATGAATGTGCGAGATGAATACAATTAATATCATCATATTCTGTAGATCACTGTGCACAATCAAATGTGCTGCCTGAAATGCATAGTTCCACAGATAATCATTTTTCTATTTATCTCCAGGTTTTTCCATAAAGTCCCAGGCACATTTTATATGAGCTGTAAAATATATCTTTTGGCTTTAAACTGCAATATGATAGGACCTTAAATGATGGAAATATGATTTTTCAAATGATTAAAGTTGTGTGTTTTAAAATGCAACACATAACTTTCCTAACCAGGTTGTAAATGAAGAAATGCTGACATTCGCCTACCGAGATACTGTTGATACATCCCCTAGATACCCTCTTCCATGATAGGAAAACATGTCAAGACAAGGATTCTTTTGCTTGGTCATGAGCTGAGGTCAGCTCATTTTATGAGGAACCTGGGTTTGATGACCGTGACAGACATCTTTGATTTCTATTTAAAGCTGGCTATTTGATGGTGTCAATGGTCTTAAGGTCTAAAACAGTTTAGACATGATAAATCTAGGCCTGTGTGGCTTCATGTTTTGTATTGTGACCAGTACTGCTAGATGAGAGGTGCATTTTAGGTCAGGGTGAGTTACATATACCTTGAAATAGCGATAAGAATACACAGCTTTCCATCTTGCAAGAGTGTGAACCAATTCAATACTTTATACATGTCTCATTGCAAGTTAAAAAAATAGAGTATTATTCAGAGTGGATTGAAGTGAATGGAACAATACCATCATTGAAAATGAATGACGGGTTTGTAATACACAAGTGGATTTTTCTTTCATACTGGGAATCCAGGAACATAGAACTTGCAATGAAATCCTCAAATCGTCCCTTGAAGTTTTAATATATGTCACTGGCCCTGCTAAATTATTTTTGATATGGAAAACACACTTTAATTACATGTGTGATGCAGTTCCACTTCCTTGTGCATTTTTCCACATGTTTTTAGCTTCAACTAGCCAGTCTCTAGATTCAATTAAAAGGCCTTAGCAATGGTCGCAGTTCAAAGAGATTCACTTTTTCTCTGTTGAAAATGTTCTCAGGTGTGCACTTCTATTCACATTTCACAGTGGCACCCTTTTCAGCAAGGCAGTGAGCAATAGATACAATCCAACAGATAAACTCTTTTGAATCATACCTTTCTCACTTTTTTCAGAACCATTTTCTGTTGTCAGTTTATTTTAGGTTAGTATGCTTTTCTTCAAAGTTTCTTACAACATCACTGCAAGGCTTGCACGCTTCTGAAGTTTAAGTAACAAATCAAATACTTAAAGTCTGTGTGCTTCACAAGGATCATTCTTAATGTGGGCCAAACCTCCTCCTTACTAGATCTATCTTGCTAAATTCTTGCAATCCTTTTTTTCCAGCTACTACTGCTTTTATATAAGTAGGCAATATGTAAATGTTGATTTGTTTTCTTGTTTTGATTGTGTCAGAGACTAGCTAAAGATCACTGTTGAGCTTCTCCATTTTGTATGTTATAAAACGGAGTTACCCACAGCCTGATGAAACATTTTACATGAATCACATGTAAACAGAAGTATTTATTCTTTGACAATCTCTACATATTGGTAGATTAGCAAAATAAATGTGTAGGATTTGCCAGTTTGTTGATGTATAGTTATGGGGCACTTGTGGGAGGGTGGGCTTGGCATACTGTGATGAGTTAGAGGAGCTCCCCATCCTTTTATGTGAGATGGCCAAGCAACAGACGACTGTCATAGACTTGCCACTACCAAATGAGCCTTCCAGGGGGTGGATGGAGTGGCGTCCCCTGAGTTTTTCACCCCCTTGAGACACAATACCCATACTCCATTTTGCAAGACCCACAACTTTTAGAAATGAACTTAAAATCCTAGCTCCTCTGGGCTTTGAGGAAAATGGACTATGAACTTGAGCATGCCCTATAGATAGTATAGTAGTGAAACATACATTTATTGCAAACTTTGAACTTTCATTCTTTCCAAACAATAAAGGTTCTTTGGAACAAGTATATTTCCAGAATATTGACCATTCACAGAACAGGTATATATTGTAGACTGCGAGCGTTTGGGGAACTGCACGTATGTCTGATTAGGGAGTGACTGGTGGAACAAACCTATTCCCCAAGCTATAATCACTTAATGAACCAAGCACACCTGTGCAATCTGAAAGAAACACTGAGCCTGACCTCTCTGTGCGCTCTGAGGTCCCTGTGCCCATTTAAAGACCTGGAATAAAATGTTAAGAACCATAAAGCACAATTATCATTTAGCTACTACAAAGTGGGTAACAATCAGGCAATTTTAAACCCATTAAGATCACATTGCAGACGGGACCAATCATGAATTCTGAAACAGGATTGGGAACTAATTAGGGGTATAAGCTTGAAGAGAGCAGACACGCTGTTCTCTGCTCCATAAAGAACAGGTGAGTCTAGGAGGTGACAATCTGTTGCCAGCAGAAGAGAAACTTTGAGAAATACAAGAACAAATCCACACCACAACCCATGCCAGGCCGAGTATGGCACATGTTGCTTGTTGATGACATAGGCACCAAAGGAAGGTAGAAGGAATGAACCCTCCCAAGAGAAGCATAATCCAAGAAGCTGAGAAAGAGCCAGAGGGAACAAATACATGTTTTTAGCCTGAGAGAACTGTTTACGGTGAACGCTAAGCCATGGAGGTGCATATGGAGCTTAGAAACCATGAACCAGAGCTCCGTGTGGATGGCTAGTAGTCTGAAGAAGTGAACCAAAGGTGGAAGAAGTTTAAGTACCCATGGATTGGACTTCCTGGGAGAGCATCTTGTGTTTTTATTGTCGATTAGTGTAGAACATTTATAGAGGAGGTTTACAAAAATGTTGATGCCTGGACTCTGAACTTTTATTTGAAAGCATATGGTTAGCCTGGGAGGTTAGACTATGTTTAGACTAGGTTTTATATGACACCTAAGGTTTAATCTAGATTAAATATTAAAGTACTTATAGAATTAGGTTTTAGAAAATATATATTGGCAATACTTCATACTCCAAGTTGCTTGGAGCACCTGGAAGACACAAATTTATTTGTCACCATCCCTCACACTGTTTTGCGGTTATTACCTATTATTTCTACATCATTTCCCTAGTCGCTCTAGGCATTTTATCAACTCATACCCTAAAACTGCATCTACTAATAAAGATACTTTGAACTCAATTTCTGACACCATTATATCTTTGCTCAACCTTCATTCAGTCTCAGAAATGAGATTCTAGAGCTTTGATACAATGTGCCCGACCTACCATTGAGACCCTAATCTGAAAATCCACTAAAGATCCATGAGTGTCAATGTACCAAGAAGAGCCACATCATGCTCTGCTGGCCCGAACCTTTGTGGTGTGGAGCATCTCACCATTGCAACAGGTTGAAGGTTTAATATCATCACCTGACTGGAGGTCCAATTACCCCAGGTGCTTAGTGGAGGATGTCCCCGAAATCACACCTACATTCAGGCGGATGTAAAATCTGTGCAAAATCAGTGGTTGTAGACCATGATTATTGAGGGGAGTTAAAAGTTGTACCGATTTCTGATGGGTATGATGTTCATGTCATACTGGTTATAGGCCCCATAGCACAGTCATTACGCAAGATGTTCTGAGGACAGTGACAGAGGAGGGGTGATCCTTGGATCAGAGTTTCCGTCCCCTCCTTCTGAGACCCCAGATCTGATAATATCCAATATGAGTTTAAATGTCATGACATTTCCCTCTCCCTGATCTTCCAGTACCCAAAGAAATGGTCTTCTGTTAAGGAATGTCTTCAGGCAGGTCATTTCTGGGATTGAAAAGACTGAAACATCAAGTCCCTATCTCTTAGAATGGGATGGCCTCCTATAAAGGGTGGGAAATTATGTGAAAGGTGATGAGAAACAATGTCATCAAATGCTGGCCCCCACTCCTTTTCAAAAGGGGGTCATGGAGAAGGCCTATTCCTATCTCACTGCAGTACATGAAGAGGTTTCGATAACCAAGAACTATGTCATCTCCAGTTTTACCTTTCTGGAGTATGCAGATAAATTAAGAAGTACCAAACATTGTACTAATTTGCCAAAAGATGTGGCTGGTCCTGCCCTTAATGCTCCCATTTAATCTTTACCCATCAGTAAAGTTATAGTTCCAGAAATCCTAGAGGAGATACTCTCTGGCCAAGACAGTACATGTATGTGAAATTCTGTTGGCAAAGAAAAATACCTCCTCCAGATTCACTCTTTCAGAACATCTGTGTACCATCCACAGATTCATGGGTTATTGGAAAGCTTTTAAAAAAAAAACACTTAAAACTCTTCTATAGAAGTTAGTTAGTAATGATGGGAAGAGCCGGGAATCCTTACTGCCATTGACTCGATTTGTTAACGGAACTACTCCACAAAGCTCCACCAACCTTGCACCATTTGAATTGCTATACATACGAGAATTGTGGGATATATTATACATGCTTCAAGAAAGCAGAGAAGGAAAAAGCAATTCCAGGGAGACTTTGAAGTGGTGACTACATGACATGTGATTGGTCACCTGAGGGAAAAGGAGGAGCTCTGAGAGATCCCCCATATCCCAACTATAGAGGTTACATCACATAGCTCATGGCCCTCAGATATGCTGTCCATTCCACAATCTCTATAAATGAGACTCCATTACAGACCCACCACAGTGTCCATCACAGTGACTCCATTGCATACCTTCGCCCCTTTCCGCCTGGCCCCAAAAGGATTTTTGAAAAAGTATACTGGATACAAGATGGCAACATAAGAAATGTACATTAGATTGGAGTTTGCCTTCTCCATGTTAACACAAACATCAGAAGGCTGTAGATTGAACAACCCATGCATAATCTGAAGAATAATGTCTTTATTCCTTTCTAATTATTTTAAAATGGCCTGATCAATAATATGAGAGAGAGTTTTGCTAATAGGTAGTATTGTAAGGTCTTTAGGGCTCACCTAATTCCTAGACATTCAAGTTGAATGGTAGAGTAGTCTTTACATGAGGAAACCATGTTTATCTAATGAAAAAGATGGGCTGCTCCAGACCCAGTCGTTCCTAGGAAAATATCACACCTGCATTAGAAGTATCAATGTATAGGGTCTGAGCTTTGAAGGGGGTTGCCTAGTGATGTTTTAAACAATCAGTTTACCTCTACTTTGGAAGGACTACATACCGAGTGTACAGGGCTGGAAAGATGTTACCTTGTCAGTAATGGGTCCTGCCAAAGTGGCTAAATTAGTGATTAAGCTCCTGTAATACAGCACTAAACCTAAAATAAAAGACTTGCCATGTTTTATTCATGGTTGTAGTAGGCACTTGAAGGATGGTTGCTACCTTTTCCTTCTCATGCTGTTCCCGACCATTCCTAATGAAAACCTCGAGCTATTTTATGGTTGGCTTGGCAAGGTGTCATTTTTGCTCGATTGCCCATTAAACCAGCCTTCTGCTAAGCATGATCCATTACTTCTGGATGAGAATGTATTCTAGATCTGCACTTCTGAAAAATGATGATAAGGCCATGGAATGGGATCCATTACTCACAGGATGCGGTACAAATATCCTTTAACATTAACATTAACATTAACATTAACAGGAAAGATATAGGGCTCCCACTCAGCCAAATGCTAAAACTGTGAATCGAAACAATCCCTCAGGGCTGGAAAGGCAATTTTCTCATCATCATTAGGAGTTTTGCTGTAGAGTGGGTACATTCTTAGATACCAGGGATGTGGACACTGAGTCTAAAGAGGTTTGTTAGGCAATCATAACTATTCTGGAGGTCATACGAATTGTGTTACTACTTTCTTTCCTAAAATCCCCTCAGTAACTTCATATGCCCTGCACCATTTAACCGCAAGCTTGCATATATTTTCTAATGAATTTTCCTGAGATCAGTGTACAATGATGCACAAGGTTTTAATGAAGTGAAAGTCCTAAATTTCCCACATGTGACATAAAGCTTGAACGTTGGCCAGTGAGGATCTTCTCGGAGAACCCCACCTCAGTGAAAAAGACACTTAAAAAATGTATAAGGATGCAATAGCAGGGGACTGGCACACAGATGACTTGGTCGCTGCAAATAACCCATGCTCTTTAAAACTGTGGATGAAGATAAAAGACTCTTTAACATCGGAAAATTATTTAAATACTACAACCTTCCTGTAGCTGAGACATTTATTAAGTTGTATGCACCTAAACGTCCTTCGAACCGGTGATACACCGGGGTGCCAGATGAGTTCCTCATCCAGCACCCATTGTGAGTGTGAAATTTGGGGAGTTCATGACTTACCACATTTTTTCCAGTCTTGCACTAAATATATGAATTTAAGGAACTTTTTTGTTAGACAGCATATTTTAAGACTCTGCTCTAAATCGGAAAGGGAAGCCCTAAACATACTTATGAATGTTCATGACATACAGCTAAGTTATGATGCAGCATTTTCTATTAATGAAGCAAAGCTTTTAGGATTTGGTTAGTGATTTTACAAAGCTTTTCTTGGTGTAACTAGTTATCTGGAAGTTGTGCACATGTGTTAAAAGGATATAGTTCAATACTTTACTGATATTTTGCATTGTTTTCTATTATTAATAGTGGAAACCGAATAAAAGCATGTTTTCATAGTTTAAAATACACCCAATTATTGAGGATCTGCTTGGAGGTATTTGCTTAGAAGAAAAATACACTGGGGTATCCAGTAGCATAGTTGAATATGACAAGATTATGTTTCAATTTCGTGTTCTCAAAAGGTCTATGGGTCCCATTATGACCATCCCATTACAAGAGAAGGTTATACAAATGATGGGCACATTGTACAAGGGGCACCTATGAATGTCTTATTGGGAGTTTTTTGATAGATGGGTACCACTTACCCGATATATTTGTAAATGATAGTACCGCCCACCACAAATGCCTGTCTGTAAGGTGATGTTAAGCCATTTCCAACAGCATGCATTTGAATGATCAGGGCTACAGCAACTGGAACATGGTCTCTCCATCCCTTTTGCCATTGTTCTCAAAGAAACTTCATGGAATGGGGAAATTCCTCTGAGGGGTAGTGAAGTTGTGTGGGCAGTTCCCTAAGGGCTTTATTTTATATAAGTGTACACAAAGGTGACAGAACAACAAACAAAAGGTGTAATTATCAAACAAAATTGTCAGGATGTATTTTCTCCCCAGACCTGGGTAGTGTTTAGAGGACTTAATCTAAAGAAGATGTCCATGTCCCTGGTTTGCCCAATAATTCTCCACCAAAGTCAATAATAAAGATTCAGGGACAGGGTTTTTCCCCAGCCCTCATTTTTGTGTTGGCCCATTACCACAATTCCATTTGCTATCTTGGATTTTAGGATTTCTAACACCCTCGCATATGTCACCGGGCAGGTGTGTCCTTGGGATGGCAGGTACTTTTTACCTCATTGAGGAGGGAGAAGTAGAGGTGATGTTTTTCTGGCAAAAGATCAGGTTGTCAGAGCCATGGAGAAGTGTCTTTTGGTACCCTCGATGTCTGAATCCCCTGTGGTTGCCCCAGGATTCAAAGAATATTTGGGAGTGCAGCATAACCTCTTCAACATGTTTACATTTATCCCCATGGGTTCAGCTGTGTCTAAATATCTCAGTTTATTATCATGGGTGGCCAACAAACAATCTGGTACAGGATCAATAAATGTGTGCAAGTCTTATGACCATTACCAGTCTTTCTCTCAATTTTTCTCTTCTTGGTCTACCATTAAGTTGCCCTTATCACTAAAGAATTATCAGAGAGTACACTGAAATACACCCCACCTGGGGTGCAATAGAGAGTGTACCTCATCTTACACAACACATCTCTCCCCAACAAATATGCAGGGGATGTGGGACTTAGGAGAAAAGCACGCTGGTCTGTAATGAGTCCCAGCATAACTGTAATGGGCTCGGCCACCTGACAGACAATAGTAATGTTAGATATGCCTACTGACCTCATTATAGTAACCTGTGGAAAAGTATTAATTTTCAGAGCTGATCTATTTGCCCCTGGTTTGGCACTGGTGTCTCTTGCACCTCACATTGGTCATACAGACCTTCCCGATCAATCAGAATTATAAGAGCATCCAGAGTCACTTCCCTCTCTGGTTGTCAAAACCCAGCTGAATCCCCCCTTTGCCCACTTTGGGGTTAGCGTTTGAATTCGGAAACTGAGGCATAGCCCCAATCGGTGCTGCCTGCATTTGTCCGTGTCCTCTATGCTATGGTATCTGGGTGTTATTGGGGGTCATATTGCCTTGCGGATATGGCCCTTATGGCCTAAACGGACACTCATTCTTCCAGTGGCCCTGTTGTTTACAGTTGTTGCAGGTCAAGCGGTTTCACATCATTGCTCTGTGGCGGTCTAGGAAGAGAGTCTGACCAAACGGATACCTGATTTGTGCTAAAGACTTTCATTAAAAGTCAAACATAACACTCCCTAACTAAGGTACGTTCCCTATCTAAACAAACTAAACTCGGCCAGTCAGGATATCAGTAGTGTCAAATTAAAACTCAGTTAAAGTCAAATTCCTCATCTATCCCTACCACTAAAACACAAAGCACTAAGGAAAGAGTCTCTTCACGACCCAGGAGATTGATTCCCTTCCCCTGGGTACAAGTGAAAAAATGGGGTTCAAAAAGTTCCAAACAAAACCAATGTCTCTTCCAATCCAGAGGTGTTGAAGAATTAGAGGAATGACTCCTTTCTCTTAACTTATAGATGACTTTTCTTTAGGCTGATCTCCAGGTTACCGCAACCACAGCCTGTGCATTAACTGATGCAAATCCCTCCAAGGGTTATTTTCTTGCTCAATGAAATAACTTTTTTTTTTACTGCCCCGGCTGAGACGAGATAAAGGATCCCAAGCACTCTTTGGTTCTTTACTTCTACAGTTTTGTGGAACTGCCCTGGCAGTTGCTGCACAAAGTGATGTACTCTGCTTTCTTCTCCTGACTTCACTTTCTCATGGTTCCCCCTGCTCCCTCCCAGACTTTCAACTGTTCCTGTTACCTTCTTCCTCAGGAACATTTCATTGGTTCTGCCTCGGGCCATATCGTGGCTCTCGGCTTCTTCCATCTTTTGCCACAATTGGCCCACTTTACTTCATGGCCAAGTACTGTAGGCAGTATAAGTGCATGTAATTTGACGGGCCACCCATTACAGATCATGCCACCACCACAGTGTCTTGTGCTCCCCATACATTTGCCTATGCAGCTCTGCAGTAGGCCAGACCAGGCGTTCTCGGTGCAGTTCTCAGACCGCATGGTCCATCCATGACAGGTCACGCCACCACCTCTTGGTTTCTCCACTTAAAGGACACTGGCTCCCAGCCAACTCGCAGACACTTCTCGGGTGTTCCACTGCTCGTCTCTGCCTCTCTGGAGAGCTGCCTCACTGCAGTCTCTGGAAGCCCAATTCCAACCTCGCAGGCTTCACAGGGTCCTTGCTCGCCAGGTTTTCCTTTTGGATTTAGAACAGAACAAAGTCCTTCTTTACTATGAAATTTAAATAGCGGGGACGGCCCCAGCAAAACATTAGCTCGATTGACAACGGCTGGTCGAGCACTCTTTCTGGTGGATGACAGCATGCTTGCAATCTTCTTCATCCAGGTCCTCATCACAGCGAGATTGTCTAACAGTTTACAGTAACACATAGTTTCAAACTGCACCATAGGTAGAGAATGTTTGGGTATTATTATTACCTTGTGGGATCAGAAGTTAAAGGGGCTGTGTCCCAGACTCACGTCCCTTTCCCCAGGGTGGTAGTTCCACCCCATGAGATCCTCCCACATGTAACCACCCCTATGGGGACTATTGGTTAGCGGCCTCACCTCCCTAGCTGTCATTACAAGGTGTTCCCATCTGGGGAGAAGTGATACCATCTGAAGGATCATCGCAGCTCATGCACCCCATGCCCGTTGTTGATTAAACTGCCCCTACTGTTGTTGTTGTTGTGGCTGTCTCGTATACCCTCCTTTTTGATTTTGAGGTACCATACCAAAACATTGAACACGAATACTGAGAGTCACAGATCCAATTGTTGTTATACCTGCTGGCCTAATTTGCCTTTGGCACTGCCCTTCTGTCGACCCCTCGACCCCCTGGGGGATTATTCCCACAATGTTGTACCATACCTTGATGCTGCCCCTCCACCTGTCCCTGAAGGATCTGCCTCTGTAAGGTCCTAGGTTTGTTTTCAGAAGTCTCTTTCTTCTATTCCTGGCAAGCAACGCAATGATTCACCACCACCAACAACTCGGCTAATGACTTGGGACAGCCAGTCTCTGCACACGTTCTTAAGCTGCATTCTAACCATTTTAAGAGGCCACAAACAAACAAGTTTGCTGTGACTTCCTTTGCTGTCTCCTCTGGTTGTGTGATGCCAGAGTGCTGCATGAACACCACCTTCCATCTATCTAAGTAATCAGCAGAGGACTTGCCCTTATTCTGCTTGCTGTTTGATATTTCAGACCAATATGTCTTGCTGGGGCATACCTTTGCAACTGCTGTCACTAACCTCGCCCTTGCCTGCACCAGGGCGTCCTCTGTGCTTGGATCCATGACTGGCCAAGCAGCCCATTCTACTAATCGCTGTCTCGACTCTACCTAACGTTGTCTCTACCGATCACTGTTCTACTCCCTCTGTCCCCACAGGCTATCCCCACCCACTCTGGTCCCCCGTGACGTTCCCTTGTGCCCCCCTTCTTGAACACAGGTGTTGCCTGTTTTGCTTTATTCTTTTACCCCGCCCCTCTCCCCTCCCTCCAGCCTACTTCTGCAGGAGTCTGTCCTGATACATTCTGGTTTCCCCATCGCCATCTTGTGGCCAATGGTGGATTTGACTTCTATAGACTTCATTGATATACGGTGCATCACCCTTTCTTAACTCTCATGCTGGACTTTCTTTGCATCTTGTACTCATGGTGGCCCTGAGTCATGCTGTTCCCATCTTCATCTTGTATCATGGCTTGCAACATTATGTGTTACTTCTGCAATTCAATTTGTTCTTCCCTCTTGCTTCTCCTCTCTTTTTGACAGCTTACTCTCTGTTCTCTCCTGCTCTCCCTTTCTCCAATTTCCTATCTGCTCCCCTCCTCCCCTTACTTTATTCTATGCACTTACTATATCCAAATTTTCCCTGGGCCTAGTATGATAGCAACCTCGTCTGTCTCTTCCCCACTCCCCTTACTTGTTTTTTTCCTCACCCCCCCCCCCAAATCCCCTCCAGCACTACCTGAACTGTCATCAGGCCTAGTACGATAGTCGCTTGTTTTGTTCCTCCCCTCCGAAATGTTGTCAGGCCTAGTACGGAAGTCACCTGTCTATTTCCATTTCCCTCCCACTCTCCCCAACCCGTCCTTATCTTTGTCTTAGCTCTTGCACTATCTGAAATGTTCTCAGGCTGAGTACGATAGTTAATTTCACATCCTTACTGTTCATGGCCTGTAAGAATGTAATTGTAGTTTCCCTTAGGCCCGCCCTTGCCTTGAAGCGCTTTGAAACACATTGTGTATAGGCTCCATATAAATAAACTATCATATCATATCACCTCAGGTGGCATCACTATTCTCATAAGTTGGTTTATATGGGCCCTCAATGCATTGTAATACTGCATAAGGGTCTGCAGGTCTTCCACAAAGTGTTAGGGCTCCTTTCTAATATTAAGGAACTCTTTCGCCGATGTTATAATGTCCAGGGGACATGGACCATGGCAAGCACCTGATGTTGTCCTCCATCATCCTGATCAGATGGCACCTATCTGGGGGAGCTTGGAAATGGTGTGCATCACTTCTGTACACTAAACCTCCCCTCATCATCAAGGCGGCATATGAGGGAGGTGGTCCCATAGATGCTTGGGCCCTTGCGGGCACTTGCTCACTCGGTCCTGGCTTCCTAGGGGCAGAGGACACCAAGGGTGCCTCTTGGACTGCCTCATCCTGCCTTGTTCCTATGTGTGGCCTCATACTAGCCAACAATTCAGGTATGTCTACTGGCATCTCACTATCCTGATCTTCCCAGTCCTCTTCTCCCTTATATTTGTTTGTTTCCCCCTCTTGAATTAGCGGGGCCAGATATGAACTCCATCCATCCCTCACCACCTCTAAGAAATGGTATTTGTCCCGTCAGTCAGTCAGTGATCTCCCTCTGGCCTCTAACCTTCCCATGATTCCTCCTAGTGGTTGCTTCTTGCAGCTATGTGTCAAATACTCCCCACTGCACTGCACATATATGTGTGCCTTCTGCATCCAAAGTCCCTGTTAGGGCTCCTACTTTGTTAAAATTTAAAATCCCTTCAATCTGGAATTGAGTCTGTCGATTACGTTGATTCAAGTAATGCCATGAATCCAAAAAGTTACACAAAGAACTATTGAACTGCCTAAACACTCACAGGCCGATTCATGGAATAATTAGCGCGGCGCAAGTGGCCAAAAACGTGCGATTCGCAGTGGAATAGCGAAAATCGCAGTGGAATAGCGAAAATCGCACGAAAAGCAGCGCACATCGATTCATGGAAGGCCGTGCGCGAGAAAACCATCGGACGTGCGATAAGAAAGTGCGCGGCGCACGTTGGCGCACAGGCCATCTAACGGCATGCGCCAGGTCACAGCGAAAATCGCACAGTCCACAGCGAAAATCGCACATAGCGCGGCGCACGCAACAAAAGTAGGCGGAACACGGGGCGTAACACTCAGAATGGGGAACAACTTGCCAAAATGTGGGCGTCACGGGGGAAGCACAGGGTAAAAGTGCACAGAACGCCCACACGCTCGCCTACAACACGTATTCATGGAATAGAATAGGTCAAAAAAGCGCACGCTCAAACCAGCGCACAGGCACAAACACGACCGCCACAAGAAAGCAGGCGGTAGCGTCTCAGCGGCTGTAAGAAATGTGCGCCAAAAGGTGCGCCAACAAATAGCACCCATATACTGCCATGATGAATGTCCTATACTGTGGCCCTCCAGGACAAATGAGGTGCAAAGGGGTACCCACAAACACGGACACGGTGACAAAAAATACGTGTGCGCGGGAAGTCTCACACGCGATTTGGCCGGGTACGTGGATTTCAGGGGTGCGCGAGAAGGTCCACACGCGATTACAGCAGGGTACGTGCATTTCAGGGGTGCGCGGGAATTTCCACACGCGAATAGCCTGGCCGCGTGTATTTCAGGGGTGCGCGGGAAGTTCCACACGCGATTACAGCAGGGTACGTGTATTTCAGGGGTGCGTGGGAATTTCCACACGCGAATAGCCTGGCCGCGTGTATTTCAGGGGTGCGCGGGAAGTTCCACACGCGATTACAGCAGGGTACGTGTATTTCAGGGGTGCGCAGGAATTTCCACACGCGATTTGGCTTGGTACGTGTATTACAGGGGTGCGTGCGAAGTTACACACGCGATTAGGCTGGGTGGGTCCTGTCACCCTCGACGGCCCCTGCAGGCAGCCCACAAAACAGGGGACTACCCTGCACACCTGCTCATGTCTCCCACCACCCCCACCCCCCCAGTCACCAGGGGTACCCTCCACCAGGCCCCCACTCATGTCTCCCACCACCCCCACCCCCCCAGTCACCAGGGGCACCCTCCACCAGGCCCCCAACCATGTCTCCCACCACCCCCACCCCCCACCATCCAGGGGCACCCTCCACCAGGCCCCCAACCATGTCTCCCACCACCCCCACCCCCCACCATCCAGGGGCACCCTCCACCAGGCCCCCACTCATGTCTCCCACCACCCCCACCCCCCACCATCCAGGGGCAGCCTCCACCAGGCCCCCACCCATGTCTCCCACCACCCCCACCCCCCAGCAGTGCAGGGGCAGCCTCCACCAGGCCCCCACTCATGTCCCCTATCACCCCCACCCCCCGCCACCAGGGGCACCCTCCACCAGGCCCCCACTCATGTCACCCACCACCCCCACCCCCCCAGTCACCAGGGGCACCCTCCACCAGGCCCCCACTCATGTCTCCCACCACCCCCACCCCCCAGCAGTGCAGGGGCAGCCTCCACCAGGCCCCCACTCATGTCTCCCACCACCCCCACCCCCCACCATCCAGGGGCAGCCTCCACCAGGCCCCCACTCATGCCTCCCACCACCCCCACCCCCCAGCAGTGCAGGGGCAGCCTCCACCAGGCCCCCACTCATGTCTCCCACCACCCCCAGCCCCCACCATCCAGGGGCACCCTCCACCAGGCCCCCACTCATGTCTCCCACCACCCCCACCCCCCAGCAGTGCAGGGGCAGCCTCCACCAGGCCCCCACCCATGTCTCCCACCACCCTCACCCCCCAGCAGTGCAGGGGCAGCCTCCACCAGGCCCCCACTCATGTCTCCCACCACCCCCACCCCCCACCATCCAGGGGCACCCTCCACCAGGCCCCCACTCATGTCACCCACCACCCCCACGCCCCCAGTCACCAGGGGCACCCTCCACCAGGCCCCCAATCATGTCCCCTATCACCCCCACCCCCCAGCAGTGCAGGGGCAGCCTCCACCAGGCCCCCACCCATGTCTCCCACCACCCCCACCCTCCCGCCACCAGGGGCAGCCTCCACCAGGCCCCCACCCATGCCTCCCACCACCCCCACCCCCCCGCCACCAGGGGCACCCTCCACCAGGCCCCCACTCATGTCACCCACCACCCCCACCCCCCCGCCACCAGGGGCACCCTCCACCAGGCCCCCACTCATGTCACCCACCACCCCCACCCCCCCAGTCACCAGGGGCACCCTCCACCAGGCCCCCACTCATGTCACCCACCACCCCCACCCCCCCAGTCACCAGGGGCACCCTCCACCAGGCCCCCACTCATGTCACCCACCACCCCCACCCCCCCAGTCACCAGGGGCACCCTCCACCAGGCCCCCACTCATGTCCCCTATCACCCCCACCCCCCAGCAGTGCAGGGGCAGCCTCCACCAGTCCCCCACCCATGTCTCCCACCACCCCCACCCTCCCGCCACCAGGGGCAGCCTCCACCAGGCCCCCACCCATGCCTCCCACCACCCCCACCCCCCACCATCCAGGGGCACCCTCCACCAGGCCCCCACTCATGTCACCCACCACCCCCACGCCCCCAGTCACCAGGGGCACCCTCCACCAGGCCCCCAATCATGTCCCCTATCACCCCCACCCCCCAGCAGTGCAGGGGCAGCCTCCACCAGGCCCCCACTCATGTCTCCCACCACCCCCACCCCCCACCATCCAGGGGCACCCTCCACCAGGCCCCCACTCATGTCACCCACCACCCCCACGCCCCCAGTCACCAGGGGCACCCTCCACCAGGCCCCCAATCATGTCCCCTATCACCCCCACCCCCCAGCAGTGCAGGGGCAGCCTCCACCAGGCCCCCACCCATGTCTCCCACCACCCCCACCCTCCCGCCACCAGGGGCAGCCTCCACCAGGCCCCCACCCATGCCTCCCACCACCCCCACCCCCCCGCCACCAGGGGCACCCTCCACCAGGCCCCCACTCATGTCACCCACCACCCCCACCCCCCCGCCACCAGGGGCACCCTCCACCAGGCCCCCACTCATGTCACCCACCACCCCCACCCCCCCAGTCACCAGGGGCACCCTCCACCAGGCCCCCACTCATGTCACCCACCACCCCCACCCCCCCAGTCACCAGGGGCACCCTCCACCAGGCCCCCACTCATGTCACCCACCACCCCCACCCCCCCAGTCACCAGGGGCACCCTCCACCAGGCCCCCACTCATGTCCCCTATCACCCCCACCCCCCAGCAGTGCAGGGGCAGCCTCCACCAGTCCCCCACCCATGTCTCCCACCACCCCCACCCTCCCGCCACCAGGGGCAGCCTCCACCAGGCCCCCACCCATGCCTCCCACCACCCCCACCCCCCGCCACCAGGGGCACCCTCCACCAGGCCCCCACTCATGTCACCCACCACCCCCACCCCCCCGCCACCAGGGGCACCCTCCACCAGGCCCCCACTCATGTCACCCACCACCCCCACCCCCCCAGTCACCAAGGGCACCCTCCACCAGGCCCCCACTCATGTCACCCACCACCCCCACCCCCCCAGTCACCAGGGGCACCCTCCACCAGGCCCCCACTCATGTCACCCACCACCCCCACCCCCCCAGTCACCAGGGGCACCCTCCACCAGGCCCCCACTCATGTCACCCACCACCCCCACCCCTCCAGTCACCAGGGGCAGCCTCCACCAGGCCCCCACCCATGTCTCCCACCACCCCCACCCCCCAGCAGTGCAGGGGCACCCTCCACCAGGCCCCCACTCATGTCTCCCACCACCCCCACCCCCCAGCAGTGCAGGGGCAGCCTCCACCAGGCCCCCACTCATGTCTCCCCCCACCCCCACCCCCCACCATCCAGGGGCACCCTCCACCAGGCCCCCACTCATGTCTCCCACCACCCCCACCCCCCAGCACTGTGGGGAACCTGCCAGCAGGCCCCCACACATGTCCCCCTGGCCCCAGGTCCTGACGATACACAATCATGGCAGTAATGGCCAGCATACCCAGCACAAACACCCAGGCAAGGATTGCATCCACCCACATAGTGAATGCAATCACATGACACAACCCCAATGCCAAGTATGCAAAAGAACACATGTCCGTCACACACACATACACAATGGGTGCAAGTGAATGTCAAAACCCATATCATGACATGTAACAAACCAATGAGAAAATAACACAAGTGTAAGAAAATATAAAAAATGTATTAAATACCAAAAATAAGTGAACTTTTCAAACATACAACGATGTGGCTAAGTAAATAAATGGTCCATGTCCGAGAACAAAAGTGATAAACAAAAAAACAAAGGAATAAAAAATTAAAATGAATTTGTCCAAAGCAATATCATGTCATAGGAAATTAATGAAAAACCATTACGTCATGGTGAAAACAATAAGAAATTAAAAAAATGTATCTCCCAAAAAAACAAACTATATACAGGAATGTTCCAGGGTCCATGAGCCCAACACCAAAAATGAAACCTACCAGTAACTAATGTAAAATATATGTACAAAAAAGTGGCCATTGTCCGAGCGGTCCAAAATAATAAAAATAAATAAAGGAAACCTAGCACTAACTAACTAAATAACTATATACAAAGGCAGCGGGCAAGTCCTGCGGCTCACTTGGTGATGTTGCTGGCCAGGGCATCATCGAACTCCATGTCGATGTCCTGGAGGCGGGACTCTGTCCTGGCCCCGAGGTCTCGCAGGGACAACCCCATGTCCACCTCAAACTCCCTGCGAGCTTCCTCGAGGCACTCAGCCCGCCTCAATGCCCGACGCATGGAGAACTCCGCCCTGACCATGGCGAGCCGCTCCTCTTCCGCCCGCTGCCGCTCCGCACCTATCCGCTGGCCAAACTCCTCCCACACGGAACACACCACCATCCCAGGGTTGCCCTGCCCTCCGGCCGATGCCTGCCCCTCTGATCTTGATGGCCCCGAGCCATGATGCCTCCCACGTCGAGCCCGCTGCTGCCTCCGACGCCACTGCCTCTGCCAGCACGACGGCATCCAGGCTGATGGAAACCACCGACGCCGTCGTGCACGTGCCCTGCCCGATGATGCCGTCACATCTTCCATCTGCTGGGGTCCACTTGCTGTGTTGTCCACCCCTGCTGGACCTCCGACTCCCAACTGTGGCAGGGATGGGATCCCCACCGAGCTGGCTGCATTGGTCGGGGCAGGTCCACAGGGGGCCCTGGTGGCATCTGGGCCGGAAGACGGCAAGGAGATCGACCGGTGGATAGCCTGCACAGAGGAGGAGAGGGCCGTCAGATTGGCCAACACATGCAGGAAACCCCCGAACATGGCCGATCCCAATTGGGCCACGTCGGCACGGTGCACTTCGTGATGACGTGCGTGCTCCTCCCGGGAAGCACGCACGTCATCACGAATCACAGCCGTGCGCATCGCGACCCCAATCAGGACCTTCTCCACGCGGCCAGGGGTTACCACGTCCGCAGGTGGAGGGGAGTCAGGTGACATGGACATCCCCTCTACCTGCAGACGGGCCTGGGACGGGGCATCCCTGCTGGTGCATGGTGGTGCACTCACAGGGTCAGGGACAGTGACATGCACAGGCCCCTCCACGGTGACCTGTGCTGCCTCCTGCCCCTGGCCCTGGACTGCACCACTTGCACCAGCAGGGATGCTCCCACCAGGCCCCATGTGTGCACCAGTGTCGGCCTCCTCCTCCTCTGTGCAAACCACCAACCTGGATGGCTCCTCACCGTCTCCCGCCGTAGCAGGCCCCTGTGGGGGCTCACCCACCCCTTCCGCTGCAGCCGTGGGGGCATCCCCGCCGCCTTGCTCCACAGCGCCGTCTCCGCCCTCTTCTTCACTAGCCGCTGCGTAGAGGGAGACAAAGGACACAAGCATCAGGCTACTGTACAATGGTCCCCTAGACAGGAAGCAATAGCAGATGAGCACCACTGTCAAAGTACACTTCCATCATGTCCCTCCACAACACATGGGTCAGTCCAGGCAAAACACACACAGTAACAGGCATGGTGCATGCCATGGACATTTCCATGCATGTCCAATGGACTCTAGAAACATTCAATGATATGTAACTCACATGCATCATGGCTCATGCATATCACATGCACACACTTCACCTCAGTCACATCCATCTGGCCCCAAACACACCGAACACAGGCGAAACAAGGGTAAGTTGGGTGCGTCACTGAATCTGTGCATTGTCACACACATGTGTCATGCATCCATGGCATGCACAAGTCACAGACACGCAGGTCAGGCACACAGACATGGCTACCATATATGTACCTGGCATCAGCACCCATCCTTCACCCCCATCCATGTCCAGGTACAGAGACTGGCATGCTCTCATGTCCAAAATCTGCATAGGGCTCCCCATGCCGCATTTCAACACATGCAACAACCATGTGGGTCACACATCACTGGTCGCACATGCATTACCATGATGTCCCTGCACACATACATGCATACATGGCCCATGGCACACATACAGGCAAGTATCATAGAACCAGCACACCGCAACATGCCCTGTCTCACACAGTAATGCTTGGACACATACCGCTCAACTCCAGACGGGCCTCCCTCTCAAGGACCTGGGCGTGGAGCGCTGGGCGTACGCGTTCCAGGACCCTCTTCTGGATGGAACTCATGCGGCCCCGGCCCCCCTCCACGAGGCGCCGGGCCTTCACAAGGGTCCTGGACCTCAAGTCCTCCCAGCGCTTCTTGATCTTCTGGACGTTGCGGGTTGCCACCCCCTCCGCGTTGATGGCAACCACACAGTCGGCCCAGATCCTCTCCCGTCCTTCCTTGCTGGCGCGGGACGATCCAAAGAGGGCATCATACTGCCCCAGGACATGCTCCACCAGGACACCAACTTCGGTGGCAGTGAAGCTGGTGCCCCTCTGCCCCTCTGGCCTGGGGTTGCCACTGGTGCCAGATGTGGAAGTGCCCGACATGGCAACCCCAGAGGCAGGTGTGGGTGGGCAACTGGGTCCTGGGGCTGGGCTGTGGAGCGATGTAATCCCAGTTGGGAGTCTTCAGTTCCAGCAGGGGTGGACACAGCAACTGGACCCCTGCAGATGGCTGATGTGCAGGCACCAAATGGCAGGGCACGGTGGCAGCAGGCAGGCAGGCAGGCAGGCAGCAGCAGATAGCACGTGGGAGGCTGCTCGGGGCACTGGGGGGCAGTAACTCGGCCTTCTGGGCAGGAGCGTGGTGTTCCGTGTGTTTTCGGGTGGCCAGCTTGATACGGAGTGATTTGGCACGTGAAAATCCTGCACGTCAGCGTGAAATCCGAGGAAAGGCCCTTAGCGCGTAAGCGCGTCAGCACGCATACGCGATTCTATTGGACCAGAGTCCCTCAGCGCGTAAGCGCGTCTGACGTGACCCGCACGGGCTTTCCCCACTCAGCATGTGATGACGGAACACACGTGGAAATACTGCACGTCAGAGTGTCATCGCGTGATTGGCCTATGTACGTGTATTTCATTGCGTGTAATTGGACAAAAGTGCGCGTACACGCGATTGGCCTATGTACGTGTATTTCAGGGGTGCGCGGGCACTTACACACGCAAGTACGTCAGCGCACCTGTATGGCTGCTGCGTGGGAATTTCCACACGCTATTGGAGTGGGAACTAGATTCCAGGGGTGCGCGGGTCACACGCTCGCCTAGAACACGCGCAAAGCATTAATTTGCGCACTTTTCAAATAACAAGCCAGATGCCAGGATGAACATACCGTTCCTAGCAGCAGTGGCAGTGGGCTACCAAAGGAGGAGGAGGAGGAGAGTCAGGGCCAGAATATTCACACCCAGAACCAGCCTTTTCGGGATGCCTGATGACCAGGTGTATGGAAGGTACAGGTTTCCACCACACATAATACTGGACCTGGTGAGTGAGTGGGAGGATGACCTCACATCACCCACCCTGTGCTCTCAAGCACTCAGCCCCCTGGAGAAGGTCCTCAATGTACTGCACTTCTTAGCCACTGGATCATTTCAGCGGACAAGTGCCATAGTGGGTGGGGTGTCACAGGCCACCCAGTCACGCTGCCTACACCAGGTCTTGGACATCATCACTGCACGCCCATCAGTCCGCAGGCACATATACCTGCCCAGAACACCTGCTGAAAGGCATGCTGCCGCCCTGGATTTTTACGGAGTGGCACGATTCCCCAAAGTGCTAGGTGCCATCGACTGCACCCATGTGGCTCTACGTCCCCCCAGGGCATCAGAGCACATCTATAGGAACCGCAAGCACTGGCATTCCATCAACGTGCAGGTAGTATGTAATGCCAAGGGAATCATCACCTCAGTATATGCCAACTATCCCGGGTCCACCCACGACAGCTTCATTTCCCGAATGTCCACCCTATGCCGGGACATAGATGCTGGGCGGCATGGCGATACATGGCTTCTCGGTGAGTATGTATGCCACTGCACATGCATGCATGTTGGATACTGAGCAAGGTCACAACCCCACCAATGATACCAATCACCACCTCCACAGGGGACAGTGCCTACCCTCTCAGCCCCCACATGATGACGCCAATTCGGAACCCCACCACGCCACCCGAGGTAAGATATAACACAGCCCACATTACAACCAGGGGCATAGTGGAGCGCACATTCGGAGTGCTAAAGTCACGCTTTCGCTCCCTTGACCGTTCTGGCGGGCAGCTGTTATACGCTCCCCCAGTAGTGTGCAGGATCATAGTGGCAGCATGTGTCCTGCACAACGTTGCAACACGCCGGGGCCTGCCCGTGGACATGGTGGTGGCCCCACATCCCCAACCACATGCACAGCCGCTGCGCATGGGAGGGGAAAGGGCACGAGGGGAGGCAGCCCGTACACAGCTAGTGGCTAATTACTTCACATAGTATTCACTCCCCTGTGGAGTGCACACTGGCCTGGCACATTCCATCTGACAATCAATGATGACTCAACCTGACACTGATCCTGAATGTCTGGAGATTCAACCGTGAAAAGCATATCAGCCTGAGATTGTTCACCTGGAAGTGTTACAATGTGTGCATCCCTACCCACACACAACACCAATGCAGTTTTGTGAAGGAACACATTCAAGCAGCCAAAATTAATACCCACTTGCTAAATGCAACAAGAGGACAGTGCCATGTCACCCAACCCATCCCCAGCACCGCCACACAACACACCGTGCCATGTCATGCTATGTGCAGGTAAACAAAGTAATCCCCACAACGTGACAAGTGTTGCGATGTACAGTGTCCCCAATTGAAACTTCCTACACCTGAAATGCTCACTGTAATGCAGGACAAACAACATACTTGAGCACGTACTACCATAAACATGACTTCAGTAATGTAATAAATCAGTTGTCTCACCACCTGGATATGCCTGCACTCCCACCACTTCCAACTGAACAGTGTTGGTGCCATGTAGAGTTGTAGGTGCACTGCTGCCAACAAGGACCCCATCTCCAGACTAGAGGGCCTTGTGTAGACATGAGGAAGGGACCTGCAAATTGGGAGGCAGACACAGATGATGAGTTACACATCAATGCAACATGCAGTGTACAACACAACAGCAATATGCACTAGGAATGTATACACAGTATTGACTAGACTACCCACACATGTAGTGGGAGTCCAATGTCACCATGTACTTCAATGTCACTTGGGCACACCCTTTGCAAGCCCATGGAAACGGGAAGCTGGAGGGGTGTGTGTGACTCAAACCCAGGCATCTGAACCTAATACATGACAAGCCTGCATGTGCCCAGCCACAATGCAGCGTATGCCCACAGGAACCACGGAAGCCAACAATGTGTCCCCAAAAAATTGGGTAAAATATAAAATTAAAAATAAAAATTTAAAAAATATAAAAATAAAAAGAAAATCAAAAATGGCCATTAAAGGGCCCGGGGGGGTTGGGGAGGCCACCCAGGAGGTCCGATGTCAGGGTGCACACCAGAAACCACCTGTGTGGATCCTGGGAAAAAAAAACACCTCCATGGGCTCATGGCCCACACGGCTACCCTATTGTGGGAGTATCACTGCTGTCGCTATTATCACCCTGTGCAGCTGCATCCGGAGGTGGTTGCACTATGGGAGGCAGCCCACGCAAGGCCCTACTCTGTTCCTCCATGGCTGCAAGCATGCGGGTGTGGTAGGTCTCGTTCTGGAGGATGAGGGTGCGGAGGTCCCCATGCAACAACTCACGGGATGCCCGGACCTCCGCCCTCGTTGCTTGCATCTCAGCTGAGAGCGTACGGGTGAGACGCTCCAGCTGCTGTTCTGTCCTTTGGTGTGTTGAAGCCTCTAGCTCAACAAGAGTCGTCCTGAGTTGATGTAGCTCCTGCCTCAGGGCTTCCCTGTGGCCCTGGGACTCTATGGAGATGGCCTCCTGCAGAGTCGCCAGTGCCGCCCGCCTGTCCCTGTTGGACACCAACATGTCCTCCCTGTGTGACTGGCAGATGGAGTCGGTTGCCTGCTCTAGTCGCTCCATCAGCCTTTCAGGGGGGACAATGGAAGTGGCCACCCTATCCATGGCCTGAGCCATCATCTCGGATGATGCTGCCTGTTGGGTAGCCATACCGTAAATGGATTGCTCCCATACGGTATTGCCAGGTGGCGTACGGCCACCACGTCGGCGGGCACCACACCTGTCTGGGGCAAGGCGGACTGCGCCTTGCTGTGCCGGCACTGCCTGAGGCTGCAGGACTGCATTCCCCCTCTGATCTGCTGGCCCAGGAACAGGATCAGATGTCGCGGAGTGTGACCCTGCATCCGTAACCACCAAATGCCTAGCTGCCAACACTGACATCCCCATTGAGGGTTCTGACCCTGGTGCAGGTGGGTGGGACAGAACAGATTCCCTCCCTGGAACACTCACCTGCGACGGCACGTAGGTCTCATCATCCGAGTCAACAGCTGAGTACAGCTCGGGGGAGGTGCAGCCAGAGACACCCCTTGAGAGCACGACCTGCAGCACTTGTGGGTTTTCACCCACCAGCACACCACGTCCCTCACTGGTGGTTGGTCGGCCCTCGGACCCCTCCTGGCTCTGCTCCATCTCCACAACCCCAGCAGTATCAGGTGCGTCTTCCCCTGCAATGACATAATGACAAAGAAATGGAAACCCGCATTAGCACCATGGCACACAATGAGGGCTGTGAAACAAGAGAACCAGTACTTGATTGACACATGTCCCACATGACTAAGACCCTCCCATGCATGCACCCTCACTGCGTATGAAGGGCAGGCAAATGGCACACACTCATTACACAAAGATGGAAGATGAACACATTTCATGCATGCTGCCTGGCAGTGGCATCACACATTGCCCTGTGATTGCCAGGTGACACACACATGCCATCACACAGATGGCATGTGCCATTGCTATTGAGTGTAGATGGAGAGGAGGGCAGCACTTATTCATTCTGTCCAGTTCCCACATGCAATAGCTTTTCTAATTCTGACAGGTCTGCTTTATCACCTGGAGCTGCCAGTCCAATATGGTCCAATTGCACAGGGACATGTGTGAACATATGATATCCAGGTAACAAAGTAACTCCACTTTACCATGGCCATGCCATACATGTGACTAGAGGACTGAGCAATGCCTAGTATAAGTGGTGGAATGCATACAATCTGTCTGATTGAACATAGGAAAATAATCAACAATGTAGTGGCAAGGTGACACTTCAAGGCCAACTTGGGTGCTGTTGGGCTAGATGTCTACTGTTGGCAGAAGGGATACTGCAATGGCGAAATGCAGCTGCCCAGGATGTCTTGCATGAAGCACATGGCTGACCCATTCGACTCAGGCGCACACACTCTCACCTGGCACACAAACAGATGCCCTCACACACACACCATGCACATGGATGACACACACATGCATGTGCACTCACCGGACAATGCCTCGTAATCAGGCAGATCTCCCACGCCTTGGATCTGTTCCTCCGTGACGTAGGTCCCAGCGACTGACTCATGTGGAGTGAGTTCCATGTCTTCTACTGGAGACCCACCTCCAGTCACTAGAGTTGCGGCATGACTTGAGGCCAGCTTCTTCTTTGCCCTGCGCTTTAGGTCATTCCAGCGCTTGTAGCAATCATTGGCTGTGCGCCTCACGATTCCAAGGGCACTTACGATGTCCGCAATGGTCTGCCAGTGTGCCTGGCGTTGTGCAGGTGTGGTCTTGGATCCTGCAACAATGACCATCTCGTTATCATGTCCGGACACATACTCGACAAGTGCATTCAGTTCCACATCCGTGAAGCTGGGCTTCCTCGACGGACCGGACTGTGTAGCCGTGTCGGGGGCATCAGCCTGTGCCGGACGAGCACTCTTCCTCTTCCGCTTGGAAGGTGGTGGTGATCCTGAGTGTCCTGCGCCGCTCTGGACACTAGGGGCAGGAGCCCTGGTGGGCTCTGTATCAGGTGTGTGGGATTGCACACTCAGCATGGGAGTTGGTGCAGGCATTGGCTCAAGTGTAATGGTGTCATGGGGAATGTCAGCAGAATGGACTAGGACGGACACTGTCCTGGCTGGGTGTGTGAGAGCTGGGGTGGATGGAGCTGCAGCTGCCCCTGCAGCCTCTCCACCCTGCCTACTTGGGGCAGCAGATGACCTTGCTGCCCCAGATCCACGTGGCATGATAGCATCAACGTGCACCAGCGCACGTGTCGTAGCCCTGCTGACCTGGAAGTCAGCCATGGAGTCAGCCAGGTCTGGTGCCACAATGGGCTGGTCCAACAAGGGCTGAGCATGGATGGTGTCAGCCACTTCAGCCTCAACGGGAGGGGGGGAGGGGGGGAGGGGGGGGGTGATGGGTGCCCTTGACTGGTCCTCCACACATGGGGGGACAGGCTCACCCTGCAAGTTACGACCACGTCCCCTACCGGATCCACCACGGCCACCACTTGTGGCTCTTCCACCTTTGCCACCCTTACGGAATCCTCGCCTCCCAGCCATGGCACTGATATTAATGTGCGTATGGGAGTGGCTGTAGACAATTGTCCTGGGCAATTGGGGGTCAAAGGGGTTGGGTACCAGATGGTAATTGTACCCTAGTGCTCTAGCACGGCTGATTGTAACCCCTGGGGAAAGATGACGGGTCACGCAACGCACAGGAGGCCCAAAAAAGGGAGATGACGTGCACGCAACCCCTCCTAGACCACGTGTGCAGAAAGAAAAACCTGCACTACGCTGTGGCACCCAGTAACACAAGAATAAACGTATGCGTGTCACACGCAGCCTAGAATGACCTCTGAAGGGGTAGGCTACACACGGGGCAAGCACAGAAGTTGGATACGTGCGTGACTCACCGTCTGCCAGGTAAAAGAGCGTGAAAAATGAGCGCGTTTGGCTGGCTAAACCCCCGCCAAAAGAAGATGTGTACGCTGTCTGAGAAGACAGGACAACAGTAGAAGGGGACACTGTTTGAGGGAACAGGCCCAGGTAAACCAGTACAAGAGGAAAAATAGAGAAAAAGCTGTCAGAGGTAACAGGGAGTACGAACTGGAAACGCCGTGAAGTAAATCGCGTGTGAAACGACAAGAAGTACAGAATTCACCCACTCGCTCTCCACGAAAAGCACGTACAAGGAAATGGTGTTCTACATGTACCTTATATACAGGCCCACACGTACAGCGTCACTTACGCGGCGTGTACGTTCACCAATCACACGCTTTGTCACTCCTGCGTGTAGATCCATTTTCACCAATCACACGCTTTGTCACTTCTGCGTGTAGATCCATTTTCACCAATCACACACTTTGTCACTTCTGCGTGTAGATCCATTTTCAGCAATCACACGCTTTGTCACTTCTGCGTGTAGATCCATTTTCACCAATCACACGCTTTGACACTGGGACGTGTCACGCAACAATTTCCTGCACGTGCAGGTGACTATAGGCGCGCATATGCTGTTGACGGGTTTACGCGCTAAGGGCCTTTCCTCGATTCACACGCTGACGTGTGGGATTTCACTCCCTATCAGGCTGTCCACGCGTTCACACACGAGAGACCACGCTCCTGGCCAGGAGGCCAAATTACTGCCCCCCAGAGCCCTGAGCACGCTCCCACCTGCCATCTGCTGCTGCCTGACTGCCTGCTGGCCACGTGCCCCACAGTGCTGGTGGGTGGGGGTGTTGGGAGACATGGGTGGGGGCCTGGTGGAGGCTGCCCCTGGTGGCGGGGGGGTGGGGGTGGTGGGGGGCATGGGTGGGGGCCTGGTGGAGGCTGCCCCTGGTGGCGGGGGGGGGGTGGGGGTGGTGGGAGACATGGGTGGGGGCCTGGTGGAGGGTGCCCCTGGTGGCGGGGGGGTGGGGGTGGTGGGAGGCATGGGTGGGGGCCTGGTGGAGGCTGCCCCTGGTGGCGGGGGGGGTGGGGGTGGTGGGAGACATGGGTGGGGGCCTGGTGGAGGGTGCCCCTGGTGGCGGGGGGGTGGGGGTGGTGGGAGGCATGGGTGGGGGCCTGGTGGAGGCTGCCCCTGGTGGCGGGGGGGTGGGGGTGGTGGGAGGCATGGGTGGGGGCCTGGTGGAGGCTGCCCCTGGTGGCGGGGGGGTGGGGGTGGTGGGAGGCATGGGTGGGGGCCTGGTGGAGGCTGCCCCTGGTGGCGGGAGGGTGGGGGTGGTGGGAGACATGAGTGGGGGCCTGGTGGAGGCTGCCCCTGGTGGCGGGGGGGTGGGGGTGGTGGGGGGCATGGGTGGGGGCCTGGTGGAGGCTGCCCCTGGTGGCGGGGGGGGGTGGGTATGGTGGGAGACATGGGTGGGGGCCTGGTGGAGGCTGCCCCTGCACTGCTGGGGGTTGGGGGTGGTGGGAGGCATGGGTGGGGGCCTGGTAGAGGCTGCCCCTGGTGGCGGGGGGGTGGAGGTGGTGGGAGACATGGGTGGGGGCCTGGTGGAGGCTGCCCCTGCACTGCTGGGGGGTGGGGGTGCAGGGGGACATGAGCAGGTGTGCAGGGTAGTCCCCTGTTTTGTAGGCTGCCTGCAGGGGCCGTGGAGGGTGTACAGGGAACACCTGTGAGGACCCACCCAGCCTAATCGCGTGTGACTTCCCACGCACCCCTGTAATACACGTACCCAGCCAAATCGCGTGTGATGATTCCCACGCACCCCTGTAATACACGTACCCAGCCAAATCGCGTGTGATAATTCCTGCGCACCCCTGTAATACACGTACCTGGCCAAATCGCATCCCTGTAATACACGTACCCAGCCGAATCGCGTGTAAAACTTCCCGTGTACCCCTGTAATACACGTACACAGCCAAATCGCATGTGATAATTCCCGCGTACCCCTGTGATACACGTGCCCTGGCTAATCGCGTGTAAAACTTCCCGCCTACCCCTGTAATACACGTACCCTGGCCAATCGCGTGTTAAACTTCCCGCGTACCCCTGTAATACACGTACCCTGGCTAATCGCATGTAAAACTTCCCGCATACCCCTGTAATACACGTACCCTGGCCAATCGCGTGTTAAACTTCCCGCGTACCCCTGTAATACACGTACCCTGGCTAATCGCATGTATAACTTCCCGCCTACCCCTGTAATACACGTACCCTGGCCAATCGCGTGTTACACTTCCCGCGTACCCCTGTAATACACGTACCCTGGCTAATCGCGTGTATAACTTCACGCGTACCCCTGATATGCACGTTACCCGCTTTGCGTTCCTTGTTTGGCAGCCCTGTAAACTGGTCCAGGGTTAGCGCAGCCCTTTGCGATGATTTTGCGATTTTGATGGCTTTTCCTTGCGCGAGGGCGTTCTTGGGGGCGTTACTGGCGCTGCTGCTGGGTCGCTGCGATACTCTGCGCCACGGCTGGTTTGGGAGCCTGAAATCCATGAATACGCTGTGCGCGGAAATCGGTTTTAGCGCACGTGCCTGGCGCAGTCAATCGCACGCGGACACTCTGCGCCAGCCGCTTGCGACACTTTTCTGCGAAATTCTATGAATTACCCTGTCAGTGACCCCCTTCCGTCTGTTTTGATTGCTGTTTTGCCATTTTCCTTTCCCTATTCAATACTTATACCCTCACACCACTTACCCCTTTACCCAGGCTCTCTTGTTCCAGGCATTTGTTGACACTGCAGAGTGGTCCTGACAAGGATAAGGACTCTCATCATGAAGTCATTTGTCTCTTCTTATTTATTTCTGGGATTTCTCCTCACCACAGATTATTACTCTAGCCAGTATCCAGGAATTACTCGCATTCTGGTCCTCAAACTCCTTCGAGTGTCGTCCCCACCGGGCTCTGGTATTTTTGCCTATTTAATTTCTGGATAAAAGAAATACAAAACTAAAAGAATCACAATTATAAAACATGCAAATACTCCAACCAGTACTATATACCCAGCCCAAAATGTGCATCCCATTCAGTATATCCCCTAAAAGCATCCCATTCTGAATTGTCCAAGCCCTAGTCCCAAACAGCACACTTAGCTCCCTGTACGGCACCACATGCATGCTCACCAGTCCCGGTATCCTTCTCTGGACTCACCTTTGGAGATTTTTTAACAAAGGTCTCCTACCTTATTGTCTTAAGCGTTTGTGGGGGTGCCCGGAAGACGATCCTTCGGATCGGTGGCCAGCAGTGTAGCACGACAGAACTGAGTCACGGTCACCATCTATCGAAGTAAACAAAAAACAAGAAGACTAGGGAGTCTTATCAAGACTGGACAATTCTGCATTCCATTTATTACAGCTTGCAAGCATATTAATAGACAGTATCCCGACAGGCTGAATACCCAAGCTAACCCAACTCACCTCCAAATCAGCTACCCATTACAATCCCTCATGGTCGTGCCCCATGCAATACGTGTCATGTACGTTTAACCTTTCCCGTCCCCCAAAGGACACAATGGCAACCCATCTTCTGGTTCCATCTCACCATCTGTTGTCACTTGATCTTCAACTTCTGGGTCATTCACTCTGCTCTGATGATATTGAGCATCCACCTCCTCAGGTGAAGGCCATATGACCACTGCCGCCTGAAGTGATTCCAGCAAGGAATAAGACTCTATTTTTCTGACCGGCACAGGCCGGTCAAATCCAAAGTTGCTGGTTGGGTGTCCTTCACCCAGTTGCCCTGAGTGCCTCTGAAAGTACAGCATCAGCACTCCCACAGTACATGCCCCTTTAGAGAGCTCACAGAGACAAGCATTACCAGAGGTCAATCAGTGGTGATTTCCCTATCCAATGTCCACTAGGACTTAATGGAAAATAATAATCGCTCAGGCTATATAAAGTGAGTGGCAATTCGGGTATTCAGATATAATTCCAGACTACTCCACTTCATATCATAATTTATGTGAAGACTGCACATCACATATGCCTTTATGGCATTGTCACAATACAAATTCTCCCCCCTTTGGGGCAATTCACATTCACACCATATTTCCTCTTTAGAAATTCTTATCACATGTATCTCGCTATCTCGCCTCCAACAGCCTATTCAAAACTAATTTACCAAGGTTTAAAAGGCTCTTCATTTTTCACCTATCACTCATGAATTTCTCCTATCCACTGATATCTCCCTGCTTCTCCTTCTCATATATTCTTATCTCATCCTGCAACCTTGTGATACTTTCTATGCTTCTCCTTACTTCCCCCACCATTCTTCTCTGAACTGTTACATTCACCTCCTCATATTTTCCCCCAACTTACACTCCATTTTCTTCAAATGCCTCCCCAGATGTCCAGCAACCACTGCTGTTTCCCAGCAACTCGTCACAATTACTGGTCTCCACCACAGTTTTCATGATGTCAAGAATGTGTCTATTCATCCTTTTGGTTTTCAACCTCCTCTTTAAATTCACCAACCTTCTCCACACTATCACCAATCTCCTCCTTCCTCACACAATCCTCTCTTGATGTCTCCCAACATCTTCCTCACTATCACCACCCTCATTTTCAGTTTCTCCAAACTCATATTGGCTGTTGCCAACCTCCTAGTCAATGCCACAAACATACTCCATGATCTCTTTAAGCACCTCTTGATTTATATGCAGTTCCAGATCTCTTCTCGCTCCTCTCCCACCTCCTGGACTTTTATTCAGGTCAGGTCCCTACTGTTATGACATCACCCGCCCCCCAAATCTCTAGATTCAGCACTGTCTAGTCTGACCTCATCTAGCCTCCTGGACCCCAGAATTCTGATTCTTTATCCATCCTTAGATCTCCCCTTCCTGGCTTCATCCCACCTGTGGGATTTCCCCTCCTTCCTCCTATGTCTACACTACATGCTTGTCAACTGCTCCAAACCTGTCTCTTTAGGTCCTTCTCCTTTATGCCTTCTGCATCCAAAGTCCTCCTAAGGGCTTGTTTGTTAAAATGTAACGTCACTTGGATCTGGAATTGAGTCTGTTGATTACGTCAATTCAAGTAATGCCATGATATGATATGATATGTCATTTCATCACGTGCCTGTGCACAAGTGTTTCTACGTGCAACAAGACAAGGGAGGGAAGACAGAGGGAGGATAAGACAAACAATCTTACTAGGCCTTGTGTCATTCAGATCGTGCAAGTGTGCCGATGCAAAGTGCAGGGGAAACAGAGAGGGGGAAGTGCCAGGGAGAGGGAAGAGGGAAGTGCAATCAGGGCAGTGATGCTCTGAGTGAGTGCAGCCAGGGCAGCGCAGCTCTGGGTAAGTGCAAGGAGGCAGGGGACTATAGGAGTTACAGTTGCATCCCCTAAATGCACAGTAGGCAGTGCATTGGGGTCTGATCATTGAGGAGCCTGGTACCCAGTGAGACTCTGAGGGTGGCCAAGCAACCAGTTGTCACAGCAGACAGGTAGGTCAGCAGGGGAGGGAGAGGGAGAAAGCAGAGGAGAAAAGGAAGGTCTTGAGCTACTTCCGGAACTTCAGGTGGGCCGGTTCAAGTTTGAGAGGGGCAGGGAGGCCATTCCAGAGGGAGGCACCTGCATAGGAGAGAGATCTACCTTCCACTCTCTGTCTGGAGAAGAGTCTGACCCTCAGAGAGTTGGAGGTGGCTCAGCGAAGGGCTCAAGAAAGAAGGTATTTTGTAAGAGGGAGTTGGAGGTAGTGATGGGCCTGGCACCAGAAAGTGGTTCTATGTTCTTTCAACCCCATATTTCTTTTCCGCTGCTCTTTTTGCTGAAAATGTTTTGCCAAATAAATCATTGAATGTTTTTATTTATTTGGGGGGTTGCAACCAATCCCCTCTCCTCTATCACTTATTCCCTATGCACCACCCCACCCTACCCCTTATATTCCCACCCACCCCCATATTTTTGATGGTTGTTTTTGGCAAAAAATGCAGTGAAAAACAAAACGGTCGATACATGAACGTCATTCCCCAGAAAGCCAGAAAGCCTTTATCATTGCAGCCACTGGGAGCCAGTGGAGAGATTTCAGAGATACAGTCCCTGGGGCTGAGGCCAATGATAATTGTCCCAATCATGTTCTGGATTAGTTGCAGTGTGTGGAGAGTACAGGAAGGCATGAATCCAAAAAGGCTCATGAAGACCCACTAAACTGCCTAAACAATTAATGGGTGGGCAACCCCTTTGGGGGTTCTTCCACTATTCGATTGCCATTTTGTCATTTTCCTTTCCCTACTTATCTATTATATCCTCACACCACTTACCCCATTACCCAGGTGCTCCTCTTCAAGGCATTGGTTTACAAGTCACTCCTATTTATTTCTATTTATTTCTGGGGTTCCTCCGCATCCCAAATTCCACTCTTGTCTCTCTAAAAGGCCACACTGCTTGGCTGAGCTTGTGAGTTTTCATAGCCATGGGCTCCCTCCCCCCTGGTAAGGGATCTATATGGGCACCTGAAAATGTTTTCTGGAATTTGTGAGAGCTAGGTTTGGATGCCCCCCTCGCTCACCTGAGTTTACTCTGTGTTTTAGGGGCTAAACCAAGCCTTTCACTATCATGTCCACCATCCTGGAATCTACTTTACAATTCTTTGACAGTCTCTTTAATATATTTGAGTATGAAAGGAATGCTTGTCTTTGTAAAATTGAAAACGATGTTGGCAGATATGATCAGCTTGGCGCTTTTGAATTTGGTTAAGTTGATCTTTGATATGCTCTAACAAACAGACACTAAGGACACAAAAGACAGCCTCTCACTCGACGGACACAGGGGGCCTGGCTCCCTCTGATTCTCTGGACTCTTTAACCTCTTGAACAATGAAATGTGTATTACAACTGCATTTGTGAGATACTTATATTTTTCGTCTTCTTCTTTTAAATATTTTGCTTTTTTTTGTGGTCATTTTTTTTAAAAAACATGTATGTGTGTGTATCAGCATCTAAGGTTTTGTTTTAAATCAATTGATGCTAATAAATAAAAAAAGAGATGATTAGCAAGAATGTAACATTTGCATTTAAGAACGCAACTAACAAACTGCACACTGGTTGAAATGCATCCTGTTTGGGAACTCAGGGCTCAGAGATCATTTGTCTGAGAATTTGAAGTGAGTTATTCTCTACCATGGGATCTAGGGAAACACAGCTGTGTGCGTTTTTAAAAAGATATTGTGAGCAAAGATGACTGTCAGTGAATCAGTGTGTTTGGTTTTCTTCTCAAGGACCGTGTGAGATGACCCAGGATTTTGAAGTTTGTCTGGGTGTTAGACAGGGTTATGTCCTGGCACCACTTCTTTTCAACATCTATGTCCAGGAGATCATCGATGCATTGATGGAAAGGTGCCAGGACCCCCCACCCCAGGATGGCCTCTGATAAATATCCTGCACTTTTATATGTGGATGATGCTGTCCTACACGCCACTACCCCCAACATATTAAAATAGACTGTCCATTTTTCAGAATAAATGTCAGTTTCTAAATCTGCTAAAAGTAAATAGTGGTAAAGAGTGTGTGATTCAGCCATACTGACTACCTTAGCGTACGTTTCAATAATAATGGCGACTGGGGTGCACAGATTGCTAAATCTGTTATTACATTTGAAAACTATAGTTTTGGTACTTTGTCCTTTTTTGTAAACATGGCAGTGGGGCTATTCCTCCGGCCTTGCATTTGTACTATAAACAAGTTCTTAAAACAAATTGTTGCTGCTTCCTTCAATGCTTCTGTCCTGGATCATCTACAACTTAATTGCGTCCTAGTAGCGGCCCAGTTATCTTTTAAGCCACTTTTACTTTGGCTTAGAGTTTGGAACACTCGGGGGCTTGGAAAATATTATGATGCGCTATTATATATCATGTGTTTAAATGGAGGAAAGAGCTTAAAATGGTTCATCCATATGAAAACAATGCTTTCTAACTTAAATAGGATGGACCTCTCGGATATCCCATGGGGTCTCCTATCTCAGGAAACTAAGCCGTTAAAATCATGTATGAACTCGAGAGCCAGTGAGGTTATGTTAGTTGATGCTGTCAATTTAAGACTGGGCCTATAGTACTTAGAACACAGAATGGAGTGGGGTTTTAAAGCATATTTAAACATAATTTCCTGGCCCATGGGGAGATCACTGTATTGGTGTTTTAGACTTGGCATACTGGCTGCAGCCTCTTTTACCGCTTCTTGGAAGGAAGACGCTACTGCAAAGTGCCCATTGTGCAGATCTTTTAAAGAAACTCTGTTGCACTTTATGTTAACCCGTCGGAAAACCTCCCAACTGAGACGGTTACATTTTAGACTCTGGCATTCGCTATATAGTCCCTGCAATGTACTGTTTAAGTCACTGCCTGTTTTTAAATTATATTTTCAGAGCATGGTTGCAGAGAAACAAAGCCGTGAAGCAAGGTGTTTTTAATTGTGGGACTAATCATTAAATGGGAAAACAAGCCGAGAGGGACACTTGCTACGGGCATCGGCCCTATATACTTTTTGGAAGGATCAATCCCACTTCAATAGGACACGCAATCCACAGAAACCAGTATTAGAAACTTCAAACGAGATTTCCTTGTACTAATACTGTTATCTAAACCATACAATAAAAGATAATATTGGAAGAGGCAGACCAAATTTGACTATAATCAGTCACTCTCTTTGGAATCGGTGCATTAAGTTGTCCCTAGCAACCATGATTGTTATGTTGGGCTTAACCAACACCCAGCTACCGGAGGATACTACCACATCCTCGGCACTGTCCAGATTAAAGCCAGCTGTCCCAATGTAGCTTGGTAAAATAGTTAATCCTTAGAGCTGAAGAGGGTTTTGTTGTTGTGAACCCTGAGTCAGGTTCTGTGTATACCATGCCTTGCACCATCTTTTCACAAAGTGGCTACAACAGATTACACAATCCACAGGGATATGTCAACACCCTTATTCATGATCTGCTGGATGCTTTAGAGGAATACATATTGGACTGGGAGAACCAGCTAGTAAAAAAGAGATTCTTGGGTAACAGTGTCAGTGGAGAGGGTCTCCTCAATGTCTTTAGTTCAATGTTCAATGTCTATTCTAATCCACACAGTACCTAGTTGTCTGCATCCTGGAAATCGTCCGTCAATGCGCACACACTCCCAGGAAGTTTTAAGTGCCCCAGCCCACTTCTTTACTTGGACCTAGCAGGTGATTCCAGTTATGAGTAGTCATCCAGGAATCTGTAGCAATATGACACACTTTCCCTAAGGCACTCCTTGTGCTTATACTGGGGCATGACCTTGCAATATCCCTCTCTTGTGCTGCAGGGTATACTCACATACAATTTGCTGTCATGTGCATAGGTCCTTTTCAGGGTGCAATCAGTACAACCCTCAGCTAGTGGTTTCTTGCATGGGCTTGAGTCCACCACAGGCTCAGCTTAGGCTCTCAAGGTTGTGCAGATTATTTTAGCTCTAACCTTGCCACTTCCAGTATCTGTGCTAAAGCCCCCAGCAGGCTACTCCCTTGGTCCTTCACTTTAGAACTGGCCCTTGCCAACATGTTGGTTAAGGTCTCCAGCAGGCTGCTTGTTCTGGCCTCTCCTACAATGCTTAACCCTTTTGCAATGTTGCCTATTTAGTTTGGCCACCTATGGTTCTTCCCCTCTCTCTCTCTCTTCCGCTTCTCTCACTGCCAGAGCACCAACACTCTGGCATGCCATGCCAGCACCTACACATGAATATTGCTTGTTTATTTATGTTGATCACTGTAGATGAGCTCAACCAAGAATTCTGCATGGTTTGTGAACTTGCAAATGGAGTCCAGCGTAAGCAGTGAAGTCCCTGCAGATACCTTGACGTGACAACCCTTCCTGAGATGGCTGTTCTCAAGTGTCTCGCCCAACTCTGTTCCCCACAGAAAGAGGTTGTCTATGCACGTTCTCTGATGCTTCAGGAGATACATTTCCTGTTGGGATATACTGCAGATGTTTCTCTGCAGTGGCGAGTATATGGCGCATGATGGCATATACACAGGGATGCTGGGGAGCTCTGGGGCATCTCTGGTGTACGACCACTAGAGATTTCCTCCCATAGCTGTTTGATTTCCCTTTTCACACCATCGCTTACATACACTCTTTGAAACAAAACTAAAAGCACCATTTAGGACATAATGGCAAAACATGAGTTGTGCATTTGTTCCATACAGAACTGCATTCTGCCATTTGAAAAACTGTAATACAGGAACAATCAGGGGAAAGGGAAGAACAATACACAAAGAGATACAATTTTGACTGATTAATCATTTCAAATGTATTTGACTTCATAAAGGCCTTTAAGAGTTTTCTGTGGATAGCCGTGGAATGATTGCATGAAAGGTCTAATAATGTGCATGCGAGCTGTACGTTCTGTAGTGACATTTTATTTAAACAAGATGTGTGGTAAAAGACTTAAAGCAGTATGTGAGAGCATGCCAGGTTTATTTCCCAAAGGATCCTATTTCATATATTAGCAGGAAGTCTTAGTTACCAAAGTGGTTACGAACTGGCAAAAATGAGCAAATCCAGGTCTGAAGTGCTTTCAGCACACATTTATAAATGGTAATTTCTTTTTAAAAAGAAAGGTGTGCTTTGTACCACGTCGCCAATATGCTTCTTTTAGCAGAGCAAAGCCAGGATGTTAGCAGCGTTCACTGTCCCCTGAAGTCTCATTTGTGGTTCAAAATGTGTTTTGTCACAATTACTTTTTTGTTATTCATCATACTATGCTTATTTTATTTCATCTTATATATTGCAAGTTTAACAGCAACACTGATTTATCAGCACTTGGACACTGTTTGGTGGTTCCTTTGGCGCTCACTGCAGGATGCCAAACTGTGTACCAAGACAGCGAACACACACCTGAGCCTCCACGTGGTAACGGTATCAGATATGTCAACTCCCTCCCGGTCCACAACTGAAAAGACCAGCACAGTGGGAAGTCTGTAGGGTTGATTCACAGGAATATCTTCATTAGCTGAAAGAGAATGAGGGAAGCTGTGACTACAGGCCATACAATGTAGCTCCCTCCTACCTTTGCAAAAGGTATACGCTTGGTACACACAGGTGTCAATGGAACCGGGCATTCACCTAATGTCAGCGTTGACTTGCCCGCAGGCACACAGGATATCACTCATCTTGAATCTGTACTGTCATGGGTGGGACTATGGATATTGTAGGTCAGAACTGAATCCAGAAGTTCGCTTAATTCAAGGTAGACTTCCTAAAATGGCATGGCATGGATGTCACAACATGGGGGTGCATTCCTCTCTATGAGGTTCTATGATTCACCTAACTGTCCCTAGCTAGAATACACGTACTTGGTTGCTGAAGTGAAGGATGAAATCCTTCCTGAAGTGAAGGTGACTGAAAAGCAGAATGCGGCTTGACCCATAATCCGTAGATGTCTGCTGATCAGACACTGAATCTCCAATCATTGCCGGTCTTACCGACACACATCGGAAGTTTTGTTGGTCAACTTCTGGTTTGCCATAACACATCTCTGAGCCTGGCTCCATCCCTGAAGGTGTTATCTTGGGCACAGGCACCAGGCTTCGGGATGCTGATGGGCCCTGGAACCAGGTTGCTTGTGAGTGTTCCTAACATTGATACATTGTTCTTCCCCCACACTGTACAGTTGGGATGCTAGTTTCCGTTGATATTGACAATCTCAGCTGCTAGGTGATAGGCTCTTATAACCGAATATGGATGTATTGTATTCTATTGGCTGCATTTCCAACTGCTTCCTTTTCTCATTTAAGGAACCCCTTCACTGGTCCCTTTTTCAATAAAGGTAACTGCAAACTTTGATTATTAGTGTTGTACTCTATACTTGCATTACATCTTTTATTAAAATGTTTCCTATCTAGAGTACTATACATTATTACACTGCAGTAACTGTACATTTTCTGTGTAGATTTGTATTTATATGAACATCAGAAGGGAGGGTGGTGATCTAAGAGGGAGAGACAAGAAGGATATAAATATTTAAGTAGCATCATCAGAAAAGGTAGGAGAAGCAAACAACAGAAATCCCAGTGATGAAGGGTATTAGCTGATTGTAATACTCGCCATAAATAATGCAGCATGTCTTTACATTGAAATAGCAAGTACTTTATGTTAAGCCGACACCCCAGAATATTCAGAAAACAATTGTGTTATTGTAAATTGTAATATAAGACGTGTTATAATGTATAATAATTATGAATTAATTCGTTATAATTCATAATATAAAATGTCTGCATGTTTGCTGTCAGGGGAAAGTGGAACATGGTGAGCTGTGCAACCTTGAATGTTAGTATTCCATAAGGCAGTGATAGACATAGTTTATTACAAATCATTTGATAGACATTTAAATCTATTGTTGGGCCTATGCTTTATTAGATTTCTCATACAAATAAAACATACTCAAAGAGAAAATGTTCTTTTTACACGTCACATTAGTTTAAACAGACCTCAACTGCAACACCAACATACTAGCTAATGACCCTTGTACCTGGCCAGTCCACAATGTTATCACCTTCAATATTACCGAGACAGTTCACTCAGAGCTCTCATCCCAACCAGCACTGGCCTCTTCTCAAGAAACTCACGCTACTTATCTACAGCCAACCTACTCCCCGTGTTGCTACGTCTCACACGCAAATGCTGACCCTACCTCCATGGTCCAGCTATATAACCAAACCTTCCTCAAAGCCATCAACAAGCAAGAACCTTTGAGCAACCGCAAACCCAAACCATGTGCCCACCTTAATTCTTGGTATACCCCCAGTCTCAAAACCCTACGCTCATCAAAAAGAGCAGCGGAGACTGCCTGGATAAAAACACCTTCAGATGAGAACAAACAGCACTTCACAGACCTTTCCAAAAAGTTAAAACAAGCTATTCTGCAAACTAAAAGCACCACACATAACAGGAGAATTTAAAAAGCAAGCTTGGGCACAAGAGAGCTCTTTGCTGTCTTACACTAGCTTGCAACACCAGCTCCCTCGCCTGATAACTGCACCAAGGATCTCAGCTGATGGAAGAACATCCAAAACACACTCCTGGATACAATTTCCCTACTGCAAACTAAAATCACTACAAAATAAAACTCTCTGCAACTGACCAGACCCTGGACAAGCGTCCCCAACACCATTCCTTGGTTTGAATTCACCCCGGTCATGACCACCGAAATGACCAAAATTATTAAAGGCTTGAAACCTTCCAAAATGCCAAGGAGACATATGAACAGCCACCATTATAAAGGATTGTGCTGACAAGCTTGCCCCGTTCATTACAGCGCCAATCAATAATTCCTTCTCAACTGACAATGTCCCAGAGAATCTAAAAGAAGCCTGAGTACTCCCCCTCCTCAAGAAGCCTACACTAAATGTCAACATTCCTACCAACTACCACCCATCACAACCATACCTTTCCTCCTCAGAATACTTGACAGAGCAACCTATCTAAAAAAACATAACTATCTGGAAACCCACAATCTTCTCAGCCTCTGCCAATCAGGCTTCCACCCTGGTCAAGGAAAAGAATCCTCCATCCTGGACTTAAAAATTCAAATGGATGAAATCAAAGACAATGGCAACATGGCTCTCCTCCTCCTACTGGACCTCTCAGCAGCCTTTGACTTGGTCAATCACAAAATCCTCTAGCAACACCTCTCCTCAGCTGCCCACTTCTCGGTTAAAGCCATAGCTTGTATAGAGTCCTTCCTATCTAACCACACAATCAGAGTGTTCTCTACCTCAGCAGCAGCGCCCCCTGCCCCAGTCACCTTTGGAGTGCCACAAGGCTCATGTACCTCACCGACCCTGTACAAGATCTTCACCAACCCCATTTTGACCTCCTTGATGACCTGGGTGTCACCTACACTAACTACATGGATGATATCCAAATCCTCCTACCCATCTCTGGGAACTATGACACGGACTGTAACGCACTAAGCAAATCATACCAAACCATTCAGGCCTGGATGGCACAACACGGTCTATGCTTAAACGATGAGAAAAATGAATTACTCCTTATTGGCACGCAATCTTGCTTAAACACACTCAATGACTCATACAAATCCTTTTCCATCGACGGGTAAATCCTCACCCATTGCTAAAGAGGTAAAAACCCTGGAAATATATATAGACTCAACTTTATTACTAACTAGACAGGTAAACGCTATCACATCAGCAGCAGCACACATCGCAAAATTGATCAATGCCTGCAGGTCATTCATATCCACTGACAGTTGCATCACATTTGCTAGAGCCGTCATACTATCCAGGATTGACTAAGGCAACTCTCTCTTTGCAGGCACCAATACCACAACATAAGAACCTACACGTCATCCAAAATAACACAGTAAGAGCAGCGTTAAACATCTCCAAAAAATACCACATTTCCAGAGCCAGATGAAACATCCACTGGCTCCCAGTCCAAGAACGCATCAGGTTAATACGCTCTCACTGACCCAAAAATGTATCTCAAACACTGCCCCTAGTTATCTGCCTAGAAAAATGCCCAAATCACAATCCTCCAGACCTACCCAGGCTGACTACTCGCACCTACTTGACATTCCCAGATACAGGCACCAGAAGGCATGGGGCAGCAGCTACCCCGTGATTGCAGCCAAACACTTGCATGCCCTCCCTTTCGCGCTAAGATCGGATGTCTCCTTCTGGTCCATCCACAAAGGCCTCAAAACCTTGCGCTTTTCCCAAGACCTTAAAAATTAACTGAACCCACCCAACCCGACAAACCCGTGGAAACGCCACCTCCACTGGATAAGAAACTTAGATCTATGTACCATATATGTACCATTTATGCTTGAAACCTGTGTAACCAATACTTTTAAACTAATGCACCACCTATGTCTGTAGCCTTGTTGCAACCAGGTGTAAACACTGCCCTCATGTAAACCAGCGCCCAGATGCCCCTGGGTTCAGTGTGCTTTACAAATGTTAAAATAAATAAATATATAAAAATAAAGAGGTTTGTTTGTGCAGAAGTCAACTCTGTTGTCAAGCAATAATGCGCAGATCCATTAGCCATCATTTTGCTCTATGCCTGGCAGAGTTAATGGCACATATGTATTTTCAGGAGACAGATTTGCTGTACCCAAATTACAAACAGATATAGCTAAGTGCAACATTTATAATGGTTGTATTGTTAAGCTAATAGCATTTTCCCTACAGCAGGTCATCGACCCCTGACCTGGCAGAGCATTGGGCCTCGTAAAGAATGAATCTGTGTCATCAATCAGCCTATTAAAATGGTTCTGTTGACATAATGGAAAAATCACACTCATGCCATTTAAGCTAAACTGTATATAAAATGTGCACTGAAAAACATGCATTTAAATTGACTATGTATAATACATTAGAACCATCAGTTTTAGCACCACTAGTCTGGTTTAAAAAATAAATGTAGACCTGAATTCAGCAGAAAAAGGAACATATTATGCATAAACAAGATATGATATATCAAAATGCATGTATTATTAATAAGTTTGCATATTTTAAAAACTCCATTATGTAGGCCATGACAAACATAACGGATGGCTCCAGACTCAGAATATTCTTGCAAATCTGAATATATAATTGTCATAAATATTTTGTGCCAATATTCAGAACTATAAAACACATTTATATTCCAGTTCAATTTGTATTCCTCATTCCTTATGAGTGGGCTTGTTCATAGCTCATACACCCCGGTATGATACAAAAAATAAATGTTGCCAATAGAAGCCAGTAGAAGGGCTATAGTTGGTGTGAACAAGTTAAGGGGACTTATCACAAGCACCGTCCAGTCCAAACTTTTTGCTTCAAATGATGCTGCATGTGAAGAGTTTTCTGTGTATTTAAAATCAGAGAGTTTTTGGAAAGTTGAAAACCAAGAGTGCATGTCCAACTTGAGAAAATCAGAATGCAATTCCAAGTTGCTGATGGGAAATCTCCTTAAGTACATCTTTTCCCCACGAGACTGAATGCAGAGGTCTCCCCCAAGGCAGAACCAGATTACCTTAGGGGTATTTTGGGAGAAGGTGGACAGACTAAAATGAGCTTACCTGGCAATGCTGACTAAAGCCAGTTGAGTTGATGTCCTGTCTCATTCTGGGCCTTTGAAAGACAAACCAAAAGGTGTACAGTCATCCCACAATGTTTAAACAAATGCCCCAGGAATGTAATACCAGATATCAATTACAAGTATTTTGCGGAAACTGTCTTTACAATCTATGTCACTGAAAGGGTGAATAGAGTACAAGGCATATGTGTGTGTGATTGATAGTTTAAACTGAAACAATATGTAGCTTCTTCTCCTGGATTCTGGGATATCTAAAGGCCATAGACATCCAAAACTGAAATGTAAAATGAGAATCCCTTATGAGTGGTGTCAGCCATAGATGAAACAGTAAATACACTATATTCCTTCATGAAAACTTTGAATAAGAGTTTTGTGAGGTTGAATTGTATTGCTTGAGAATAGTGAGAGAGTTAGTTGCTGCTGTCCCACATTCTGAAAAGAAACAGAATCCCAGAACGCAAATATTTTGAATTGTTTGCAACTATTTCAACACCACAGAGATACCCAATAGTATTAATGCCCATGCTAGGAGCCAACAGCTTGACACATATAGTACCCATCATTTTAATGAAAGATTTGTTACAGTGAATATTTTCTCTGGTGCCAATACCTGTTCATAGTTTCCAAGAAAAATAACTGAATTGTTTTGAATAAAATGTGATTCTGAGAATTGTTTTACTTTTCTGAATCAAACAACCAATGTGAATTTGTTTCTGCACATTGTGGAGTATTTTATTGCCTACAATGCTTGTATGAATTGGAATGAAAATGTTCGCAAGACAATAGCAGAAGTTTCATTTTCACTTTCTTTAAGAAAGCTGTCTGAGAAAAAAAGGATGTCCATAGTTAGACATTATTACAGTGAGGATCTGGAGACTGCGAAGTGGAAATAAAAATAATCCTCTTTGGGAACTTCTACAGAGAGGGGGTGTACAGAGGTGGTGATGTTGTTCCTTGAGCTAGAGATGAAGCAATCAGGTAGAGAGAAGTGATTAATTAAAGAACAGTATCCAAAGGAAGAGAGAGATTGTAAATGGAAGACACATTGTTTACAATGTCAAAGGCAGTAGAGGATGAATGAGGATGAAGATAGAGAAGAATTTCGAGTGGTGAGCAGTAGGCAGGGAGTTGGAGACATGCATGAGTGTTCTTTGTTTGTTCTTTCGAGTCAGTTGAATTTCGTATGCTCCATCACTTTAGAGCAATAGAGGAGGAGGAAGGAGGCAGGATGTGAGTTGGCTAGGTTCTTGGGGTCATTGTATGTGTCATTTTTAGAGAGGTCAATACATTTGTTAATTAAAAACTGGTGTGCAAGTACCCAAAGACCAGTGAAAGTTGGATGAGGGTAGACAGGAATGATCAGGTAGGAGGTGCTAGAGCCTTTATTGTTTGAGAGTCAAACAGTCAATAGGCGTATGGAATAGGTGGTCATCCCAAAAAGAGGAGTGCCCATTGTGGGATACATTGAGGGAAGGATTATTAGGATGAGGTGGTGGATGTGATCAGTATTAAGCAGAAGGATGGAGAAGATATAGAAGAACAGTGAAGATGTTTCTAATCGTGAAGGTTTTAGATGAGAAATAGAGAGCAAAGAGAGAAGAGGGGTTTGGAGTAGGGATGGAGGCTTGTAGTGCTTACATGGTACAGGACCATTCAAGATGATGGAAATTGAGAGGCCAAGATAAGGTTGGTGCAGTAGCTGTGTTTAGTGGTGAGCAAAGGAGAGAAATTCATTGTAGGTATTAAGGAGGACTGGATAATCAGTGGGGTAATTGAGGATTTGGGTCAGGCAAAGTAGGGTAAAGGATCGAAACTCAAAGATTTTGGAATATCCTTTATTGGTAGAAGAGTGTTTCAAAATGATCAGTGTGGAATGAGTTGTTTCAGATATTTTCAGCCTCACTACAAGTGAGCTGGTCTCAAATTAAGGTGCTGATAACAACGTTACCGGATCCTTTTCCAGACCGGCTCACTCCGTGTTTGCTGGTGGGGGCTGTGAACCACTGGCAGGCCTGACCTGCTGGTAGTTTAGGCCCCTATCGGCAGATTATTCACTGAAGCACCTGCACTGTTAAAATCTGCGCCGGTGCTTCAGTGTTTCCATTCCCATGGAGCCCTATTGGACTATTATATTGGACTATTATAGGGTATTCTTTAATATGTGTGCTAAAATAGCACACGTATACGGTACCATTTTGGTGCCGTTAGACTGGAGGAGTGCCACAAGAAGCCTTGTTTGGTGTATATGAAAGTATTCATACTAAACACCAGCAAGCAGCTTCAACGTTGCATCCTGCAATGAAACACACGTCGGCCTGAAACAAATCCCTAGGAAGATGGTGCACAGTTACTATGCTCCTTCTTTCCAAATGATTATGGCAGGAGCCACCACGAGAAGGACTCATGCTGAAATGAGGGGTGTAATTATTGGTCTTTTGCCATAACCAATCTGAAATAATAACACAGTACCTGACATGACATCATAAGTCTTTGACATCCTATATAATGTTCTATACTTTACTGTGCATTTCATATTTTCATGTTTGTAGTTTGGTTAATTGTGACTTTTTATATGTTATATGTGACATTTAAACAACTTACAAAACAAGAAATTGCTATTTTCCCTGGCAAGTATGATTAAATGTAGGGTATTGGCTTTCTAAATGAAAATGTGTATGCTGCCTAGAAAGTCTCTATCCATGGACTTACATCTAGACATGAGGACAAAAGAATGCACCCTCCTTAATAGCTGGGTGATGGATTGTGAATGTCTCTTGTTAAATATAAACCAAACAAGAAGCCCTCTTGCACCACGATTGGTGTCTAACAAGGGAAGCAATACATATCTATGCCCTATACAGTACTCTGGCTATGGAGTAAAACACCTTAATACACTGACGGCATATATTATAAAATGTCCTAGTCCTATATGGAGGGCTTGCTTCCTTAGATTGAGGTTAAGGGCCTGATTCATAGAAGCGTTTTATAATGATGCAGCCCATGGAAAAATGCTCTGTGAATCAGGTCCTACATCTTCTACGGACGATGGAAGTTGTGGGAGCTAGGTGGAATATATCCAGAGAAGAACTTAGTTGCCTATTATGCAATGATGATACAGTGATCGAGACACTTGAACACTTGCTTACTGATTGCACTGAAATGCATGTTCATAGATACAAGCACTTTAAGTTTTTTGAAAGACATGAATATATGAGAAGCAATCCGCATATCATTATTCTACACCAACTCACCCCTTCATCAAATTCCAACTCCCCTAATATGTATTTTAAAATGTACCCTAACTCCAAACCTCACCAAAAAATGAAGCAGACAGATGAGTGGGAACAGCAATTTCACTAAATGTGGTGAAACTGCTGCTGTGAGTTGGGACGGTACAAGGAGTGCCTGCTGCCTGAACACTGGTAACGAGGACTCTGCCCACTGTAAGTGGCAGCCCATGCAAGTGCTATCTACCAGCCTTGCTTGCTTGGAAAGCAGAAGAAGGGCTTCTATTATCCCCGGAGAACCTGAACAGGGTCCCTCAGCAACCATGGATCAAAGGAACAACTTCGTGATCTGTTTCCTGACTCAAACCGCTTTCGAGCAAACTTAACACCCTCTGAGCCATTTTTAAGTCACTGCAAGATGCATAGACCCCCCTAGAGTTGCTGACCTAACCACTGCCTACCTGTGCTCCAGCTGTCTTCAAGCCAATCCAACTGAATGAACCATCTTGAGCTGCTGATTCAACCTTCACCTGCCAAATCTTCAGCCTATTCTAGCCGATCACTGATACAGAACTGCCAGTGCATGGCTGGACCGCATTGAACTTACTCAACCATCTCGATGCGACGTGCACTAGATCCATTGGGAGCACCCGACTTGACCATCTTGACATCTCCTCCTCCAATCAGAAAGTGCTAGGAAGCATGACCCAAAGCTGTCAAGCTACCCATGAAGATAAAGGTTTTGTCCCCCTGGTGTGCTTTTACATATACTACTGACAATTTAAGACCCTGCACCATACCTTTTTAACACATGTTATTTCATTTGAACACTTCTGTAAAGACATGTGCCTGAATACCCCTGCCATCATACCCAGAGGGCCCTTTACAATCAAAGGTATGCATATTCTGTGTATTTCATTAGAGGGGTGGCTGTGTTTTATTAGTTTATCTTTTATTTTAGTTGTATTAAAGATGTGTATTTTATGGAACCTCGATGAGACATTTCTTCTGTTTTGCTACCACAATACTATTGCTATTTTGGATGCTCACCTGCTGGTTCACACCCCTTTTGAAGAGTGTGTGATGCCCTTCAACCATGCTACCCTAAGAAAATAAGTAGATATGCCTTTCATCTTTGGTTGAACTTTCACCTTTCTAATTGAGGTCATTGAATGGGATCTTTTTTCTCCAAAACCCATCCCTATATTCCTTCAGAGCCGTAGTCCTTTCATCACAGCTAAAGTGGAATTCAAACTAAAGTAGGGCTCTAGATAGGAAATTAGGAATAAGAGTAGAGTAGAACACCTGATCCCCTTCCTTAGAGAACAGAAAATGAGAGCAGCATGCGAGATTTGTTTCCTAACAAATCAAAGAAATCATGTAGGGGATTTTCATTTTTTCCTTAGAAAACAGAACATCATGGAAAATAACACCTATTTTTCCCTCTAGCAATTGGCTACCATTCTTTAAATCTCCCGGGCACGCGTTTTTGTGGGAAACATCTAGAACGCTCACTGGGCTTGTGGCTTCTTCCTCTCTGCACTGCTCTTTCCCTCTTCCTCGTCCCAGGATTTGAGTGATTCTGGGACAAGAAGTCCATTATTGGTGATTGATTTAAAAAGCTTGAATAAACATTGTCCATAGCTCTAGATGCTAATTCAGTTCTAGATGATGGAGACATGGAACTGGAGAAGGTGGTATTGTAATCTCTAAAAGATAGACCAATGTTGGAGGTTTGTTCTATATGATTTGGGAAAAGGTTTTCCTATTTTTCCAGGTTTTGTCTATATGATTTGGGGAAAGGTTTTCCCTACTTTTCCTAGAGTAAGGTGTAGACATATGAGGGTCTTAGGTATGGGGGGGATTATCTTCAAGGGAAAATGGGGGATACCATATCTCATCCAATGAAGCCATGATGTCTCTCCGGAGGGTGTCTCCTCCCCTGTGATCCTCATTGAGATAGCCACCCCAGGGTCAGGATCCGGTAGCGGCTGCCGTCCCCTGTCCTCATGGAAAGAGGTCACCACCGGGAGAGCAGTGATGACTTCATCTGATTCATCACAAAGGGCTCTGCCTCTATCCACCAAAGTGAATGCAAATCTCTAAATTCATTTTGAGATTAGAGCAGAAGCTGAAGCTACAAAACGATGCAACAATCCCTGCACTTCCTTTAAAAGGTTTAAGAGGCTTGCAGCCCTATTTTGAATGGGTTGAGCAAGAATATATTGGAACATTCTCTTTTTGTGTGTTTTTTCGAATATGTGGACAATTCATTTTGTTGATAAAATTGTATATTATATAGTTTCCTTCAGTTTGACAAAAATATACAAAAACATTGAAACACACCATATCTAAACGTATGTAAGGCATTATCAAGGATTGTCAAAGCATGTGAGCTATTCCGAAGTATTACATGCATTCAGTAGAGAATGGTTTTTAGTCCATGAAGATGGAGTCTTGTCGGATTGTTCTCTGGGCGCTTCTACGCCAGTGTTTCGCCGTCTGTTGCGAAGATTGCTCTTCGCTTCTGTAACGGTTTGGCACCGGGATCATCGTGAACAAAATGTTCTTGGTCCACCGCGTGTAAACATTTCACATCACAGAAACTTTTCTGAATCTGATATTCATTTTCTGCAAATAGATGAGAACAATTGCATTGCATTGCTTCAGTGCTTACGTCAAATAGTTGGACGTATGTTGCTGACAGTTGCACTGGACAGTGTCAACTTTGAGAACTGCGTCCAAAGTTGTCTCTGTTCATTTTTAAATGCAACTGTATCACCTTAATGTTCCTACTTATAGTGCTTTAAAGTCAAGTAATGGCCCCTGTTATTATAATGAATTGTGATCTTTTGAAATACCACTTAACTGCTGGCATTTCCTATACACGTTCATTTGCCAGGTGCTGTCACCTAAAATGTCTTAGCTTGGAAAACCCTTGAACAGGGTGGATATAAAACAAATCCTCCTGAAAAACAGTATCTTAACTCATACTTAATCATGCTTCTTACTTCCTTGCTTTTCCTCCACCACTGACTTGTATTGGCACTTTTATTCTCTGCAAGGGATTTTTTGTCAGTCATATTGTTTATTTGTGTACGTCAGTCATGAATCTGCAACCTTTGGCTCTTTAGCTCTTTTTGGACTACAACTGCCAGAAAACAGCCTCAACATTTGTGTTGAAGGTGTTTTAAAATCACAGTCCAAAACGTCTGGGGAGTGGTAGGTTGCAGATACCTGTTGCAAGGTTCTGGAATAGGTAGGTAGCATTTTCTTCAGTAGCTGGGTAGGTTCTTTATTTACACTGTTGTAGGATTTGATACATCTACACATATGTAGATTCCTTGTGTCACTTTCTTTACATGGTTACATGTCACTTGCTCATGCACTTGCCACATGCTGGCCGCCATCTTACTTATTGCTATTATCTATTCTCGTGTACTGCACTTTCCTTCCTCGCTTCCCATGCACTTGCGCGATCTGAATGACACCAGGCGAAGTAAGATCGTTGTCTCAGTCTTCCCTCTGTGCCCCCTCCCTTGCCTCGTCACGCCTTGAAACGCTTGTGTATAGGCGCGTTATAAATACCATATCATATCATATCATAACATATGCTTGATATGCTTCTCTTCAGGTCCGATATGATGAGGACTTGGCAGTTTTAGTTATCCACTATGCAAACTCTCTGTCCCTTTTCTATGTGGCACTTGCTGCACAGCAAAGAAGAATTAATTTCCATTGTTGTCAATCTTAATTATTAGTGTGATTCGATCTCTTCATGTGATAGTAGAGGAGAAAATGGTATTACTCATAGAGTTTGGTTTAGCATTACTAATTTCTATATGTAATCCAATTAAAGTACCATGTAATTACTGGGTACCTAGAGCTGTAGTATCCACAGAGTAGCACATTATTGAGAGGCTGGGAAGGGGAACTGTGCAGGTGGCAGAGACAAGTCCATTGAGCTAGAAGGATGTGGAGACAGAAAAGCTGACATTCATTTTAAACAAGGCAGGAGACTGGGAGCTGGCTGCATGGAGACTCTTTGGGATTGGGACTGTTAGGAAATGACTACTGCCCTGCCAGAGTACAGGGATCAGCAGGATATTTAAGCACCGACTCAGTGTGACCCTACAAGGGAACAGCAATGCTTTCAATCATAACGGTGGTACCGCCTTATCAGGAACATGATGCCACCTTTGCCTCTATAAGATAGCATGGGCCAAGTGCAGGCCCACTTTTCAGTAGGGCGTGGGCCAGAATAGAGGCACTCAAAAGAACAATCGAATCGTAAGTACCAGAATAAAGGGCAGATCCAACCAAGGCTCTATAATAAATAAGACGTTAATTATACTCAAATTAAGCACATACTATTAAAAGCAACAGCAGTCCATCCCTGTACTTTGATGCACAGCAAATACAGACATTGATAGAAAAGAGGACTCTGGGCATTGATGACTAATGGTCTGCAGGTAAACAGATATGTAGACAAGACAGCCACCTTCAAGAAAATGCCTTTAAGGCTTAAAATGTGGTCTTAAGATATCACTATAGTCCTTATAATAAGGCCAGAGTGACAGAACCACTGATGTATACATTTGTATCTTCTTTCATGATCTCCACAGCAACATGACTGTTATCAGGGGTGTTTCCAGTGGGTCAAGTTGGGTTTGAGTTAAGTTGGTGAGCTAGCTCGAGGGGATTCAACAAAGCAACGAGGTTTGATAAGTAGCAACGGATTCTGCCTGAAAAGAAGCTTCGGGCAGGCAGGCAATGTCAAGTCAGTGCAACTCAAAAGCTCAAGAGCCAAATGTATCTTCTTTTGGCCCTTGGGGTACTGTGGTGCCCTCCACAGGGTCGTTGAGGAAAGGTGAGTCGGTCTTCTGCCCTTTCCAGCCAGGAAGGTTGCCAGGGACACTTGAGGGGAATGCCAGTTCTGCAGGTAGAGTCTGCACCCGCCGTGGAGGTCCTTATCATCATCTAATCGATGGGACCTTATGGTAGCAGTTCTAGTAAAATGATCTAAGGTAAAAGGCTAATCATTGCTGTTGTATCAAGGGTTATACGCTGGGAGGTCAGCTCACAGACTGCATCCTCTGCTGGAAGTTAGGGGGGTTGCCTAAGAAATAAAGAGGGGCCCTGACATATTCAAGATGGCTTTCTTAATCTAAAGGTCCTCTCCCAGCTGCACTGCTCTTGCATCTAGCACCCATCTGCTTCAATTCAAAAGGCCTTTAGTTATTATCCCCTATCCCTTGTATGGCTTTCCTGTTATGTTGCAGAGGCCTCTCTGAAGCTCCGAGATCAACCCCACCCCTGGAGGAGATACGTCCCTTTCCCCTAGGAAGTTGCCAAAGTTGCCCAGCAGAGAAGAGAAACGAGGGTTTCCTGGACAAGCCGCTATCTGTTGTGGTAGTATACCAGGGGTGGACACAATACACAACTGGCACTGCAAGTGGATGATTTAAATGAAATCAGATTCGGTTTTGGCAATTTTAACTGTATTTTCGCATATGTCACTATATCTAACCAGACATAGCTTATATTTATATTTAAGCAAAGCACTGCCACCAGGTCATGAGGAAATGTAGCTAAAAGTGTTTGGAAACATTGAGTTAGTGCTAGCAGTAAAGGCAGCCCATGGCTATTGGAATTAATTTTGATAAAAGCGGGTTGTTTTCAGAAGGCACAAGTTATTCTGTAGCTACCATTAAGCCAATTCACATTGTAGCTGCGGGTATGCCTGTAGAATGAGCCCAACAGAATGTGCACTATACTTTTGAGCAAGGAACATTTTTGAAAGTGGGCGTGCTTATCAGAGCCAACTTTCCAAAAGAGGAAAACACCATTATTTTGAATATCGAAAATCAAAAAAATCTAGGAATTTCACACCGTCACAGATTGCATTCTGTCACAGGGGTCAAGTGCTAGTTAACCACTGGGAGACAGCTGACTTCCACACAGGTAACAGTCTTAGGCCTGATTTACAGAAGAATTTTATAGTGGCGCAATCCCATAGGAAAACGCTCTGTGAATCAGGCCCTTAAGTGTCTTTGCTGGTTAATCCAACAGGTACTCACTCCATCCAAGATAATGCTAACACTAGACACGTCTCCAAGCAGCTTAAGAAGAATAACAGGTCAGTGCCTGCTGTGAAAACCTCAATCACACATTGTTACTTGCCAGGCACAAGCAATGCAAGAACATGAAGTAATACAACCCCCGAAAAGTAGGTGCAGATTTGGAGAGTCATGGGCCCGGATTCATGGATTATTTATGCTGAAAAAAACGGTATTTGTGCACCATTCTGCCCGTAAATCCCTGTTTAACAAATGGGGATTTGCGGGCAGAAAGGCACACAAATCCCGTTTTATTTTCTAGCGCAAATAATACATGAATCAGGGCCATGATCAATGGAGATGAAACCAAGATAAAGCTGGAGACTGCTTAGTGAAGATGGAGACTGCAGGTAGCAGAACAATCACATTGGGGCGAAGAACAGGCAACACAGGGAGACTTTGATGATATTGTACAGGAAGTTAGGGACAGGCAAGCCGTGGAAAAGCAGAGGGCAAAGGGATCAACATCACACTGAGAGAGCAGACTGGAACACGGAATAAAGGGTGGAACAGAGCTGTACACTTCTAACCAGGAGAGGATGGACAGGTTGAAGAGGCAAAGTATGACGAGAGCCCAGCTTTCTAAAAGAGCTAGGGCTAAATGTAGCATGATGGCTGATAGATAAGGGCTAGAGTAACTCTTATGTTTTATAATGCTGTATTCCTTGTTGTGTATCCTTTGTAACTTGTAAGCATAGCACCCAGAAGCCCATGGGCTTGGTGCGCTCTACAAATAAATAAACTAAACTAAACTAGAGAATGCCAAACTGTTCCAGAAGAGAAACGTACCAAAGCACTTTAGCATAAAACTGTGCCACCGACAATGCACAGGAGCATGGACGATGGCCAAAGGTTCCATAAGGAAGGAAAGCAAGCTGGTTTGGAAGCAATGCTAAACACAAGAGCTTAAGGCCCTGTACTGTTTATAAGGGGAACAAAGCAGCAGTACACCAAATACCTTATTGGGTTGAACATGTCGATCACAGGCTCTTATAAGTATTTGCTCACAAAATCCTTGTGGGGATGAGCCACTACCTTAGAGCAGAGTGGAAAGCAGTAAACGATAGCTGCTGTTTCCTGGTCTTCACTGCTGCCATATTCAGGAAACGTTTTGGGGAGTGCATATTATAACTTCATACCATAAAAACAATATGTCATATTCTTAGATTCGATGATCCTCCAACACATATTCTTGGACACTCAGTTCAATACTGTTGATCAGCCTGTCACTTATCTTGGACAACAGGGTCCCTTACCACAGCTGTGTTTTGAGAATCGGTGGGGTGGTGTGCATTCCCTATCTAGTGAGGGCCCTGACATGGCTCGTGTCTGCTAAATTCTGGACCGTGATACACATTTGCGGTTCATATAAAGCGTAAAGCATTGTACACCTTCATTGCTGGAGGCGTCTAGGGTCCTGCAGTTGTTGATATCCTCTAGTGATGCATGGCTTCTGTCTTCTCTGCAGTGCAGCTAGTTAATTGAAATGTTGCGTGACTCTCCCACTTAGTGATCTTTAAGCCTTCCATCCGATCAGTGCTCTTAAAACAGTGATCCCACTTTCCAATGAATTCCATTCTTCCCAGCCTCCTCACCGGCTCTCCTACTCATACATACATAGTTCCATCACCATACTCCATGACTCATACTAACGACCACCTCAACATCTGGCACCTTGACACATCCTACGCCCTACCATTAACACCGGCATCCCGGCTTCATCCACATAATATATTCACAGCTTAACAGACCTCACAATCAAGTTTTAATCCAAAACACTTCATGTTCCCACTAGACCCCACTGTCTTGAAGGAAAGGCGCCAGCCAATCAGGTAGCCAGCAATGCAGGCTGAAATCAACACCAAGAGCCCACTACACATCCCGACCACTGGCATCTTTCTAAAAGGCCCGCCATTGTTTACTGCATCTCATCTCCATAGGCCCCTTCACAGCCACCATGTCTCCCCATAACTCGTATTCCTCAACCTCCATGCACTGCTTATCTGTCCTTAGCCAGACTGCTCGTTCCCCGGCGTTGGCATCTTCCCGCACAGTGGTATGCATATAAATAGTAAATGGTAAAGGAAATGTACTTCCTTTTTTTTTTGTATTTGTTTATGGTTTAATTAAAACCTTTACTAAAAAGTTACACATGTAAAAAGACAAGTGAGTATAAGATACAATGTCAACAATATAAACAAATAGAACATCAAAGCAACAAAACAAAGTTCACATATTCAGTTTAAAACACTATTAAAATACATAACATTACTTAATATATGTGAACCGCTGTGTTAGACATGTGAACATTTATATTTTAAAACCACATCTAATATTTTAAAGATAAAAATGCCTAACAATAAAACATGTATGTTTTTTTATAAAGCAATTACAAAGAAAATCGATCAACATTTTGGCACATCTTACGATCATATATAAAAAGGTACCCCTGCTTCTGGAACCGTAAGTACTGGGTAGTCCACATCGTTCCATTTACGAAAGGTTTCCTTCATGACTCAATAATTCTGCTTCTATTTGCTTTAATAATTGTACCAACGCAAACATCAATGCCTTATGTTTTCCTAACATCATCCTGTGCCACAGGGAGTCTAGGCAGTCTTCGAATTCAATATTAGCATCTTTCATAAGTAAGTTAGTTCTTGGTACTCTAAAATGCAAACATTCAAGTACTAGGTGCTTAAGAGTTCCCTGAGGTTCAGCACAGTTTGCGAATCTACAAGTCATTTCATGATCTTTGCCAATACCTAATCCTTTCTCGTGTATAAAATTGATTAATTTTAAAACACATATAGTACATGTGGACAAAATTAATGTACTTAAAACATGTACTTCCTTTACTATTTGTAGTGGCAGTCATGTCGGTGTTTATTTGTTTAAAATGGGAAATAGGCACGTGGGAGACCATTAGCACTCCAGATGTTGGGTCGGGGTTCAGTTCCCATTAGTGGCTGAGGTCAGGGCTTACTTATCCATTGCTAGCCCAAGGTCTTCTGGGGCCAGATTTGGTTAGCAGGCTGTTACCAGAGGAGCAAGACATACCCTCAACCACTAATGCTACATTCCTATTTACCATCAATACCCTAGTATATTGTTACTCCTCATAGTACCATATTTCACTATTGGAGCTTTATCCTGTGTTAAGACGAACCTCATTTGACAGTTTGACTGTTTTTGGCAGTGTGTGAATAGTGACCATGTTCCCTAGCACAATGGAGTCTAATCTCTAAACTTGTACTAATTTCTATCAAAATGGAGTTCCTTTCTTGGAATAGTTTACCTTTTTGTTTGGCAAAGTTGGGCAAAAGCAGTAACATGATAGCTATATTATGTGGTTGGGTACGGAACACTGTATGGTTAGGCATTTTCTACAGCACTGCTTTGGCGGATATTCTGGATTCCATGATCATTTGAGACACACGCACACGCACCAGCACACACACACGCGCGCGCGCACACACAGACGCGCGTGCTCTCTCTCTCTCTCTCTCTCTCCCTCTCTCTCTCTCTCTCTCTCTCTCTCTCTCTCTCTCTCAGGCACACACACACACACTCAGGCACAAACTCATCATACCTCATTTCCATGCTCATCATGTCAAGTCATCATATGGACACATTGCCACATCCTGCTCTGCCAGTCAAGGAGCATTGATATGTGCATCAACCTGAAGCTTTTCTCAATGCATTCGATGCTACTTCCTGCAGCTACCTGTTGGGAGCTGTTTTGTAATTGCCAATATTTCTCTGAAAAGCAACATGGTCCTTCTTTGGTCACAAGAGACAATGAAATGACAAATACAAGTGGCACAGGTGGACCGTTTAGACAGATATTGTGTTTCACCCCTATAGCCAGACGGGGATATTACGCTAACAGAAATGCCACATTCAAATATGGAGGTCACGATTTGCACTTCCACGTGCTCTGCCATAGTATTATTTGTTCCTCGAGCCTTTGCTAACGCGATACGTTAATTGGGTTATGTGATACGGAAAGCAATACGCAAGCCCCTCTGCCTTGCACATATTTTGATGGAGCACGACCATGTGTAACCTTGCTCTACATCCAAAGTTGAGGGCTGCCAGTGATTGAGGTGGGCCACTGGAAGCGCTCTGTGGTATCCTTTGGTAAACTTGGATGCTTGCCAGCGGGTCCCGGATCCTACCCCCAGGAGGAAGAAACATTCTTAAAAGTTTTCGTGTTAGTAATTCTCACTAGTATTTTGTGTCAGCAAGGCTGTGATTCCTATTCTACAGAAAGCAGAAAAAAAGTAATTGTTAATTATAACCGCCACAAAGTACAAAATGAGCTGTGAAAGGAGGCCTTCTTGGCAGCAGCTGTGAAAGCTGAACCAAGTTATTCGAATACTAATCTGCTGGTGAATGTAGCCTTGCAGTCAGGCTTTGGAGAATAAGATAAAAGAAACTAATGTTATTCAGGCACAGAAGATTTGAGATAGGGAACACGCCTCGCAAGCCATCTCCAAGTCAGGCCATAATAGGAGGACAAGCTGTAGGGCTGCCAACATGAATGTTCAAGGTAAACACTGGAGTCTATGCAGACTAGAATCACACAATGCACTTTAAATCAGCACGCAGTTATCGGAGGGCGCCATTGCAATGTAGTGTGCAGCCCAGTGCCAGCTTTCCTTTACTTCTAATTACCAACACCAAAGACAGCACACTTCACGTAAAAGTTTCTCTGATAGCATTAACTATATCTGTCTACATGTTTCGGTACCCCCTGAATAAAGCCAAGTACAACTTGCAGTTTATGAATTGTTTTGTTATGTTACTGGAATTATACTACACAGGCAGCTTCCATATTCATGGTTTCCAGGTGGTCTTGTTATCTGCAAGGAAGAGGGGGAGGGGGGTCAGGTTAATCGGGTGAGCGGGAAAGTGCATAGTTAGCACTGTTCTATCGGGGGAGCGGGAAAGTGCATAGTTAGCACTGCTCTATCGGGGGAGCGGGAAAGTGCATAGTTAGCACTGCTCTATCAGGGAGCGGGAAAGTGCACTGCTCTTGTGTTGATGTGCGCAGTTCGGCATTACACCGCTATTGTGTGTGGGACGGTTTCTAGGTGATCTCTGTCAAGGGCATAGGGGGCGTTTGTGTCCTGATAGGCGGCTTGTGTGCACATGGTGGTGGGGGGTCTTAGCCGGGGAGGGGATCTGTAGGTTGTGGAGGTGTAGCGATTAAGGGTTTTGATGCTGTACTTTCTAAAGAGGTATTTATAAAGAATGCATACATTGGGAAGGACCTTATTTCTTCACAGCAATTGATTTGAAGAATATCACCAACAATGCTCCTTTCTCCATCAAGGCAGCAACATATTATGATATTATATGTGTGAGCGTTTAGGTATCTCTGCAGTGATCATACGTTTGGCTGAGTAATAATCTGTCCATGACCACACATGCAAAACCCAGCAGAGAAAATACACCACTCCCCCTTCCTCTATAAGGATCAGGAATGGAGGCAATGTCCCATTGCCCCACACAAATTACCAGCCTTCCGTTACAAGATACTGAGGTTGGGGATACAGGCAGTGCAGACACATCGAGTTTAGGCAGTCGGAGAGCCTGGTTTTATGTATTTTTTTTACATTTTTTTGTTATTTATAGAGCACACCAAACCTGTAGACCTCAAGGCACTGTTAACAGTAAAGCACAACTTTGTGAGAAAACATACAGATAATACAGGCACACAATCGGTACAGCGTGTATTTACAAAGTACATGTACACACTAAATCAGCTATGCAGTTGTTGAGTCTGATATTGGATTATAAGTCAGGTTTTGAGGCATTTGCAGAAGGTCCAAAATTAAGGTTCCACTATTAGTGGTAGTGGCGGGGCATTCCAGGGCTTTCTAGCCACGACCAGGAAACTGAGACCCCCTGCTCTTTGCAGTCTGAAACTGGGAGTGGTAAGGAGGAGCAAGCGAGTGGACCGGATGGGTCTGATAGATTGCGACTTTACACATTTTCTTAACAGGTATCTTGGTGCAGTGTTCAAAAGGCATTTGTGAGTACGTTTTTTAAACAAACACTATCGAATGGTCAGCCAGTGAACATTCCTTCTAGCAGGTGATATGTGGTCTTCTTTTTTGGGATGATCAAGGCTTCTCTTAGCATATTGTTTTGTATGATTTGTAACGTATAAATATTATGGTTAGTAGTTACTGCAAAGAGGGAGTTGCAATAGTCTAATCTGGAAACAATGAGCGCTCTTGCAATTGTGTCGCAACATTCAGGGGAAAGGAAAGGTCTACAGGCATTAATAAGGTTTGTGGTTTTAGCTGCGGAAGAGGCAACTGCATTTACATGCCAGGTTAGTGATAGAGAAGAGTCAAGGTAAACCCCAAGTGATACCGTCGATAATAAATGACTTGTATGCTCTGTCAAGTTTGTTCAGTAGTGGCTGTGATCTGATCAAGAGAACTCGGTCTTTTCATCGTTTAGGCATAGAGAATGTAGGGCCATCCAGGCCTGAATAGATTGATACATTTTGCCCAAAGTGTTAGCATCAGCGTATAGGAACCTGAGAAGGGAAGGAGGATTTGGGTATCATCTGCGTAATTGGCATAGAGGATACCCAGGTTGTCGAGGAGGTCAAAAAGAGGTTTCATGAAGATATTGCATACTGTGGAAGAGACACACACCGCTGGTGACAGGTGCTGGGGCTGGATTGGCTGATGCAGAAGAGGAGAAAGCCCTCATTGTTCTGTCTGAGAGAAAGGATGAGATGCAGGCTGTTGCTTTAGGGGAGAAGTGGCCTGCCGATGGCAAGTGTTGGCAAAGAGTTTTATGATCCACCAAATCAAAGGCAGCTGAAAGGTCAAGCAAGAGTAGGAGAGCAAGTTTACTGTTACCTTTAAACTCATCTATTTGGATCTTTACATCTAGGAGTGCTGATTCTGTGCTGTGACCTGGACGGAACCCAAATTTTCACAGACCAAGAAGGTTGTAACATTCCAAATGCTTTTGGATCTGTAAATAAGCTGCTCTGTCCAGAATTATGAGTGGAAATGGGACAGTCATGATGGGGCGGTAGTTGGTGGGGATGTTTGGATCTAGGGTAGTCTTCTTGAGGGGGGTAGGACCCATGCATCTTTTAGATTCGACGGCACAATGCTGGAAGAGAAAGAGGTATTGATAAGTGGTGAGATAAATGGTGCAAGCTCTGATGCACAATCTTTGGTGACTGATGCCAGGCAGATGGAGGGTTTCAGACCTTTGATGATTGTGGTAACCCCCAGGTCAGGGACACTTTAGAACTCACACAGAGGTGTGTTTTGAGGTGGCAGTGAAAGTTTTAAGTCTTGTAGGACTTCAGAAGAGGTATTTCGAGCAGCTGGCTGGAGGGGGAACTGGTGATTCAAGTTCCCACAGTATGGTAAATCGCTCTGGAGTGCCTGAGTTGGCTTTTGCAATTCTGTCGTTGTAAGAGGAACTTTTAGCTTGGAGTATGGCCTGTTTTTGACAAGGTGATAAAGTGAACTTTATTGGAATCTGATGGATCCTTTTTCCAGGCAATCTCAGCTGCTCGCTTTGTTGTGCAAAGTGAGTTAAGGTTAGGGGCGAACCAGGTACTCATATGGGCTATTGACTTCGGTTTACATTTGCTCAAGGGTGCAACCTTCTCAATATCAAGCAAATGAGATTGGTTGTATACATGCACCATTATGGTGGGGTCATTAATCGTGGCTTGGTAAACTGTCAGAGACTTCAGCAGAGGGAGGATACTAGCTGGTGTGATGTTCCAGGCATTTCTTGTAAGGGAAGCCAGAGAAGATGGTGGAAGGGTAGAAGGTTGTTTATTCGTGGAAATGATGAAGGATATGACATTGTGGTCTGACCATGAGTAGGGCACTTTAGACATAATATTGATGTTGCAGTTGAAGTCTGCCTACCAATCTAAGATACAACCTTTATCATGACTAGGACTTGTGATGCATTAGGTGAAACCAAGGGCTTCGATAGAGTTTGCTAAGGCAAGAACATTAAGGTTGGAAGGGCCATTAAATCCTAGATTTGCATCAGCAAGAATGGCAATTTTGCAGGATTGCTTAGCCTTCAGTGAAAGGCGATGTGTAACATCCTCCTTAAAGGATTAAAGGGGTCTAGTGGTCTATAAATTAGATGAAGGGTTAAAGTGGCAATGTAGGAGAGGATCAATTTAATTGACATCAATTCCCCTGACTGGGAGGCTTTGTTGTTAATTTCTCTGATGGACAAGGAATTTTGGGCAATAATAGCTACCTCTCCACCCCCTCTTTGGAGTCCAATCTATCGTTCTTGAAGATAGTGTTACTATCAGGAACAACAAGGGAAAGGGAAGGACCTGCTACAGCATGCAGCCAGGTTTCTGTAAATGGCTAATAGGTCGAGGTTGTTCGAGGTAACTAGGTCAGTGATATCAAGGGAATGAGCCATTAGTGACCTGGCGATGATCAGTGCTCCTTTAAGTGGCATGGGTATGTCAAGGTTGGAGGTTGTCAAGTTGCGATTTGGCATGGTGGGTGGTAGGTCAGTTACGAAGGATGGTGGGTCAGTCACCAGAGTTGGCATGCAGGGAGTGACATCTGTGCCAGGAGTGGATGCGTTACAGTTGATAGAGTGAGCATAGACATTTTCAAATGTGAGCATATATAACATGTTCATCGTATTAGGACATTGAAGGTCTATCTTTGAACAGGAGGGTGCAGAAGTAAGTGATGCAGGGTAATGTAAAACATGTTCTTTAGCTGGAGAATCCATTACTTTGTAAGGTCGAGCAGTATCTAATAATTGAGGTGTATGGTCATAGCGTAGGTAGTTAATGGGCGAGCGGAGGCTGGAGACAATGCAGTGCTGTTTGTGCTGTATATGCACTGAGGATCAAGATATGTGAGGATTACATGCCCATCTCTAATGCAACTAGCTGGACAATGGCATGAGATCCTTGTTCTCACACTCCTTTTATCCCAGGTATCTGCAATGCTCCCTCTGGCTCCTGGGATTGAACACAGATCACAGGAATTATAGGGAAACAGTCCACCAATCAGAGTGAATTTCACATCCCCACCTGGAAACCACCCAGGCCCTGCTGTTAATTGTAGTAGGGGTGGGGAGTAAAGTCCGACTGGAGAAGGAGAAAGTCAATGCCCTTCAGCTTCTCTGCACTCATTCTCTAGCCAACCAACTGGCTTCCAGTTATTGACAAGGCCATAGAGGTGAACAGGACCAGAGAGGTGCACAAACCTTGCAAGCCTCTACCATGGCTAGCTCGGGTGGTTGTGATATGGTCATTTGACATAGTGAAGTCAGCCTTACTGTGCTAAGTGGTTCCATGGAATCTAGCTTTACTGGAAATGCTGGAACCTGGCCTTTGTGGGCTAGCTGAGAATACATACTCCTTCCCTGCAGCTCTCTGGCCGGCCTCCCTTGGCCCCCTTCCTGCCCCTACATGCAAGGCTAAAAACCTCGGGGTCATCTTCGACTCCACACTCTCCTTCTCTCCTCATATATCTGATGTCTCTAAGAAATCACACTACCAGCTGCACCTCCTCAGAGGTATTCTTCCCTTCCTCTCCTTCCCCCAGAAGCTCACTGTCTCCCGAGCCCTGGTTCTCTCAAGGCTGGACTACTGTAACAGCCTCTATCTTAATCTCCCTGCCTCCACTCTCCGCCCTCTGCAACTTATCCAGAACAGAACTGCGAGACTTGTCCTTGGCCTCAAGCCCAGGGACCGTATCTCTCCAGGACTGAAATCTCTTCACTGGCTCCCAGTGGCTGCGAGGATTAAGTTCAAAACCCTCTGCATTGTCCACAAGGCCTTCTGGGGCTTGGGGCCTAAATACCTTCAACTCTCTCTTCCTAAATATCTCCCTTCACGAGCCCTTCGCTCATCCATCTCTAACTCCCTCATGGTCAGCCGCTTCTCGAAGCAACGTGCTGGGGGTAGATCTCTCTCCGCAGCAGGGGCCTCCCTCTGGAACAGCCTGCCTGCCTCCCTGAAACTTGAGGAGAACCATCTCCGGTTCCGGAAGCACCTCAAAACCTTCCTCTTCGCTTCTGCCTTCTCTCTCCCTCTCCCCTGCTAAACCTGCTTAACTCCCCACTGAATTCTGCACTTAACCTGCATCTGGGCCACTCTCAGCGACCTCGGTCCAGGGCCCAGCCACTCTCCACTTGCACTGACCCCCTGGCTCCCCCTGCACTGTGGGACTGTCACTGTATCCCTACAGCCCCCTGCCCAGCACTTGCTCTGCACTTACCTCGCACTTGCCACCAGCTGGCCCTTTTTATTTATCATTTATTATTTCATTACGCCACTTACCTTGTACTGCACTTCTCCCCCCACCTCCTCCCCCTGCACTTTCTCCTTTTTCCCCTTACCTCTGCACTTGCGCGATCTGAATGACACCTGGCCTAGTAGGATCGCTTGTCCGTCTTCCCCTTGTTTCCCTCCCTCCCTGCCTCGTCGCGCCTTGAAACACTTGTGTATAGGCGCGTTACAAATACCATATCATATCATATCATATCATACCTTTATGTGATAAGTGGGAATAATGAAATCTGGCCTCACTGGGCTCGCTGAGAATACATGCCATTATGTGATAAGTGGGATTAATGAAATCTGACCTTACTGTGCTAACTAGGCATAATGGATATAATGTAACATATGGAATGTGGTTGGACTGTGCTCATTTGGCATGATGAACACTGACCTTTCTGTGCTACCTGAGCCTATACAATCTGGCCTTACTGCACTAACTGGGAATAGTGTAATCCGAGTTTGTTATGCAAACAGTCATAATGGAATCTGGCCTTACTGTTAATTGTAGGGATAGTGGAATACAGCACTCTTTTGCTAACTTGGCATGAGGAAATCTGCACTGCTGTACTGATTGTGCTTATACCAGTCTATAGTGTGAGGACTTGGTCAGTGGATGCCAATGATGTGAGAATATGTGCTTTCAATTCCATGTTTTTATTTAATTGTATTTTATATTTGTATTTGTATTCATTTTAAGACCAGGGATGGCAATTTCCATCAGAAATGACTTGCATTACACATTTAAAGATGGAAGCATTCCCTGGAAGGATACCTGTACAATAGCACAAAGATGGAATGGAAAGAAGTAGTGAGCTTTTCAGAGGTAACAACAGAACAGATATACACCAGGGTAGGATACAGAGGGGCACAGATGAGGGGTACAGCTGTACAGGGTGGCGGGAAGAAGAGGGGTGGACTGTGTCTCGTGAGTCAGGTGACACAGGGGGTGACGTGTTGACCTAGGTTTTGAAGAGAAGAGACTCCTTGAATAGGTGGGTCTTGAGTTTTTTTCGGAAATGTAGGAGCGTGGGGGTGAGTCTGATGCTGACGGGGAGGAGGTTCCATAGTTTTGGGGTGTAGGCAGAGTAGGCTTGTTTTCTGGTCTTTTCCTTTTTGCAGTGGTGGATTTTAAGTGTGCACATATCCTGGCTTCTGGTGTTGTGCTCTCCACTGGAGGTGCTGAGATTTTCCATGAGTTAGATGGGTGACTTGAGGGTGACTGCCTTTTAGATGATGCAGCAAGACTTGAATGTGATTTGTGCATGAAGTGAGAGCCAGTGAAGGTCGATGAGGGAGGGGGTGATGTGGTCGTATCTGCGTAAACCCTTGATGAGGCGTGTGACCTGCTGTAGGACACTCTTTTGGGGCACAAGGGAGGACGACAGGAGCCTTTGGCCAGTGTTTGAACAGTGGATCAAAAGCTTGCTGGAGGGAGTAAGGGCTTGGCTTTCCACAGGAGGGAAAGCTGATACCATGCTGCTGAGTTTTCTTAGCTATGTGTGTCTTCAAGGAGAGGTATTTGTAGATGTGGAACTCGAGAACTTGGTGCAGCAGGTGAGCTTGGGTGTGAAGCCCTCAGGGTTCTTGGCTGATAGCCAGGTCTGTATGTCTGGGTGTTCGGTGTTGTTGGTGAGGAGTAGGAATTCGCTCTAGGAGGGGTTGAGATTCAAGTATGCACTGGAAATCATAGACTGGGTCAGCGAGCAGCATGTTTTGAGCCTGTTGAGGTCCTTGATGGAGTCGATCTTGAGGTATAGCTGTGTGTGGCAAGGAGGGCTCCCAGCTACTTCATGTATAGATTGAAGATCACTGGGGAGAGGATGGAACCCTCCACAGGTGACGGGTAGCATTGGTGATCTAGAGGAGTCCATCTGAACAAACTACTGTGGTTGGCGAGGTAGGACTTGAAACAGCGTAGGACAAGGTCACTGATCCCCATGCACCGATGCAGGATGTCAGTAAGTGTCTGGTGGTCTACTGTGTCAAAAACGGGCGAGAAGTGGAGTAGAACCAGGAGGCGGGGGGGGCATCGTCAAAGATAATCGTCAACCACCTGTACGGTTGCCATCTCTGTACTGCATCTGCGTCTGAACCTGTATTGGTAGGTGTGTAGGAGATTGTTGGTGTGGGTGTGTTGCTGCCGTTGCATGGCTTCCGCTTTCTTGATGAGTTTACCTAGGAACAGAAGATGAATTATGCGGCGATAGTTACAGAGGTTGTCGGGATTCAGGGTGGGTGTCATTAGAGGGAGGATTTGTCCTGTCTTTTGGGTCAATGGAAAGGTACCTTGAGTTAGCGAGCTGTTGATGATCTCTAGGTAGGGAAGAAAAGCTTCAGCATGGAGCGTCTGGAGGATGGATGCTGGGAGGATGTTGTCTATATAGGATGCAGCTTTGATGGTAGCGAGGGTCTCTATCTGGTCCTCCGTAGAGAGTGTCTTGAATGTTGTCCATGGTGTGGATATTTTGTGAGGAGGGACATGAGGTGAATCTGTGGATGCAGAGCTTGTGTCTAAGTGCTGGCAAACCTTGATAATTTTGTCGATTAAGTTGTTGATGGTAGTGGATTTTTCAATGGAGTTTATTATGGTGGGTTGACACATTGCTTGACCACTTTGAAGAGGGCTCTGCTTTTGTTGTTGGCTTCGGCTATGCTATTCTGATAGTCGGAGGCCTTGGCTGTGTTCATTAGTTGTCGGCGAGTTGCTCAGAATTCCTTGAGGAGCACTAGGTCGATGTGGTCTTGGAGTGGGGCCAGGATTTCTCTTGTTTCCTTCTGACTCTTTTGCTGAGTTTGAGTTCTTGCATGTACCAGGGTGCTGATGGTTTGGGCTTGCAGGTGTGTTGTTCCAGAGGCACGTGTCCATCGATGGAGGCTGAGAGGGTGGCATTGAGTGCTTCCAGTAAAGAGTCGCATTTCAGTTGGGGTTTTCAGTTCATGTGGGGTTGAGGTTGGTGAGGTCTTCCATAATGGCTTCCAGCAGGAGGTTCTTGAAGGACCTGAAGGTTTGTCTGATGGGTTTCTGTTGAGAGTGCTTGACTGGGTGGTGTGCAGGCTGTTGAAAGGCATGGTCAGATAGTCAAACCAGTCAAGTTGGAGAGTAGAGCTGTAGTGGAGGGAAGGCAGTGCAGTGATGATTAGGTCGAGGATGTTACATTTCTCGTGCATTGGGTTTTCCGTGTGCTGTCTGAGTCTGAGGGTGTTGTGAAGGCTGAGGAGAGCTCCCTTCATCGGTTTGGTGGCCTTGTTGCCTGTGGTTGAAGTCATCTAGGAAGATGTTGCTGTCGTGCATGAGGGACACAGTGGTGACCAGGTCGGTGAAGTCTCTGATGAAGGCAGTGTTCGGTTTGGGTGTTCTGTAGATGAGATGGAAGGTGACTGTGTCCATCTGCATGGCTTGCAACTGCCATCGTTGATCTATCCTCATACTGTAATCACTTTTCCACATTCAATGCTCCTTACAATTTCTCACATCTTGGTTACAAAGCATGCCTTGGTGGCCTTTTATTTGATTGTTATCTCCTTTCTCCCTTCCTGGAACACCGGGATCTCCTCTGCCACACTGCTCTATCTAAGGGTCACACAATGGTCTGTCATTCCCCCCTCTCCTCCTCTTGGTTCTCTTTTTATATATTGCCCCATCCTCTCCTACCGCTCCTTCACTCATGAACTGATCCCTCACATAGCTAGGTGCTTATCTGCTCTTCATTACTGGATGAAGCTAGGCTGTTTGATGCACAACTGCCCTAAAACTGAAGTGATTTTTCTCTGCTGTACAATGTCACTACTCCCCCCCATTATCCGCTCTCCTCGATCCATCCTCTCTGTGAACTCCTCACCACATCTCCAAAGGCTCACAATCTTGGGTTTCTTTTTGACAGTGACCTGGAACGTCAGGGCCTCATGAATAACTGTAAAATAAACTCACGTTTTACCAAGCTTGATTACTGCCCCAGCTGCCACATGGGAGACGCCTCTATTCCTTTGGTCATCTCGATAAGATATTCATCTTTACAACTCATACTTTCTCCAATCAACTCGGTGCACTAAATTAATATGGTGTGGCTATCAATGCACAATTTCTCCCTGTACAAATTATTTCTTCTGTTTAAATCCACCTGTGGGCTTGCAGTCCACCCCATATCTCTCTTTGTCTCCAGATATTAATCCCCTCACACTTTATGGTCGAATACTATACTCAGCTTAACTATCCCACTGTATCCCTTTTATAGGTTTATTCCAAAGGTTACGGCTTTGAGAGCACCCTTAAGAATCACCTTCTTGCCCTGGCGGAGTCCTAGATTCTAAACATTATCCCCCACCAGCTGCACCACATCATTCAACCTATCGATATATCTGTAAATACTGTAATTGCTACATTTGTAATTTGGTGACTCTTTCCTAGTCCGTATTGAGTGTTTCCTGCTCTTTCCCCACCACCATCTTCTTTAATGTATTAACTACTACTCCCTTGCTCGACTGATGTAGTACATTTCGATTCCAGATCTGTACCATCCCCCTTCCACTTAAGTGGGGCAAAAACTGAGTTGAACTTATTCAGCAAAGCAGAGTGCTGCTTCCTTACAATAATCTCCATCCCTGTCCTTTTAGGAGAAACTCCACATGTCAGTGGGGGTCATTCTGAGTTGGGCGGTAAGGGTTACCGGGCACCGGTAAGGAGACTGGTGCCGGTAATCCCTTACCGCCCAATTCCTAGGTCCCTTAGCGGGAACCCCAAAGAACGTATGGTCTGACCACACGTCCTTTACTGGTCCTGCTAAGGGACCAGGGCGCTAATTACGGGCCTGCTATTCGTGGACCCGTAATTAGCGCCTTCCCCATTCCCATTGAGCCCTATGGGAGCTCAAATAGGAATGGGGAATGGTTGGTTGAATGGGGACTTACCGGGACCACACAGGTCAGAATGTCACGGTAAGTCCCCATTCAACCAGACCGGACACGGACCCGGTATTGGAGGCACCCATGGTGCTAAAAGCACCATGGCTGCCTCCAATCTCGGAATGAGACCCTGTGTTATTTTTAATGACTCACTAACTTTATTTCTACAAGCCTATACAGTCCTGAACATTTGCATCATTCAGCTTAGGCTGTTGAAAGTGATTTCCCTTATATCCCAGAAATCCCTAACTTTAATTGTGGGGGCTGCAATAAATTCCTGGCTAGACCATGCTAGACTATACTAATTCCCCCAATTTCAGACTCTCTACCAACATTCTAGCGAAACTGCACTGCATTAAAAAAGCAGGTGCTAGATTACTTTATTGGCTGCGTAAATGGGACCACGTGTCAGGGGTTTTAGATCCCTGCACTAATTAGGGATGAAGCAACATAACCATAACCACAAACGCGTATTTCTCAAATCACATTCAAATACATATATGCCACCACACACATCTTGATCACCAAAATAGTGTCCAGCTCTTGTGGTCCCTACACAGTTGAGGACAACACCTATTGAACACACCTCCTTTTAAACTTAAAACTAGAGGAGAAATGAGGTTTTCACCACAGCCCCATCTGAGACATGAAGTGCATGTTCACTTAAAGCTTTTTCCAATAGGTTGCTTTTTGACAACAGCACCGAGAGAACAACTTGTCTATAGTGTCTGCTATACACCTGTGATATACAAGCCAATAAAAAACAAGTATGAATTTGTAAACGTTTGTAGAGTACCATCCAATGGGACTGCTCTGTCAATGAATGTATCCTTTGTACAGTGCTCCTTGTTTTTTTTTGTTTACTTTCAATGAATACATTATAATCAATGCATTTGATGGCAGGATGCAGAATTTTGAGCAGACCCCTAACATACTCAAATAGGGTTTGGATATTTTTGCATTTCTTTGCTTATTCATTTTACAGTGCTTGTGTGATTTGTATCCAACTTGGATGATGGGATTTCGTTTGATATCATCAGGGTGAAAGGTCATTGTGTGTCTCTTCTGTAGTCACAATCGGTTGATAGGCTTGATATGTCACATCTGTAGCTCTATGCTTTTGGTTAAGTTAAGTCAGTGATCATACTGCCTCTGCCCATTTTATGTCTACTCTGTTTTCATGTTGTCAAAATATGTCATCAAATTACATTTTTGCCATGCTCTATGCATTTAAAACAGAATATAGTGTACCATGTGAGTCGCTCGGATACAAGGAACCATTGTGCTTCTGGACCAGCCACCCTCACTGCTATGTTATTCATAACCAAAAGGTGAAATAAAAGAAAATCTCAAGTAAAAAGGAAAGCTTGCATCTGCCATTTTTCCTCTTTAGTTTTAGGCCGCTTGCCATGCATTTGCCACGGTGGTTCGCATTTCACCCATTACCATACATTTTCCTTTTAGTAAATTAAAGTTGAGATAGTTTGTATTCTAGATTCCAAAATCCCAGGTTAACATAAAGTGATAGTGACTGAAACCGAGGCATTCTAAAGTTCTTTAGGGCGGTAACTTAAGAAACTTAAGACTTGGCAAGTTATTAATGCAAAGACAAATATTGCAATGTTTATTTATTTGCAATAAAGAAACGTTTGGTACGGAATAGACAAATGAGCTCTGAATTTAGCTTGAACAGCAAATTCCTTACCATGTACACCTGTACAAATAAGATTTATTAGGAACACCGTTGCAATCAAGTGTTGTAAAATAAGGATCATGGCATACATACCAGTGATGCAGTATTATACCGAGAGCCTTACATTGAATGCCTTTATAAACAAATACACCCACTGGTGAACTAGTGCAACACATGTACTTCGTCCCCTGAGAGGAAGGCGTCCATTAATCATTTGTGAACTATGCACCACTATGTTTACTTATGGAAATAAATGATTAAATCACGATTGGCTTCTTTGTTTCTACTAAGAACCACGCATTGTATGCCACATGCAAGATCATGTTTCCTTGAATGGTTTAATCAATGTGGAATTTTGTTTTTGGTAAATGCTAATTCCTTTCACAGCGCAATGCTACTGAAATCCTTTGGATGACTTTTCTAGCGCATAACATGCAGTGCATTATGACACCACTATGCAAATAGATAAATGGGTGCTCATGTCCACTTAAAAAAAAACTTTCTTGGCATTTCTTATGTTAAATATTTCAGCCGGAGAATAAGGACCTCGAACAGTGTGCAAATGTGTATTTGTACTTGCTCTGTTGTACTTAACACCTGGTTCATCTACACTTCTCTTGGGGATATAAAATGACCAGGAATAGAATTTTAGTTTTCTGGAAAATTAAACACGTGTAGGTTGTCGATACGGCATTGGTTCTCAAATTCATTTTCTATTTTCCCGAACCTCTACTTTCAATTTTGACTTTCCCTCACCATATTTTATATCTTCCAATTCAGAGATGACGGACACTCTGAACTCGGTGTTAGTGAACCGCTCAATAAACTGTCAAAGAAATATAAGCTTGAAATTCCTCCTGAAGGAACTGCCAACAATCTTGGATCTACCTCCAAATTCATTACACATTGAAAGGGC